>NC_089588.1:112068277-112709358 GCF_019320115.1 Miscanthus floridulus | reverse complement strand
CTGAGTTCCCTCTAGGGGACATCCTCCGCAACAAAGAGGCCAACGGCCGCATCATCAAGTGGGCTGTCGAGCTCGGCACTTACTCCATCGAATTCAGAAGCAGGCCTACCATTAAGTCGCAGGCGCTCGCTGACTTCATCGCTGAGTGGACCGAGATCCAAGAGCCCAACCCCGTTGCTTGCCCCGAGCACTGGGTGATGTACTTCGATGGCACCCTCAACATCAATGGTGCTAGTGCTGGCATTTTATTCATTACTTCGACCAAGGACAAGCTCTGATACGTCCTCTAAATTCATTTTCTAGCCTCCAACAACGTCGTGGAATATGAAGCATGTATCCATGGACTCCGTATAGCCGTCGAGCTCAGCGTCAAACGCCTCATGGTATACGAAGACTCCATGCTGGTTATCAACTAGGTCAACAAAGATTGGTCCTATTCCAATAAGAAGATGGACGCATACTACGCCGAGATTAGAAAACTCGAAGGGAAGTTCTACGGTATCGAGTACCACCACATGGTACGAGACCAAAATTAGCTCGCCGATCACCTATCTAAGATAGGCTCTTCTTGCACCGCGATTCCGCCTAGGGTTTTTGTTCAAGACCTCTTTACGCCGTCTATTAAGGAAGAGAAGGAAGGCTAAGAAATCCCCCCGTCGAGCAGCTGGTACTTATAGTACCTTCGCTGGTCGTAGATTGGAGGGAAAAGTTCGTCAAGTACCTCACCAGCACCGACGTACCCGCCAACAAGACCAAAACCGAATGCCTCATTCGCCGTAGCAAGAATTACGTGCTGGTGGATGGGAACTTGATGAGGAAAAGTGCCAAGCAAGGGATACTGTAGAAATGCATCACCCAAGAAGAGAGAGTGAAACTACTTCTCGAAATTCACTCTGGTTCCTGTGGCAATCACGCGGCCTTGAGAAACCTCATCGGCAAGGCTTTTTGAGCTAGTTTTTATTGGCCCACGGCCATCACTGACGCAGAAGACCTCATCCGACGTTGTGAGAGATGTCAATTTTTCGCCAAGCAAATACACGTGATGGCGCAGGAATTGCAGACCATCCTAGCTTCTTGGCCTTTTGCATGCTGGGGACTAGACATGATTGGGCCTTTCAAGCCTCCGCCAGGTGGTTTCCGATACATATACGTCACCATTGACAAATTCTCCAAGTGGATCGAATACAAGCTGCTTGTCTTGGCCACTGCAAAGAAGGCAGTCGAGCTCTTCGAAGATGTCATCCATAGATTCGGTCTACCAAACAGCATTATCATCGACCTTGGAACTACATTCAATGGGCAACATTTTTAGGACTTCTAAGAAGAACAATGCATCTCCATCAAATACATCTCTATTGCCCATCGTAGAGCCAAAGGCCAGGTCAAACGGGCGAACGGCATGATCCTCGATGCCCTCGAAAAGAGACTATACCAGAAGAGGAAAAGCATCCGGGCAGATGGCTCAAAGAGGTACCAGCTATAGTCTGGGGACTGCGCACTCAAGCTAGTCGCAACACTGGTGTGTCTCCATATTTTTTTGTCTACGGCTCAGAAGTTGTACTTCCTACGGACATTGCTTTCCAAGCACCCAGAGTAGAACATTATAATGAAGAGCAAGCCGTAGCTGTTCAAACAGAGGACATCGACAGGGCCGAAGAAGAACGCCTGATCACCAACATCCGCACAGCCAAATACCTAGAAGGCGTGTGAAGATACTACAATCGCAACATCAAAGGTCATTCATTTGCTATCGGTGACCTCGTTCTCTGCAGAAAGGAGAAAACCGAAGGGATGCACAAGCTCTCCTCCCCTGGGAAGGGCCTTATGTGGTCAAAGAGGTTACCCGACTAGGGTCTTACCGGATATGTGACATGGAAGGAGTCGATATCCCCAATTCGTGGCACATTGAGCACCTCATATGTTTCTATCATTGAAACGCTCCAGATATGTACTATCCACTCCATAATGAATGAAGTTTTTGTCATCGTAATTCATCTCCATTATTTCTCCGCTTCGGTCTAATCTCCATTTATGGTTGCCAGCTCTATGCTACTCCTTAACAAACTCCGACAATTACACATGATCTCCATATATGCTCCGCCATGTTTCTCCATACTAAAATATCTCTAAGATATTTCGCCAACTGCCGAGCAGCAAATGCTCCGCACTATGTTCTTCGGAGAAAATCCAGTCTCCGATCTCTCCCTACATGTGCTACGGGCTCCGCGCTCTGCGTTATGGGTGGTCGGCTGTGGTTCCTTGGTCACGTCTGTTCTTCCTACACGTGCACATTCTCCGCGCTCGACGTTATAGAATACGGGCTAGCCAAGGCCAAGGGCTCAGTAATGAGCTAACTGCTCGAGCGCTACTTATACCAAGTATAATTGCGTTAGGGTTAACAAGTTTCTTCCTCACCAAAAAATGCTAGCAAACTGCAAAAACATGCACTTGTCACTTTACAACATTTATACGCATACATAAATGTTTACTTATGCCCTCACACATCTAACCCTCTGCTCTAGCTGTTACATACAGGTTACTCTTCGAGCAGGTCATTGCGCTTGGCCCTCACCGTATGCCTCACCGAATAGATCGACATCACCGGCCAGTCCCTTTGCCACATCCTCCACCTCGTCTATCAGCTGCTGCTGCATCGTCGCACCCGTCCCTTTGGCGGATCTAGCCCCTATCGCTCGAAGATCGATGGTAGGGTAATGAGACTGGACCACCGCCAGGGCATGGGTCACGACGACGACAATGGTGTCTCGATTGAAGCTCTTGAAGTTCCCCCACGCCACCTTGCACCTATCGAACTATGCCTTGGCCCTCCAACGGTACTCTGCAGACATCAAAGGGATCATTCAAGCGAAGAAATCACTTTAGCAATAACTCCGACATGAACTACTCACCTTTTTAGCTCCTCGGCCAGTTTCTCCGCTCGCCCAAACGCCTTCTAATTCTCCTCCTGGAGTTGGCTGATGTTTTGGCGTAGCTGGCCGAGCACCGCATCTTGCCTACAAAAGTAACAATTGACAGCAACATCAAGACTATTTGGCAATGCAGAACAAAACTCACCGATCCCACAATACCTGTCTTCTGCTCGGAGATGCTCTATAGCAGCTTGAATGTGTGCCCCAGCTTACTCGGGATAAGGCCCTCTTCTGTACTCTAGGTCCCTAGCATTGGATTCGGCAAGATCTCATTCGCGCTGGGCCCTCTGGATGTTCTTCTCCATCAGTCGCATTGCCTCTTTAGCTTCGTGTTTCCTCGGCGAGGGGCTCCATCCGCTTGATCAGCTGCTGCCGCTGTGCAGCGTTTGTGCTATACCCAACAAAGCACCAAGATTATGAAGAACTCCACTCTCCAACACCAAAGACGGACATCAACGACACAATACTAACCTCAATTTGCTTCACAACTCCTAGAGACGGTGGACTGCAGCCTCTTCACTTCCCTAGTGTTGTCCTCCTCCTCCACGACCACCACTTCATCCCCCCACTTGCGGAGGATCCGGACGGCTTGAGGTCATGATTCTTCACACTCAATCTCCTCGACCTCGTCCTCATCCTCCGCAGCCGGTGGCGCTCTCTTGGGGCTCGGTGGCTGCACAGAGTGTTTGACCACGCCCCGAGACATCTCAGGGCGCACCGCTTGCTCCTCTGACTCTGTCGGCCTCTGTGCCTCAAACTCTGGTGCGATGTCGGCAGCTCTAGCTCCTACCTCTGAAGGATCGGTGGCTCCCTTCATCGCTCTTGGTGTCCTCCATCCGCATCAGCCGTCGTCGTCGCCAACCGTTCTCCGCCACCAACTCCACCAGCAGCGGTGGTCCACTCCTCCGTAGGCCACCGAGCGCCCAGGGACTCCAGGATGGGGGTCTGCTGGCATTACCTCCATGCTAAGGCCAGCGCCCTGCTGCTCGCCAGTATGGCCTGAGGGATTGAGATCCTCTGCGCGCCTTGTTCTGCATTAGATCAGATCATTAATCACTGCAACTATAAAGATCGGACAGCAAATGATTCCAAGGCAAGGATACTTACACGTCGGCTTCCCGGTGGACGGTTCTAAACCGGCGCTGCCGCCCCAAGCACCCAGGCATGGCTCTGAGGTCTGAAAGCATCTATCCCCCTAGTTGGGTTTCGGTGATTAATGACAATACGAGATTACTATGACTAACGTGTGTTTTGCAGAGGCAATTTAAGTTAGGTCATGGTAATGGCAATTCATTGGGCAATCATGGTTGTCATGCCCCTAGATGGAAAATCGTTTCGATTTTCAAAGGATGGACGACAAGGTTAAGGATGGACTAGTTCTAAGTGTTGTTTGGTGTTGAAGAGACACTTAGAGTAGTTTAGGACTTTGTTTTTCCTTTGGCCATACTATTAAGGGGGGTATGGACTAGTAGTTTGACCTAGGTGAGTATAGTGGGTTAGGTGTGGTGCACACTTGTTTAAATCTAGCAGTAGGTAGCTCTAAAGTAGCCCTAAGGTCAATTGGAGCAAACTTCATTCACATATGATTTCGAGTTAGAAGTGAATGGAGGGTCAAATGTTGATCGGACGCTGATCCGATTATGCCCGAAACACTAGCAGTAGAGTCCGGTCAGTTCATTTGATCAAGCTAAAGTCGATTGGTTGCGATCGGACGCTGAGTGAAAAGTGACTAGATGTTGGGTGCTAGAGGTCCGGTCAACTCCAGAGAGGTTCTAGAGAGGGAGATTCCTGATCGGACACATCTGGTCAATGATGACCGGACGCTGGTCAAGATCCGGTTACTAACCGGACGCTGAACAGCGAAGTGACCGAACACTGGGTGCCAGAGTCCGATCAACATTAGTAAGGTTTCAGAGAGTAGTTTTCATGACCGGACGCGTCTGGTCAGTGCTGATCGGACGCAGGTCAGATTCCGGTCACAACTTAATGGCTCTTTGGTGGGGACAACTGATCGGAGCGTCCGATCACCTTGACTAGAGAGTCTGGTCACCCCACAGAGTGCTGACTCAACCACATAACGGTTTCATTTTGAATGAGGGGTTTATAATACTTCCTCAATTCATCCAAGGGGGGTTCTCTTGCCCATTTCAACAATTGAGAAACACCCTTGAGAGTGCAAAAGAGAGCAAGAGCCTAGTGAGGTGATTGAGATTTGAGAATCCAAGATTAAGGCCTCATTACTACAAGGAGAGTAGCAACTGTGCATCCACCCTTCTCATTTGGCTTGTTGTGGTCAAGTGAGAGTTCGTGCTTGTTACTCTTAGTGATCGCCATCACCTAGACGGCTTGGCGGTGATTGGGAGTTTGGTGATCATCCAGTGGAGCTTGTGGATGACCCAACTCAAGTTGTGAGCCATTGTGGGCGATTCATCGTGACGGAGTGTCAAAGAATCAGCCCGTAGAAGAGCACTTGATCCTTGCACGGATCAAGGGGAGCTACACCCTTGCGTGGGTGCTCCAACGAGGACTAGTGGGAGTGGCGACCTCTTCGATACCTCAGCAAAACATCGCTGTGTTTCCTTTCCCACACTTTACATTAAGCATTTACATTTGAGCAATTCATTTCTTGTCTTTACATTCCTAGAATTGCCATGCTAGAGTAGGATTGGAACTTAGGTTGTAAAACTTTTGTGCGGTAGAACAATAGAAACACATTCTAGGCACAAGGGGTGAAGTGGGCTAAGTGTAGGGTTTAATTATTGCAAAGAATTTTAGAATTAGCCCAATTCAACCCCCCCCCCACTTGGGCATCTTGATCCTTTCAATTGGTATCAGAGCCTCGTGCTCGCTTAATTATGCTTAACCACCTAGAGAAAGATGTCCCACGGGGATGGACCTCCCCCTATCTTTGAGGGAGATGATTTTCCTTATTGGAAAATCCGCATGGAGGCCTATTTAGAAGCCTTAGATGTTGGAATACTTAGAGCCACCTCACAAGGCTTCCCAAAACCTAAGGATGCCGCCAACCTTCAAGGCGATAAGGTAAATTACGAAAAATGGAATGCAAAGGCTAGAAACACCATCTTTAGAGGCCTTTGCAAAGATGTGTTTAATCGTGTGCGGAACCACAAGGACGCCCATGCACTATGGTCGGACATTTGTACGCTCCATGAGGGAACAAAGAGTGAGCGTGAGGAACGCTATCATCTCGTCATGAAAAAGCTTAATTCTTTTGAGATGCTTCCTAAAGAAAGTGCTAATGAGATGTACTCACGCTTAAATGTTCTTGTAGAGGAAGTCAATGGTCTTGGACTTACACAAATGCAATCATCCGATGTTGTAAGAAAGATCTTGAGTGTCTTTCCCATTGACAAATATGGACACATTGTGACCGTGCTTCATCAAGGTGATCTTTCC
Organism: Miscanthus floridulus; assembly: GCF_019320115.1. Taxonomy (NCBI): domain Eukaryota; kingdom Viridiplantae; phylum Streptophyta; class Magnoliopsida; order Poales; family Poaceae; genus Miscanthus; species Miscanthus floridulus. Next base: position 112,703,011 of record NC_089588.1, on the reverse strand, counting down.
GCCGCTACACCAACTCAAATCTTGGGAAAGATCAATGCTCATGAGATGTATATGCACATCACACCATAAGATGGCTCTTCTTCTACCAAGAACAAAGACAAAGACTTGGCATTCAAGGCAAACCAAGAGAAGAGGGGCAAAGAAAGAGTTGATCATGATAGCTCAAGTGATGATAAGATTGATGATGTAAGTCTTGCTCTCATGGTGAGAAGAACTACCAAGATGCTCAAGAAGCTAAACAAGAATGGTGTCAAGTTTGATGGCAAGAAGAAGAAATTCTTCACTAGTAATAGAAGGAAGCCCATTTCTAAAATGGATTGCTATAATTGTGGAGAACTTAGTCATCTAGCTCATCAATGCCCCAAACCTAAGAAAGATAAGTACAAGAAGAAGTACAAGGGCAAGAAAGATGACTCAAGTGATGAAAATGATGATGAGAAGAAAAACAAGCCATACAAGAAGAAGGATGGCAAGAAGAAGGACTTCCACAAGAAAAAGAAAAATGGCAAGGCATACATCGTCAGTGATTGGCTCACGGATATTGATTCATGAAGTTGCTCATTCGATGATGATAGTGAGAATGAGAAGGTGGCCGCTATTGTGATTGACTCTTCACTATCTTCACCGACACCACTGCCATCATCCTCTACACACCTATGCCTTATGGCTAAGGGTGAATGAAAGGTATCAAACAATGATGATAGTAGTGGTGATGATCATGCTAGCACTGATGATAGTGATAGTGATGGTGAATTTGAATCACCTTCATATGATGATCTTGTCAAGTTGCTAAATCAATACACTAAGATCATTAGAAAGATAAGAGCTAAGAATGAAAAGCTAGAACTTGAGAATGATTCTCTCTTAGCTAAATATGATGTTGAAAAAGCTAGTGTTGAGATTAGAGAAGAACATAAAACTATATCATCCAAACTCAAGGAGCTAAAATCATCTAAAAAGGAGCTTAAAGAAAAATATGATAAACTTGAGGGGATACATAATGAGCTCATCACTAGCCACAATATGCTAAAAGAAGAATATACAAATCTCAAGATCAATCATGATAACCTTGTTGTTTCTCATGAGCTATTATCCAATGAGCCACATGATGCTACTAACCATGTTGTCAAGATTGATATAGCTACATCATGTGATGATTTAATTGTTGAGAGCATTGAGCAAGGATCTAGTGGCAAAGGCAAGCAAGTGGTTGAAACCGACAACTATGATGAGTATGTCAAGCTCAAGCATGAGAATGAAAAGCTCAAGAAAGATCTTGAAGAGCTATCAACCACCAACACTATTGTGATAGAGACTCTTGATCATGATGGTGATTTAATTCTTGAGAATGAGAAGCTCAAAGAAGAGAACAAGAGACTTAAGAAGAAGAAAAATAATGATGCACTCAAAGAAGAGAACAAGAAGCTCACGTTGGAGAAAGAACATCTCAAGATTGGCTTGAGCAAATTCACAAGAGGCAAATCTCTCCAAAGTGAGCTACTCATGAACACCATCATGAAGATGGATAGAAGTGGAATTGGATATTTGGCAAATCAAGGGAAGAAGGCTCAAGCTCAACAACAACAACACAAGTCAAAGCCAAAGCCAAAGAGGTGTTTTGAGTGTGGACAAGGTCACTTTGCCCATAAGTGTCAAACTCCACCACCACAACCCTTGCCCAAGCATGCTAGACCCTTTTCTTTCAATGCTCATTATATGCTTAGGAAGGACTCTAGTGGAAAAATGAAAATCATGTTCTTAGGACCTCGCAACAAGAATAGACCTAAGAGAATTTGGGTTGCAATGTCACTTGTTGAGAAAGTGAAGGGCCCTCAACAAGTTTGGGTCCCTAAACAAGCTTGGTCTCTTGTGTGTAGGTGAACTACAAGACCAGTGGAAGTCATTGGGTAATTGATAGTGGTTGCACTCAACATATGACCGGTGATCATCGTATGTTCACCTCACTAGATGAAGAAGTAGATGGCCAAGAAAGAATTACATTTGGTGACAACTCAAAGGGCAAAGTTAAAGGATTGGGCAAAGTGGCAATATCAAATGATCATTCAATCTCAAATGTGCTATATGTTGCTTCATTGAGCTTCAACTTGCTATCCGTTGGTCAATTGTGTGATCTTGGCTTTCAATGCTTGTTTACCGAGAAGGAAGTGGTTGTATCTAAGAAAGATGATCAAGTGATATTCAAGGGATTTAGATACAACAACCTATATCTAGTGGATTTCTCCTCTGAAGATGCTAACTTGAAGACTTGCCTATTCACCAAAATATCACTTGGGTGGCTATGGCATAGAAGACTTGCTCATGTTGGGATGAGCTCACTCAAGAAGCTTATGAAGAATGAATTGGTGTGAGGGTTGAAGGATGTGAAATTTGAGAAGGACAAGCTTTGTAGTGCATGTCAAGTCGACAAGCAAGTTGCAAACACTCATCCTACAAAAGCTTTCATGTCAACAACAAGAGTGCTAGAGCTCCTTCACATGGACTTATTTGGACCAACAACATACAAGAGATTGGGAGGAAATCTTTATTGTCTTGTGATTGTTGATGACTACTCTAGATATACATGGGTGTTCTTCCTTCATGACAAAACTGAAGTGGCATCATGTTTCAAGAAGTTTGCCCAAAGAGCACAAAATGAGTTTGAAGTGAAGCTCAAGAAGATAAGAACTGATAATGGAAAAGAGTTGACAACACAAACATTGAAGCTTATTGTCATGAAGTTGGAATTAAGCATGAGGTCTCCGCAACATATACACCTCAACAAAATGGTGTAGTTGAGAGAAAGAACCAGACACTTATCACACTTGCAAGAACAATGCTTGATGAGTACAATACACCCGAAGCTCTATGGGCGGAAGCTATCAACACCGCATGTTATGCATCCAACCGCCTATTCCTTCAAAAGTTTCTTGGCAAGACACCTTATGAGTTGTTCAATGGGAAGAAGCCGGATGTCTCATTCTTCCGGGTGTTTGGTTGCAAATGCTACGTCTACAAGAAGCGGCAACACCTAGGGAAGTTTCAAAGATATTGTGATATTGGTTTTCTTGTTGGTTACTCATCAAAGTCCAAAGCATATCAAGTATTTAATCATGCCACCGGCTTGGTTGAAGAAACATATGATGTGGAATTTGATGAATCTAATGGCTCCCAAGGAGCACATGAGAATCTTGATGATGTAGGTGATGAACCATTGAGGGCGGCTATGAAAAACATTCCGGTTGGAGACATCAAGCCTAAAGATGATGTACATGTGATTGATCCACCTTCTTCATCAAATATGCCACAAGACGGTGATAAAGATGGGAGAGTAGAAAATGAAGATACTCATGTCTCTCAAGATAAAATGGTGGCACAAGCTCAAGATGTTGATGCTCCACAACCTCCCCCTCAAGTGGTTGATAGAAGAAATTCACCTCTACTACAAGCTCATCCACAAGATCTCATCATAGGGAGTCCATCAAAGGGTGTAATGACTCGCTCTCAAAAACTTGCTTCATTTATTGAACATCACTCTTTTGTCTCTTGCTTTGAGCCTAAAAAGGTAGAAGAAGCTCTTCAAGATCTAGATTGGATAAATGCCATACATGAAGAGTTGAACAACTTCACCCGCAATGAAGTTTGAACTCTTGAAGAGCAACCACAAGGTGCAAGAGTCATTGGAACAAAGTGCGTGTTCAGTAACAAGCAAGATGATCAAGGCACTGTAGTGAGGAACAAGGTAAGACTAGATGCAAAGGGGTTCTCTCAAGTTGAAGGGTTAGATTTTGGAGAGACCTTTGCACCGGTTGCAAGACTTGAAGCCATTCGTATCCTCCTTACTTATGCATTGCATCATGAAATAAAACTATATCAAATGGATGTTAAAAGTGCATTTTTAAATGGCTTTATAAATGAACTAGTCTATGTTGATCAACCTCCTGAGTTTGAAGACCATAGATATCCTAATCATGTTTATAGGTTGTCCAATGCGCTATATGGGCTTAAACAAGCCCCAAAGCTTGGTATGAGCGCCTTCGGGATTTCCTCATTGAGAAGGGCTTCACCATTGGGAAGGTCGACACCACACTATTCACCAAGAAGCTTAATGGAGTTATCTTCATTTGTCAAGTATATGTTGATGATATCATATTTGGATCATCAAATGAAGATTCTTGCAAAGAGTTTGGTGAATTGATGTCGAAGGAGTTCGAGATGTCAATGATTGGAGAGCTTACATTCTTTCTTGGTTTTCAAGTCAAGCAAATGAGAGAAGGGATTTTCATCTCTCAAGAAAAGTATACCAAGGATCTTCTCAAGAGGTTCAATATGGATGAATGTAAGCCAATCAAGACACCAATGTCATCTAATGGACATCTCGACCTAGATGAGGGAGGTAAAACAGTTGATCAAACTCTCTACCGCTCTATGATTGGTAGCTTGTTATATTTAACCGCATCTAGGCCCGACATCATGTTTAGTGTGTGTATGTGTTCTAGATTTCAAGCTAGTACTAAGGAGGCTCACATGGTTGCTGTTAAAAGAATCCATAGGTATCTTAAGCACACACCAAGCATTGGTCTTTGGTATCCCAAAGGAGCTAGATTTCAATTAGTTGGCTATTCAGATTCGGATTATGCCGATTGCAAAGTTGATAGGAAAAGCACATCCGGAGAGTGCCATTTGGTTGGTAGATCACTAGTGTCTTGGTCCTCCAAGAATCAAAATAGTGTGGCTTTGTCCACCACCAAAGCGGAATACATTGTTGCGGGTGCTTGTTGTGCACAAATACTTTACATGAAGCAAACTTTGCTAGACTATGGTGTAATTCTAGAAAAGGTACCCCTTTTGTGTGACAATGAGAGTGCGGTAAAGCTTGCTAATAATCTGGTTCAATCACTCTCACACCAAGAACATAGATATCCGCCATCACTTTCTTCGAGATCATGTTGCTAAAAATGATATTTCACTAGAAGGTGTAAGGACCGAGGATCAATTGGCGGATATCTTCACTAAACCACTAGATGAGGCTACATTTTGTCGGTTGAGAAATGAGCTCAATGTGCTTGATTTTAGTAACTTCACTAGAAAATGAGCTTGTGTTGTCCCTTGCATTGCATTGTAATATACAACATGTTTAATTTTTGGTAATTCATTTTGGGCTTGTCTAACATGGTTAAGATAACTGCCGAAAAGCGTGTGAAGAAGCTTAACCTTGGATCAAACTTGACAAGCAACTAGAATTAATTTCAAGTATTGCATTGCATATGCATGTGTGTTGTTTTGTCATTTCCTTTCTATTACCCTTTTATTGCCTAATTTCTTAAAAAGAAGTATAGCCTAAGGCAAAATATTTTAAAAAATTTTAGGGTTTGAGAGAGGTCACTCACATCAGTCCCAATTGGTGTTTATTTGGGTCTTATTGAAGTTGGGACTCGATTGGGAACAGGCAACACGAAGGAACATTGAAGATTTGCTGAAAAAGGGTGACTTGACGCTGCACCAGACTCTGGATTCCAGCGTCTGGTCAGTTCACAGGAGGTGAACAGAAGCGCAATGGAGTGACCGGACGCTGAAACAATGTTCTTCCTACGTCCGGTCAGACGATGGTCCTACGTCTGGTCAAGCGAAGAAGATGTACACAGGATCAACCAGACTCTGGCTGCGTCCGGTCATGGGCAACCAAACACGTCCAGTCACGGCTTGAGGGGATTTGGACCTCTCTGTAGTCGACCGTCCTCTGGGTGGCAGCGTCCGGTCGTTGCCACCGGAGCATCCGGTCAGTTGAAATCCTGCGGATCTAGAACTCTTTCTCCTTTCTTTATCCATCACGTGGGGGGCCACCATATAACATCGCTGTGGTTTGACCTAATCCCCAAAAAGCAACCATGCCCGTAGCCGCCGCGCTGCGCCCGCTCTGCCCCTACCGTCGTGCTCCCATGCCCGCGCCACTGCGCACCACCGCGCTGTGTCTTCCTCGCCGCCTGTTGCACCGCCTGTTTGCTCCACCACGCCCACGCCGCACAACTTCGACGCGCCAGCAGCTCACCAGTACCACACGCCCGTGCCCTAGCGCTTTTGCCTCGCCGTGCCATCATAGTGCAGCCGCCAGCACCATCTCCATTGCTGCGCCTGCATCTCCACGGGCCATCCAGCGCCGCATTGCCTCGTCGAACCCTAACCCTAGACGTTCGATTATCGACCCGGTGGTGCCCCGTGATCCGTTCCTTTGTTCTTCGGTCGCTGATTCGTTAGGTAGCAAGCCATCGCCTCTAATTTCATATCCAATGCTTGCTTCTTAGGGTTTCGCATCTCTAAATATACATTGTGATTATTTATATATCCTATCTATTCTATCGTGCAGCGAGTCAGTGCTTTTGTGGTCCTATTTGCAGTTGTCACTGAACTCGAGGCCAAGCCCACGAGTACGGATCGAGGCCAAGCCTCGTGAGTGTCAGTTGGCAGTTGATTCTTGTCTGTGACAGTTGTTTCTTTTAGCTCCAGCAATGGCACGTGTTAAGAATGCCAGAGGTGGTCCTGGTGATGAGGATCTGAGGCCTCCGCCTCGCCTGTCTACTGAGGCGAAAGGCAAGGCCAGGAAGACTATGACAAAGAAGTGGAAGTTTGCAGATGCTGACACTGAGAGAGCAGCAGTAGTTGTAGCAGTCGTAGACCATGCAGAGAGAGGAGGAGCTCGGAGTGGTGTTCGCATTGTAGATCAGCTTTCACCAGCATAGAGGGCCACCATCAAGAGGGTAGAGAGATGTCATGGTAGTCCAACTAGGACTGTCAGGAGGGATGGCGTGTTGTTTTGGAGGAGACTCAGCCTTAGGGGGAGACTGTTGAGCAGCAGGCCCAGCCAGCAGAGCAGTCAGAGGGTACCCAGCACACAAAGTAGACACAGGAGGCAGAGCAGGCCGAGGAGATAGAGTAGGTACCATAGCCACAGCTATGACGCTTTGGTCATACTATTACCTAGGTGACACCGAGGCTAGAGACATAGAGGAGGGGTTCTCATCCGCCTCCTAGACCACAGGGTCTGCCTCTAGTTACTCACCTTGACCTGAGGGCAGCCACACCCAAGCAGGTGCAGCAGCTTTAGTTTGTGCAGTTCGAGGACTGGTTTCCGCCGAGGTGGGATGAGCGTGCTTCAGAGCACTTCTACACACCAATATAGGACTTCTACAATGCTTATCTGAACAGTGGAGTGGCTTTCAGATCACAGAGATTTTGTTCTATTGAGGCACTTGTAGCAGCAGTAGGAGAGCAGATCTACCCTCACCTCTCTTATTTGCTAGGGTTGACAGACCTACTTGGATGGACTGGCCGATATGTTCCATCATGGGTTCGTGAGTTCTACTTTTCACTTTGGATTGACCCGGGGCATAGGTTTATACACTTTGCATTCAGAGGCTGTGACTACAGGCTGTAGAGCTCGAGGATTAGAGAGATTCTCAGGATTCAGGAGTCACCCATTCACCTTCATGAGGTTTGCTATGGTTAGACAGAGCCTCCCAGATGTCCTCACGGTGGTCTTGTGCCTCCCACAGATCTGGTCCGACCATGCTTCACAGAGCCATTCGGTGAGGGGTCGAGCAAGACACCTAGAGACCTTACTCCTATAGCTAGGCTACTTGATGCTATCGTGAGGAGGACTTTGCTCTCGAGGATGGGATATCGTGAGGGATTGACTTGCATTCAGTTATGGTTGGTGAACTCTCTAGTGTAGCAGACAGTCTTTGATATTTGGGATGTTATTCTTTTAGAGATGGAGGACACTTTTGTAGAGGGGTTCAGAGGCCATCGTCAGTTGCCCTATGCTCACTGGATCACATTCCTAATTCGCAAGGCAATTATAGTAAAGTCTCCTAAGATGATGGCAGAGTATACTGGTGCTACTACTGAGTTCCCTCCATACAACATGACCCAGATGCTCCGTCACAGCAGAGCAAGGACACCTGGCCAACCGAGCCATCACCTAGAGGCGCCAGAGACTGCAGCCTAGCAGGATGAGATCATCAGGGGCTTTGCAGCGACAGAGGAGGAGGAGCTAGATGCTCAACCAGAGGGTGTGGTCGAGAGAGACCCTAGTGATAGCTCAGATGATGATTATTAGGCTATTCCTCGGATGCCTCCTCGACGACATGACAGTGAGATCAGTGGCTCTAGCTTAGCTCCACCGCCACCATAGACAGACCCCGCTCTCCTTGCTATTCTTGAGCAGATAAGGCAGGATCAAGCATGCCAGGCCCAGGAGACCGTAGCTACACTAGCACAGGTCCAGGCAAGATAGGACGAGTTCCAGAGATAGCAGCAGGCCATACAGCAGCAGCAGCTCCTGATTCAGCAGTAGTTACTTGGTTTCATGTAGCATGTTGTTACTGCTATTGGGACTCAACCACCATAGCTTACACCTCAGATCGGCCAGCCTACCACCACTTTAGTGACTCTAGCTGTACAGCCCAATGGACTTCAGAGTCAGGGACAGCCAGCTACTCAGTTTGCTTCACCTACAGAGTAGGTGTCCCAGTGGTTTGCTTTGCCAGTGACAGCCCAGGGTCCTTCCTTCATACCTATTGTTACGGGCTTCACTCCACCTTAGAGTTCCTCGGTGCTTGTGACTAACACCCCAGTTTCTAGGAGCCTTGGTGCTACTTTTAGCGAGTTAACAGGGCAGCCTACACCACCAGAGTTGTGAGTCCCTATATCTTCCACAGTTGCTCTAGTTACTGGCACAACCGAGATGCTCCCATCATCTGTTGCATCATCAGGGCCAGCTCTTATAGTGATACCTGCTGAGTCACAGGCAGCGCCAGTCCTAGAGCAAACCCAGACCGCTTCAGCTTCACTTCCAGTGATAGAGGGTCAGACCGCTCAGAGCTCAGGGTCCGAGGATGATGCTACATAGTTTTAGATCGCTCACTGCACCTTAGCGCCCGCCTCATCTACTCCTGCCCCGCCAACCGACCCTTAGGTTTTGGTGCTTGATGCCAAAGGGGGAGAGTGATTGAGTATGTTAGATATTGGGGGAGCGTTATATCTAGGAGGAGCTTATGATTTATTACTTTTGGCTTTTTTTGTGTGATACATTACTATGCATTCATGGTTACTTTCATGCATTGAACTACATATGTGTGATTGTGATACCTATGTGATATGTGACATGTGTGCTCTCTACTTTGATCTTCCGCGTTTCACTCCGATTCAAATGAGTTTTGTTTCTTGTACTCATGCTTATTTCATATCTATTGAGTAAACCATGTTGGCTTGGGTCATATAAGCTTGTCTAACTCCTTTGCTCTTATTGTCAAAAGCTTATATGAACCAAGCATGTTGAAAACCTCACTTATCTCTCTTACATACTTGAGGTTGTATTATCATCAATCACCAAAAAGGGGGAGATTGAAAGCATCTAGGCCGCTAGTTAGGTTTTGGTGATTAATGACAATACAGGATTACTATGACTAACATGTGTTTTGCAGAGGCAATTTAAGTTAGGTCATGCTAATGGCAATTGATTGGGCAATCATGGTTGTCATGGCCCTATCATGGAAATCATTTCAGTTTTCAAAGGATGGACAACAAGGTTAAGGATGGACTAGTTCTAAGTGTCGTTTGGTGTTGAAGAGACACTTAGAGTAGTTTAGGACTTTGTTTTTCCTTTGGCCATACTATTAAGGGGGGTATGGACTAGTAGCATGACCTAGGTGAGTCTACTGGGTTAGGTGTGGTGCACACTTGTCAAATCTTGCACTAGATAGCTCTGAAGTAGCCCTAAGATCAATTAGAGCAAACTTAATTCACATATGATTTCGAGTTGGAAGTGAATGGAGGGTCAAATGTTGATCGGACGCTGATTTGGTTGTGACCGGATGCTAGCGGCAGAGTCCGGTCAGTTCATTTGATCAAGCTAAAGTTGACTGGTTGCGATCGGGCGCTGAGTGAAAAGTGACTGGACGCTGGGTGCCCGAGTCTAGTCAACTCTAGAGAGGTTCCAGAGAGGGAGATTCCTGATCGGACGTGTCCGGTCAGTGATGACCGGACACTGGTCAGGATCCGATTACTGACTGGACGCTAAACAGTGAAGTGACCGGATGCTAGGTGCCAGAGTTTGGTCAACATCAGTAAGGATCCAGAGAGTAGTTTTCATGACCGAACATGTCTAGTCAATGCTGACCGGACGCAGGTCAGAGTCCGGTCACAACTTAATGGCTCTATGGTGGGGACAACTGACCAGAGCGTCCGGTCACCTTGACCGGAGCATCCGGTCACCCCGCAGAGTGCTGACTCAACCACATAACGGTTCGTTTTGAATGAGGGGATATAAATACTTCCTCTATTCATCTAAGGGAGTTCTCTTGCCCATTTCAATAGCTAAGAAACACCCTTGAGAGTGCAAAGGAGAGCAAGAGCCTAGTGAGGTGATTGAGATTTGAGAATCCAAGATTAAGGCCTCATTACTGCAAGGAGAGTAGCAAGTGTTCATCCACCCTTCTCATTAGGCTTGTTGTGGTCAAGTAAGAGTTCGTGCTTGTTACTCTTGGTGATTGCCATCACCTAGATGGCTTGGTGGTGATTGGGAGTTTGGTGATCATCTGGCGGAGCTTGTGGATGACCCAACTCAAGTTGTGAGCAGTTGTGGGTGATTCACCGTAACGAAGTGTCGAAGAATCAGCCCGTTGAGAGCACTTGATCCTTGCGTGGATCAAGGGGGAGCTACACCCTTGCGCAGGTGCTCCAACGAGGACTAGTGGGGAGTGGCGACTCTCCCTTACCTCGGCAAAACATTCTTGCATTCCTTTCCCTCACTTTACTTTAAGCATTTACATTTGAGCAATTCATTTCTTGTCTTTACATTCCAGAATTGCCATGCTAGAGTAGGATTGGAACTTAGGTTGCAAAACTTTTGTGAGGTAGAACAATAGTAACACATTCTAGGCACAAGGGGTGAAGTGGGCTAAGTGTAGGGTTTAATTATTGCAAAGAATTTTAGAATTAGCCTAATTCACCCCCCCTCTTAGGCATCTTGATCCTTTCAGGGTCAACCCGCGTACCCTTGGCTGGAGGTCTTGCGGCCCCCACCATCGGCCTCTCCTCCGCTGCTACTCGGGGACTCCTTCCCCTCCTTCCAATTGCACCTCCATGCCCATGCTGCGCGGTGGCGCCTGTGTGCTCGGAGGAGGAGCTACTGGAGCCCATCATCATGCGACCACTCGGACACCGCCACACTCTGCTTCCGAGTGGTCTGATCGCTGCCAAGTGAGATGTCGCCCGGCTTGTGCAGAGCTGCACCCACTGGTTTCCTCTTCTTGTGGGCCGACTCATCTCTTGCCACCCTCTTCTCCTGGACCTTCTCCAACACCCGGGGGAACTCTCCTTCTGACCAGCACCTATGCCTCTTGATTCGGATGAGGTGCTGACAGCGTTTTCCTCCGACTGAGTGCTAGGCTTGGCATCTACCACCTTTGGCCAGTCGCTCCTCGGCACACCCGAGAAGTACGCCGCCCGCTCCTACAAATGGATCTTTCAATCAGTGAATCAGTTTACTGCTCGGTGCCGACACAGGATAAAAAACACCAGGACCAATAGTCGGGATCTCTACCTAAGGAGGTGGGTTCGTGCAGTTGAAGGCTCTTGGCTGCCCTAGCATGCTGAACGGCGCATTTGGAGTGAATAGCTCTGCGGCCCGCTCTAGCGCAACCTCCCTCGTTAGCCTCTCCGTCCTCACCCGGGTGCCATCAGTGTCCCCCTTGAAGTCAAAGCCCACGTGGGCCCTCTCCTTACAGGGCTGGGTGTGGCACGTTATGAAGCTCACCACCACTACCATGCCATTCATCTTCAAGCCCTTTATTAACTCTAGGAGCTCCTTCACCTGATCCATGTCAGCGCTGGTCAGTTTCTCCGACCAGCTCCTCTGGTTCTCCGGAACCTGGTCGACGTCGCATCTGATGGCTGGGTGACTCTGCTTCATGTAGAACTACCTGGCGTTCCACCCCTTCAGCGAGGTGTTCAGCGGTACAGTAATATACTCGCCCGCCATCCTGTCGTGGAGCTACAGATACACGTCGCTGACCACCATGGGACCGCCCCTGCCCTTCTTCTTTAGCCAAAACAGGTGTTAGAAGAGGTTGAAGTGGGGAAGAATGCTGAGATACGCCTTGCAAAAATGGATAAAAATAGAGTTGTACAAGATGGTGTTGGGATGCAGATTGCATAGGCTCACTCCCCAGTACTCCAGCAGATCATGCAAGAAAGGATGAACAGGAATTTCTAATCCACGCCAGAAATAATCTTCAAATACTATGACTTCGTTAGTATGCGGCATTGGATAGGGCTCACCGTCGGCAAGACGCCATTCAGCGGTGACTCGCACAGGGAGAACGCCTGCCGCCACCATCTCATTGAGCTCCATCTCCCCCATCAGGGATGGTACCCACTGCTTGTCATGGATCGTCCCGACAGCCGCCTTCTTTGGATTACCGCCTCCCCTCTTCGGTGCCATCTCTCAGATCTGGATTGGTATTGGCGGCGGAAGTGTGTGTGAATACGGATGGGAGCGCAAAGGTTGAGGAGGAAGATGAAGTGGCAAAGTGGCAAAGGTGGGAGCGCAGAGTGCAGCGGCATAGTTATAAAGAAATCATACCCACTTTTTGCATTCAAGGGTTTTTGAGAAACCGCACCACAATCTGCGCCTTTCCGAATTCCCCAAAGCGGTGTGGTGGGCCGCTATTTGGGCTTCCATGCGACTGCAGCCCATGTCGCTCATTTTTCTCCGCAACTTGGAACTACACACCGAATACTGGCCGACTTCTCGCAATACCATTAAGGCTTAGTAATTACTATTGTACAACCATTACTCTGGTTTTTTCTCCATGACTTGATTTCTCCGATATTTCCACTTGTGGCTTGGGGACTACGTCATCACTATGACTTGGTTCCTCACCACACTGGGGACTTTCTTCTGGTTACTATTGTTTCTGACCCTGGCACCATATGACACGTCACCTACTATTAGGCTCGAGGACTAAGTGGGCACACTTCACCTTGCGGTAAGTGTGTTTGCTTTGATCTGGAAGACTCTACGCCTCCTAAAGTTGAAGAAGACTATCTCCCTTTCTTGTGGTCGGACTCTAAGTGGGCACACTTGGTCCACTGTGAGGAAATTTTTTATTTCAAACCTGAGCTCCTTACATCCTTCTGGCAAGCCTTACTTGGGAAAGCTCATGCTCGGTCGGATAGTTAAGCTAGTCGGCTACAGTCCACAACTGCTTGGCGACTTATTATGGTGATTGGACCATGAGTCTGACTGCTCAGCTTTGTTCACACCTACTCGAACAAGCTCAAGATGGCATTGCATGGTGGATACAAGGCGCTCGGGGACTAGCTATGGGGGGTAGGAGCCTAGATACCCACGACAGACTACATGGGTCACGCTCCTAGGGGCGATCCAGCCCACGAGACAAAGACCTACGGTGCATGGCACTGCTCAGCGTGCATCCCAAGACATCAAGGGCGATATCCTGAAGATACTACGAGATCTGTTAGGATACGTTCGATCCCATGGTTCCTATAATCTGTTATTACTTTCCGGCTATCTCCTAGATCTAACCGACTTATAACTCTATCCCCCAGACTATATAAGGCGGGCAGGGCCCCCCTCAAAACACATGAAACATCATATGAAGCCAATACAATCCAACAGACCATAGGAGTAGGGTATTACATCCAGCTGATGGCCCAAACCTATCTAACTCTTGTGTCTCTATTGCCTTCTTGTTCTTGATTACGCGCACCTCAGCCAACAAATCTACCTTTGTGGGATACTCCTCGGAGGACTGCCAATGATATTCTATCGACAAGTACTCACTGGTTTTGCATTATGCATATTGAAACGACGAATAACCTTTTCAATATAACCTCGCTGACTGAGGTATAATTTGCTAGATTTTCTATCTCTAACAATTTCCATACCAAGAATTTTCTTAGCTGCACCTAGGTCCTTCATCCCAAATTTTTTACTCAATTGTGCCTTTCATTTAGCTATTTCTATTTTTTCTTTAGCAGCAATCAACATATCATGAGCCTTTCATTTAGCCATCTGTTATCCATCTGGGATTTTTATCCAGATAATGAAAATATACAAGCGTAAGTACATGTCATACTCAACAAGTGTAACATGGGGTTCATGAGGCTCAAAAGGCTTGACACAGGTTTAACAACATTCAGCTTTTAATGGCCACAATTTTAGCATAAGAGTAGCAGCAAGTTGTTTCAACCCCAAAGTAAAACACATGATAAATGTAAACATGAATATTGAATTGCATAAACAGATAATTCTTAGTGATCATCTATTCCATAAGGGTTCCAAGGCCACTCGTGACCGTGAGCACGGCTGATATACTAGTTTTACACTCTGCAGAGGTTGTACACTTTCACTATGAGTCATGATACCCATATGCCCGGGTTTATAACTCCCAAAACACTTCCAAGGTGAGTAGGCAGGGTTCACTATGAAGCCTTTCAAAGGTTCGTCTAACAAGTTAGGGCCGCTAGGTTTCTATGCCCTACAAATGTAGGGCTCCCCTTCCGATAGGCACATTGACGCGCAGCCTATACACTGACGGACAGAGGCCACACTATATCCAACCCAAAACACACCCGTCTTGCGCCATAAAGGTAACCGCTAACAAGCTAGAAAAGGTCCTGATACTGAGCTAAAGCTAGAGCCATGTAGCCCTCACAGCTGTACTGTAAGTCTCGGATGATCACTTACAGATAAGTCCATAGGGAGAGGAATCTGAAGCATTTAGAAAGTAGCTAAACACTCCAGTCCCCTATTTCCAAGTTGCTAAAAAGTCATATTTTAATGTTTATTGCATATACCATTAGTCAAGTTACAAGATCATGGTTTAATTGAGAACTAGCAAAGCTACCCAATGCATAGCCCATAGGTGACAAGGTATAAGTTCAATTCTAGGGAATCCCTATCAAGGTGACACATGAAACATGAATTAAATGTATTAAAGTTGATAGGAAACAAGGATAATCCCATGCTATACTTGCCTTGAACAAAATGCTCCTACTGATCCTACTCATCAAAGTAATACTCCTGGTCACCCACGAATTGCTCACCGTCTATACTCGATAATCACAGCAACATACAAGCATCCAGAAGCAATCATGCATAGCAAACAAAAGCTATAGATTATAATAGTACACCAACAGCATAAAATCAAGATGAAAAGTTTGTAAAACAAATCTACGTCTCACTACGAACACATAGACGCGAAGATCACAAAAAGTTATGAATTAAACAAGATTTCCTTTACTAAAATAATAGATTAAATCTAACCTAAAATTTTAAAAGTTGAAACAATAGTTAACAGTAGTATGAACATGTAGATTATGGAATTACGAACCTAATGCAAGTTGAACGGATCAAATCGGAGTTAAAACAAAGATTTTATGGCCTACAGAAGATAGTGGCAGTCTTGTAAATAGATGAAACTTGATTTTAGGATTTAAAATAACTAAAATCTGATTTTAAACCGAAATAAGGACTGCGGCCACAATTTTAAGAAAAGACAGGGTCTCTTTAACAAAAGTTCAGCGACGGCGGGTTAAGATTCGATTAATTGTAAGGGCCTTTTTGCAAATTTCACAGCAAAGGGGTATCTTCTAATCTGGCCCTTGATCTCAAATTGAACGGCTCAAAATAGATCTGGAAGAGATGTGAGACACCGGTGAGGTCGGCGGCGAGCTCCACGGCGGTGCCATGGCTGGAGATAGGCAGCGCTCTGTGATTACAGTATATAGACCAAGAAATAGCAAACCAAGAACACCAGAAGCTAGAGGAGAGCAAGGCGAACTCATCTAGGTAGCTTACCAAGGCACGGAGCGGACGAGAGCAGCGCGGTGCTCGACAAGGTGGCGGAGATGGTGGCGGTGCTAGGGTTAGTGAGGCTCGGTGCGATGCGAGGGCAGTTGTGCCTCCGAAGCTCGAGATAGGCGCGGCATGATGCGAGCATCCAATTTTTATAGTCAGAAGCGGTTTGGAGCACAACACAAGGAGTGGTGAGAGCGGCACGGATTCCCGGCGGTGGTAGTGTCCGACCCGGTCACGCACGAGGAGGAAGACAGCGCTGCTGACATGTAGGGCTAGGTCGTCAGTGAGAGGAGAGAGGGAACGGCGCAGGCGCGACACGGCGGGGAACTGGGCCGCAGCTAGGCCTCGAGGGATGGGAGAGCAGGCCGCACGAAAAGAGATGAGGAGCAGGGCGGCTGACCAACAGGCCGAGGAGAGCAGGCCGACCTGGCTACGGCAGGCCGAAATCAAGGCAGGGAAAATGAAATCCTTTTCTATTTTCCAAACTAATTTCCAAACAACTTTTGAATGCAAATTCAAATCAATTTGAAATCTGATTTCAAACCACACAATACAAAAATAATATGCAGCAGCATGAATGCATAAACATGTAGGTAAACCTTATATTTGATTTTAATTTGATAAAATTTATTATTTTTCTATGCTATATGCGCACACTAATGCATAAATAAATCCAATTCACATATTTTCAAAATGTTGCAAATTTTAGGGTGTTACAATTACCTTCAATCTCTTCTGCAACACTCATAGCATAAGCGACATTGCATTCTTTAATCAACCTTTTAACTGGTTTGGGCTGCCTTCTAGCCCTATCAACAGCAATAGAACGTTGTGGAGACAGCACAACTGGAGAAGAATGCTCAACAACAGATGAATTATCAACAATTGGAGAAATTTCAGCAATAGGTGCATCTTGGACAGTAGCATTATCAACATTTGGTGCATCAATTAAGTGCTCCACCTGCACACTTATTTTCTTTCCCTCAACAGGAGCATCAATAGATAGGTTGTCATAAAACATAGTAGATTCATTAAAGATAACATTTCTACTAAGTACAACCTTCCAAGTCTGGGGTTTCCACAATTTATAACCTTTAACACTAGGTTGATAACCAAGAAATATGCATTTAACAGCTCTAGGCTCCAATTTACCATTATCAACATGAGCATAGGTAGTACAACCAAAAACTCTCAATTGTGAATAATCAG
Source organism: Miscanthus floridulus (assembly GCF_019320115.1). Classification (NCBI taxonomy): domain Eukaryota; kingdom Viridiplantae; phylum Streptophyta; class Magnoliopsida; order Poales; family Poaceae; genus Miscanthus; species Miscanthus floridulus. The sequence continues at coordinate 112,685,919 of NC_089588.1, read as the reverse complement.
CTGGAGAACTAGACCATACCTCAATTGGAGTTTTCTTACCAAGAGTAATGCAGGGTGAACAATTAATAAGATAGCAAGCAATGGAGCAGCTTCAGCCCAAACACGCCTATCCAAACCCGAATTAGACAACATGCAACGGGCCCTAGAGATGATAGTTCTGTTCCAACGCTCAGCTACACCATTCTGTTGAGGCGTATAAGGAATAGTGTAGTGCCTAACAATGCCTTGAGACTTGCAATATGCTTTAAATTCATTAGAACAGAATTCCATCCCATTATCAGTGCGAAGCTTTTTAACCTTCCACTCTTGAAATGCTAAAAATGCTTCTGATTTATCTTTCAAGAAATAAGGCCATACCTTACGAGAATAATCATCAATGATTGTCAACATATAACGAGAACCACCAATAGAAGGCTTGTGAGATGGTCCCCATAAATCAGAATGCACATAATCAAGAATACCTTTACTTTTATGAGTAGAGGTATTAAACGAAAGCCTCTTGTGTTTGCCAAACACACAATGCTCACAAAACTTCAACTTACTGATGCTATGTTCATCAAGAAGCCCTCTCTTGCACAATTCATGCAATGCTTGTTCACTCATATGTCCAAGACACATGTGCCAAAGATTAGTAGCATCAGAATTAGATAATGAATTGGAAATTACAACAGCATCACATGTAATTGTAGTACCACGAAGACGGTACAAGTTTGGAGATTTCAATTCACTTTTCATAACAACAAGAGAACCATTTGACACCTTTAAGACTCCATCTCCACCGGAGTACTTGTACCCTTTACTATGAAGAGTACGAAATAAGATTCTTGCTCATATCTAGAATATGCCTCACGTCAATCAAAGTTCTAACAATGCCATCATGCATCTTAATTTGAACGGATCCAATGCCAACAATATCACGTGGACTGTCATCACCCAATCTAACAGAACCTCCACCTTGGAGATAATCATAGGTGACAAACCAATGTCTATTAATGCATATATGAAAAGAAGCAGCGGAATCAAGAATCCATTCATCATCACTATTTGCACATCCAGCAAAAGCAACAAGCTTATCACCAGTAGAATTATCTGCCTTAGAAGCAGCAACAGAAGCATTACCTTCATCATTGGATTTATCTTTCTCTCTATATGTGTCAGTTCTCTTCTCTTTATTCTTTAACTTATAACACTCGGTTATAAAGTGATTATGTTTCTTGCAATACTTGCATAATTTATCTCCCTTGCTTTGAGATTTTGATCGGCCTTTATAACCATTAGAACTTTTGCCTCTATTGCCATTGTTTGATTTATTTTCTGTCCTCCCACGAACAGACAATGCTTCTCCATTAGAAGCAGATACTTCACAAGACACCATCTCTTTCATCTTTTCCTTGGCGTGCAAAGCCTCATAAACTTCATCAAGCGTTAGAGTATCATGACTATATAACAATGTATCTCTGAAGTTTGCAAAAGAACTAGGCAAAGAGCACAAAAGAATGAGACCCAAATCCTCATCATCATAATCTACCTCCATAGCTTGTAGATCAGAAACGATCTCCTCGAAGACTGTAAGATGGTTAAGCACAGAACCACCCTCTTGCAACTTGTGCGTATATAACTTCATCTTCAAATGCATCTTGCTTGTCAAATCCTTAGACATGCAAATTGACTCTAACTTGAGCCCTAGCGCAGCTGCAGTTTTCCCATGCAAACAATCTTGCAAAATATTATTTGAAAGATGAAGTTGAATTTGAGTCAAGGCCTTACGATCTTTTCTCTTCTCCTCGTCGGTCCAAGATTTGGAATCCTTGTTACCGAATTTATCAAGAGCATCATCGACTTCAGCCTGCGTAAGAATAGCCCGCATCTTGACTTGCCATAGAGCGAACCTTGTGTCGTGATCCAGTTAAGGAATATCATACTTCTTCGATATGGTGAAGAAAATAACAGCAATAACCAGAAGAAAAATAATCTGCAGAAATTTAGGTGTAACCCTAGCAAAAAACCTGCAGCCTGGTACAATATCTGTGTGCGTTCAGCAATAAACTGAAGAAAGAGATCTCCTTGTAGCTTTCACCGTGTGCACTTAGCAAAATTCCACCAAAACCCACAGCACCCAACGGCAATAGGACTGCTTGTCTCCTGCCTCAGTCCCCGTGCGCAGCAAATTCACCCCTCTCGCGGAAGATAGGCCACACGATGTGATGATCTCCACGACCCGCATGCGGAGCAACACGCCAGGAATGGGACGGCAGCACCAGATTGAACTTATCAGCTATGGTACAGTATTTTTCTCTCACAACAAATCAGCTATCCAAATCAGCACAAGCGGCTTATATACCAGCCGAACAAACCCTGATTTTCTTCGGCTGCAAACGCCATAGACGGTGCTGCAGTTTTTTATACGGAGTAGATCAGATGAACAGGCCGACTCCAAAACGAACTCAGCCATGGCAAAATCGATTCTGACTCTGCACGGGCGGCGGCGCGATGAATTCGTCGAATAGCAGGGAAGCACGCCGGCTTGCAGATGGATCCGATGACCGTGGCGACAGCGTGGTGAACAGCAAATAAAACCCTAATTTTTTTCTCAATCTCGTGTCTGGCTCCGATACCACTTGTTAGCAAATAATGCAAATCAAGATCGAACAAGAGACATAGTGTGGGGGGTACGACCCCGGATACCCACGACAGACTATATGGGCTACGCCGCCAAGGGTGGTCCAACCCACAAGACGAAGGCTTACGGTACACGGTACTGCTCGGCATGTACCGCAAGACATCAACGGCGATATCCTAAAGATGCTACGAGATCTGTTAGGATATGCTCGATCCCGTAATTCCTGTAACATGTTATTACTTACCGGTTATCTCCTAGATCTAACCGACTTGTAACCCTACCTCCGGCTATATAAGGCGGGTAGGGGACCCCTCAAAACACACACAAAATCATATGATAGCCAATACAAACCAACAGACCATAGGAGTAGGGTATTATGTCGTGTAGATGGCCCGAACCTGTCTAACTCTTGTGTCTCTATTGCCTTCTTATTTTTAATTACGTGCGCCTCTGCCGATCAATCTACCTTTGTGGGATACCCCTCAGAGGACTGTCGACAATATTCTATCAACAGTTGGCACGCTAGGTAGAGGTGTGCGTGCTATTTCCATGACGAACAAGATGGTACACTTTTCAAGCTCTTCGTCCTCTCTAGAGCCTGGCCAGATCTTTACAGTCGGATCGATCTCATGGGTCATCAATGCTGACAGAGACGGAGAGATCTTCAAGCCGGTGCAGATCGATTCTACGCCGACCACACCAACGCCTGCAACAGCAGATCCGATCTCAGAACCGCCTCCGAGGTCGTCTTCACCAACAACTCGCCACCTACTACCCCGCTACTCGAGGAAGTAGGTCGGCAACGACGATCTGATCACATCCATCGATCGGGTCGGCCAGAAGCTCGTTGACTGCCTCTCCTTCACGGAATTGGCTTTGACCACTCCGGTTTAGCGCCGACCACCTTCTGGTGCTGATCTATTGGAAGCCGATCAGGAAACTCCAGGGGATACGGCCACCATCCGTCAGGATGCCCTAAGGGACAAATTCGGCGACCAGTAATATAAGGACGACATCGCCCGGACTACTCGCTCCGATCGCTTGCTGCATCGCAATGATGATCGTCGCGAACAACGGCACTATGATGACCGCGACCGCCGCCATGATGACAGGCCGAAAAGCTCGAGGGCTGGGCAATTTCATCGACGCCGACTAGATAACGTCATACGCCGCCAACCAGCCGTTCTGACAAAAGATAAGTACCCTTCCCATATACGTATTTAATACAATTTTCTCCTCGGTGCTTCTCCAATTATTATTTTTGGTCATTCTCCATGTTTACTATCTTTAAGATACTCCATTTAATTTCTATGTATACCATCTTAAAGATGACATGCAAACTACTTCTAAGGTAAATCTTCGAACAGTCATGTTGACGTTCGGATGTTTTTAGAGATGGCCATGTCTCCAACTTCTCCCTACACGTGCACGAGCATCTGCCCTCTACGTTATGGGTGGCCGATAGTGGCTCCTTGGCAACACTTTGTTCTTCCTACACGCACACGGGCTCCGCGCTCCGCGTTATGGTTAACAGGCTAGCTAGGGGTGGAGACTCAGCTATGCACTAACTGGTCGGACGGTTTATATTAAATATAAACACATATTCAGAATAACACTAAGTGTTCACACTAACTGATCGCCTAGCTACATACGCTATTTCATCACCGTTGCTGATTCTTCTTCGGAGTTCATATATTTTATTTTTACATCATGCACTACCCATTCTACACATTTGTTTCGCAGGGGCGTGGTTTGGTCAATGAGCTTATGCTCAGGGACTAGACAAGATGATCATCGTCCGGATGGTCAGACCACCTATCGGATAGACTTCATCGCCAACCAACTGGTCGGACTGCTTGGCACTCACACCTGCTTGGCATTCACTTCATCGCCGACCAGTTGGTTCGACTACTCATCGCATGGGCTTCATCGTCAACAACGCTTGGGGCTCGTCAGCTACGCTGGGGACTCCTCGGTGTTTGGATTCTTCTTGCAAGCGTCGCCAGCTAAGCTGGGGACTCCCTTAGTGGTCGGATCTTGCTACGTCTCATCGGTGTGCTATTAAGTTGCTCCATATTGTTCGGATCAGGATGCAGATCTTGGGCAGCACGTCCGGGGTCTTGTGAAGTACAAGGTGGATGACGTTGGTAAGCTTTTATTACAAATTCTTTGACCCTGCTACGAGATCATCTTTAAAATCTTCTAACTGGCTCGGGGACTAAGTGGACACACTTCACCTCACAGTGAATGTGCGTTTTTCATTTCAGGGCTCAGCCCGTGGACTGGTTGCCTATTCGGTTGGTCTTCTGTCTTTCTTTTACTTTCTGGACTCTGGCACCACATGACCACATCACCTACTGTTAGGCTTGGGGACTAAGTGGGCACACTTCACCTTGCGATGAGTGTTTTTTCTTTAATCTGTTCATTGGAAGACTCTGTGCCTCCCGAAGTTGAAGAAGATTATCTCCCTTTCTCGTGGTCGCACTCTAAGTGGGCACACTTGGTTTACAGTGAGGAAATTTTCGATTTTGAACTTGAGGTCCTTACATCCTTCTGGCAAGCCTTACTTGGATAAGCCCCGGCTCGGCCGGACAGTTAAGCTGGTCGGTTACAGTCCACAACTGCTCCGCGACTCATTAGGGTGGTCGGACTATGAGTCCGACTACTTGGCTTTGTTTACACCTGCTCGGATAAGCTCAAGACGGCATTGCACATCAGATACAAGGTGCTCGGGGACTAGCTGTGGGGGGTACGACCTCGGATACCCACGACATACTACATGGGCTGCGCCACCAGGGCTGGTCCAGCCCACAAGACGAAGACTTACGGTGCACGGTACTACTCGGCGTATACCGCAAGACATAAAGGACGATATCCTGAAGATGCTACGAGATCTGTTAGGATATGCTCGATCCCGTGATTCCTGTAACCTGTTATTACTTACCGGTTATTTTCTACATCTAACCGACTTGTAACCCTACCCCCTAGCTATATAAGGCGGGTAGGGGACCCCTCAAAACACACGCAATATCATACGATAGCCAATACAAACCAACAGACTACAGGAGTAGGGTATTACGTCATGCAGACGACCCGAACATGTCTAACTCTTGTGTCTCTGTTGCCTTCTTGTTCTTCATTACGCGCACATTTGCCGATCAATCTACCTTTGTGGGATACCCCTCGGAGGACTGCCGACGATATTCTGTCGACACATAGATTTTTACGTGGAAAACCCTTGCGGGAAAAAACCACGGGCGCCAACCGGCGATCTTCGCTATATGAGGAGTTTACAAAACGCAGGGAATACAATGAGTGGTCAACTCTTCCCGTGCGGCTTACAAGATATATTTATAGGACGGACTGACTGCAGTCAAATACGGAAACAAATCCGCTAAATATATGACCCAAACCACGGGCCCTCCGGGCATCCCCGCAAGACTCGCGTGAAAATTCGGATCATATTCCAACATTGGTGCTGGATTATTCCCATGCCTTGTATTCTTCCTGTTCGGGGGATCTATAGGGCCTAAGCAAGGAGCTATGCCGAGGCTGGAAATCCTTAACTTTGAGTTCTATGTACAGGCGGCTAGACAAATCACCCGCAATGGTGATGGTCCTGAGTTGGGCCTGGGGAACCTGTCATCACTCCAGGATGTCAAAATTTATTTGCGTTCTAGAGGCGCTAGCAAGGAAGAGGTAAAGGAATTGGAGGCTGCGCTGAGGGATGCAGTTGAAATCCATCCCAATCTTCCGAAGCATCAGATATGCGGATGAAAAATCCAGGTCTGCTATATCTCTGGCTGTTTGTTATTTCTTGCTTCTCTGCCATTCCCCTTTCATCTGACCTTAATTTCGCCTTCTTCTTAATTTCAGATGAATGCGGACTGGACTAGAATACAGATGTCTATATTTGCCGATCGCCAAATATGACCAAAATCTTGTTTTTCAAAAAAAAAATACATCTGAAATTCATGCAAACTGGTCAACTTTTTATATGTCTGCAAGAAAAGATGAAGATATGCTGGGTACAACTTTTGCATCTTGCTTCTCTGCTTTCGTTGAACTCTCTCCTATGTTTCTGCAATCATCAACATTGACTGGAGAATAGATATTTGGTTATATCCAATCATCACCATTGCAGGATGACTCCGAAGTGACCCTATGAGTAGATGAATCCTGCTTAGCGTCAAGGTCGATGGACCTTTTCGGCTCCATGGATGGCCTTTTGTTTTTTTTTCTATTAACTTTTACTGTTAAGCTTTAGTTCATGGAGTTGGTAAGCATTTGTATAATGATTTGGACTTATGCCTCTTCTTTGAAATGGCCTGAAGTCAGATTTTATCCGTTATCAAAAAAATGAGTACATGAATTATGTGTATAAAATCATTCTACCTTTTCATTTTCTCAGTGCAGATGTTATTTACTGATGTGCCCATGTAAATTTTCTCAAGAACAACGGGTCAAGAAAACTGTACGGCTTTGTGATTTTGACTCTGGGTTAGGGTCTACCTTTAATTTTCAGAATATAGCCTTCAAAAAATTGGTGAAATCTCACACGTGGCACCTGCGGCTGGTACACTATTACAAAATCAATAATCACCGTCGGTTACCAACCTGACATCACTGCCGGTTTTGCCAACAGGCAGTAGGCAATCCGTATCAATAGTCTCACTTATCCCTAGCGGTTGAGTAACCGGCCGTATTATCCTTTCCCAGAAAAAAAGAAAAGAAAAGAAAGCATCGGCCACCAGCTACGCCGCCATCATGCTGCCCACATCTGCCGCCAAGCCCGGTGTCCGTGGTGTGTTGGATCACTAAATAAAATTTTGGGTCCGTGCACCATGTATTTTAACCTGTAGTCTCTACTTTTCTACGTGGCCGTTGAGTCTTGCATGTTCTCCTAAATACTACATCTCAAAGCCACTTTATTGAATTTTAAAATAAATATTTGGAACCCTAAGCAAAATCAAATAAAAAGGTCTACAAATGGGACTGTAGCCTAGTGGTTATAAGAGCATCAATAGCACCTCAGGTCCTAGGTTCGACTCCCCATAGGCGCGAATATTCCAGGAGGCGTCTGTGGTGACTTCGTCAATCTCGAGGATTTGTCAGCTCAATCTGCTCATAGGAGTAGGGTCGTTAATCTCGAGGATTTGCCGGCCCAGTCTTCGAAAAAGCTCAAAGGGGTAGAGTTTGCGTACGTGCGTTCACAATGGTGAGTGTGCGTGCGTTGTGAGCGTCTGCGTTGTACTGTGCAATTCTCAAAAAAAATAAAAAAGGTCTTAACTGAAAAGCTGTAGATATTGTTGATACAAGTTTGATTTTGGTCATTTCTCCATCCAAGATCGTTTGAAAATTTTGAACTTTAAAGTGAGAAATTCAAACATAATTTTCCTTGAATAACTTTAAATAAAAATATTGTCAACTACAAAGTTATATAGACCATTGAGATCTATAACTTTGGTTATGGTCATTTCTCAATCCGAGGTCGTTTGAAAATTTTGAAAATTTTTGAATTCCGAAATGTGAGAACCTCAAACAAAATTTGCGAGATTTAAATGATTTCAAATGAAAATATTGTCCACTATAAAGTTGTAGATCTCTTCGAGATATACAACTTTTATATAAAGTTTGTCTTCATCTAACTTTGTTTGAAAAGTTTGAATTTTTCTATGTTACACCTATTTTTAGAGAAGGCTCTAAATCCAGTTGCCTCTAGATATTGATTTTTAGCTCTCGACCCAACCACTTCCAAAAATTAATTTTTAGAGGAGGCTCCAAATCTAGTCGCCTCTAAAGATAGGAGCATTTTTTAGAGGCGGTTGTAAATCCAAGTTACGTCCAAAAGTCGTTTTCTAGAGGCAGGACAACAAGGGAACCATTTTAGAGACAGATTTTGATTGAGCCGCCTCTACTAAAAAATGTCTTTGTTGCTAAAAATCATTTGTATAGTAGTGATAGCATCACTCTCGATTTTCAAAATTACCCAGCAGTGATAATCCACTGTCACTATCGGTTTATAAATAATAGACGATGATATAAGTTGCTGGTGATGTACCCGGCAGTGGTAACCCGTTTCTATAGCAGTGGTTAGCTAAGTGCTCTTCTTTGAGACTTTCTTTTTCTATAGATGGTTGCCACTTATTTTGATATCTTCATCAGAGTCTAGATTTAGCACTAGTAAGATATTGATTTTTAGAGACCGACAAACTGCAATGATAGAGGCAGCAGAGACGGGCTACAATGCCTACCTCTGGACATCAGGAAAAAAAAATGTAGCCTAGGGCTCATCATGGGGCCAGCTGGCAAGCCCGACACCAAGTCCACTTCGAGCCCACCATAGGGTCCACTCCTAGGTCTTCCACTCTTCGCTTGTCGTTGCCCACACAGGATGAAGGAGGCTCCCAATGCCTCAAGCTCTCTTCTGCATTGTCGTTAACTAGATCCATCATGGAGCCGTTGTTGATCCCATCGCCACCGTCGAGCCCATCCTCCACCCTCACTCTTCCTTGCAGTATACACACTGTCACCATCATGCGCAAATCTGTGCAAATAGAGATCTAGGATAGGAGATCCTTGAGATCCAGGTTACATCGTAGATCCAGGTTTTTTCCTCATAGATCTAGCCGGTGTCCTCACAGATCTAGATGACATTGGCCATGAGCATTGAGCAGGGCTTCATCTGTGCCATGCTCACGCTACCATTGGCCTACCTCGTCTACTCCACCCTCAGCCACTACGCGGCCGCTCCACCTTGTCCATCGTATGAAAGGTCCTAATGGCTAGAGGGGGGGTGAATAGCCTATTAAAATTTCTACAACACTTAGCAAACCGGTTAGACAAATATGAGCCGAAGCGAGTGTTGCGCTAGCCTACTAAAAATGCAAGCCACCTATCACAATTCTAGTTTCTACAGTTGCAATTCACACAATGGCTATATCACTATACTAAGTTTGTGCACTCTCAAAGGCTAACTAAAGAGCCACACTAACCAAACTAAAAAGCCCTCACAACTAGCTACACTAAAGAGCTTGACAACTAGTTTGCGGTAATGTAAAGAGAGAGAGCAAGATGGTTATACCGTCGAGTCGAGGAATGAACCAATCAATCACAAGAGTGAATACCAATGAATACCAATCACCTCGGAATCAAATGTTGACACAATGATTTTTTACCAAGGTTCACTTGCTTGCCGGCAAGCTAGTCCTCGTTGTGGCGATTCACTCACTTGGAGGTTCACGCGCTAATTGGCATCACATGCCAAATCCTCAATTGGGTGCCACACAACCAACACAAGATGAGGATCACACAAGCCACGAGCAATTTACTAGAGTACCTTTTGGCTCTCCGCCGGAGAAAGGTCAAGAACCCCTCACAATCACCACGATTGGAGCCAGAGACAATCACCAACCTCCGCTCGACGATCCTCGCTGCTCCAAGTCATCTAGGTGGCGGCAACCACCAAGAGTAACAAGCGAATCCCACAGTGAAACACGAACACCAAGTGCCTCTAGATGCAAACACTTAAGCAATGTACTTGGATTCACTCCCAATCTTACAAAGATGATGAATCAATGATGGAGATAAGTGGGAGGGCTTTGGCTAAGCTCACTAGGTTGCTATGTCAATGCAAATGGTCAAGAAAGTGAGCTTGAGCCGGCCATGGGGCTTAAATAGAAGCCCCCCACGAAATAGAGTTGTTGGCTCCTCAGTCCACTGAAAATCAAGGCGACCGGACGCACCGGTCAGATCGACCGGACGCAGGACCCCAACGTCTGGTCGCGCGATGCACGCCACGTGGCCCCTGCTTCAAATGTTGATCGCACGATCTCAACGGTCATCAGTACATTTAATTTGTGCCCCGATGCTCTACAGTGTAGGACCGGACACAGGACCCCAGCGTTAGGTCACTTCCAGTAAGGTTCCACTCGTGACCGGACGCATCAGTTTGATCACGACCGGACGCAGGAGGGGCAGCGTCCGGCCGAGTCCAGAGAGCTCCCCGAGCTGCTCAACTGCGACCGGACGCGTCCGGTCAGTCACGATCGGACGCAGCAACAGCGTCCTATCCTTTCTCCTCTTCTCTGTGCTGCCACATCAGCGAGACCGGACGCTGAACAGTGTTCAGCCAGAGTCCGGTCACTTTTCTTCTTAGAGTCCGGTCACTGCGTGACCAGCGTCCGGTGCACTCTGTGAAACCGTGTCTTTTCTGTACAGGGCACCGGTGGCATCGTCGGTCTGTCCACACTCTTCGGGCGGACACTCCACCGATGAAGTTTCGAACCCTTACTCCCAAGTGCTAAACACAATGTGTATCACCTTTGTGCATGTGTGTTAGCATATTTTTCACAAACATTTTCAAAGGTGTTAGCACTCCACTAGATCCTAAATGCATATGCAATGAGTTAGAGCATCTAGTGGCACTTTGATAACCGTATTTCGATACGAGTTTCACCCCTCTTAATAGTACGGCTATCGAACCTAAATGTAATCACACTCGCTAAGTGTCTTGATCACGGAAATGAAATGGCTCCTACCACTTATACCTTTGCCTTGAGCCTTTTGTTTTTTCTTTTTCTTCTTTTCAAGTTCAAGCACTTGATCATTACCATGGCATCACCATCATCATGTCATGATCTTCATTTGCTTCACCACTTGGAATGTGCTACCTATCTCATGATCACTTTGATAAACTAGGTGAGCACTTAGGGTTTCATCAATTCACCAAAACAAAACTAGAGCTTTCATCGTATCCACCATCGGAGAGAGAGATGGGGAGAGAAGGCCACGTGTGCCTCCCAGAAGGGGCCAGGAGGTGAGCCCATGTGAGCTATCAGGGGCGGCCTCCGCATGATCGCACCACCTCCACCTTCCTAGCCACCATTGGAGGGAGGAGATAGGAAGAGAGAGGGATGGCAAGCCCGCATGCGTCACCGAGAAGGGGCCGGGAGGGGAGCCCGCCCACGCTACCAAGGCTGGCATCTAAGCCACCGCACCACCTCCTTCGCCCTAGCCACCATCGGAATAGAGGAGATATCGGGGGGGGGGGGGGGGGGGGGGGGGGGGGGGGACGAGATTGGGGGCAGTGGCTGGTGTTACCGTTGGAGTCCAATACTTCGGTGGATCAATCGGTGCGCAGCCAAATAAATCTATGGGTTGTATACAAGGGACTGGGTCTATGCTGCAACACACAACTCCGATGCTCTCTAGTTTCTCCACTGCGCCTCCAACACTGCCTCTAGAGTGAACTCCGGCAACTATACCAGAAGTATGCTTACAGGCATCTTCTCTCCACTGCGTTACCGAGAAGGTTTACATACTTTTTTTTTATTCAAATTTTCCATGTTGGCAACGTTCAGATTACATACATCTTTCTTGTGTTCCAAAAAAAGAGATTTTCCATATTTGTCCTATGTTTTAAAAAATGAACATTTAGAAATAAATATATTTATTATATCCATTTATGACCTCTCTAACTCTAAGGATCCTATGAGTAAATCACATTTTTTTCAGTCATATCCTCCATTAATATCTAACAAAGTGGGCAGTCCACAGTAATTTAATTGTCGAAGAGCAAATGCCATTCACCGAACTTAGGGACCATTGGGATCACTTTAGATTATTGTACTCTAAATTGTGAATTGGCATGGTAATCTGAATTATGGATTCCAGTATGTTCCACGAGAATGAGCTCGATGTTGTGTTTCCAAAGAAGCGTTCTTCGGTGCCACATTTCTGCTCAACTAAGCATCCAGTCCAGTCTCCAATTCGTCTCAAAGCTCACGTGACCCAGTTCCAAATATGTCCTCCAAGCAAGGTTTACCTGAGAGTCGAGAGATAAATTACGAGGTGATATACTCGCTGCCTATCAAGAGACGACTTTTACGGAGGTTGTCGGTTTTATGCGAGCATGTATGAACTTACCGGGTCAAATATATAAATCTTCTTTATCCAGTTTGTTGAGCTCACGTATTATATCCCATACAAAAGGTCTTCTGTTCGGGGCTTTGTGCAAGCAGCTTTGAGCCAATTCGAGGCATTTTGTCACTTGATGAACCGATGGCATACGTTCTCCTGATTTGTTCCACCTTTGTTCCCATCTACAAAGTACCTGCCATTTTATCTGAGTTGACTAAGAATAGTACCTGAATATTTAGTACAAATTACCATGAAGCCACACCGTTTGGAGTTCATCAAACTATCTGGGTAACACCAGAATTATCGTTTGATGCCAAACTCAAGCATCCTAAAATTATGGGACCAAAATATTTCTGAACTATATATTACAGTGATAATTTCTTGTAAAATCTACAGTGCCAGGAAAAAATAATCAAAACGACCCTTGATGGATACTAGAAGAAAAAAAATTCAAAGTATAAATTTTTGTCATACTCATATTATGAAATTGTCATTTTACCTAATAACATGAACAATTTTTTTTTTTCAGAGCTAGCAAAAGTGCAGCTCTTTGTCGTGCACAATAAAACTCTTATAATTTCATAACAAACTAAAAGTGCAGTTTTCTTTCTTCAGCTGTCCCTTTGTCGAATGTGCATTTGATATGGGAGAGTTAGTAGACACAATGTGTGTTTTGTGGGTGGAGACTTAAATTTTCTTGGTTGGTTGGTGTTGCCGAGCATTTCAATAGGACAGAGAAAGGAATTTGAAGGTCTAACTCTTACAGTTCGAAACCCAAGGGGGTGGGTGGTAATTGAGCAACAATATTGAGCATCAAGTGGCTAGTGCGGTGGCTCCATCGTCAATAATCATTGACAAAATCAGCCAAAGTATTGATTAACACGAAGCCCTGCTGTGTTATAACCCTTGCAATATATAGTTGGCCCACATTTTCCTAGTTAGATTAAACATGACTAAAACATTATAGTCTCCTGGCCCAGCCAAATTAAAGATTTGAATAGCACCAGCCAAAATTTTGGTTGAAGACTTTGTTACCCTTCACAAAAGATTGCCAGTTTTTGTGCAAAGAAGTTTTTTTAGTATAAATAAGACTTCCTTTGCCTTCGCCAATGCAATAGACGATTAATGTAGTCTGAATGTATAGTTAAAAGTGCATAAATATGTAGAAAAAATAATGTTGGCATGGTTTATGAAAAAGGGTTTAAATGAAACGAGACAAATCACACGTACATTAGTAATACTAGGCTTCGTCTTACTTCCAGTCACCAACTCTGTGATTATGACGCCCAGACTATAAATGTCTGCCTTACGTGATGTCACGCCATCAGACATCCTCTCTGGAGCTAAGTATCCACTGCATGATAAAAATGAAAGTTCATGACATAAAGAAAAGGGAATGTATGAAAATATAGAGAAAGAAGAAATGCACCATTCCAAACATGGAAATCAATCATATGCCTCAAAGTGGAATGAGTTTTTCAACAAACTCCATGGTAAGCTTGCATGATATTATATAGAATAACAAAGAACGTTTAGAAAGTCAGAAGAGACAATTAACATGAATCATACAAAGCATTTGTTGTCCACTCACACTAGCACCATGCAGTGGGAAAAAAAGAAAAACAATTATTACCTATGCATCTTAGCAATATCCAGTTTCTGACCGGCAAACTAGAGTGATAATTCTATGGAACCTTATGAATTAGCCTACTCTAGTGTGTAACTTACAGCTGCCGCAGACGTTCATCACTCGTACATATGAGTTTTGATATACCAAAATCTGCAATCTTTGGAACCATGTCATCATCTAGTAGGATACTTGCAGGTTTGAGATCCATGTGAATGATATCCTTTTCCTTGTGAAGATAACACAAACCCTCACAGATTCCCTTAATTATCTGATAACGTGTATGCCATTCAAGTCCACTTAGTTCATCTGCGAAATAAAATAACAATATGAATGTACTGTATGCATCTACCAAATGGGCATTTTGTGTTTTCTGTGTTTGACGTGTAACAAATCAATAGTGAAATAAAAATGAAGAACCGGCAAAAATGAAGGTTATAAAATAAAAGAAGTAAAATGATTATATTAAATGTATTATATAATTATGTAAATGCAGCTACATTTATATTATCATACCAGAAAGATGATTGCTAAGATTTCCTTTGCTTAAATACTCGAAACAGAGCAATCTTTCGCGTTTCTCAGCAATGACAACGTCACCACCTATTTCTACCTTCTTTTCTACTGCATAAGAACAGTATCCTAGAAACTGCACTACATTTTGGTGCCGAGCCATCATTATATTTCCAATCTGCTGATGAAACACCCCATCGTTAATATTGAGGCTCCCTGAAAGCCTTGTCACAACAACAATCTGCACGATACCCTGTTTAATAACATTATATGTGTTAGCGTGGCCATGATCATATGAAGTCCAGCTATGGTGTATCGAAACTTGTTGGAATAGTCCAACAAAAAGATTAGTTTTTTACCTTGAAACATTCTCCGAGTTCATTATGACCAATCTTTCGCTTATCAGAGAAGTTTTCAGTGATGAATTGTAAAAGTGGATACGACAGATTACTTGGATTCTCGCTTCCTTCAACTATATGCTCCAACACATTTAGATCCTCATATATATCAGCAAATCTATGTAAACCACGTGTTCAAAGTTAGGCACAATGAAAAATCAGCTTGCTTCCTAAATAGAGCAAACTAGCCGGTACAGCTTCACATATTCCTTAAAATGCCCAAAATCTATTTTTTTCAGTTTGGTCCCATATATAACTCAATATCATTCACTGGCACCGTGTAAGTAGTAGATTATTCAAAACCATTCAACTTAAGTCAGACTAGTGTTTTAGTTATTCGGCCTGGTTAGATGGCAATGGGAAACATAAATAAATTAATGCAAGTACTCTATTCATTGCACATTATTACCCCACAAGCAACAGAAATTCAATATGGGTCGATTCAGCTAGCTACTAACCATCATTTGTATGTGAGAATATGACTGGCAAAATCAGATCATTATAAGGTGCCATACTAGTTAATGCAATTGAATCTCATCAGTTGGATAAGCACTAGCATGACCTTATTATTACCTGGTTCTTCTGAGAAAACAGAAGAAAAAGGAAACCAGGCTTGTGCAAATTAAGAAAATATAAGAGTACACAATAATATATGGTGAACCTACAGGTTCCTATGTCAAAGTGGCATAACAACTTAGTAAAGACATAGCATGTGTATACCTAGAATATTCATGAAGAGTTTGTACAGACAGTGCCTTGAATCTTTTAACAACCTGTAGTTCAAAGAAAAAAAGATAAGCATGTTTATTTTGTCATCTTAAATTTAAGTAGAGAAAAACAAAAATCCAAATAAAGCATAACATCCTAGAATGTGTAGTTAAACATCTCCAACTTCGACGATTAGTTAAATAAAATCTATTTTGATTGGTCACAATAAAATAGTATAAATGATTTCCTATGAAAACTATTTTTAGACTGATACGGCGTGGCGGAGGGTTGAGTGCAAGAACAGCCAGGATTGGGAACTGGAGCGGAGCAGGTAGCGAGGAAGGGCGGCGGTGGACTCTTCTCCAGTGACAGCGGCTGAATTGCCTGACGCCACCGTCGAAGGGAAAACCCCACCCCAACACAGGGAGGTTTATTTCCTTCTTCGACAACTGATTACAATCCTAAAGTGCGCCCTTATAGATTAGGAGCACTTGCCAACAATAATCAAACTGATCTCCTAAAAATCCTCCCTCTAATTCCTCCTTTCCTAAGAACTCAGCCTTAGCCATGGCTTGGGCTGGTGGGACGCTTGGGATGGCGCCGGTACTGCCGGCCCACAAACGAGTCCACAACACTTCCCTCCTCCCCGACAAATAGCTCATCCACGAGTTGAAATGAAGGGTAGTGTTCCTTGAAGTCTTCCACTGCTTCCCATGTTCTGTTGGCCCAAGATCTCTCGCACGGGTGAGCAATCCACTCACCGGTGCTCTCGCACACACACTAGGCTAGAGGTTGAAGAGGGAGTAAGAACAGAGCACACACACGCAACACAGGCACCAGCGTTGGCCGGGAACTCTGCACGGGAGATGGCAAACTGAAACTGCTTTACTGAGTTGCCTAAGGGCGGTATATACAACTCTAGCCATCTAATCCTAGTACACAGACATGTCCTATCGCCATGCTGCTACAGTGACTGGATGTGACAGCAGGCCTGACTTTCAGCGACTGCTCCTACTATGGCTACAGTGAGAGCAGGGGTGACTTTCGGCACCAACCCCTGCTACGGGTACACTGGGAGAGCAGCAGATTACTTTACAATTCTTCCCCTAATCCTGCTGCTAACCCGAGGTAGACACCTCCACCATGCCAATCATCTTCTTCAGCTCCGAGAACCGAAGACGGCCGAGTGGCTTGGTGAGGACGTCAGCGAGTTGTCGGCCAGTTTCGACGAAATCGATGACGATCTGCCCTCCATCGATGCAGTCCCTGAGGAAGTGGAACTTGATGTCGATGTGCTTGCTCCGGTCGTGGAGGACTGGATTTTTCGCGAGGGCGATGGCGGGCTGGTTCTCCACCATCAGCGCTGGTAGGTGAGCTTCCCGGCCGGTCAGCTCGCCCAGCAGTCGGCGCAGCCACACAGCTTGGCACGCCGCTGTGGCCGCTGCCACGTACTCCGCCTCACACGTAGACAGCGCCACTACCTTCGGTTTCAATGACAGCCATGAGATTGGAGCCGACCTGAGGAAGACGACCACGCCGGAGGTGCTCCACCGTCCGTCGATGTCCCCCGCCATGTCTGCATCACTGAAGACCGTGAGCCGCAGCCCACTTCCACTGGTCCTGAGGAAGACGATCACCTGATCCATCATCCCCTTGACGTAGCGCAACAGCCGCTTCACCGCGGCCCAATCATCCTCTCGGGGATCCTCCATGAAGCGACTGACGTAGCCCACGGCGAACGCTATGTCCGGCCTCGTGTGGACTAGGTAGCGCAGCCCGCCGACGATGCTCCGATAAAGTGTTGCATCTACCTTCGCCGCAGTGCTGGCCTTCGTCAGCTTCAGCCGCCATTCCATCGGAGTCGCGCATGGCTTGCAGTCAGCCATGCCGCTCCGCTCCAACAGCTTCGACGTGTACGCGCTCTGACCGAGCGTGAGCGCCTCCTTCCCCTGCTTCACCTCGATCCCGAGGTAGTAGGAGAGCACGCCGAGATCGCTCATTCGAAAACGAACCGCCATCTCACGTTTGAAGCTATCGATGTCCTCCGCACGCGCGCCGGTGACGATCATGTCGTCCACATACACGCCGACGACGAATTCCTTCTTCCCCCGTCGCCGCGTGTAGAGCGCGTGCTCGGTTGCGCACCGTGTGAACCCAAGCTCACCCAGCGTGGCGTCAAGCTTGGCGTTCCACGCCCGCGGGTCCTGCCGTAGCTCGTAGAGTGCCTTGCGCAGTCGGAGCACCTAGTGCTCCTCTCCCTTGATGGCGAAGCCCGGAGCTTGCTTGACGAAGACCGTCTCCGCCAGGTCGCCGTTGAGGAAGGCCGATTTTACGTCCAGGTGATGGATGCGCCAGTCCTTCGCTGCTGCCAGAGCCAGCAGTAATCGGACGGACTCCATGCGCGCTACCGGCGCAAAGACTTCCTCGAAGTCGATGCCCTCGCGCTGGACAAAGCCGGCGAGGCGCGCCTTGTGCTTGACGATGGCGCCGCGCTCGTCCCGCTTGACCTTGTATACCCACTTCAGGCCGATCGAACGGCATCCGGGAGGCGGATCGACGAGCTCCGAAGTCTCGTTTTCCTCGATCACCTTCATCTCCTCCAACATCGCCCGTCGCCAGTTGGCGTCACGCTCAGCCAGCGCGAACGTGGGTGGCTCCTCCCCACTGACGAGAAGCAGCTCTGGATCGTCGAGCAGCTAACTCGCTAGGCCTGAGGACCCTATGTTGCCGACGATGTTGTCCAGCCTGCGGAACCGCACCTCATCGCCGTCGTGGTAGGCATCCACGAACTCGCTGATGTCGCTCGGAGGGGAGGTGAACTCGATTGGTGTCGTCGAAGGAGTCCCTTGTTCCGCCTGAGTGCTCGGCACCACTGCTGGACCGCTCGACGCCCTTCCTGGATTGGCCGGCACCACTTCAGGACCGCTCGGCACCCCTCCCGGAATGCTCGGCATCACTCTCGGAGTGCTCGGCACCACTCCCGGACCACTCGGCACCACTCCTGGAGTGGTCGGAGCCTCTGCCGGAGTGCTCGGCTCTGCCGCTAGAGTGGTCGGCACCACTTCTCCAGCGTCTCCACCACCGTGGATGACCAAGTGCTCGACGATGAAGGTGCTGCTGAAGCCTCCAGCTTCCCCCGTGCCCGGACTATCCCAGTCCTAGGCCGCCTTCTCGTCGAACACGACGTCGCGCGAGACAACCACCTTGCCTCCACGCGGGTCGTAGAGCCGATATGCCTTGGTGCCCTCCTCATAGCCCAGAAGCATGATCGGCGTGCTCCTGTCTTCCAGCTTGTTGAGAACCGGCTTCGTCTTCTTGACGTGGCCGATGCAACCGAACGTCCTGAGGAAGGACATGCTCGGCTTGCACCCATACCAAGCTTCTAATGGCGTTACGCCCTTCAGGGCCTTCGTGGGCGCGCGGTTGAGGATGAACACCGTCGTGGTCACCGCCTCACCCCAGAACTTTGCCGGCATGCTCTTGGCCTTCATCATGGATCGAGCCATGCCGACCACCGTCTGGTTCAGCCGCTCCACTACGCCATTCTGCTGCGGCGAGTATGGCGCGGTGTGGTGTCGCACCACACCATGATCCACGCAGTACGCAGTGAACTCCACCGAAGTGAATTCGTCGCCGCGATCTGTCCTCAGCACGCGTAGCTTCTTCCCGGATTCTGCCTCCACCCGCGCTTGGAACCTCTTGATCACGTCCACCGCCTCGTCCTTACTCGTCAGGAGTTGCAGCCACATGTAGGGACTGCAATCATCCACGAGCAGAAGGAAGTACCGTCGACCACTGTTTGTGGCCGGCGTGATTGGCCCGCAGAGGTCGCCATGGACGAGCTCGAGAGCACCCGCCGCGCGATACTTGGCTGCCTTGGGAAAAGGCAGCCTCCTCTGCTTCCCAGCCAGGCAGCTGTCACACAGCTCGCCTGCATGCTTGATGTGAGGCAGCCCACGGACCATCTTCTCCAGCAGACCGAGTGTGTCGAAGCTGAGATTCTCACAAAAATTAGAAAGACCAACTGGGAGGACTATAAGAGTATTGATAATAATAATCATTGGATATATAATGTTTTTAATAATTATCTACCTCTATCATTATGAAAACAACATAAGTAACCCACTAAATATGAATCCATGTATGCCCTTGTGAAACATAACCTAAAGTAACACCTATATTTGCATCTAAGTATTCACCTAACATTATGATACCTAATCTAAGTAACCATTTGATTTGCATCTAAATTATCACTTGTCATTAGTAAAAAGAATAAAAATATCTACTCAAATATATATCTAATTACCATCCTATGCTATTACCAAAAAATGTTTTAATAACTAGAAATTATACATATATGTCTCTAAACAATCCAATTTAATTAATAATAATATATTTAAAACTGACTAAAGTATACATACATGTTTTGCCACATCATGCGGATCAAATATACATGCATGTCTAAGCGATAAATATCTATGTTCTGTTTTGGCAATCACGAAAAATATTCCTTTAACAACTCATATACTAATGGTACTCACAAGTTGTTTAAAATTATATTAAAATCCATGACACAATTTATGTAAATGGTTAGTTTAGGTAAATGTATACGTTTTAACTAACACATTTCACATATCTATATAGTTAGCACAATTGTAAGTACTAATTTGTTTATAACAAAGCAATACTACTACACATTAAAGTTTTTTACATCTTACAAAGTCGAGGAGGTTCGTGTAAAACAAAGGTGTCTTTGGCAACAAAGGTGTCTTTGGCCTTCCCAATCTTTCAGATATCGGTGTAGTAAACCGTAATTATATACGGCTTAAATATTAATATCCTCTTTAAGATTTCTTTGTAGTAAACCCTAATTATAAGGCTTAAATATTAATATCCTCTTGTGCATAGCACTACGACACAGATTTCAATTCAGGTTCTACCATTGATTTGAGTGAGGTAGTGCATGTTTAAATGACCATTTATGTCATCGTAAGTCGTAACACTTAAGAGTGTATTCTAAAACCCAAAATCTTTAGTTTTAATAAAATACAAAGTGGGGGTTAATAAAAGATACAATAAACAATGATAAAAATTTGTAGCAACTAAGAAGTTTAAAATTTGAAAATTAAAATCAATATTGATGGCATGATAAGACATACATGTGTTGCAATAGGAGACACTTCAACTAATGTTTCAACCAAATGCATAATGAAGATACACTCAGGTGCCATGCAGTGAGGAAAAAACCTAAGTATATGGATAAGAGAGGCAGAGGAAGACCGAAGTTGACTTGGGTAGAGGCAATAAAAGGAGACTTGAAATGATGGAATATACCCAAAGACTTAGCCTTAAATAGGAGTGCTTGGAAAACAACTATTCACGTGCCTGAACCTTGATTGCTTCTGCTGGGTTTCAACTCTAGCCTACCCCAACTTGTTTGAGACTTAGGCTTTGTTGTTGTTGTATGGATAAAAACATATATATCAATAATTGAAAAGATTTTTACAACTGAATAAAGATTATGAAGTATGTGTATGCATATTGTGTTAGAAAGAATAAAGTCAAAAAGGGCAAACAAATATAAGTATTTTTTTATTAGTTGTAGGTATTAAACAACAACAACAACAACAACAACAAAGCCTTTAAGTCCCAAACAAGTTGGGGTAGGCTGTGTTGTAGGTATTAAACATGAATATATAATGATTATGCCTCATGAGGTTTATCCATGTGGGAGCACAGGTTGATAAACTAGTTTCATAAATGCAAAATAATGGTGAGTTCCCTGCTGTAGACTAGATCAATGACTAAAACACCATAACTTTTTGAAAGGTTGGAGTGTATATAACTTCCAAAAAGAGCCAACATTGGTATGGTTGCATATCCAGTAATTGTGTGTGTGAACTTTAGTACTCCGTTGCAAAATATAACGAATCTGGGAACTAAGCACCACGGTTATCATTATGCCCTTCTTTAAATAGCCAGGGCCACTCCTAATAAGCTTAGTTGTTGGACGACTCACGACTGTTGGGTAAATCCTGGTTGAGATCAATTGTGACTGGCTTAATGACAGCCAGGACCACCCCTGGATGGGAGAAATTAATTAACTTATGGGGTTGGTCCTTAGAAGTCCTGATATTTTAGTTCCAAATTTAAGTGCCAGAAGTCCATTTTGGAACCGAGGTAGTACCTGAGCACTAGAATCGTTTTTCAGTATAACAAATTGTTACGCTATAAAAGGTGCATAATGCCAAATTTATCGGAATTTTAAAGGTTTTTTTTTCCTAGGCCTTCTTTGTAATCGCCTACTCTAATCATCCTACTCCCTATGTTCCAAATTATAAGTCGTTTTTTGTTTTTTTAGGTACATAACTTTTGCTTTGCACCTAGATACCTAGAAAAGTCAAAATGACCTATAATTTGGAACAGGGGGAGTAGCATGATCTTATTGTGTGTTTACTTCAACTACGAACTCCAAATATATTGCCTAAGAAAAAAGGGTGGAATATGGACTGGACAAATTAAGATGTATATCCAGCATGAAAAGAAGAGAATCATTGACTGTTGCCTTGAACCATCGTACCTGATGTAATGAAGAGCTTGGGTCATTTCTCGGCTCATTAACAACTTGTGGAACCTTTTGAATTGTGGTTTCTATCTCATTAAGCTTATGGACTATGTCAGCAATGGTGGGTCTCTTATAAGGTTCAGATTCGACACAATTTTTTGCTACTTCAATGCATCTCTTCATTTGTTGGCAGTCTGTATTTAATGTTTCATGCCACTGCAAAATTCAAACATATAGTAAGGGTAACTATGATAGAATGTATAATAGTAAAACACAAAGTAACACAAAATACACGTCTTAAGATGCTAATGGGCCTCTCAAGATTAAAATACACATTTAGTAAACAACTTTTTTTTATGAAACATACCTTCCAATATAAACACCTCGAAGAAACTATGCTGACAAATCCACAAGCGCATCACTATTGAAATGCAAGTTCACCTACAACTGAATGCGAGCATCTATGCCAAGTGTAGGACTGAACCTCATTGGAAATTCCGCCACAAAGAACCTAAACAACTGATGGGTGCCTTCGAGACTTGAGACGTAACTTTGGGATTCGACACGTACCTTCGAGACCTAGCATGTACCTTCGGGACCTGACAAGTGGTTCTTGTAGTCAAAATAACATATCATACCTCCTAGATGTCCATCTCCATGTAACCTTCGGGGCTAGGAGATGGAGTTACCGAAGATTCGGAGCCTAACAGAATCTGTACTAACTTCCTAGGGTTTAGGGTTTAGAATCTGTACAGAAAACTGGCTGTAACTTTCCATGTGGTAATATTCAGGCCTTCAAAGCTTGACTTGCACTTATTTTTTATATAACAAAAGTAACAATCTGAATATTCTATTTCGAAAATGTAACTAGAAAGGTTAGATAAATTATTCTTACGTTTTCAGTAATACTCCCGTTACTCCCTGTCAATAATCTGGCCATGATAATGCCAAAACTGAATATGTCTGACTTGAATGATATTGTATTTTTATCAATTAATTCTGGTGCAATATATCCCCTGCAGCAAATAATATGGTTTGAACGAAGCATCACGGCATAATTCACAGTTTCAGTTCAATAAAAGAAATGAGGTCCAAGAGGATGAGCTTACGGTGTTCCATATAGATTGACTGTACATATCGTAGATTGATTTTCATCAATGCACCTTGACACACCAAAATCTGTAATTTTTGGCTCCATGTGAGTACCCAGCAGCACATTTCCAGGTTTGAGATCCAAATGATAAATACGTGCTTGATGAAGATAATGCAAACCCGCACAAATTCCCTTAATTATTTGATAGCGAATATTCCATTCAAATCCATAAGTTTTCTCTGTAGAAGTGAAGCCTGGGGCACAAAATGGTTAATGTTTTCAGTGTTCATTGTGAAATCTGAATATAGAATCTCACTGTTACTGAAGCTCCACATTCATTATTTTTGGATGACAAATACTCCAGATAAATAATTCAGTTAGTTTCAACTTTATGTAGTATTCGGTGACATTTCTAAGATAATCCACACTGTACACATGCTATGCACATCGCATCATGAAAGTTATATTCCACATTCATATCATCCCCTGTATATTAAATGATTTCCGCAAATGCTTAAATATACAGAAACTATTCAAAGGGCTCAAACTAATTCATTGGAGTAGCTGGACATATTTTAATGATTATAAACTTTGAAAGTTAGCCATGTCTAACATGGACAGGTGAAGGAATAGCTGATTTCGTGGGGTTCATTAGGGCAAATGAGGAGGAACAATGCAGTGCAGCAACCTTTATACCTTGAAGATAATCGTGAAGGCTTCCATTCGGTACATACTCAAAGCAGAGTAACCTTTGTTGTACCTCAGCAATCACATGTTTTCCATCTATTTCTATCACTTCCCCATGCGATTCTACACAATACCCCAGAAATCTTACAATATTTTGGTGCTTTACCCTCTTTAGACATTTAACCTCGGCCAAAAATTGTGTGTCAGAAAGATCATTCGTAGACTGGGAAAGCTTCTTCACAGCAACCATCCCATTTTTAAGAGCTCCCTGTTTAACACAGAGCATGTAACTTGTAAGCACTGATCTGAACATTTTACTCTGCACAGTATGACAGATTACAACTAGCAAGGCAATCAAGACCAATAGCATACCAGGTAAACAACACCGAATGCACCATTACCAATCACTTGAGCGAAATTTTTTGTGATGGACTTAATTACTCCATATGATATCTGGATGGGGTCCTTGCTCGCATCAGCAAATATGCGCTCCAGGTCTTCAACTTCACTTGCTTGTTGGTCACTCATTTATATAAGTTGCAAAATATTGCTGAAGAGGACGACTGCAATTTTTCTTCCTGGCAAACAATAAATTGAACTCTCTGCTGAAGAATATAGGACTTCAAAGATCAAAAAGAAGCCCCTAATAAGCAACTTTTACCATGAACTGTAACATGTTAACCAAATGCCTCTTCCATTTCACCAGAAACAAATGCAATGTACATATTCGTGGGCGAAACTAAGAAATTTAACCAATCAAATAAGAAAACATCAAACAATAATTCCAAACACAGAGAGAGCAGTGGTTGTCGAAAGGCTGCCCCCATTACTGGAGCTTAGAGTGAACAGTTTTGTTGCAAATAAGAGGATCTTGACGCATTTGACAGTCAGAGGGTAAAACTGAACTGCAATGTCACCAATTTCTATAACAAGTGTATTCCAGAAAATAAATTCGATTTTAGTTAAGTTTAGGAAAAAAAAAATAACCTTGCCTAGTCTCCTTTACGGGCAGCGATTCCCTTGGAAACATAGAACTATTTCCAGACTTCCAATAAATTAAACTCATACCCGCTTTTTCGGATACTAGTAGTAATGCAGCCGCACACGATTAATAGAAGATTTAAATCTGCAATCTCGAAACAGGCTGCTTGTTTGCGTTTCCACTTGACACAAAATCTCTATTTCATCTATGCTGTAGATCTAATGCGTTAGCAGTGGATAATCGCAGAAATCAGTGCTAACTAGGGATTCAGAAGGACGTGCGCAAAGTGTAAAAACAGGAGTATTAAGCATTCCGAAATGGTTCAAAAAAGATGTGGATCTTCCAGAAGCACTAACCTGCTGGAAGGGAAACCAGGAGCTGCTCGCAGCGCAACACACAAGACCGGAGGAAGAGGAAAGCGTAGAAACAAAAGGCCTGAAGGGAGGGGACTTGCTCCGTGCACTTGGTCAGCGGACAATGACTAGTGGTCGGTTAGTGAAGGCATCGAGTGATTAGTTGGCACTCCTATGTGCCATCCAGCTCTCTTCCCGTACGAGCACTTCCCGTCTTAAAATAAACACATATCTCACACACTTTGAGTAGTGAATTAGTCTTAAATTTAACTAAATTTTAAAAAATAGAATCAAGGCATTTGTATCTTTAAATATATTTACTTTAAAAATATATGTTATAATTAATCTAATGATATATATTTATTACATATTAGTACACTTTTATATATATTTCGCTAAACTTAAAATTAATTAACTCTTCAAAAGTATAAAATGTGCATTTATTTTAGGTTTCAGGGAATAGTTAGTAAATTCTTAAGGCTACAGTTATTTCTCTAATAAAATACTCACTTTATCTTTGAATAAGTTAATTTTTAGAGTTGTTTTAAATCAAAC
Source organism: Miscanthus floridulus (assembly GCF_019320115.1). Classification (NCBI taxonomy): domain Eukaryota; kingdom Viridiplantae; phylum Streptophyta; class Magnoliopsida; order Poales; family Poaceae; genus Miscanthus; species Miscanthus floridulus. Next base: position 112,659,897 of record NC_089588.1, on the reverse strand, counting down.
TTCTTAAAGTTTTTTCAAATCCATAGAAAACATTTTTCAAGATTTATGACACGAAATTTGCACCATTTAATACACCATAAAATTATTTTCATAATGTATTTATTTGTTGTCACAAATATTTATATTTTTTTATAAATTCGTCAAATATAAAAATGACCTAAAACAACTTTGTGAATAGAGCGAGTAAAATACTCCTTCAGGTTATCCAGGCATTAGAAAGAGGCATCCGAGGTACGTGTAGGGCCTAGTCAACCATATTACTTCTGCTTCGATTCACAAGAATTTATTCGAACTCTCCTATGAGAACGTATATAAAAGAGAATTTTAGCCGTATGAATAGATTAGTAAAATATGTCCGTATATTTAAAAACTCCTTGTATGTTCTATCCTATCCTAATAAAAGTAGAATAAAACTTAAATGATAACTTAATTTATGACTATCATTTACGCAAGGGGCTGAACAGGTTTTTGTGGTGGTGAGAATCATTGCATCCAAGTGTTTGTTATTTAGCTGCATCCACCACTGTCCTAGTTTGTTTGGCTGCACTCGTATCTAAATTAAGATAAAAAAATAGTTAACTTTCTATCCCATCAATCTGAACTCATATGGATTGGAGTGGTTTCAAGTGCATTAAACAAGCCTCAAAGGTAGGATGCCGTTTGGCTTAGTTTTATGGTCTGTTCGGAGGGCTCTAACTTAAAAAAATAGATCTAGATCACCAGATCCACTATAGAGCAGCTCTATCGTGGATCTAGATTTCATTCCATGTGTTTGGTACACCTCCAGTTCTGAGTTATCTTCCTCTATCTCACTATCACCCGGGCCACGCGTCAGCTCTTCATCCTCTTTTTCCTCCCCTTCCTATTTCAGAGCATAGCACATTGGAGCTCACGGCCAATGGCGGGACGATGACTGGAGCTCACGGCGCGGGCGCGTGCGGCCGGTGGCGGGGCGGCAAGCCATGGCGGGTGTGACCGGAGCTCATGGTGGATCCTGTCGAGCGCCACTGGCCACAGTGGTAACGGGGGAGCTGGCACTAGTGGAGATGGCCACGGTTAGCAGGAGTGGCGACAAGGTGAAGCCAGGAGCGACGGCGCACGCACAACGAATGTGGTTGAGATAGGAAAACAGGAGGAGAAGGAAAGAATATACCTTTTCGTAATCAGTGCCATGGTGGGTAATCTTCCCCAATTCCATGAATTTGGTGGTTTTAGAGCACCCCTTGAGGTACTCCATCAAATCCATGGATCTGGGGTAGATTTATGGAATTTTTGTGGAGCCGCTAAATGATGGATCTACGTGGATTTAGAAGTGTTTGGCTTGAAAAAGTAGACTCGGAGATGTTTTTCGTGAATTTAGAGTTACTGGAGTTATGACAAACAAGCCCTTAGGGCATGTTTGTTTCGGCTACAGCTCTGGCTTTTGGATTTTGGCTTGTTGCTATTGGATTTTGTAATAAATTTTTAGCTTCTCAGCACAAAAAAAAACCAGTAAAGCTACTTCTAACCTACTTGCAGCTTTTAATTCGTTTCACAATAAGCCGGTTTTTTAGTTTTTTAAAAGCCAACTCAAAAGTGGAGTTGTTTTGTTTCGACTTTTGGGTTCTAAGTTGGCAGCAAGAAAAAGCTAAAACAAGCCCTTTGTCTATTTTGTCCATAAGCAAATCTGTGGCTGGCGTCGCTCCGCACACTGTGGCTGACGATGCTAATTTCCTAGCTACGCCGAGAATTCGTGGAGCGCTGCAACGACAGTTGTCGGTGCCCGGTTAGTAAAATACGCATTTTGTGACACTGTGCGGGAGTCCCATCGCGAGCATTGGTGGACCATGAAGCGATGCCCAGTCTGGATGCGCACTGCAACTGACGAAGAGTGGTCCCGTTTTTTCGTGGTGGGACCCGATTTTTATTAGGCTTCACTTGAGGCCGTGGAAGGCCTTATACTATCTCCAATGACCAATATCCAAATCAACGATCCATTTCTAGATTTGGGTTGTACATAGTAAATAGGTCACTGACCCATCCCTTCACTTCTTCAACAGCCCACCTCCCCCCCCCCCCGTGACCGATCCAGTGGAGCGTGCCACGGAGGAGACCGGGCCTCCTCTCTCCGATGCTTCCTCTCTCTCTCCCTCCCCGACGTCCTCCCGGCGAGCTCACCGCGCGCCCACCACGCCCCACCGCGCTCCACCGCGTCCTCCGTGCACCCCACCGCGCTCACCGCGCCATGGACGGCGGCGGGAGGCCCTCGGCGCGGTGGCCCGGCACAGCGACCCCAGGCGCGGCGGCGTTGGCACGGATGGGCCCTAGTGCGGCAACCCCGCGCGCGGATCCAGTGGCGCGGCGGCCCCGACGATGTAGGCCCTCCTCCTCCTGGATCTAGGGTTCCGGCGAGCTGCGTCGCGGGGAGGACGTCGCGGCTGCGTGGCCCGGCGTGGCTGCGTCGGCCGGGCTCCCTCCCCTGCACGGCCTCCCTCCCTCCCTGCGAGATCCGGTGAGCGCCGCCCGCCTCCCTCCCCGCCGAGCTCCGCCCGCCTCCCTCCCCGCCTCGCCGTTGTCATCGTCGTCGTCAGGCCCGCCTCGCCGGCGTGCTCCCTCCTCTGCACGGCCTCCCTCCCTCCCAGCGAGATCCGGTGAGCGCCATCCGCCTCCCTCCCCGCCGGGCTTCGCCCGCCTCGCTGGCGAAGATTTTGCGTCTTGGAGAAAGACGACGCAAATAAGCGTCACGGGTGGCCTCGTCCCCAAAATGCACGATGTGTTTGCGTCCTCCGTTGGAACCGGTTTCAACAGCTAAAAACACTGTGCGTGACTCATTTTAGGTTTGCGTCGCCGTTTGCATAAGGCATTGGAGACAGTCTTAGGCCTCTACAGTGTTGTGCTTGAGTGGTGCTTGTGCCTGGAGAGGAGAGAGAGTGTTTGTACATCCCTTTCCACGCTTGTGGCATGCGGTGCCAATTCGCAGTGACGCCAACAGAAATGGGAGTGGCGCAACTACTCACTTCGGTGCCCGATTCGTAGGGACTGTTTGGTTTCTACACGTGCTCCTAAAATTTCTGTCACATCGAATGCTTAGATATATGCATGGAGTATTAAATATAGATTAATTACGAAACTAATTATACAACTTGCGACTAATTTGCGAAACGAATCTTTTAAGCCTAATTAGTCCATAATTTGACAACGTATTACTACAGTAAAATATGTGCTAATGACAGATTAATTAGGCTTAAAAATCGTCTCGTAAATTACCTCCATCTATGTAATTGGTTTTATAATTAATCTATATTTAATACTCTTTATTAGTATCTAAACATTCGATGTGACTTAAATTTTAGGGAAATTTTGCCGTGGGACACTAGAGAAACACATATTTGGCCAGTGAACACAGCCAACGTCAAAATTTGCTGGCAGACATTACAAATTCGTGGTTCTTGGTCAGAACACACCGCACCAATTATTTTATTTATTTTTTAGTTTAGAGGAGAGAGAAGGTAGGGGAAATGTCTAAATTGCCCTGTCTTCTTCAACCTCTGGTTGTTGGTCAATTTGGTCATTCACTGGCCGGCCGGCGAGATCCAGACGTCGTCCTTCTCCGACCAAGCAAGCCAGCAGGGGACTGGTTGCTGGTGGCGACCTGGGCAGCGCCCAGTGCCAGCAGGGGCGGCTGAGTGGGTTATGGGCGGAGCGGTTACGGCGGCTCGGCCACTAGCTGGAAAGCACGGCAGCGGCGTCGGCAAACCTTCCATGGAAGCGTGCAGCAACGACCTTCCCAGTAGGCACCACTCGCCCCCGACGAGGCCGCGACCCCGTCCCAGCAAGGCCGCGAGCCCCCGACGAGGCCGCGCCCACCCCCGGTTGTGGCTGCCGTCCACCATGGCCGTACCCCGGCAAGGTCGTGCCCGCCCCTGTCCAGGCCGTGCTCATCCCACGCCATGGCCGTCGAGCTACCGTCCGATGTGGCCGCGTGCAGGAACGGATGGAGTAGGCTATGGGCGGCGCTGTAGAAATGGAGGGAGCGGCTGCGCGTGGCGGCTTGCAGCTCCACGGGCCAATGAGCGCCTGGCGCTATCGTGTTGCCGGCTTAGCCCGACCGGAGCTGCCCCCAACCCCCCACGCGCATAACCCTCAGCCATGGCTAGCGGACAGAGGTAGAAGATGACTCGCAGGGGCAATTTAGTCTATTCACCGTCCTTTCTCTCTCGAACCATGAAAATGAATATTTTAATGGACGTGGTGTCCAGCGGCAAAGAATTATGATTTCATAATGGTACTGGACATATTTTGAAGTTGGCGGTGTCCATTAGCATATTAGGTGTTTTTACAGTGTGCCTGAGCAAATTTTGCCTAAATTTTACGAGCAACTAAAGAAGCAACACCCCCCTTAAAATGCTATTTTGTTGCTCCTTCGGCCCTCACCTCGGCGACAGCTCGCCATCCGCGTCGGCCGTAGTCGGTACTAGGAGGTATGCCGCGATGTTCATCGGCGACGAAGAGAGGCCGCTGGAGGAGAGCACCTGCTGGTCGAGGTGGAGTAGGGCCACGCCACCTGCTGGTCGAGGAGCAGGACTCGCCGCCGCTGCCGGACTCGTCGCTGAGGACCCGACGCCGCAGCCGTTGGAACTCGTCGCCGAAGACTGCAGGACCCGTCGCTCGAGAGTCAGGGGACGTGGCCGTCGCCAACCGCCGCGGCTGGGATCTGGGAAGTCGGAGGAGAGAAATCGATTGGAGATTTACATCGGAGGAGAGAGATCGATTACCCATTTTTTCCGTCTGGGAAGGGAGAAAAGGAGAAGATTTTTTTTTGGCGTCGGAGGTCGGACGGTGAATGCTAAATATTTTATTTGCCCGTGGATTCCGCGGCCCGTTTGGCTGAAACTGGCAGCGAAAAAAAAAAGTTTTGGCTAAAAAAAAAAATCGAATAAGCCGATTTCTGGTAAAACCAAACGGTAACGTCGGTTGCTGCAGTACATGACACTGCAGCTATCTTGGCTTCTACGCCTGTTCTTTGATGTGGAGGCTAATTTTTTTTGAGCATCACTCCACACTGTGGAGGACCTTAGGTCTTCTGCAATTTGTGGCCTCAGTGATGCTTAGAAAGGAGAGATTTTTTTAAAAACCGTTCTCGCCACTGCAGCCTGTGGTGCTAACTTGCAGCGATGCTGGAGAAATAAAGAGCGAGGCAATAACTTGCATCGCTCCCAAACCGCTCTCTTACAATAGAAAACAATTTCAACGGTACTGCTCTAGGCCATGTTTAGATTGCAAAAAATTTCAAACCGATGAATAGTAGCATTTTCGTCTTATTTGATAAATATTGTCCAATCGTGGACCAACTAAGCTCAAAAGATTCATCTCGTGATTTCGAACTAAACTGTGCAATTAGTTATTTTTTTTATCTACATTTAATGCTCCATGCAAGCGGCTAAAAATTGATGTGATGGAAAAAGAGTAAAAAAACTTGAAATTTGGAGGTGATCTAAACAAGACCCTAGTCTGTTTGCTGTCTGTTGCATAGGAAAAGCTGAGAGAAAACGCTGTGTGTGGGCCATAGAGTGATGGCTGCTACTCCTGCACATTGCAGCACTTGAGCGATTCCCGTTTTAGCTGTGGTACCCGATATTTTTCGTAGCACTACTCCCACGTCGGAGAAGTTCTTGTAAAATGTACTATCTCTATTCTAAATTATAAGTCATTTCAAAAATTTTAAAGAGTCAAAGTATCTCAAATTTAATCAAAATTATATAGAGAAACACAAAGATTTATAACATTAAATAGATATACTATGAAATTATAACTAATGAAGAATCTAATGATACTTAGTTGGTTTCATAAATATTATTATCTTATTATATAAATTTGGTCAAACTTGAAAAACTTTGACTCTCCAACATTCTTGAAATGACTCATAATTTAGGACGGATGGAGTATCAAATACAATCTAAGTGTTCACATACCTAGCCTTTTGATCAACCCAAACCCAACAAGTTGAAGTCATTTTTTTCCGAAATTGTTACTACTGGCAACTGCCGCTTGCTGATTTCAATGTCAATGATGCGGAGCCAGTGCAATCTGGGATCTTCCCCTGGGTCTGGTAGCCTGGTAGGCCAATGCAATCTGGGATCTTCAGTTGCCGCCAAAAGTCCACCGCTGGAGTAGTCAACGAAAGAAGCTAGCTTTGGACTTTTCCATGTGCTAACTCTTGTTCCAGGCACACGCACAGCAACACACATCCTGCCAAAAGTCCACCGCAGCAGAGAATTAGCCGCAATGGAATGGAATAGGCCACCACAAACTCCTACATGCACCTGTTAACATGTCGACACCACTCCACCACCACCAGGTAGGAGTAGCTGCCAAGCATACGCAGTTTAATTTCCATGGTTACATGGCTTTGCAGGAGTATATATATAACAAACACTGACAGCCCGACCGCTTTGCACAGGAAACAAGAAAGCTAGACCATTTGCAAAGAGGTAGTGAGATCCAAAATGGAGAGTGCAGCAGCGGAGCCACCCTTCGTGCTGGTTCCATGGCAAGGAGGCATCAGCCACATCATCCCGATGACCGACATCGGCCGCCTCCTGGCCTCCTACGGCGCAGCAGTCACCGTCATCACGACGCCGTCCAACGCCGCACTCGTGCGGTCCCCCGCGTAGAAGACCTCGCGACGCCGCCACTACCTCCGGGCGCGGCGGGGACGATCACGGTCACCGCGATCCCGTTCCCAGCGGCGGAGGCCGGCCTGCCCGAGGGCTGCGAGAGGCTGGACCTCCTCCGGTCTCCCGCTGACGTGCCCCGCTTCTTCGCTGCCAACAAACAGTTCGGTGAGGCGATGCTGCGCCGACGACCAAGCTGCGTCGTCGCCGGGATGTGCCACTCGTGGACGCTCGGCTTGGCTCGCGAACTCGGCGTGCCGTGCTATATATTTGAAGGACCGGAAACGGTGACCAGAGGGGGGTGAATGGGAGCCTCAAATTTCTTTCGAAATCTTCGACCACTGTCCCAACATCAATCCCCAAAATGCATACACGAAAGACTTGATGACCACGACCCTAGAGAAGGGTGGATGCTCCCTCAGAACACAGCGGGTCACCACAGAGCAAACGGAACACAGATCAAAGCCCAAACGAGCAAACTCCCAAAAGAAAAACAGCACTGCTCCTGCAAATATCGGACACGTCCGGTATTATATCGGACACGTCCGGTATTTTCCGGACACGTCCGGTATGATATCGGACACGTCCGGGATTTTCAGCAGCAAGCTGACCAAAAGAGAAAAATCCAAAACCCCATCAAACGGTGTCCAAAAATCATGAAATTTTAACCATAGCTCTTTAGACACCAAGGGAAGGTCTCCACAAAATTTCAGCTCAAAACTCCAAAGTGAGAAATATCGGACACGTCCGGTATGATATCGGACACGTCCGGTATGAACGAGCAGTTTCTCGGGAAAAATTAAATCAAGCCATAACTTGATCAAATCAACTCCAAATGACTTGAAATTTTGCACAAGAGTTCACAAGCGAGTAGAAAGGCAACCTCTAAAAGATCATAGCCCGAGACAAACTCTAACTCCGTGAATCGAAGGAATTGAAGAAAACCCCTAAGAAATAGGTCAAGAACTAAAATTGCCCGGATCTGCGATCTCGTGAGGAATTAGTGGATTTTCTTCGGTGGAAAGCTTCTACTCATGTCATTGATCGATCCAAGGCAACAAGAACGAACCAAAACCGTCCCAAATCGAAGAAACGAGAGGGGAAACAAGAAGGGACAAAAGGAGCTCGTGAAGAACACCAAAATCACATCAAGAACACAACTAAATCATGAATCTCGGAGGACATACGGTGGTTACGGCCACCGATTCCTTCAAAACCAAGTCACAATTTGAGTTGTGGACCTCTCTCATACATGGAAGCAAACTAGAGGAAGAAACCCTAAAGGAGAAAATGAAAACTGGAGGAGGTGAGGGAGATGGGGGCTCCCTCATCCTATTTAACAGGGCTATTACACATTCCCAGTTTTGCCCCGGATACAAATGAGTTGAACCGCTAAGCCCAAGGGCGTTATTGTCCAACCCGGTGTAATCTTGATCCGACGGCCACCGCGCCTTCTCACCGGTAGCTTCGCCTCGACGCGAACTCCCCGATGCCGCCACGTGCCGTCCGTCCCTCCTCGGAACCTCCGCCCGGGTTTTGAGGCCCAAACCCGTAAACCGTCCATCCGATGGTTTTGAGGCCCAAACCATCAAACCGTCCGCGAGTAGCGTACTCCATACGCGTCCCCCGCCATCCGACGCGTGTCACCGCCGTCCTCGACCGGCCGGCCCGCCAAGTCCTCCTGAGCCTCGCTCGACTCACGCGTCCGCCGTCTTGACCCGGTCAACACCGTCACTCCATATCTTCTTGCACTTGTCGATGTCCCAAGTGTCAGCCACCATGGCTAGTCACCCGGCCTCTGGGTCCCTCGGTCCAAGCCTCACGTCCGTCCTTCACCGCTCCCGGTCTGTCGGCACGGCACGTCCTCCTTGACCTTCACCTCGCCGTCGACCACCACATCCGAGCTCCACACCTGCACAACATAAGCCAAAAGACATGTCGCACACATAGTTTTCGCCATGGTAGGGTTAGTCACCACTCAACCTACTTCGTGGATCACATTGACAATCACTCATCACAAAACGAACACACAAGGGTACTTGTCAACCTTGTGTTCGCAATCTCCCCCTTGATGAGTGCATTGTCAACACCAATACACGAACAGCTTGAGCAAAAGAAAAAGAAGAAGAAGAGAAAAGAAAGAACTCATCCAAATGACCAAAAGCCAAAGAAAAGCCAAAAACTGGGTCATTTGAAGGTGAGCAAAAACTTGGTCCCCAAAGACATGGGCAACGGCTCGACGCAACCAAGTAAAACAAAACTAGCCCTCAAGAAGAGGCAACGGGCTCAACACCACTAGCAAAGCTCGAAAAACCGAAAAACTGCTAGACCCTCCAGAAGAGGCAAAGGCTCAACACATCTAGCAAAACACCTCAAATGCAACTCCCCCTGAACAAGTGCAATCTCTCTCAAATGAATGCATATCGCTCAACTTTAGGTGACATTGTGAGTGTGGAAACTTCTCCCCCTTGTTGACACATGCACTTATCAAGCTAGAGCCCAAAGATTGCATCTTCCCCTCAAATTATGCTATGAATGCAGAAATGCACGAATGCAGAAGCTTCAAGATTATAGTAAGTAGATTGAAAAGAGGCTCTAGTTGATGCTGTCATGTATATATAGCAACACATACAAGTGCTAGCAAATGCTCAAAGTGACCAAATAAGACGAAATATGGCATTTAAGCAATTTTGATCAAGTTTGAGCAATTTTAAAAGAGGGTTCACCACCAAAGGAGCACATAGCAAAAATAGACAGGAGATCGACCTTGTGCTACACATGTATGCAAAGTGAACTACCCCAAACAAAGTTCACACATCATGTCATGAGACAAACTTGTGGTTTGATCAAATTTTAGACACCAATTGAAATTTATCAGAGTTATGCAGCTTATTACCAAAGTTTGTCAGACAAGTGTGTGCGGGAGGTTATCTGTGCCACCAAAACCTGACTTAGCGACCATGTCAAGCCTATGCCAAAAGCAATCAGAAGCTTAAGACAATGATCTCGGTATCCATTACAGAGCTCAAGTTCACCAATAAGTGTAATTTGGAGCTGTCTCGATACTCTGACATAGGATAGTACAGACCCATCCCGATCTTTTCAATTCACTTAGTTTGATTTTCAAGTTTTAGCACAAATTCAAGTTTCTCAAGCAAGTGTGTAACTCAAAGTATGAGCCGTAGCAACTAAGCATATACATGAAGCAAGAAAAAAGATCTCAACACATTCTACACATGCTAGTGCCACAAGTAGTGGTGAACACATTTCATGTTTCAACAAGTTTTAATCAAGTTCACAGTTTGGAAAATAAGCTTAGCTCATAACATGCATCAATTGATCAAGAGGAGCCTAAGCCAAAAGCACATCATGTATATCCATAACATCCCCAACAAGAGCATAGTGTCAATCTAGCTACTATAAGGATGAAGCTCAGGATGCAATATGATACATGATGATATGATATGCAAGTATGATATAAAAACAAAAACAAAGACTAAACTACAAAGAAAAGCAAAACTAGAATACAACAACCAAAGTTCCCCTCCTCTAAAAAGGGAAACAAACTCCAAGCTCCCCTCGCAAGCGAGCAAAGTGGGCTTGGTCAAGTGGTTTGGTGAAGATATCTGCGAGCTGGTTTTGGGTATTAATGTGGTGCAGATCAATATCACCTTTCTCATAGTGGTCACGCAAGAAGTGAAAACGAACTTCTATGTACTTTGTCTTTGAGTGAAGGACTGGGTTTTTGGCTACACTTATGGCGCTGGTGCTGTCACAATACAAAGGCACTCGCCTAAACTCTAACCCAAAGTCTCTCAGAGTAGCTATCATCCAAAGCAACTGGGAACAACAAGCAGCAGCAGCAACATACTCAGCTTCTGTGGTGGATTGGGCAACGCTAGACTGCTTGCGAGAAGACCAAGACACAAGAGAAGATCCAAGAAACTGACAAGTCCCCAAAGTGGACTTCCTCTCAACACGACAACCAGCATAATCCGCATCAGAATACCCACAAAGAGAAAGGGAGGAGGAAGCTGAAAACCAAAGACCAAACTCGGGTGTGAAACGAAGGTACCTGAGGATCCGCTTGATGGCTTGACGATGAGACGTGCGCGGAGAAGACTGAAAACGCGCGCACAAGCAGACTGCGAATTGGATGTCCGGTCTCGTCGCCGTTAGGTACAGCAGGGACCCGATCATGCTTCGGTATTCCTTCTGGTCCACTGCTTCTCCCTCCTTGTCCTCATCCAGGGCCGTCGTGGTTGACATGGGCGTCGAAAGAGGCTTGGCCTCACCCATATCAAATTTCTTGAGCACGTCCTTGGTGTACTTGCCTTGGTGCACGAACGTCCCCTCACGAGTTTGCTTGATTTGCAGCCCAAGGAAGAAAGTCAATTCGCCCATCATGCTCATCTCAAATTCCCTGCTCATAGTATCTAAAAACTTGGCAACAAGAGCATGAGAAGAGCCACCAAAGATTATATCATCCACGTATATCTGAACCAAAAGGATGTCTGTGCCTTGCTTGAGGAGGAACAGAGTCTTATCTACGGAACCCATCCTAAAACCCTTATCAAGCAAGAAAGCTTTCAAACGCTCATACCAGGCTCTCGGGGCTTGTTTCAAACCATACAAGGCTTTGTGGAGTTTAAAAACATAGTTGGGGTACTTTGGATTTTCAAAGCCAGGGGGTTGCCTCACATAAACCTCTTCCTCTATGTACCCATTCAAGAAGGCACTCTTTACATCCATCTGATACAGCTTGAACCCTTTCGAAGCTGCAAATGCTAAAAGAATCCTAATGGCTTCTAGACGGGCAACAGGAGCAAAGGTTTCTTCATAGTCTATTCCCTCTTTTTGGCAAAAACCCTGAGCCACTAATCTCGCCTTGTTTCTCACCACCACCCCATCCTCACTCTGCTTGTTCTTGTAAACCCACTTTGTACCTATGGGGTGGCACTCTGGTGGAGGTGGAACTAAAACCCACACTTGGTTCCGCTCAAAGTTCTCTAACTCCTCGTGCATAGCATTAACCCAACCGGCATTAGATAGTGCGTGTCCAATATCTCGAGGCTCAAAAGAAGCTACGAAAGCAGAATGAGCGAAATGGGAAATATGATAAGACTTGGAACGCGTTACCCTTTCGTCGATGTCGCCGATCATGGTCTGAGGAGGATGGCGTCGATGGATATGTCGAGGTGCACCCAAAGATGAAGTCGCCTCCCCCTCATCCACAGCTGGGGCCTCCTCAGTCGATTGAGGAAGCGGCTCGCACGGACCCCATGAAGTAGAGGTGGAGGGCTCGGGGCCGTGAGCCGAAGTGGTCGAAGCTGGCTCGATCGGGGCAGCCGGTTGAGATGGCTTGGGATCATCCCAATCGACGTCATCGTCATCCTCAACAAAAATGCTATCACCCATCTCTTCATCACCTGCACGTTCAAAGACCGAAATAGAAGAGGGCATGGTTTCGTCGAAGGTGACTTCACAAGTCTCCACAACACGGTTAGTCTCAAGATTAAGCACACGGTATGCATGTGAATGAGAAGCGTAACCGAGAAATATACCGTCCGAAGATCTAGATTCAAACTTGTCAAGATTACCTTGCTTAAGAATGAAGCACCTACAACCGAAGACTCGAAGATGACTCACCTTGGGTGGACGCCCAAACCGCAATTCGTAGGATGTCTTCTTTAAGAAAGCACGAAGAAAAATGCGGTTTGAAACATGGCAGGCGGTGTTGATGGCTTCGGCCCAGTAACGCCTAGGAGTCCTATGCTCATCGAGCATCGTCCTAGCCATTTCAACCAAAGTCCGATTTTTGCGCTCAACAACACCATTCTGCTGAGGGACATAGGGCGAAGAAAACTGATGTTCAAGACCCAAGGAAGCACAAAAGGTGTCAAACTGAGAGTTTTTGAACTCAGTGCCATTGTCACTGCGGATAGCTCGTATGGCATTCTTTGGTAACTCAGTTTGCAACCTCAAGATCAAGTCACGAGCATGAGAAAACGCTTTGTCCTTGCCCTCCATGAAAAACACCCAAGAATAACGAGAAAAATCATCCACGATCACTAGAACGTACCACTTCCCTCCCTCTGACCGAACCCGAGCCGGACCAATAGTGTCCATATGGAGTAGCTCACCGGGTCTCGTGGTCATGACCTGAGTCACTGGAGGATGGGAAGCAGCCACCATCTTTCCATGGCGACAGGGATGGCATACCAGATCCTTCTCAAACTTAAGTTTGGGCAATCCTCGAATCATGTCAAGAGAACTCAACCTCACTAGGAGATCGAAGCTCAAGTGACCAAGTCTCCTATGCCACTTCCACAAATCAGAAGAAGATCCGGCAACCAAACAGCGAGAAGAACCGAAAGACTGAGAGAAATCAGCTCTGAAAACTCGGCCAAAAGGAACGATCTGACACACTAGATGTCCCTGAGAATCGAGCACACGAGAAAGTCCAGTCTTAAAGCGCACCTCAAACCCATCTTGAAGGAGTTGCGAAACAGAGAGCAAATTAAAATGCAGGCTTGAAACCAAAGCAACGTCCTTCAAGATAAAAGACTCATTGACCCGAATGGTCCCACGAGACAGCACCTTACCTTTGCTATTGTCCCCAAATGTGATGTACTCCTTGTATTGCATGAGGTCGAGGCTGGAGAACCATTTGGAACTTCCGGTCATGTGGCGCGAACAGCCGGAATCAACAAGCCATGTGTTCTCTAGGCCTCCGCTCTGCATCAATAGAAAGACAGGGGGTGAGCAAATGGCACAACACTGGGGTTAGTGAAATGAGGAGAATACCAGTGTTGAGTCATTTGCCCTGGAAAAGTGTTAGGAAAAACACCATACATGCCATGTCCCATTAGAGAGAAGCGATCACCACGTGGGGGAAAACGTGGTCCGCTAGGAGTGTGGGACTGAAAGCCACGGTCGCGAGGTCCAGAGTCATATAGATCATGACTTGGGCCACGCCGGGCACGACCACCACGTGGTCTTGCCACCTGAGGCCTAGCACCTTGAGGCATTGCACCTCTAGGCCTAACATTGTGCCTCTGAACAGGCGGTACATGTACGCCATGGGGAGGACGGTACATATTTCGGTTGTTCAACTCGTACTCGCGCCGCTCATCTCTCTTCCTCCTAAAGCAAAACTCAGCCAAATGACCATCTCTATGGCAATAGTCGCAGTGGTACCTCACCTCTCTCTTGGATGGTGGTTGACTCACTCTCTTGTGGATGTGGTTCACTCTCTGAGGCTTTTTGGCTTTAGGAAGAGGTGCACTAGAGATGTTGGGTAGAGTATCGAGTGAGTTCCGAAAGTGGTTCGGTTTGGGAACCCAAACTTGCTTGGATGGTGGAGCTTTTGGTGGTTCTTCAAACACACCATCTTTGATCATAGGCTTGGTAGACTCTGGTGGAGGGATCCTGATCAATTTGGGAGTGTTGGTGGGTTTCTCACTTGGGTTCAAACCACTATGTTCACCAACCTTGCCATAGACATGCTCACCCTTCCCACCTATAGCAAAGCCTACTCCCGATGAGTCAGTTCCCCGCCTGAACTGGCTCACCATCATGCCCAACTGGGGCTCACTGCACGACACCCAGCTCAAGATGGATCGAAGTTGTGTGTTTTCTTCCTCGGTTCCCATCTTGTCGTGCCTGCAGGACTCAAGCTCCAACACCAAAGCTTCACATCGAACACATGTAGTGGTGATGCTATCTAAGTTGGCCTTCTCAAACTCAGCAAGTTTGGCAACCTTCTCTACCAACTCAGATTGCAAGCCTGAGCAGGACTTGCACGCACCGAGCAACCCAGAACGAGACTTCAACTCATCACATTCATCAAGCAAAACAGCATACTTGGATTGCAAGTCAGAGAGGTTAGACATGTGTATAGCGCACTCATCGCACTCCTCCTCCTCTGACACCACTACACCACTCTTGGCAAGCTCCAACTCCTTCAAAGCAACCTCTAGCTGGTCCTTAAACTCTTTTCTCTCGCGGACAGCACGCTTAAGCAACTTATCTTGACTCATCAATGTATCATTCATAGTATCAAGCTCAAGCATAAGTGAGTCAAGTGTGGGCGGTACCTCATTTTCGTCGTCGTTGACGTCGACGTCCTTTTTGAGCTTTGCTCCACCGTCAACCGCCATAGTGCAAAACCCACCACGGTTTGCACCGGCGACAAAGCAGAGACCGTTGAGCTTGTCCTCGCGCTTCTTCTCGGACTCATCGTCGGTCGAGGGACAAGAAGAGTGATCATCGTCGGAGTCGTCGTCGAGGTCGCTGAGGGAGGCGAGGAAGGCGCGTTCTTGAGCTTTGGCCTTCCTGCGGTACGCCTTCTTGATCGCCTCCTCGTCGAAACCGCCCTTGGCCTTGTGCTTGCCAGAGGTGTAGTCGCGCTTATCCTTGCGCTTGCCGGAGTCGTACTTGTTGATGAAGGGCTTCTTCTTGGGGCAGTGCGCGACGAAGTGGTCCGGATCTCCACATCCATAGCATCCCTCCTTCGGGCCACCACTGCGTCGGCGATTCAAACGGTTGTTGTGAAACCGAGAGAACCGACTGATGACGAGTGCCAACTCATCATCCCCAAGAGACTCCAGCTGCTCCTCTGTGACTGACATCAAGCACGACAAAGAGAAAGAAGCTTGTGAAGGGTTAGTCAATGAACTTGAACCACTACCTGAGACCAAAGCCATGGTTGGTGCAGAGGGATTCTTGAGCTTGGCTTGGGTTTGGTAGTCGATCTCTGTGGACTTGAGCTTGCTGAAAAGCTCGTCAACAGTGAGGGTGTCGTAGTTGGCGGACTCGATGATCGCCGACACCTTCACATCCCATACCTTTCGATCAAGGGCATAGAGAAGCTTGAGCGCCCTCTCATGATCACTATAAGGTAGGTTGGCCTTGTTCGCTTTCATTTTGTTGACGATAGTCTGAAAGCGGGAAAACATGGCATCGATGGACTCGCCATCAAGCTGAGAGAAGTTCTCGTACTCGCGCTTGTACGTCTCGTAGAGTCTGGTCTTGACCTGTGCGGTCCCCTCGTGATAGCTCTGAAGCCTCACCCAGATCTCTCGAGCTGTAGTACAATCGGAGACACGCTCGAACTCAGAAAGCGAAAGACTCGAGAAAAGCACACTGCGAGCTTTGCTATTTGCGTTGTGCCGATCCTTGTGATCCTGGGTGGTACGGGCCGCGGTAGGGAGCACAACGTAAGTAGCATCCTCGCAAATTTCCCAGACGAGCCAATCAATCCCCTGGAGATGCGCAGACATGCGGATCTTCCAATAAGGATAGTTTGACCCATCGAAGTGCGGTGGTTTGCCAGAACCACGCTCCATGTCGCCTTCGTGGATCATGGACTGGACCGATTAAGGTGGAATGATCCTTAACCGGCTCTGATACCAATTGAAGGACCGGAAACGGCGACCAGAGGGGGGGGGGGTGAATGGGAGCCTCAAATTTCTTTCGAAATCTTCGACCACTGTCCCAACATCAATCCCCAAAAAGCATACACGAAAGACTTGATGACCACGACCCTAGAGAAGGGTGGATGCTCCCTCAGAACACAGCGGGTCACCACAGAGCAAACGGAACACAGATCAAAGCCCAAACGAGCAAACTCCCAAAAGAAAAACAGCACTGCTCCTGCAAATATCGGACACGTCCGGTATTATATCGGACACGTCCGGTATTTTCCGGACACGTCCGGTATGATATCGGACACGTCCGGGATTTTCAGCGGCAAGCTGACCAAAAGAGAAAAATCCAAAACCCCATCAAACGGTGTCCAAAAATCATGAAATTTTAACCATAGCTCTTTAGACACCAAGGGAAGGTCTCCACAAAATTTCAGCTCAAAACTCCAAAGTGAGAAATATCGGACACGTCCGGTATGATATCGGACACGTCCGGTATGAACGAGCAGTTTCTCGGGAAAAATTAAATTAAGCCATAACTTGATCAAATCAACTCCAAATGACTTGAAATTTTGCACAAGAGTTCACAAGCGAGTAGAAAGGCAACCTCTAAAAGATCATAGCCCGAGACAAACTCTAACTCCGTGAATCGAAGGAATTGAAGAAAACCCCCAAGAAATAGGTCAAGAACTAAAATTGCCCGGATCTGCGATCTCGTGAGGAATTAGTGGATTTCCTTCGGTGGAAAGCTTCTACTCATGTCACTGATCGATCCAAGGCAACAAGAACGAACCAAAACCGTCCCAAATCGAAGAAACGAGAGGGGAAACAAGAAGGGACAAAAGGAGCTCGTGAAGAACACCAAAATCACATCAAGAACACAACTAAATCATGAATCCCGGAGGACATACGGTGGTTACGGCCTCCGATTCCTTCAAAACCAAGTCACAATTTGAGTTGTGGACCTCTCTCATACATGGAAGCAAACTAGAGGAAGAAACCCTAAAGGAGAAAATGAAAACTGGAGGAGGTGAGGGAGATGGGGGCTCCCTCATCCTATTTAACAGGGCTATTACACATTCCCAGTTTTGCCCCTGGATACAAATGAGTTGAACCGCTAAGCCCAAGGGCGTTGTTGTCCAACCCGGTGTAATCTTGATCCGACGGCCACCGCGCCTTCTCACCGGTAGCTTCGCCTCGACGCGAACTCCCCGGTGCCGCCACGTGCCGTCCGTCCCTCCTCGAAACCTCCGCCCGGGTTTTGAGGCCCAAACCCGTAAACCGTCCATCCGATGGTTTTGAGGCCCAAACCATCAAACCGTCCGCGAGTAGCGTACTCCATACGCGTCCCCCGCCATCCGACGCGTGTCACCGCCGTCCTCGACCGGCCGGCCCGCCAAGTCCTCCTGAGCCTCGCTCGACTCACGCGTCCGCCGTCTTGACCCGGTCAACACCGTCACTTCATGTCTTCTTGCACTTGTCGATGTCCCAAGTGTCAGCCACCATGGCTAGTCACCCGGCCTCTGGGTCCCTCGGCCCAAGCCTCACGTCCGTCCTTCACCGCTCCCGGTCTGTTGGCACGGCACGTCCTCCTTGACCTTCACCTCGCCGTCGACCACCACATCCGAGCTCCACACCTGCACAACACAAGCCAAAAGACATGTCGCACACATAGCTTTCGCCATGGTAGGGTTAGTCACCACTCAACCTACTTCGTGGATCACATTGACAATCACTCATCACAAAACGAACACACAAGGGTACTTGTCAACCTTGTGTTCGCAATCTTCCACGGTTTCGGCGCGTTCGCCCTGCTCTGCATCGAGTACCTCTACAAGCACAGGCCACACGAGGCGGTTTCATCAGCAGATGAGCTCATCAACATCCCAGTCCTCCCGGCGTTCGAGTGTAGGGTATCACGTTTGCAGCTACCACCGCATTTCGCGCCAGCGACGGCCATGGGTGGTGGGACGATGCAAGAGATACGGGAGTTCGACATGGCCGTGGACGGCGTGGTCGTGAACAGCTTCGACGAGCTGAGCACGGCTCCTGCGAGCTTCTCGCGACGGCGACCGGCAAAACTGTTGTTGCCGTTGGCCCCGTCTCGCTGTGTCGCTCGCCTAGTATTGATGCACAATCCATGACAGATGATGCCAGGCGGGTCCTGGAGTGGCTGGACACCAAGGAGTCCAAGTCCGTGGTGTACGTCAGCTTTGGCAGTACGGCCGGGTGCATGCCACCGGCACAGCTGATGCAGTTAGGCAAGGCTCTAGTGTCGTGCCCTTGGCCTGTCGTATGGGTCGTCAAGGGCGCCGACTCAATGCCCGACGACGTCAAGAAGTGGTTACGTGCGAGCTTCGACAGCAACAAGAGTGCTTGGTAGCGCGAGGCTGGGCTCCCCAGGTCGCCATCCTAGCTCACCGCGCCGTCGCCGGCTTCCTCACGCACTGTGGGTGGGGCTCGACTCTGGAGGCCATTGCCGCCGGCATGCCCATGGCCACCTGGCCGCTTTTCGCCGAGCAGTTTATCAATGAGAGGCTCATCGTGGACGTGCTTGGTGTTGGGGTATCTGTAGGCGTGACAAAGCCAACCGAAAATGTCCTCAGTGCTGGTAAGCTCAACGGAAGCAGAGCGGATGTGGAGGCCGAGGGGTGGGTATGGAACAAGTGGCGAAGGCCTTGCAGAGGCTGATGGATCAGGGTGACGAAGGGGAGCAGAGGAGGAGGAAGGCTCAGGAGCTGAAGGCGAATGCAAATGGAGCATTAGAGAAGGGTGGGTCGTCCTACATGAATTTGGAGAAGCTCATCCAATCTTTGGTTTCATGATTGATTAATTAACATGTGACATTTAATTAGGTTTTGCTGAATAAAATAGCTGGTGTTCAGCCTTGTGATGAGTGATTTACAACTCATCAAATTTGTTTCATGTCTTTAAGATTATATAAGCAGGTTTATATCATTTATTGTGTTTGAGACTTAACTGAAGGTAGTGGAGGACTTGAGATGTGATGCAGTGATGGAGTCGAACCACTATATAACCTACCGTGTGATCCATTGAATATCAAAGAACAACAGATTTGTTTCGCCACAATAATAAACTTCACTATTGGAATAATTACGGTTGCCGTACAAAAGCAATTTGAAGTTACGGCAAAGTTACTCCAAGAATGCAGGGGCTTTTGGTTTCGACCTAAGAGCATCTCTATCAGACCTAAGAGCATCTCTATCAGATCTCTTATATTGCATCTCATATAAGTTGTTTTATTAGGAGAACATTTTAAAATGCATCTCATGATTGAAAAATTAATACGTGACATTAACATGCTTTTCTGAATGAAATAGCCGGTGTTCAACCTTGCGATAGTGATTTACAAATCATCAAATTTGTTTGATGTCTTTGAGATTACATGAGCAAGTTTAGATCGTTTATTATGTATGTTTATGTTTGAGACTTTACTGATGGTACGTAGTGAAGGAATTGAGATGTGCTGCAGTGATGGAGTCGAAACACTCTAACCTACCTTGTGACCCATCGAATATCGAACAACAACTTATTTTTGTTACCACAACAATAAAATTCACTATTGGAATAATTACCGATGCCATACAAAGCAATTTGAAGTAACGACTAAGTTACTCAAGAATATAGGGGCCTGTTTGGCTTCGATCTAACATTTCCATGCATAAATCTAGTCATACCATTAATTGTTTCTTAGGCTAGAACGAAGTGCGACTTAACACCTCGCTTGTTAACATGATGCTACATACGACAACTGATGTGGTGCTATATCAGATAAAATCACCATCCAAAACTACTCAAGGTGAAAAAAATTGATTTAAAGCTACTCGAAATTAAAAAAAGGTATTTGCCTGAAATATAGGCTCTTTTCAGGCGACGGGTACAAATAGATCTTCATCCAACGCTGAGGATCTGTCCCTGTTGTATATGTAGGCTTGCATTCATAGCGGGTCCGAAAATACCCGATACAGACTGCTATCCCTTAACACGCCTGCCAAAATAAACCCGTTAACCATGGCAATCTGCACGCATTGGTTTCTGTTCACAAGGAGACAAAACGGGTCCACAACCAAACCCAGAACATATATCTACTCCTTAACGGGTTTGAAAAAACCCGTTAAGCTTGCTAGAGGTGTACCGGATGAATAAACATGGGCCTATTTCTTCACGTTGAATTGGGCTTTACACAGTGAGCCAAAAACGCAGAAATCTGTCCCACCTAAACCCCCGCTACAACAAAAAATTAGATCCAGTGGAATTAGATCGAGAAAGCACAAACTCGCAGGGGATCAAGCATGATAGCCGAGAGCGTGGGCATGGCAGCGGCCGCCGCCTCCATGCTCAGTTGCTCTTGGCCTTGGTCTCCTGCTGCCCCACGAACAGCGTTAGCATTGGCATCGCTGCAGTCAGTGGCGGATGCACGATGCAGGATAAGGGGGGCTAAAACAATGGAGATGTTGATTTGCATGAAGATTTAATGGTGAAATCAAGCTTTTTGCTACAGTAATTAGGCTTGAAATCAAGAAATTAGGGGGGGCTGGAGCCCCCCAGCCCCCCCTTTGGATCCGCCGCTGGTTGCAGTAGAGGCAGGAGTGCTGCTGGAACCCTGCTCGCTGAACACCTCCCTGGCGTGGCGCACCATTTCCCAGTTGCTCTTCGGCGCCCGGTGCGCTGCCAGCACAGCCTGCAGCGCGGCGCTGAATGCCCCACACGCCCTGCCGCCGTCCCCTGCCACGTTCGCCGAAGTCTCGTCCATCTAGCACCCGCTCAGCAGGATCCCGGCGTCGGCGTCGGTGTCAGCAGGATGCCTGGTGCTGCAAATTCACTATAGTGGGATTATCATTTCATGATTTGTTGAGGACACACTCAAGTTTAGATAGAAGATTGGCCCCGTTCGGCTTACCCCATGTTCGGCTTGTTTTTTCAGCCGTAACAGTGTTTTTCTCTCACAACAATTCAGCCAGAACGGTGTTTTTTCAGGCAGTTTCAGCCAAGTTTCAGACCAGCGAACGGATCCATTATGAACTGCATAAAAATAAAGGCCTAATTATTTGTACCGAGTAAACAATGAACCATATATATGATGTTGAAAAATTCAGACCATACACAAGAAAAATGCACATTTGTGTTAATGCAACTATTACTTTTTGACAATGCAATTGTACTTTACATGTATGCAAATAGAAAAGCCTCAACTAGAAAAGCCCACCGGTGCATAATCAAACACCATCTATATGTTCTGTGGTGCCATTGAGGCCTATATCTCAAGGCGTACCATAGCACAAAAGATGAGAAAAAACATATCAGTTTTTTTCCTGTTGTGCCCTAAAAATCCAGAAACGCTTCCTAAATTTTCTGATATATAGTAAGGCAAAATTGCATTCTATACTCAAATTAGCTTCATCTAGAACTACACCAAAGGCCCCAAACTACATAAAAGATTGAGCATGGGATGGAGTTGTTCTATACCGGAACCTTGGCCATCTTGCGGAATCCCTTGCGCATGACAAACTTGTCATAGAGGCTAGCAGCCTTGTTCCACTTCTTTGTTTTGGTTGTTTTGAGGACCACCACAATCTCCCTGCCACTGGCTCCACTGTCACGGTCTTCCTGTTTGCAAGGCCTGAAAAGCAACCTATCAGTGCTGCTGATGGCATTAAAAAGTCAAATGAATAGGTTGGTGAACAAACACTAACTGGAGTGCTTGTAGCAGTGAACATTGCAGAGATTATTGGGCTCCTTGTTGAACTAAACCTTGCCATTGCCGTTGCCAAACCTTCCTCACGATCTCCCTGACCAGGGAATCCGGCTCGTGCATGTGAAGCCTGCTACAAGTAGAGTTAACGTGTGCCTGATCTGTATTTACACAGAGACAAACAGAAACACAAAAAAAATAGAGTTAACTCGTGCCTGATCTGTATTTACACAGAGACAAACATAATCTGTTGGGAAAAGGGGCAAGGTGGCACAGGCAACAGAGTTGCAACAACCCTGCCCAATGCCCGATTCACATATTAAATTATTCTGAGCAAACAAAGGCATAATGAATATGATTTTGAAAATTTCAGAACATAAATATGAAAATTGCATATTTTAAATAGTGCAACTAGTACTTGTTGATAATGCAACTATACTGTTTATGTATATAATTAGAAAATCCAGCTCATGCATGTGAAGCATGCTGTGAGTACAGTTAACTTGTGCTGGTGAAAAGCGGCACACAGATAAGCACAATTAACGAAACTCTGAACTGTGTTAGCACAAAGACAAATCTGTTTTGTCTGTGTTGAGCGAGACCATGCACTACCGGACTCCTTGAGTTTGCCGAGTGCCCGAAACACTCGGCAAAAGACATAAAACACTCGGCAAATGGTTCGCCGAGTGTAACACTCGGCGAACAGCACTCGCCAAAAACAGTGACGGCAAAGCCAACTTTGCCGAGTGTCCGACACTCGGCAAAGTTAAAACCGAAAAAAACCCGAAAAAATGAGAATTTTTACCCAAAAAAAATGGATTTTTTTTATCGATGGAGGCCCCCACCGGCCAGCGCCCACCCATCTATGACATTTTTCGCGTGAATTTCATGGCTACGCGGCCGACGCGATTCGAACCCGAGACCTCCCGCTGTGCACGTACCTCCTCTAGCACTACACCACACTCTCACTTGTGTCTGGATTCCGTTTTAGTTCCCAATATATTATACTAAACCGAGTGTAAATTGCATGTTTGAGGCCCTAAACGAATTCAAATAAAAAAGTTGTAAACTACAAAGTTTCATAACTTTTCGAGATCTACACTTTTAGTTTAGGAAGTTTTTCCATCCGAGGTCGTTTACAAAATTTGAATTTTAAAATTTTGAAATTCAAACACAGTTTTGCATGACAAGATGTTTTCAAATCAAAAAGTTGTAAACTACAAAGTTTCATAACTTTTCGAGATCTACACTTTTAGTTTAGGAAGTTTTTTCCATCCGAGGTCGTTTACAAAATTTGAATTTTAAAATTTTGAAATTCAAACACAGTTTTGCATGACAAGATGTTTTCAAATAAAAAAGTTGTCAACTACAATGTTTCGTAACTTTTCGAGATCTACAGAGTTTATTTTGGTTGTTTTTTTTCATCCGAGGTCGTTTGAAAAGTTCGAATTTTAAAATTTTAAAATTCAAACGCAGTTTTGCATGACAAGATGTTTTCAAATAAAAAAGTTGCCAATTACAAAGTTTCATAACTTTTCGAGATCTACAAAGTTTATTTTGGTTGTTTGGTCATCTGTTCATCCGACATGGCCGTTCTAACATTGTTCACAAATCTTATATATCTCTCTTGTAGTTTCATAAACTACAAGAGAGATATGTTAGATTTGTGAATAAATTTATTTTCACTTTGTCGTATGAAGAAAAGACCAAAACAAACATTGTACATCTTGATGAGTTATACAACTTTGTAGTTGAAAACTTTTTCATTTGAATTAATTTACTACTTCAAAATGTGCTTTGAAATTTTCTTTGCCGAGTGTCAAAAAAATAACACTCGGCAAAGAAGATCTTTGTCGAGTGTCAAAAAAAACACTCGGCAAAGAAGCTCTTTGCCGAGTGTAAAAAAAACACTCAGCAAAGAGACTCTTTGCCGAGTGTTAAAAAAACACTCGGCAAAGAGCCTCTTTGCTGAGTGTAAAAAAAACACTCGGCAAAGGCGTCAACACTCGGCAAAGAGCCTCTTTGCCGAGTGTCAAAAAAAAACACTCGGCAAAGGCGTCTTTGCCGAGTGCCCGAAAAACAACACTCGGCAAACCACCTGGCACTCGGCAAAGAGCCGGTCTTCGGTAGTGATGGTGCCTTTTTTTGGGCAGGACTCTGTCTATGGCTAGTGGCATGCAATTATCGCCAACCCCAAGGATGTTCAAATGCAGCTGCTTTTTGAGTCTGAATTTAGTTGGCACAAAAAATTCAGAAACAACAACTCTAAAACTACATGCACCGAATTTGTCCACATTAGCGAGGATTCCCTAAGTACTAATGGAACATTAGTAGAGACAGTGATAGGCTACAAATAGTTGAAAGCCCTAGTTTGGTTTTGGCTATGTCGGTGCGAAAAGTGACCAACAAGTAAATATTTGTAGTTTTACCGTGCGTTGTGATCGGATGTGGCCTATCACTCAATGACACAGGGTTTATACTGGTTCAGGCAACGTGCCCTACGTCCAGTTTCAGTCGGTTAGTGACTTTATTCCTGAGCAGGTGCTCGAAGTTTGCTGTGGGGTTACAAACAAGTGGGACTAAGAAGGGGAGTGTTAAAGGTCCGGTTAGGCTCTGGACTGAAAGGCCAAGAGTGATGGGAGCTCCAACGTGCGCTAAGTATTGGAACGTATGCTCTGTGTAGCTTTAGAGTTCTAGAGCCGTAGAGCTGTTCGTATGCTCAGAATGTCTAAAGCTTAGCTGAGAGAGAGAGTCGGAATGACTGTCCCCTATTGGGAGAGAGCGCATCCCCTTTTATAGGTGAAGGGGATGGCCTTACAAGTGTGTGAGAGAGAGTGTGCTCATGTTTTACTAAGTCTTGTTGCCCACGCTGTCGGGTATAAGACGGTCGTCGGCGCCCACAATACTGTTTATGTCAGACGTGTGTGGCAGGCTTTACCGTGTTCGTCTGGTATGGCAAATGACGATGCACACAACACTGTAAGACAAATGTCGACGCCCACAATATTGTTCAGGTTCTGACATGCCTGGAAGGTTATAAAGCACCCTTCTAGCATGGCCTGGCGGTATTGTCCTGCAGGTGTGCAGGGTACGATCCTTGGTATTGTGGTTGACTTGAGCGCCTTGCCTTATCTGCTTCGCCTGATTCTTGGGTCCTCATCGAGTGGGCGTCCCCGGTCGGTCGAGAAGAGCTATAAGCAGAGGTTCAGCGTATTCCTAGTCGGAAAAGTGGGTTAGAGTCGGAAGCGAGCGTCGTCCCCTCCTTGACCAGGCCTTTCGGTCGGAAAAGTGGGTCGGAGTCAGAAGCGTGCGTCATCCCCTCCTTGGCCAAGCCTTCCAGTCGAAGACTGGATCGCTCTTTCGGCATGTCGTTAGGTATCTAGGCCGGCCCAGGAGTCGCGCGTCGTTGTAATGCCGTCTGCTGGGCTGAGTTTTTGCTAGGAAGCGGGCCCATCGGGGACCCTGGGTTTATGAACCCGACAGGCTAATTGATGAAACCTATTTGGACTAACCTAATTGCTAAGTGCGTGTAGCTAAGAGAGGTTAGGTCCAAAGCCAAGTGGAGTGGTCGGCTATGATGATCAAGTGCTCCAACTTGGAAAGAAGAAAGAGAAAAACAAAATGGGCTCAAAGCAAAGGTATACTTGATAGGGCCATTTTGTTTTTGGCACTCAAGACACCATAGAGGGTGTGAGTGTATTTAGGATTGATAGCCGTACTATGAAGAGGGGAGAAATTCATTTGTGAAATGCGGTTATCAAAGTGCCACTAGATGTTCTAACTCATTGTATATGCATTTAGATTCTAGCGAGTGCTAACACCCTTGAAAATGCTTTGAAAATATGCTAACACACATGCACAAAGGTGATACACATTGTGTTTACCACTTGGGAGCAAGTGTACGAAACTTCACTGGCGGACTGTCCGCAGGTGCCACCGGCGCCCTGGATAGAAATCCCGATCGGAGAAAAGACAGGGTTTCACAGAAACGACCGGACGCATCCAGTGCTTAACCCTGGTTGCGCGAACTCTGGGCAAGTTCGGTCATGTGTGACCGGACACATCCGGTGGCATGAGGAGCTCTCTAGATGCTCTCTGAGTTGCACCGGACGCTGACAGCAAACTCTGACCGGACATGACTCTAGCGAGTCCGGTGCTAATGATGTGGCGCTCAGGAAATCTAACAGAGAGAGGACCGGACGCTGGCCGAGTCTGGTCAGGACGACCGGACGCGTCTGGTCACAGAAAATGCGTTTTGAAACCTCTCTGAGTACGACCGGACGCTGAGCGTAGTGAGTCCGGTCAGTGCACCGGACATGTCTAGTGCGAGCGCAGTGAGCACGCGTGAGTTAGCCGTTGGGCGCCAACGGATAGTTTCAAACGGCTAGGACACGTGTCAACGGGCGATACACCGAACGCCGCGCGCCAATGTATGTTTTGAGGGAGAGCTCTATAAATAGAAGTTGGCCGGCTTTGGGCCAATGCTCTTGACATTTTGACATTCTATACATCCCATTGAGCTAAGCATACTCCCTCCCACTCATCTCTTTGCTTGATAGTGTAAATCAAAGTGAGATTGAGTGATCCAAGTGCATTGATTGAGTGATTGCATCTAGAGGCACTTGGTGATTGTGTTTCGCTGCGGATTTCTCTCGTTACTCTTGGTGTTTGCCACACCTAGACGGCTTGGTGCAGCGAGGATCGTTGAGCAGAGGGTGGTGTTTGTCTCCATCTCCGATCATGGTAATTGTGAGGGGTTCTTGAGCCTTCCCTGTGGGAGTTCTCGAAAGGCATCTCTAGTGGATTGCTCGTAGCTTGTGGATCCCCATCTTGTGTTGGTTGTGCGGCGCCCGATTGCGGGTTTGGCGTGTGATGCCAATTAGTGCGTGAACCTCCAAGTGGGTGAATCGCTACAACAAGGACGTAGCTTGCCGGCAAGCAAGTGAACCTTGGATAAAAATCTTGTGTCATCTTTACTCCAAGGATTTCATTGTGTTCATTGATTCTTCACTTGCCACGGCGGTATAACCATCTCTATCCCTCCTTTGTATTTACATTGATATACATCTTGTGTAGTGATAGTTTATCTTACTTAATTAGCTTTCTTGCTAGTTCCCTAGTAGTAGTTGTTAGTCTTAGTTGTTGATTGGTTAGATAAGTTTAACTCACTAGACTTGTGGATAGGTGGCTTGCATCTTTTTGTAGTGCTAGCGCAAAACTCGCTCTACGCCTTTTAGTTATCTAACCATCTTGCCTTAGTGTTGTTGTAGAATTTTTTATTAGGCTATTCACCCCCTCTAGCCATTTAGGACCTTTCAATAGTAACAATAAACTGGTTCTGCCACTTTTCAAAGATAAAATCATGAGACTGCACACAAAGGCCAGTCACAAGTGCAAGACCCAGGGACAGACCCTCAGTTTTGACAGTAATTATGACTTCTTGTTCTTTTCTCTAAAACTTTTGGAGAACAAACAGACATGATGTTCAACATATAGGAAAATATAACTGATCGACAAGGTAAGACGCTGGTTTGGGACCTATAGGTACAGGTGGTACAAGTGGTCCTTCATCCATGACATTAGCTAAGTTGTTGGCTTTTTGATCTTCCTTACCAAGCGGATGAGAATGTAGGTGAGAATTCCTTCTGTTCACCAAAATAATGCAGCCATTCAAGGCACACAACCAGAACTTCTATTGTAGAACACACAGGCAAATTGTAAGATAGCTGACAAAATTGTATGTGTTGGCACAAATCACAATAAACAGATTATAATTTTTTCCTATAGAAAAACAAGGACAAAAATGTGGTCCGTATTGGCAAAAATCACAAAAAAATCTATAAAAGGACAAAAATGTTGCCTGTGCCGGCACAAAACACAATAAACAAAAGACAATGACAATAGAAACACGAGAAATTCAGTACGTTGTTGTAAACAACTACCCTGCATGTGTGTCGTAAAATTACTAAACATGCCGAGGATTTATCTCAAAATCAGCCAGGAAATTCAGTTTTTAGTCAAACATTGTGTTTCTTGATAAACTGTCAGAAACTATCTTTAAATGACATTAGCAAGATTAAGTACTGAAGACGAAATTACCAAATCATGACGTAGGCTGTAGAGGTATGAAACTTCATAGAGATCAATATTTATTGACATGTCAACTAGGATCTTGAGTGCTTGAGCATGCTTACCAGCAAGATGATCCTAAGGCCAGGCTGCATTGTGTTGCTCCTGCATGTGCTGGGACATCTCATAGCTCTCTAGCTACAGTGTTATCTGGTTCAGGAAGCTCTCGCTCGCCTTCAGGTCTGCCTCAAGCATCACCTCTGGGTCACTGTCCCTCATCTCATGATTGGCTGCATTAAAAGGGCTTGTTCAGTTTCTTATCAGATGTTGTACTGCATCAACAAAGGAGTTAGCGCTCAATGAATGGAGTCCTACTTTCGTTGTTCTTAGGAAATTTTACAGAAATGACAAAAAAAATGACAACACCCGAAAACAAGCACATAACCACTATAGTGCTATGTTTTTGCCGGATGAAACCACATTTATTCAGTTTTTATCACACAGTGTTCTTTCTATATGAGGATAGTCAGAAAATGCGTTGAAATCATTGAAGCTTATACACTCTTATTACTCCTATATGCAAGTTCATTGGTATATCTTCTGTTTTTGGTTCTCAAAGAAAATTGCACGAGATTTACTTAAGCCACTTTTGCGTCCAGATTCATCAACGTATCCCACTTGCAGTCCTAAACAACAACTACATATTCCATCTAGATTCACCATGCTAATTTCTTGCAGGCTAAACAAACACGCGAGAAATTCTTTCCAGAATCACTGAAAACGAACTGCAAGTAATCTGTTAGCTAGGAGTACTACTGAAATTTTATTTGTGTTTGGTTCGTTCGAAAACAAACAGATACACAACTTGTCGGTGCAAAATGTGGCCGTAAATATTTGTAGTTTTGCCATGCATTGAGATCAGATGTGGCCTAGCACTCAATGACACGGGATTTATACTGGTTCAGGCAACGTGCCCTACGTCCAGTTTGAGTCGGTCAGTGACTTTATTCCTGAGCCAGGTGCTCAAAATTTACAGTGGGGGTACAAATGAGTGAGGAATGAAGTGGGGTGCTTAAGGGCCCGGTCGGACTCTGATCCGAGTGGAAGAGAGTGACGGGTGCTCAAATATGCGTTAAGTGTTGAGAGCGTGTAGACTCTTCGAGAGTTGAGGGTCGTAGTCCGCTGAGACTGTGTAGTTGTTGTGACTTGTTTGACCGACGTCTTAAGGAGAGAGCGTATCCCCTTTTATAGTTTGAAGGGGATGGCCTTACAAGAGAGAGAGAGAGAGTACTGGTGCTGCCTAGTCTTATTGTCCACGCCTTCGGGTACGGGATGGCCGTCGCCCGCCTTACTGTTTATGCCGCCATAGCCCACCATAATGTTCAGGCTCTGCCGTTTCTAGCAGGCTGCACAGTGTTGGCCTGGTACAGCAGATGACGGTGCCCACAATACTGTTCGAGTCGGTACCATTGAGCAAGTAGCATAGTGTCCGCCTGATATGAAAGATCGGCACCGCCCAGTACGTGCACATGACGTGGCAGGGTATGGACTTCGGTATTGCGGTTGACTTGGTGCGTTCCCTTATCTGCTCTGCATGTTCCCCAGGCCCATACCAACCGGGCATCCCCAGTCGGTCGTTCCCAGTCGGCACTGACCGTTTCGGTCGGGAAGGAGTGGCGTGAGTAGATCTGGTGTCTTCCTAGTCCGGGAACTCGGTTGGATTCGGTCAGCGGTCCGGTCAGCCTCTCTGGTCGGAGTGCCAACCAGGCCTTCTGACCGAGGGCATTGGTTTAGCAGCGGGATCATGGTCTTGGCTTGTTGTCGTGTATCTGGGCCAGCTCAGACGCGTGCCGCCGCTATGCCGTCTGCTGGGCCAAGTTTGCAGAGAAGCAGGGCCATTGGGGACCTCGGGTTTATGAATCCGACACAACTGCAGATGAAATTCCTTTGTGTAAGTCATTACAATATTCAAAATAAACAGAGTACAATTTTTTTCTATTGTAAGACAAAGACAACAACAACAACAACCAACAACAACCAAGCCTTTCAGTCCCTGAAATGTGTTGGCACAAATCACAAATAATAATTTTTCTATGGAAGGGCAAGGACAAAAAAAATATTGTCTGTGCTGGCATAAATCACAAATCACAATAAACAGAAATGAAATATGTTGGCATAAATCACAAATAACAATTTTTTTCTATGGAAGGGCAAGGACAAAAAATGTTGTCCGCGCTGGCACAAATCACAAATCACAATAAACGGAAATGAAATGTGTTGGCATAAATCAGAAATAACAATTTTTTTCTATGGAAAGATAAGGACAAAAAATGTTGTCCGTGCTGGCACAAATCATAGATCACAATAAACAGAAATGAAATGTGTTGGCGCAAATCACAACTAATTGTTGTCTGTTGTTGTTTGTCAGTTCCTTTGTGTAAGTGTACAAGTTTTCCTGGCATATTGCATTTCAGATTTTAGTTTGTACCTTTTAAGTGGCATGGTGCTTGGCTGTTAAGTGATAGCATAGCAGGTTTGTGTCTTCTGAGTACTATTACCATACATGGGTGTTGTTACATGTATTGTGAGAGGAGTTTCAGTATCACGTGATAATCTAAATGATAGTACACTTGGACTATTAAAATAAAGAGTTTTTCTAGTGCAAGCTTTTTGAATATATGTTTTTCCTGCTTAATCAAATGTAAAAAGGAAAACAAAATAGTGGGAAAGTTATATATAAATACTGGATATTGCACATGGTAAACACCATAATTGCAGAAATTTAAGTGTGCAATTTACTACTTATAAATGTGCAATCAAGAAATGGATACTAAACACAGCTTTCTTGTACAGTATATGCAATACACAGTTACAAGATGTGAACTCCTACTATTCTACGACAGCCAAGAAGAGGAACCAAGAAGAGGATACTACAGACTACAACTATACGAAATTTAGCTAGTTTACAAACCTCAGCATGGCTGACGAAACAATCTCTCCATCCTTCTCCAGAACCATGGTGTACAACCCTTCGTAGCTTAGCCGTTTAAATTTAGACCTGTTCGTTCTAGCATGAAACATCTTCTATATAAGCGACACAATCAAGACCTAATATATAACTGAATGACATCTCAAGGTCAGTACAAAAATGTGCATGTCTCACTCTGACTCAAAAAGACTTACCCAAGGCTATACACAGCTTGGTGGAGCATGTCAGTCTTGGTCCGCCGATCCTTCACCGCATTGAAACACTCGTTGAGGACGCCGAACGCCACCGCAAGTTTCACATTGCATTCCCTGAGAGCTGCCTGATTCCTCTTTCTGAATCCTTTGGAGCGCCCATGAGAAACCATCCTCGGTAGGGTTCATTACGCCTGTCACTTCTGATAGCTAAGCAGAGAACTGAAACATGCATCCAGAAAAAGGCACCGTGTGTTTAGTTTGAATAACACAAGAATAAAAACTAAATGCAATGGTGAAATTGTTGCGTATCAACACCAGCATATTGCATATGCTCAGAACTACAACTGCGGTGCCCAATAATTGCAATTTACATTATTTGTGATTGGAATTATGTACCTGGATTTTTTATTTGTTTGGTTTTCATCAACAGCTAATATTAATAGGAACAGAGCACTTCAAAATTCAGTAGTATACTATGGATGCATCTTATTTCTATAGTACTGTACCAACACAACTTGAAAGTAGCTGGAGCATAGTTTCCAAGCTGTGAGGTTTTGTGAACTCAAATTTGAGTATTATGTATGTGAGAAAATTCTCTATCACATAGAAACCAGCCATCACTGTTCCAGCTGCTGTCAGGACTCCAACTACACTCCCACCAATAACCCTATGGTCAGGACCAAACAAAGCAATGCAAAGCCCTCCACTTCGGGTCTGTGTGCCACCACCATCTAGCACCAAGTATGACCCAAAAAGGCAATAAATCTAAAATCGACCCTGCCAAATCAACAATAAAACACAAGGGTGCAAAACTAAATGAGAACAAAATAATCATAGTGTACATGAACAATTCCATGAAAAAAGAAAGTATCTTGTATAGTATGGCCTACAAGGATGCAACCCTAGGTTTATGAACCCGATAGGAGCTCCCGAGCCCTTTTGGGACTTCTGTGATGTCATGAAGGGGCTGTTTATACTCGTTGTATGAGAGCAACGGATGGGTGTAAGATCAAGAGTCGCCGTTGGGCGCGACGGAGCATGCTGATCAATGGTCGTACAGGGTGTAGGCAGCATAGTGACCATGCGTCCGTCACTGTGGGTCGATGTGAGTCCCCTAGAATGTCATGTCGCAGAGATGGGTCGTGCTGAGATGCGACCGCTCCCTGTATGATGTCAGAAGTTTGACCTGGGGTTGTACTTTCTGGCCCATAGTGGTTGGCGGCGGCACAGGCTTCCGTTAGGGACCGTGTCTGAGGGATCGGGCGAAGCGGGGCCAGCCCTCAAACGTCGGGCGAGGCAGAGCCAGCCCCCAAATGTCGGTCGAGGCGGAGCCTACCCTCGGGGGTCAGCCAAAGCGGAGCCAGCCCTCGGGGGTTGGATGAGGTGGAGCCCAGCAAGGGGCGTGGCCCTGGTGGTCCTATAAATTGCCTGAGGGATTTTTTGACTTGGCAGCGGGTGTGCGCGAGCGCACTCGGTGGGTGTAGCCCCCAAGCCCCCGAGCGATTCAGGTAGCATTGCCTAGAGGATTTTTTGACTTGCCAACGTTCTGAGCCATTGTTTCCGGGGGCGTGGACCCAGGCATCGGGCGCCAACCCAAACATCGGGCGCGGTCAAGGGGTCGGGCGCGATGGAGCACGGATGGAAGTGCTGGGCATGGCCAAGGGGTTGGTCTAGTTTCATGCGTTACCCCATCCACGGTTTCCACAATTGGAGGGGCCGAGCTAACGTCGCTTGTCTCGATGGCTCGAGTGACGCGCTCGGTGAGCTCTCTAACAGGTATGTCCGAGTGGAATTCGGGTCCATCGTTCGTAACGGGGTCAGCATAGCCCTCATGTGGCATTCCACTGCTCCTTAACCCGCCTCTCGACAGATGCCTAAGCCATTCCGAAGACCGACTTGGGTGGCCTGCTGGCCACCCGTCGATGGAGATTCTATGGGCATGGCTCGAGGTTAGGAACGAACAAGAAGGTCGAGATGACCCTATCTGCTTCTGAGCAGATCGGACGAGGGCCGCTGGGCTCATATGTGTTTTCTCCCCTGGCTCTATTTGACATGAGGCAGCCTCGAGCCCTTCGCGGGCTGGCCTTCAAACCCCGGTCAGTCGTCACTCATGTCGAATGAGGAGACTATCACTTCGTGACGCAACACGAAGCATTGTGACGCATCAATTGCATATGCAATGCTTTGGATGTATGGGATGAATGAATGATTGCATGGATGAATGTGTGAATGTATGTATGTGGAAGGATGAATGAATGATTATGCATTAGAAAATAAAATAAAGTATGAAGGTTTGGTAAAGATACCTTGATGACTCGAGTGGTGGGTTTGAGGAGCTGTTATCGGATATGTCTGAATGGGATCCATGTCCATCATTCATGACAGAGTCGGCATAGCCCACATGGGGCATCCCACTACTCCTTACCTATCTCTCGGCAGTCGCTTGAGCCATCAGATCGACTCAGGTAGCTCGTTGGTCTTTCCTCAATGAAGATCCTATTGGTGGGCCCTTCCAAACCCTGCCTGGGAAGGCGGTGGGTCATTTGCATGCGGTTGCACCTTGTTTCATGTGCCTAGGTTGGGGTAGTGGTGGGCCCAACCTAGGCCACGTCCTGTTTTAACCGAGCGACATTTTATTGGGCAGGGCGCGTCCCATCAGTCAGGACGCATCCCATCGCATGGCTATTCGCATTAAATAGGGGAAGGGAGAGGGTTTTTGTCCTATTCCTTTGCCTTTCTCCACCTGCCGCCTCTCCTCCTTCTTCCTTCTCGCCAAGCCCGTTCATGCACCATGGTGGTTTCTAGGAGAGAGAGGGTAAAGCGAGGGAGAGGAGAACTCACAGATTCATTCATGAATCTGGAGTGCGATGTCAAACTGGAGGCCATCCAATGTAGACGAGGCGATGCTTGCCGCCTTTGTCGAGAAGGGGCTGCTCCCACCGAAGGAGGTGGCACATTGGAGGGCTCCTACGCTAGGGAAGGTTGTCTCCTTCCTCGCCTTCCATGAGCGTGGGCTTGGATATCCCGTGCACTAGTTCTTACGCAGGCTCCTCAATGATTGGGGCCTGGAGCTGCAGCACCTCAATCCGACTGGGGTGCTGCACATTGCCGGTTTCATCACCGTCTATGAGGCCTTCCTCGGGATGGAGCCGCACGTGGACCTCTTCTATCGAATCTTCATTGGGTGAGCCTTATCGGAGGGGAAGCCACCCAGAACCGCGCCGGTTAGGGGCTTTGCCTTGCAAAAGAAGCCGAGGCCGTCCAGCTTCTACCCCGCGTACTCCCCCTATGACTCCAATTGGGGGCGGCATGGCAAGTGGCTCTACATTAGGAACCCAACGGAGGCACCATTCTTGTCGTTCACCAGAAGAAGGCCGAAGAGGTGGGAGAGCTAGTTGTGGGGTCATCGAGGTGGAGCTTTAGAAGCTGGTGCAGCATGGCCTCAATGGGCTACGGGTCTTCCACACCTTCTTCCAACGTTGAATCATCCCACTGGCGGAGAGGAGGCGACTGATGTGGGCATACTCTATCCCAATGGATCCTGATCATGCGTCGCCGGAGGAGTTTCTGAAGGATGAAGTCTAGAGTTGACTTGACCGGGTGCTGCAACTGAGGGATAAAGAGTCCCTTGAAGGAAAGCCTAGACCTCTTCACGCTGTGAAGCTATCCAATCTGGTATGCTCCCCTCTTCTTATTTCGTGTCCTTTCCCTCTTGCTCTCCTGTATTTTGATTTTGAGTTGTCCGTTTCGTAGGGACTCGCGGGTCATAGATCCCAGCTGCATCTTCCGAGCGGGTCAGAGGGCATAGCTCGACAAGCTACTCTGAAGGAGGCAGCACTTGCCAAAAAGAAGAAGAGAGCTGAGAAGGCCCAGAGAAGGTTCGAGAAGGAGAAGGAGATTGGCCGGTGGGTCCATGCGGGCAAAAGTAGGAGCAACATGGAAGCGGAGCTCGAGTTGGAGGAGCCCACAAAGATGGGTGGCGACGTGAGTACCTCCGGGGATGAAGGAGACAGGGGCATCATCGTGACCTCGGTGGAGCATTGTGAGCCTATGGTCGTGTCCGTCGGCGGTGGGCGGGATACGGAGAAGCGTGGTGATGTTCCTGAGTCGAGGAAGCGCACCATGAGCGAAGACGCCGCTGTCGAGCGAGAGATGAAGCGGGCGTGGTCGCCGCGCCCTTCGGAGGCATCATTGGCTTCGCACCCCCCTGCTCTAAGCATGGCGGGGCATGCGGGCTGGTCGGAGGAGTGTTCTTATACCCCCGCATCTTTGGGGTCGGTGCATGTGCGCCATGAGCCGATGGTCGAGGCCATTCGTAGGCCGATTGGGAACTGGCCAGGTTGGCTCCTCCCTTGGTCAATATGAGGGGATGTGGGTCGTGACCCATGAGTGGTCCTCGTCCAGTGGTTTCGTCGCCAGTAGGTCAGGGCTTCAGGGCCCTGCCGCTTTCATCTATGTATGTATCTATGTTCCTTTTTGATCTCACAGTTGAGTTTTTTGAGCATGAATGACCTGTACTCATTTGATAGTGGCCAGGGACTAGCGGGACTAGGCATCACCCTACCTCCCATGTAGGAGGAGTGGAGACCCAGCCTACAGTGAGTCACGATGAGCGGCGGGGAAAGCCGATTGGTGGTTGTGTGACCTTCCCTTATGGGGGTTGTGTCCTCTCGACCAATCACGAGTACGGCGACAGCGGCAGCAGCGAAGATGGCAGCGATCCCCATGGTGATGGTAGAGGTTGGGTTAGAGGTGACCCTTGCGATCCCTCCCCCAACAGCTATGGTGGAAGAGAGGAGGGAGACCAAGCTCCCTGCCTCGCCCAGTGGAGGAACACATGGTTCGCCCTCCTGGTCGTTGCTGGAGGGGTCAGGAGGAGACATGGCCAGGCTAGAGGTGGAACATCCACCGGTGAGCCATGGAGTCCAGATAGTGGAGATCCCTTGCTCTAGCAAGGCAGGCACTAGGGTGGAGCTGCTAGCCATCCTGCCGTTGTAGGAGTTTGTGATGATCCGGTCGTCACATGATATTGCGATGGCTAGATCTTCCAGCGGGTCGAGGGTGACCCGCGAGCTAGTGTGGCCCTGCCCCGGTGACCCGAGGAAGGCTCGGTTCATCCTTCACGATGAGGAGGAGGTGGGGCTCTAGCACTTGCTTGAGGAGAGAGGACTATCGATGGAGTCTGATCTCGCCCAAACCAAGGTGAGGCTCAAGGAGGCCTTGGAGTGGGTTGAGCTCGTCCATCAGGTAGTCTCGGTCGACCTGCCATGCATTACAGAGGTAAGCTTTCTATGTTTTTAGCATTTGTCCTTGACTCCTTGGTCTTTCACTGGTTGTTTCAGCATGTTTGCTTCTCGCTTTACATGATCTAGAGGCGATGTCAATCCACAAGTCCTGTTTCCTTCGGGAGGAACATGGTTGAATGGGGAGGGAAGCCATGATGTCGCGGCGGGTTGACGAGCTTCAACGCCAGCTAGAATTCGCCCGCCATGAGTCCCAAGACCGAGCGACCAAGGCGACGGGAGCGTAGGAGACGAAACTGCTCATGGTAGAATGGGCGACTGCTACCAAGCAGGTCTGCCTGATGAAGACTGAGGCGACGCTCCAAAAGTCCTTGGAGGCTCTGGAGATGGAGCAGAGGGCCCGGTCGGAGGCTGATCAAGAAGTGCTCACACTTCGGGGGCAGGTGCTTGGGGCGGAGGAGTCGAATGCTCGACTGCTTGAGAAGGTGACCCAGCAAGAGGAAGGACTCTCCATCCTTGAAAGCACCTGCCTTGGTATGTATCTGTTCTACCTTTGGTTGATGCCTTGGTTTTTCCTTTCCTTTGCTTCTGATCTTGTAGTCCTTTTTCCAGAACTGGGTGGAAAAATTGGTTCTCTGGAGCAAGAGCTAGAGACGGCCAAGGCGGCGATCGGTCAGGGAGCGGAGGCACTAGCCAAGTCCCTTAAAGAGCGACATGCTCTTGAGGGGGAGCTCGACCAGATTTGCAATGTCACCTAGGTGGTCGTTTCCGAGGTGTTCGGGTGGGCGCCGAGCACTAGTACGCCCGCCGTCTAGCTGGCGGAGGTCCCGAATAATGTTCAGGCACTTATCTCCGATGGCATGTTCTACAGGACGTCGGGGGTGCTGACCTCAGTGGTGATGCACCACCTGGGTTTGGACTTTGCCGCCATCTGCAGAGGGTACGCCGACGGCTGGAGCGCGGATGCAATCCATGCGCTTAGGGAGAGCTTGGTGCCATACACACAAATGGTTGTCGAGCAAGTCTCCGCGCAGTGGGTGATGGAGGCTCAGCGTTCAAGCATGCTAAAGGCATGCACTAAGAAGATGTCATCCAGCCTGTGGACGGAGTGGAGTTCGAGTTAGAAGCGAGCGTGGTCCCGCCTCCGACCAAGCCGAACGTAGCGAGTAGCCCTTATCCTTGTCGACCGTGCTGTCAGCCGATGTTGCTGGGCGGCCACAATAGAATTTAGAGTAGAAAGAGTCAGTATGTGTAAAAGATAAGTTCGTGGGGGAGCCCTACTTCAATTTTGTTTTTGTGATGGAATCATTCATAAGGGGAAACTTGTCCCATCCGTTCTTGTTTTTACCCTAGCATAGCTTTGTTTTTTAGCCTTTCCTTTTCGCACCTACCTATTTGACCCATAGGCTACAACCTTAAGAACCTAGGCATGGCCCACGAGGCTCAGCTGCTCATAACCATAGATTGTGGCGGGGTGTGATCGGTTGGGACTTTAAAACATAAGTTACGTAGGGTAATTAAAGGAACGGTCTACCCTTTTGTTTGGGTGAAAAGTATTACTATATGATAGTAAAAAGAGGGGTGGTATCGCACCCTCGTGGAGCCCCCGAGCGACCTAGGCTGAGTGTGCTCAGGCTGGGGTGCTCTGTAGGAGCAAACGTTGAATGAAAGAAAAAATGGTAAGACCGAGTTTATAGGGGAAGAAACGATGTAACTGTTCGATGTTCCATGTGTTGGTGAGAACATTGCCATTGTCATCCTTCAGTCGATAGATGCCCAGTCGGATCACCTCAGTCACCGTATAGGCTCCTTCCCATGGTGTCGAGAGTTTATGCTTCTCCTTGGTTGATTGGGTTCTTCGGAGCACGAGGTCTCCGACCACAAGGATCCCCCCCTGATTTTTCTTTCATGGTACCTACAGAGAGTTTATTGGTAGTGAGCGGTGCAGATGATGGTCATCTTGTGAGCCTCCTTGAGCAGGTCAACCACATCCTGCTGAGCCTCCATGGCTTGGTCTCAGTTTAAGGCCTTCACTCTTGGGGTGCAGTGGTCGAGGTCGAAGGGCAACACTACTTTAGCTCTGTAGGCCGGGAAAAAAGGTGTGAACCCTGTGGATCAGTTTGGGGTTGTTCTCAGGCTCTAGAGGATCGCTGGGACCTCTGCAACCCATCGCCCAGCATACTTATTGAGTCAGTCAAAGATGTGTGGCTTAAGTCCTTGGAGGACCAAGCCATTGGCCCGTTCGACTTGACCATTAGTTCATGGATGTTCGACCGAGGCCCAGTTGATCCTGATGCCATATCCATCAAGAAGTCTAGGAACTTCTTCTTAGTGAAGTTAGTTCCATGGTCAGTGATGATACAGTTAGGAACAGCAAAATGATAGATGATGTCAAGGAAGAACTTGACCGCCTTCTTCCGAGTGAATGTTGGTGATGGGCTTTGCTTCTATCCATTTGGTGAATTTGTCCACTGCTATGAG
This sequence comes from Miscanthus floridulus, assembly GCF_019320115.1. Taxonomy (NCBI): domain Eukaryota; kingdom Viridiplantae; phylum Streptophyta; class Magnoliopsida; order Poales; family Poaceae; genus Miscanthus; species Miscanthus floridulus. The sequence goes on along the minus strand of NC_089588.1, from coordinate 112,621,127 downwards.
TAGGTGAGTGAAGCCACCTAGGCCCTTTTTGAGGGGTCTAACCATGTTGAGGCCCCAGACCATGAACGGCCAGGTGTTGGGGATGGTTTGAAGCTCCTGCGCCAGCAAATGAGTTTGCCAAGCGTAGAACTGGCATCCTTCACACCTACGGATGACCTCCTCAGCATCTCGCAGCGTAGTGGGCTAGTAAAATCCTTGGCGAAAGGCTTTTCTGACCAGTGACCTTGGGGCCATGTGGTGTCTGTAGATTTCGGCATGTACCTTGAGGAGGAGCTATTTCCCTTGGTCGAGAGGGATGCATTTCATCAGTACTCCTGACGAACTTCACTTGTAAAGTTTGTTACTGTGGGGGTATTAACCCCTATACCCTTATGGCTAAGCTTAGGCCGGCCTGGATCGATGGGTCCGGTCCACCCGAAAGACAATGTGCGGCCCAGCCAACCTGATCGGAGTCCCGCACAAGGAGTCAAGGCGGATTTGGTGATCAAGCAGGATCCTGGTCGGTTAGAATAGGAATCCTTGTCCGGCCACATATGGTAATTGTAACTGACTAGGATTGGTTTCCAGATCTGTAACCCTGCCCCCCGGACTATATAAGGCGGGTAGGGGATCCCTCTAAAAAAGACATCTCTCATTGACATACAGCAATACAAATCAGACGTAGGATGTAGGTATTACGCCTTCTTGGCGGTCGAACCTGGATAAAACCTCATGTCTATCTTGTGTCACCGTCTTGTTTGTGGCTTGCGCATCTGTCTGCCGACAATCTACTACCTTGGGCATACCCCTAGGTAGACTGCCGACCATATTTCGTCGACAGTGGCGCACCAGGTAGGGGGTGTGCGTACTACTCTCCAAGCAAACAAGATGGTCATCATCTCCGCCTCCATGGCTACGCCGAATGGCCTCACGTTCACCGTCGGCTAGATCACCTGGACCACTGGCTCCGACGACTTCATCGCCATGGCCACGGAGGAGGCGTGGATTCAGTCTGCGCCGACCACTGCTTCACCTGCATCAGCTACGGCTCCGACCACGACGGGTACGGCTCCGACCACAATGGATCTGGCTCCGACCATGGTACATCTGGCTCCGACCATGCCTGCATCATCTTCAGCCACGCCGACAACTCATCGTCTGCTTCCCCGCTACAAAGGAAAGCAGATCGACAACACCGACCTGCTTGACTCCATCGATCGGGTCAGCACCAAACTCGCTGAAACCCTAGCTCTGGTAAGTATGATTCAAAGTCAACCTAATGAGCAGGTAACCGCTCCCCACAATAGATCTACCCGACCAGCTCGGACCAGTCGTCCTGCACGACTTGGTACAGATCTCGTGGTCATATCTACTCCTGAAGGGTGCTCCGCTCGTCGCCGGCCAGCCTCTGCGATGGGTCTTCGGCTCTCCGAGTACGAAGCCTCGATGGAGAACCACCAGGTCCAGCCCTACGGCCTGCGAAACACTGCCTCCAGCTACGCGTATAACCTACAACGCTGCTTGGATCTGTGTTTTATGCACCGACCTCGGCCGAAGCCGCGCGATTTCATCAACATGATCTGGACTAAAGATTATCAAGAAGGATCCGTCCACACAGTCCAAGAGGGTGACTCCAGCTCCTCGTCTGGCATCGCATCTAAAGCATCTGTCCACATCGAGCTTCAGCATCACAAAGATGATGGCGCCAAGTACGATCTGGATCTGCCAGACCATGCCCCGGGGTTTTCACAATTCCCATCTTTCCCACCAAGACGAGGGGATTTGATCCATGTTGTTAGCAAAGACGAACCACCAACAGTTGGTGAAACAGAACAAGAAAGGATTGCGTGCGAAGCACGCAATATTGACCGGTTTAATCACCGACAAATCAAAGCCGAAGCAGACCAGGAGGCACGACGCATAAGGGTCCAGCCACGCGACCTCAATGATGCTTTCGACAGGGTGGGGGACAAACAGGTCTTCAGGACTCCAAGTGCCAATGTAGCCGTCGCCATGGCGATAATGCAACGGCTACCCAACACCCCGGAAACCCAAGCGGTTCGTGATGAAATACAAGCCTATCTGACGGCTGCCATGGCCCAGACCGCAGAGATTGTAAATCAAGTCTGGGCTCCATCCGTCTTAGTCGAGTCAAGCCATAGCCGCCAGCTCCCAAGTCGCTCACAGCCACTCAACCCATGTTGCTCACGCAACAACGACCCATCAGACAACCATCAAGGCGGAAACGGTGGCCACGATGGTGGTCAGGATGGCAACCGCCGTTGGGAGGACAACCGTTGCGACGTCCAGGATGATAATCGCCGAGACAACCATGACAATTGCCGCGATAACCGCGATCATAGGGCTAATCCAGATGGCAATCGAGATCGCCGCGATGGCAATAACGATCTCCGCCATTACCTCAGTGGACGCGATCTACGCGCTTGCATCAACCAGAGAGCCGACGATCGAGCATCCTACGAAAGCTATCGCCGTATGGAGTATGACACTGCCCACGGTCTGCCGAGTTTGAAGCAGTTTACTCCACATCTTCGCCAAGTCATATGGCCCAAGAATTTCAAGCTCGAGAAACTTCAGAAGTACGATGGCAAGGAAAACCCCAAATTATGGGTCATGCTCTATGAAACTGCGTGCAGATCAGCCATGGCTGATGAGCACGTCATGTCTAACTACTTCCTAGTCACTGTTGGCCATGCAGGTTACCAATGGCTGGTCAGCTTGCCAGCAAACTACTTTGATTCTTGGCAGGAGCTTAAGCAAGCCTTCATCGACAATTTCATCGCTACTTGTGAACAACCGGGCAACAAGTATGATCTGCAACGGATCCGAGATCGGAAAGATGAGCCACTGTGCGAGTACATCCGACGTTTCTCAGAGATGCGCATCAAGGTCCCATCAATCTCCGACAACGAGGCAATCAAGGCTTTCATCACTGGCCTCTGCTTCCATGACGCCCTAAGAGACAAGCTCCTCCGGAAGAGACCTGAATCGGTCATAGCGCTCCTAGCCACCGCTAAGAAATATGCGGACGCCGATGACGCTAAGAAGATAATTATTGAAGCAGCAGCAAGGGTTCCACGCTCCGACCACCCCCCACACCGCGATGACTACCGCGGTAACCGTGGTCGGAACGACAATTTTGACCGCCGCAACCAGCGCAACGACTCCCGCGACCACCGCGACCAACATAATCAGCGGCGTAACCGCCATGATGATTACAGGAGCAAGCATGCTCAGGAAGATGATGGCGAGGTCAATACCGTTAAAAAGGGTGGCAGACATCGTAATTACGAAGACGACTACGCCAAAGCATTGAAAGGGCCCTACCAGCTCCATCCTAAGTCAAACCATACCATGGAGAATTACCGCGTTCTCAAGTCTATCTATACACGTCAACAGGCTTCGGACACATTCGACAAGCCTAACGATGTAGGGGAACAACGCAATGAGGATAACGACGACGACGATGCAGACCCTCGTCACAAGTACGTCAAGCCAACCGATCACGTGCACACCATCATCGGAGGCAAAGTGTCCATCGAGACCAAGCAGGAACGCAAGCTGCTCGCCCGTGCTTGCTTGAACGTGGCCAACGCCAATAACCTCCTCGCCGATCCGCGGCTCCCTCTGTGGTCTCACTGCGAAATCTCTTTCAGCAGGAAGGACCAATGGGCCACAATACCGGAGCCAGGACGTTTTCCCCTGGTCCTCGATCCTTGTATCAACAAGGTCCAGTTCGACAGAGTACTGATCGACGGCGGCAGCTCCATCGATATACTGTTCAAGAATAGTCTGCCCGCCCTGAAGATAGCTCAGGCAGATCTTAAGCCATACGAGGCACAGTTCTGGGGTGTTCTCCCCGGACAGAGCTCTACACCTCTCGGGCAGATCACGCTACCTATGCAGTTTGGGACCCCGGACCACTTCCGCACCGACTACGTCAACTTTGTGGTTGCTGACTTCGACGGCACCTACCATGCTATTCTTGGTCGATCGTCGCTCACAAAGTTCATGGCCATACCTCATTATAGGTATCTGGTGCTCAAGGTGCCTACCGAGAAAGGAGTCCTAACCCTCCGAGGTAACGTGTACGCCGCTTACACCTGCGAAGACGATAGTTTCAAAATAGCAGAGGCCCACAACCTCTCTATTCGCATGGCCGAGACCATGCTCGACGCTAAGAAGACCTCAGCCAACCACCTGGAGATCCTAGAGCTCGAGGCTCCATGCAAGAACATCAAGTCAAAGGAGCACAAGGTGATCTAGCTGGTCGACGGCGACTCCAGCAAAACGGCCCTTATTGGGGCCAACCTGGATCCCAAATAGTAAGACACGCTCGTTGGGTTCTTGAGGAGCAACGTGGATGTGTTCACATGGAAACCTGCTGACATGCCCGGTGTACCTCGGAACTTGATCGAGCACTCCTTGAATGTCAACAGCAAGGCCAAACCTATCAAGCAGAAGCTATGACGGTTCACTCGCGACAAAAAGGAGGCGATTAGGGTAGAAGTGACACGGCTTTTGGCAGCCGGATTTATCAAAGAAGTGTATCATCCGAAGTGGTTAGCCAACCCGGTTCTTGTACGCAAAAAGAATAATGAATGGAGAATGTGTGTTGATTACACTGATCTCAACAAACACTGCCCTAAGGACCCCTTTGGCTTACCTCGCATAGACGAGGTCGTAGATTCAACCACCGGTTGTGAGCTCCTTTCCTTTCTCGATTGCTACTCTGGTTATCACCAGATCGCTCTCAAAAAGGACGATCAGATCAAGACGTCTTTCATCACGCCTTTCGGCGCCTACTGCTACATGACTATGTCGTTCGGGCTCAAGAACGCCGGGGCTACATACCAACGCGCCATTTAGGCCTACCTCACAGATGAGATAAAAGATGACCTTGTAGAGGCCTATGTGGATGATGTAGTTGTCAAAACCAAGGAAGCACATACCCTTGTTGACAACCTAAAATGCACCTTTGCAGCCCTCAATACATTCCAATGGAAGTTAAACCTAAAGAAGTGCATCTTTGGTGTTCCTTCTGGTATATTGCTAGGCAACGTCATCAGTTACGATGGCATACGCCCTAATCCGGAGAAAGTCAAAGCTGTCTTAGACATGAAGCCCCCCAAAAAGGTGAAGGATGTCCAGAAGCTTATCGGATGCATGGCTGCTATCAGCCGTTTCATATCAAGATTAGTTGAAAAAGGGCTAGCATTTTTCAAACTACTCAAAGCATCCGAGAAGTTTGAGTGGTCGGAGGAAGCAGACGCTGCCTTCACACAGCTAAAACAATACCTTACATCACCTCCGGTCCTCACTACTCCCGGAGAAGATGAAACTCTCCTACTTTACATTGCGGCAACCAATCGGGTGGTCTCCACTACCATGGTGGTCGAGCGCGACGAGCCAGGCCACGCCTATAAGGTACAACGGCCAATTTATTTCATCAGTGAGGTACTCAACGAATCCAAGACCAGGTACCCACAGATTCAGAAACTGCTCTACGCCATACTGATAACATCCCGAAAGTTGAGACATTACTTGGACGGATATCGTGTGGTGGTCATGACCGAGTACCCTTTGGGGGACATCATTCGCAATAAGGATGCGAACGGGCGCATCGTCAAATGGGCAATGGAGCTATGCCCCTTCTCCTTGGAATTTGCAAGCTGTACTACAATCAAGTCTCAGGCACTCGTCGATTTCATCATCGAGTGGACAGACTTAAGCACGCCTGCCTCTCCGGGATCTGATGAATATTGGACGATGTACTTCGACGGCTCTCTCAACATTGATGGTGTGGAAGCAGGAGTTCTTTTCATGTCACCATCCAAGGAGCAGCTCCGGTACATCCTCAGGATTTATTTCCTGGCATCTAATAACGCCGCCGAATATGAAGCATGCCTGCATGGTTTATGCATTGTGGTTGAGCTTGGTGTTAAACGTCTCTATGTCTACGGAGACTCGGCTCTGGTCATCAACCAACTCAACAAGGACTGGGACACGACCAGTGAAAAGATGGATGCATACTACAAATTGATAAGAAAGCTGGAAGGCAGGTTCTATGGCATCGAGTACATACACATGGTCTAGGACAAGAACCAAGCAGCAGATGTGCTGTCAAAGTTAGGATCATCCCAAGCCAAAATCCCACATGGCGTATTCATCCAAGACCTGTTCACGCCTTCCATCGAAGAGGAGGATTCCACGGTCGACAAAGCTCCAGACCAGTAATTGGTGGCTACAGTTCCGGCACCGAGCACAACCAAGCCGCCTCCGACCACTCATGAGCTAGACTAGAGAACACCTTTCATCAAGTACTTAGCTGATGGCAGCGGTTATACTGATCGGACAGAAAACGAGCGCCTGATGCGTCGCAGTAAGCAGTATCTGCTCGTCGATGGCAAGTTATGGTGCAAAAACGCAAAGGAGGAAATCTTGATGAAGTATATAACCTAGGAGGAAGGCGAACATCTCCTAGACCAAATCCACTCTAGCTCCTACGGCAACCACGCGGCCTCAAGAACATTAGTCAGTAAGGCTTTCCGAGCAGGGTTCTATTGGCCATCAGCAGTAGCCGACGCAGAGAAGCTAGTCTGCCACTGTGAGGGTTGCCAGTTCTTCGCTAAGAGAATCCATGTACCAGCACATGAGATCCAGACGATTCTAGCCTCTTGGCCCTTCGCATGCTGGGGACTAGATATGATCGGGCCTTTCAAACCGGCTCCTGGGAAATTTACATGCGTCTTCGTGCTGATTGACAAATTTTCTAAGTGGATAGAATATATGCCTTTGGTACAGGCATCCTCAAAGAAGGCTGTCACGTTCCTCGACCAGGTCATCCACCATTTCGGCATACCCAACAGCATCATCACCGATCTGGGTACTCAGTTCACCGGGAATGCTTTTTATGACTTCTGCGATGAAAGGAGCATAGTAGTAAAATATGTCTCGGTGGTGCACCCTAGAGCTAATGGACAAGTCAAGCGGGCAAATGGCATGATCTTGGACGCATTGAAGAAGAGGATGTACAGAGAAAACGACAAAGCTCCCAAATGATGGCTCAAAGAGTTACCAGCCATGGTCTGGGGCCTCAGAACTCAGCCCAGTCGTAACACCGGCGTCTCACCATACTTTATGGTTTACGGCGCTGAGGCAGTCCTCCCACCAGATATAGCTTTCAGATCAGCACGGGTAGAGAACTTCGATGAAGGCAAGGTCAATGAAGTACGGGAGCTAGAAGTGAACAGCGTAGAAGAGAAAAGGCTCGATTCTTGTGTACGTACGGCCAAATACCTTGCTGTTTTGCGCAGGTACTATAACAAGAACGTTAAAGAGTGGTTCTTCGTGGTCGGGGATTTGGTCCTGAAGTGGAAGAGGAACTAGGCTAGTGTCCACAAACTCGCAACCCCATGGGAGGGACCCTTCATGATCAAGGAAGTCACACGACCAACGTCTTACAGGTTAGCTCTCCTGGACGGTACGGACGTACCAAACTCATGGCACATCGACAAGCTTAGACATTTCTATGCTTAACTACTGAGATATGTACTCCTCTTGTACTTTCGATTTACTTCAATAAAGCAATTATGATTTCTCCGACCACTCTAATGTGTCACTTCGAATTTTATGGTTATTCTAACTTAGCCAGTAAAAGCCGACCACCACTCCTTCTACGGTTTTTGGAGCAGGCCCTGTCTCTGGTTCCTCCCAACACGTGCATGGGATCCGCTCTCTACGTTACGGGTGATCGGTAGGTCCCCCTTGGTTTGACTTGTCCGCGTCTACGTGTGCACAGGTCACCGTACCTCACACTCCGACCACATGGCAAACTAGGGCCGCACAAACTTTTTGGGATGATGTGTCGAGCAAAATGGTACAACTAAACAGAATGTTAACATGTTCTCACTTTGTTACACCAAGATAAAGTTTCAAGCTTAAATACGTTTTATACAAAGCAAACAAGCTTATAATGATATACAGTTACGTTATTACAAGCTTGCCTGAAGAGGCTCAAGTTTACAATAACACAACTATGTCCTCCTTCTATAGCTCTAAGCCTATTACATTGGCTAGTCAGGGCGCATGGCACTTACTGCTCGCCGCTTCCGATATCCTACTCGAGTCTCGGGGACTCTTGTGCTAGTTGAGCTGAAGGGGATGGCCCCATCGGTGCCTGGCTGGTCGAGACCACAGGCTTCATTGGTTGGCTTGCAACTGATGGTGTTTCCAGCTGACTTGTCGATGGCATACCCTGTACAGGTGCTATCCCACCTTCACACAGGTTAATGTCGCCAATTATCTTTGATGACAAGTCCAGCTGGGCCGTCCGAAGCTCCTCCGCCTTGTCTGGGTCTACCTCCTTTGGGTACCCAGCCTCTAGGCACTTGAGATCGATCAGGGGGTAGTGGGCACGCACCATGCTTAGTACATGGGCACCCATGTACTCACCGCCTCCTTCACGAACTCTTGGAACCATCCCCACGCTTGTCTGCATCTCTCGACCAGTCCGAGCTGGGGCATCCTTGGCTCTTCCTCTGTGAGCGTCGGGTCGATAAGGTCAAGGATGGGCACAATGCCAGTTGCCACTTCTTGGCACTAGTTCTTCCATGTATCCCGCTCCTCGGTGGCCTCGAGGCATCATGCTTTCCAGCCGTCACGCTCTTTAATCATGGCCTCTAGGTGCCTCTTGGCATTGACTTTTAAAACTGAACACCATACAAGACATCAAATGTAATGACACAACAAGACAAGGTGGGCAATAGAATGAGAAAGGTGGTCTGGAATACTTACTTTTTAGTTCCTCCTTCATTTTGGTGGTGTGGTCCTGGAGTTGAGACTGGCTGCGTGCTAGTTTCTCGTTGTCCTCCTTCAGACGACCACACTCTGCGGTCACGCGGCTTTTCCCCTCTTGGAGGCGGGTTACTTCAGCTTCTAAGCCTACATTACAGCTGTCACTACTAACAACACAACAATACGTGTTACACACCTGCTGTGATAAATTGACAACTTACTTATTTTTTCTTGCTCTTTGTTATTAAGCTGGCCGACCAGGTTCTGGTTCTATGCCTCTAGCTCTGCCCTCTTCTGGTCGGCGGCTTCAAGTTGGCAGCGCAAGTGTTCCACCTCGGCCACCAGTTCTTTGTTATTCGCCGTGATTCCCTCAATCTGGTCGAAGCACCTCTTTCGGTACTTTGCGGTCTTCATCAAGTCCTGCATATAAACAAGCTAAGTTAGACAGATCGACTACATAACAGGGTCAAGTGGTCAAGCCAAACATACCTGGACTTCTGTCATCAGACGCTTTGCCGCCCGTTCGACTCTTAGGGTCTCTTCGACCTCTGGGATTTCTTCGTGCATAACCCACTCGTCGTTCCGCCAGCGCGACACATATACATGTTGTCGCTTATCTTGGGGATGGCCCAGGACCTCTTCTACTTCTTCCTCTATAGCCTCCTATTCAGCGGGCGGCGCTGGTCTAGAATTTGCAGTCTCCGCGACCACCACAGCTTTCCCATGAGCCGTTGCGTCGGCAAGAGTGCTCTGCGCCACCTCTGGCTGCTGCTCCTCGGCTTGGTTTGCTTCCCTTGGTGCCAAGGTATCCACCTCAGCAGGGTTAGTGCTCGGAACACTTGTACTTAGCTCGGCTATCTTCTCGACGAGCTGCTCGGGGACTATCGTCGGGCCGCTCGCCTGCTGAGGTTCCGGCGGAGTTTCTTCTACAGGTTCCTCCACGGCTGGCTGCTGGGCAGTTTTTTTCACCATTATTGGTGAAGTTGTGTTGCACCCGGCTAGCTAGTCGAGATTTTCGGTGGACGCTGACCTAATACACCACGGAAGAGTTCAGAAGACAATAATATTCAATACAAATTACAAGCTTACATCAAAGTCACAGATACTTATAGCTTTGAAGCACGGAATGATGTGGCAAAGGAGCGTCTCCTCGATCGCTCCTGCTCCGCGTGCTCGGCGGGTTGCACCGGGTCTTTCCCGATAACTGGTACTGGTGCTGGGGTTTGATGCTCGACACTTCCCTCGCTTGTCCTCTGTGTTGCAGTGGTCGGTGATGCGATTACTGCTGGCACAGAGGAGCCACCCTACTCCATCGACCCCATTTGTCTCCTCCTCTTTCGGGGGATGAGCCAGAAGATGTCCGCATCCTCTGCTTTGTCGTCTGAAAGGGGGAAGATGGCTTGGCGTCATTTGTTGGCAGCCAGATGCTTGCCAGCAGCTCTGGTCGATGCGTCCTCCACAGCCTCGAGTGCCGCCCAGTGGACGTCGTCGGTCCTGGCGCTGCTCTTCATGGATGTAGAACCACTTCTTGTACCATTCGTCCAGCGAGGTGTTCCAGGGGCAGTGCAGGTACTAGGCCTTCATACCATCATGTAGATTGAGGTAGACGCCTCCAGCTATCTTTGAGCTGCCGCTCCCTTTCTTCTGTAGACAGAACAGGTGGCGAAAGAGGTCGAAATGGGGCTGGAAGCCACCATAGGCCTTGCAGAGATGGATGAAGGTGGAGACAAGAAGAATCGAGTTGGGATGCAGATTGCAAATCCCAATCTCGTAATACAAGTAGAGACCCTGAAGGAAAGGGTGCACTGGAACCCCAAAACCCCGTTTGAAGAAATCCTCGAACACCACAATCTCACCTGGTTGTGGGTCGGGGAAGCTTTCTCCTTCCGGCGCACGCCATCCCGTGAGCACCTTGTTGTGGAGCACTCCCATGGCGACAAGGTCTTCGATGGTCTGCTCATTGCTCCTTGACTTCCACCACTCTTTTGCCATGACTCCGCCTTTCTTCTGGGCATCTCTCTTCACCATTAATCTGCCCTTGCTAAGGGAATGGATGCGATGGAGGGGGGATTGGTGATGATTTTTTGGGGGGATAGGGTTCGGCAAGAGGCAGAAAAAGGTTGCGGCGGTGAATGACAATGGGGAACGATAAAAGTAACTTACCAGATCTACATTATAAATAACAAAGAGCTCCGTCGTTTTATCCGCCCGAGATTCTTGGGAGATGTGCGCATGCGCCGTAGACGGTTGTTCACACAACCTCTAGATCTACGCCAATAAACGCGCCCCATCGTTACCAGTGTATGCGCCTCTTCGTTGATAGTGTAAGAGGGCCCACACTGACCCACCTCCATACAGGTGCCAAGTGACTGTTTGCCAGAAAAGAGCAAGAAGACAGAGTGACGTACTATACCCGTCTGCATTTTTGACCAGACGTGTCAGACTGGACTTGGCAGAAAAAGGAGATAAATAAATACACCAAATACTATACGAGTGGCGTTCGTATTTTCGCTGCATGCCTTATGCTCGGGGACTGCCCAGACCACTGCCGTGCTCGTGGACTGCCAAGACCACTACCGTGCTTGGGGATTGCTCCGACCACTGCCATGCTTGGGGACTGCTCCGACCACTGCTGTGCTCGGGGGACTGCTCCGACAACTGATGTGCTCGGGGACTGTACTGACCACTGCTTGGAGAATGGTTCTCCTCGACTACATGTGATTTGTACTCACATACAGTTGAGAGACATTTATTTAGACCTTGCTACAAGGCTCATACTTCGCCTTCTAGCAAGCTCGGGGACTACGTCGGTACGATGCACCTGCCGGTGCATCTCGTATCGCCTGTACAACGATTGGATTCTTAACTTTGGTGGAAATTCTTTTTTAGACCCTAGCACCACGTGCCTGCGTCACCTACTACCAGGCTCGGGGACTAAGTGGGCACACTTCACCTTGCGGTGAATGTGTTTTAATCGACCCCTGTGCTTTGAATGATTGTAAGGATTATCAATGTGCTCGGGGACTGTCCCGACCACTGCTCGGAGAATGGTTTTCCTCGGCTACATGTGAGTTGTACTCACATATAGTTGAGAGACATTTATTTAGACCTTGCTACAAGGTTCATACCTCGCCTTCCAGCAAGCTCGGGGACTACGTCGGTACGATGCACCTGCTGGTGCATCTCGTTTTTGTTTGTACGACAATGGGGTTCTCAACTTAACTGGGAATTCTTTTTAGACCCTAGCACCACGTGCCTACGTCACCTACTACCAGGCTCGGGGACTAAGTGGGCACACTTCACCTTGCGGTGAATGTGTTGGTTTTTTCGACCCCTACGCCTCTGACGTTCAAGGACGCTATGCTTCAAGACCACTTACATTTCTTTCTAGAAATACAAGTGGGCACACTTCTCAGGACGGAAATCTTTTTCTTTTTTCTTAAGAGCACCATACATTCTTCGGACAACTTACTTCTCCGGCGATGACGGTGGTCAGAAATGTCAAGAACTCAAGCCTTACTTGTCGGAGAAGGTTAAAATGGCATGTCATAGCATAATACATGGTGCTCGGGGACTAGCTGTGGGGGTATTAACCCCTATACCCTTACGGCTAAGCTTGGGCCGGCCCGGATCGATGGGTCCGGTCCACCCGAAAGACGATGTGCGGCCGAGCCAACCTGATCGGAGTCCTACACAAGGAGTCAAGGCGGATTTGGCGATCAAGCAGGATCCTGGTCGGTTTGAATAGGAATCCTTGTCCAGCCACATATGTCAATTGTAACTGACTAGGATTGGTTTCCAGATCTATAACCCTGCCCCTCGGACTATATAAGGCAAGCAGGGGATCCCTCTAAAAAAGACATCTCTCATTGACATACAACAATACAAATCAGACGCAGGACGTAGGTATTATGCCTTCTTGGCGGCCGAACCTGGATAAAACCTCATGTTTGTCTTGCGTCACCGTCTTGTTTGTGGCTTGCGCATCTATCTGCCGACAATCTACTACCTTGGGCATACCCCTAGGTAGACTGCCGACCATATTTCATCGACAGTTACCGAATGTGATGAACGTCTTGGCGCGTTGAGCGATCCATCTCGCTTTAGTCCTTTCTGGTGGGAGAATCTCCTCAAGGAGATAGGCGAGTAGCGGTGCTCTCTAGTCAGCTTGATCGAGTGCTACCACGGCGATATCGGCGGGCGACGTCGTCATGGAGGCACCAAGGTCAGAGCCCCTGAGTGCTAGATTGGCATCGGAGTGTGTTTGGATCGGACCTTCCAGGATGTGGGTGGATGGCTCATGGAGGTTGTTGATGAAGACCCCATCTAGAGACAGAACCCACCTGGCATCCAATTTTGCGAGAAAATCGGCGGCATCGTTGTCCTTTCGAGGGACATGATGTAGTTCGATCCCCTAGAATTTGTCCTCGAGCTTGCGCACCTCTAGGTAGTATGCTGCCCTGAGGGGGCTTTTATAAGATGACTCCATGACTTGGTCGATGACTAACTTTGAATCACCGTGGATGTACAGTCGTGTAGCGCCGAACTCGATGGCGATGCAGAGTCCGTTGATGAGAGCCTCATATTTTGCGATGTTGTTTGAGGCCAAAAAATGGAGGTGGAATGCGTAGCGGAGCCTGCTCCCATCCGGGGAGATCAGAACCACTCTAGCCCATGAGCCGAGTGCCATTATGGACCCATCGAAGTACATCGTCCAGTACTCATGGGTGACGTCTAGAGTCGGGAGCTGGACCTCCATCCATTCGGCGACAAAGTTTGTGAGAGCCTGAGACTTAATAGTGGTGCGAGGGATATACCTGATGTCGTGGCCCTTTAGCTCAAGCACCCACTTGGAGATCCGTCCTATGGCATCATGGTTGTGGATGATGTCTCCCAGTGGGAATGAAGTGATGACCTTGACTTTGTGGTCAGTGAAGTAGTGCAGGAGCTTCTGGGTTGCCATTAGCATGGCATATAGAAGTTTCTGCACCTGGGGGTACCAAACCTTGGCGTTGGTGAGTACCTCTCCGACAAAGTATATGGGTCGTTGGACCTTCAGGTGGTGTCCTGGCTCCTCCCTTTCGACGACTAGGGCGGCGCTCATGATGTGGTTGCTTACCATGATATAGAGGAGGAGGGGTTCTCCCTGTTCAGGAGCGACGAGGATTGGGGCTGACGTTAGTGATGCTTTGAGGCTTTCCAAAGCCTGATGTGCTTCCTTAGTCCAAATGAATGTGTCTGTCTTTTTGAGAAGCTTGTACAGAGGCATCCCCCGCTCGCCTAGCCAAGAGATGAACCGGCTCAGGGTGGCCAAACAGCCGGTGAGCCTCTATACACCTTTGACATTGCGTACAGGGCCCCTGTTGGAGATGACTATGATTTTTTTGGGGTTGGCCTCGATGCCGCGTTCGGACATGATGTATCCAAGCAGCCTAGGTTACAAACGAGTGGGAATAAGAAGGGGGTGTTAAAGGTCCCTACGTCAAGTTTCAGTGGGTCGGTGACTTTATTCCTGAGCCTAGGTGCTCGAAGTTTGCTATGGGGTTACAAACGAGTGGGAATAAGAAGGGGGTGTTAAAGGTCCTATCAGGCTTTGGACCGAAGGGCCATGAGTGATGGGAGCTCCAACGTGCGCTAAGTATTGGAACGTATGCTCTATGTAGCTTTAGAGTTCTAGAGCCGTGGAACTGTTCGTGTGCTCAGAATGTCTAAAGCTTAGCCAAGAGAGAGAGTCAGAATGACCGTCCCCTATTGGGAGAGAGCGCATCCCCTTTTATAGGTGAAGGGGATGGCCTTACAAGTGAGAGAGAGAGTGTGCTCGTGTTTTACTAAGTCTTGTTGCCCATGCTGTTGGGTACAAGACGGTCGTCGGTGCCCACAATACTGTTTATATCAGACACATGTGGTAGGCTTTACCGTGTTCGCCTGGTATGGCAAATGACGGCGTCCACAACATTGTAAGGCAAATGCTGATGCCCACAACACTATTTGGGTTCTGACATGCCTAGAAGGTTGCAAAGCACCCTTATGGAATGGCCTGGCAGTACTGTCCTGCAGGTGTGCAGGGTATGGTCCTCGATATTATGGTTGACTTGAGCGCCATGCCTTATCTGCTTCTCCTGATTCTTGGGTCCGCACCGAGCTGGCGTCCCCGGTCGGTCGTTCCTAGTTGGCTCAGACCACGTTGGTCGGAGAAGAGCTATAAGCAGAGGTTTGGTGTCACACCCAATTTTAAGGATAAAATTGAATGCATAAAGCTCATGTGTGCCTAGGGATCAGTCACACTCACAAGTTGACAAATCATAAAAAGTATCGTCACCGTGTATCTTACATCACGATTAATAACAACACATAGTCTTACACAACACAGCAGAAGATAAAATGATCACTCTCTCATGGAACTCCATCACAGGGAAGGTCAACTGGTTGGCCACAAGCCTAATAATCCTCAGGAAACTCCTCGTACCCATTGTCATCTGTTACCCATCCGGGATTTTTATCCAAAAATAGAAAGTAAACAAGCGTAAGTACTTCCCGTACTTAACAAGATAACATGGGGTTATGAAGCTCAAAAAGGATGACACAGGTTTACTGTAGTTAGCACTTTTAGTAAGTCAAGATTTTATTATCAAGTTTAATCAAGTTATGCTTAAGCTCCCATTTATACCCACATAATCAGATGTCAGAATCATTTGCATCATATTATCATCGTATACCATCATAAATGAACCACAATGAGTAACCAATTATTCTGTGAGTTTTCTGGACCGCTCGTGACTGTGAGCACGACTGTTATAACAGTTTGTAACCCTCTGCAAAGGTGGTGCACATTCACCGTGAGTCATGATTCCCATATGCCCGGGTTAATTACTCCCATGTCACTGCCAAGGTGAGCGGGTAGGGTACACTATGAAGCCATTTCATAGCTTTCTCTAATAAGTTAGGGCCGCTAGGTTTCCTCGGTAGGTAGATGTAGGACCCCCTTTCCTATGGCACATATCCATCGCGGCTATACACATAGGAACAGAGCCAGCCCCATACCCAACATGGCAAGCCCCTTTTGCACCATAAAGGTAACCTCTAACAAGCTAGAAAAGGTCCTATTACTGAGCTAAAGTCAGAGCCATATGACTCTCATGGTTGCACTGTCAGTTCCAGCTTTTGCCGATAGATAAGTCCTTATGGAGGGCCGAGAGCAACATGATCGAAAGTCATTTGCTCCTTCACCCTATGGATCAGATGTTATAAAGCATGTTTTACCTTTAGTTCCATAGAACCATTAACCAATGTATAGATCATGTTCAGTTAGAGCACTAGCAATCTACCCAAATGCAATTAACCCAAAGGAGTCAAGGGAACATGTCATCAAATAACTAGGATGTCCTTAAGGTTATCAAATTTAGACACAAGCACATGAGTAAATGATTAAAGTGAATAGGACATCAAGGTAGGCCCATGCTATACTTGCCTTGGTTAGCAAACTCCTGCTGATCCTGCTGGTCGTCGAAGAACTCTAGGTCTCCAACGTTGTCCTCACCGTCTGAACGCGACCAACACGGCAGCATACAACATTCCAAAGGCATTCATGCAAAGTAAACAATCCTATAGTTAGAACAGTACACCAGCAGTATAGAAAACAAGATAAAATGTTTATGAAAAGAATCTACATCTCGCTACGATCACGTCAACGCGAAGTTCACGAAAATCAGAGCTAAAACGCGAAAGTTATGAATTAAATGGGGTTTCCTATAGCACTTTATTTAATTAAACCTAACCATGAAAATTAAAAGTTGCAAACTTGATTAATAGTGGTACTAACACGTAGATTATGAAATTACGAAGCTAACGCAATTTGAACGGGTCAATTTAGAGTTTTTATGAGCAAAACAATTCTAATGGCATTTTTGTAAATATTGAAAACGTATTTTGGACCAAAACAGTATGCTTTACGTTTTCAAATCGAGAAAGCGTACTCTGGAAACGTGCTTTGGATTGCGGGTTAGGACTTAGAAAAACTCAGGGTCTCTTAAGCAAAACTGCCAGGGCGAAAGGGTATCGGCCATTCAGGGCCGTCGATCAAGCAAGGGACGGCCTAGATTAGAGAGGGGAAGAGAGAGAAAGGGAGGCCGGCGGGGAACAGTGCAGCCGCAGTGGCTGAGCCATGGCCGGCGGTGAGGTGGTCACTGGCGCACGGGGAACAAGGCCTATGGGCCACGGTTCAAAGAACCGAGGGCACCGGGTGACGGCGGGGGTGAAGGGGAACCCGCCAGGGCCAATTCGGCGGCCGGAGGGGAGTGTCGAGATGGCGGTCACCATGGCCGGTGGCCGAAAGCTCGTGGGCACACGCAAAACGTGGTCTACGGGCCACAAAACGAGAAATAAGCTACACGGGGGAGAGAGGGGAGAACGGTGAAGCTCACAGCGGGGAGAAACGGGGTCGACGGCGGCTCGGAGACGGTGGTTCCCGTGGAGGGGTGGACGGTGGATCCCGGTGACTTCGGAGCAGCGGTTGTATCTTCCTCGTGCATGGGTGAATGGGAAAATGGAGCAGGGAGGCAGTAGGGAGGGGCAGCGAGGGGTTCGACACCCTTTTGTAGAGGCCAGGCGTGGGGCGACGCGCCCACGTCGTGAGGAGCGGGCGTGGGGTGGTTGCGGCATGGACTCGCGTGGCGGTTGCGGGAGGTGGGAGACGGCGCCGACAGGTGGGGCCGGGTTGGCAGTGGCTGAGGCGCGGAGAAAGGAGCGACAGCGGTTGCCTGGCCGAGCGATGCTGGGCCGCGCGCCTTGCGGGCGGGCGGTGTTGGGCCGGCTGGGCTGGCGGCTGGCGCGGAGGGAGAAAAGAGAGAGCTGGCTGGCGGTTGAGGAAAAATGGAGCCGGGCCAAAAGTGAAGAAAGGAAGGGGAGGGAAAAGAATTCCTTTTCTTTTTTTCCAATTACATTTTCCAATCTCATTTCCAAGTTGAATTTGAATTCAATTCAAATTCTAGTCAAAGCCAATCATTACAAAAACAAATGTGCAACAGCATGAATGCATCAACATGTTACTAACCTTATATTTGATTTTATTTTCACAAAAATTATTTCTTTCCTATATTTCAATGCTCACATAATAACATAATTAAATCAAATTTTCTTATTTCAAAAGACTGAAATTTTTGGGTGTTACAATTCTACCCCCTTAAGATGAATCTCGTCCTCGAGATTCGGGTGATTGCTTACTCAAACAGTTGGGGATAAGACTTTCTCAGATCCTCTTCTCTTTTCCAAGTAGCCTCATCCTCTATGTACCAATTCCACTGCACCTTGCACATCTTTATAGTTTGGCTTCTTGTAAGTCTTTCTGCAGTTTCCAAGATCTTTATCAGATAGTCTTCATATGTAAGATCTTCCTTAACAGAAAGCTCTTCCAAAGGAATCTGCTCTTCTGGTACCCTCAAACACTTTTTCAATTGAGAAACATGGAACACATCATGCACATCTAACAAACTTTTAGGCAGTTCCAATTGATAGGCTACTTCTCCACGTCTCTCTAGGATCTTAAAAGGTCCTATATACCTTGGTGCCAACTTTCCCTTCATATTGAATCTTTTCACACTTCTCATTGGTGACACCTTCAAGTACACATAATCTCCCACTTCGAAAGTCAGTTCTCTTCTGCGAGTATCAGCGTAACTCTTCTGTCGGGACTGAGCCACTCTCAAATTGTCTCTAATCATTCTCACTTGTTCTGCGTCTCTAAGGACATCGGGTCCAAACACTTGAGTTTCACCAGTCTGATTCCAGAACAAAGGCATTCTACATTTACGTCCATACATCGCCTCAAAAGGTGCCATCTTGAGACTCTTCTGGTAACTGTTGTTGTACGAGAACTCTGCGTATGGTAGACTCTTATCCCAACTATTACCATACTGTAGTGCACAAGCTCTCAACATATCTTCCAAAATTTGGTTGATCCTTTCAGTCTATCCATCAGTTTGTGGGTGGTAAGCAGAACTAAAATTCAACTTTGTCCCCAAAGATCTATGTACTTTATGCCAGAATTGCGATGTAAACTGAGTGCCTCTATCCGACACAATTTTCTTGGGAACACCATGTAAGCACACTATTCTTTCCATGTACAACTCTACTAACCTTGCACCTATATAGGTAGTCTTGACTGGTAAAAAATGAGCAACCTTGGTGAGTCAATCCACTATTACCCATATTGAATCATAACCTCTTTGAGTGCGGGGCAAACCTACGATAAAATCCATACCAACTTCTTCCCATTTCCATTTAGGAATCTTCATTGGTTGTAACAACCCTGTAGGTCTTTGATGCTCAGCTTTCACCCTTTGACAAGTGTCACACAAAGCCATATACTCTACCACATCTTGCTTTAAACCATACCACCAATACTTCTCTTTGAGATCCAAATACATCTGGGTACTTCTGGGATGTATGGAATAGGCAGACTCATGTGCCTCTTGCAAAATTACATCACAGATAGCCTTCACTTCAGGTACACATATCCTTTTTTTGAACCAAAGAGTACCATTCTCATCCATCCTGAATCCTGGTGCCTTTCCAAGCACTACATTCTCCGCTATCTCTTTTAGTTTTTCATACTCCAATTGACCCTTGCGTATCTCTTGCTCCAATGTAGGCTCTATCACCAATTCCATTGCATTAGTGACAAAACTCAAGTTGAGATGCTCCATTTCAGCACACAACTCTGGTGACATAAATGTCATCCCAAGTTCATTAGCATAACTCTTCCTACTAAGTGCGTCAGCTACGACATTTGCTTTTCCTGGGTGATAATGCACTTCTAAGTCATAGTCTTTGATCAATTCTAACCAACGATGTTGTCTCAAATTCAGATCTGATTGGGTAAAGATATACTTCAAACTCTTGTGATCTATATAGATATCACTCTTATGCCCAATTAGATATTGTCTCTAGATTTTCAAAGCATGTACCACAGCTGCCAATCCAAGTCATGAGTAGGGTAATTCAACTCATGCTTCCTCAATTGTCTAGATGCATAGGCCACCACTCTTCCTTCTTGCATAAGCACACATCCAAGGCCCAAACGGGATGCATCACAATATATAGAGAAGTTCTTGCTTAAGTCGGGCAAAATCAATACTGGAGCTATAGTCAATCTCTTCTTTAGCTCATCAAAGTTTGCCTAGCATTTATCCGACCATACATATTTAGCATTCTTTTCCAACAGAGCTGTCATAGGCTTAGCAAGCTTGGAAAAACCTTCAATGAACCTCCTGTAATATCCAGCCAATCCCAAAAAGCTACGAATCTCACTTACATTGGTTGGTGGCTTCCAATTCAACACATCTTGTACTTTGCCTGGATCCACTGCTATTCCACCATTGGAGACAACATGACCCAAAAAAGAGACCTCCTTCAACCAAAACTCACACTTGCTCCGCTTAGCGTACAACTTATGTTCTCTAAGCTTTTGCAAGACCAATCTTATATGTTCAGCATGTTCTTCCTCGGTCTTGGAGAATATCAGTATGTCATCAATGAATACCACCACAAATTTATCGAGAAACTCCATGAACACCTTATTCATCAGATACATAAAGTATGCAGGTGCATTGGTCAATCCAAAAGACATAACGATATACTCATACAAGCCATACCGTGTAGTGAATGCTGTCTTGGGTATGTCCGAGTTTCGAATCTTAAGCTGATGGTATCCTGAGCGGAGATCAATCTTGGAGAACACATAGGCTCCTCTTAACTGATCAAACAAATCATCAATCCTAGGCAAAGGGTATTTATTCTTGATTGTAACCTCATTAAGTGAACGGTAATCCACACACATCCATTGACTACCATCCTTCTTATCCACAAAGATCACAGGTGCCCCCCATGGGGAAGAACTAGGGCGTATGAAACCTTTTTCTTGCAACTCTTTTAGTTGTTTCTTAAGCTCTTCTAATTCATTAACCCCCATTCTATATGGGCGTTTAGCTATTGGTGCAGTTCTAGGTAATAATTCAATAATGAATTCAATGTCACGATCAGGTGGCATACCTGGCAAGTCATCGGGGAAGACATCTGGGAATTCCTCCACAACACGATCTTGTTCATTGGCATCACCATTCAACTGGTTCACTATGGCTGTAGGCGGAGCTTGCACTACCACTTCTACACAGATTCTATCTCCATTGAGTGATGTCACAACCTCAGATTTCTCCTGACACTAAATCACTGCCCGGTGTTGTTTCATCCAATCCATTCCCAGAATAAGATCAATTCCTGCTGTTCTCAACACAATTGGTTTCACTTTGAAGTCTACCCCTCTTAAGGAAATGCTAGTTGAGGGACTCCAATAAGAAACGGGCATACTACCTCCCGGTGAATTTACTAGTATGGGGTTTTTCATGGCACACAAAGGTATGCTATGCATTCTAACAAAAGCTTGGGAAATAAATGAATGCGAAGCACCGGAATCAAAAAGTACTGTAGCAGAGATAGAGTTGACGCTGAACATACCCAACATGACCTCGGGCATCTCCTAAGCTGCATCAGATGACACATAGTTCACCTTCGCAGTGTGAGGTGGTCGGGCGTTGAACTTCTGATTGCCATTCTAGTTCTGAGGGACTTGCTAGTTCTGCTTCTTTGGACACTGATGAGCATAGTGACCAACTTCTCCACAGCGGTAGCATGCATTGGGGTTATTGGGTGCACCACTCTTCACTGGAGCATTATTGGGCATTCCCTGGCGTGTTGTCGGATTGCCATTCTATTGCGGGGGACGCTGATTACCAAATTGTTGCTGGTACTAAGGGCGTTGTTGGAACTGGTTATGCTGAGGATACTGACCATGGTTTCCCTGGTTAGATGGTCCATGACTCCTCTACTGAAAACCCTACTGTGGATAGGCACGCGGGCGTGTGTTGCTTCCAGAAGATTGCCCTTGAAGCCTCGTCTTCTTGGCTTCCATCTCTTTGCGCTTATCGTCGATCACAATAGCACGGTTCACCAAGGACTAAAAGTTAGGGTAGGTGTTGGACATCAGCTGGAGTTGCAGGCCATCATAAAGTCCCTTGAGGAAACGGCGTTGCTTCTCCTTGTCCTCAGCTACATCATTTGGAGCATAGCATGACAGTTGAGCAAACTTGTCACGATACTCCGCCACAGTCATGGATCCTTGCTTGTTGGACCTCAATTCCTCCTGCTTCAATTCCACCAGTCCATCAGGGATATGATAAGACCAGAAATTGTCCTTGAATTCCTACCAAGTGATAGCAGGAGCATTGTTGGGGCGTCCATACTGGAAATAATCCCACCAATCCTGAGCCGCTCCCTGGAGTTGACCAAAAGCATACAACCCTTCTCAAGATCATTGCATTGTGCTATATTAAGTTGTTTCTCCACAGCACGCAACCAATCATCTGCCTCCATAGGGTCTGAGGCATGGGTGAACACTGGTGGGCAACCCTTCATAAACTCTCCACGCTTATCTCTGACCTGAACAGGCGGTGGTCCTCTTGCAGGTTCGTTATCCAAGCGCTGCATCATAGCTTGCATCAATTGCGCTTGCATTCCCATCAATTGTTCTATAGTCACTGGTGGCGGTGGTGGTGGATTTATGAGAGCAACACATCCACGACCATGGCCTCTGCCTCTTCCTCCTCTTGCGGCCATCTATTTTCCAACAAATGCACAAAATTTTAGAGATTTCCCATTTATACAGAGCTTATAAAGATAAGGAACAATGCTGAAAATTTTCTGGACAAGATTCAAATACAGCAGTTCAGTAAATCTATTATAACTCGAGTTTCAGAGATCCAACAGAGGTGTACCAAGAACGGTTGGAAAGATTAGGAGATCAGCTATAACTTTTATTTAGATCACTTTTACAGATTCTGACATACACATGGTCATAAATAGGGCTAAACCGAATCTGTTCTGGGTTCCAGTCTGCGCAGGAACATCAACTTGTGACAGCTAGATCTCACAAACCTGAACAGGTTTTGACGTAATTCCAGAGACATTTGAAAGATACAGAAGTGTAGATATCTCCACAAAAATTTCAGAATTTTTGACAGCCCAGATTTCGAGATACAAAATAAAGATCATAGGCTGCTCTAGAAAACAGCACAACAGAGAAAAGATAAAGCAAACCATCTGCATTAAGATTTCATCTAAACTTAAGGTTCCAATCTATGGAATTTGTGGACATGCCCATAAACTTCCAGCAAATAACCAAACTCCAAATCAACCAAGTTCACAATTAAAAACATCTAATCATCAAAGTTCATAAGACCAACAAGTCTAAACATGACTCACGAACTAACAACGTTGTAATCTTAAACAAGGCACCTAACACCTATGGGGCGGTGTCAATCATGGTGAACGACCGGTGCTTCTTCTTGTAGATCAGTGGCTGCCCAAGTTGAGCACGTAGTTCATCAACTTGCTTCTAGAGGCGTCTCTCGGCCCTCTGTGATGCACGCAGCTCTCCCTTGACTTCTTCATCTATCCCCTGCATGGCATGGACATGCTGCACTGTTGCTTCCAGAGTTGGGTCACTCTCTGGTGGTGCTAGGACCTGCCAAACACCCTCATGATCATTGCGAGGAAGGAACCTAAAACGATCCTCCCTCATGGCCTCAAAACGACGGCCATGGTAGTAGATGTAGGCATCCTGCGCTGCATCTTCCATGCCATCCAATGCATGGGCCCTTCTGGCAGTGGCACGGTGGACAGTCTCCACCTCATGTCCATTCTCAATGTCATTCCAAGCAGTGACAACCAGCTCTACCTTCCAAAAGGTTGCCTCCAAAGGATGCTGGTACTCTACACAATGATAGCTGATGGAGGCGTGCAGATCGGGGTAGTAGTCATCCAGCACATGGGTGAGGAGGGTGTGGTAGTAGGCCATCTCAGGGGCTGGCTTGAAGTAATACTTGCACTTCCAGCCTATCTCCTCATCCACCACAGGGACAACTAGGGATGGCACAGGTGTAGGTGAAGTAGCTGATGACTCCTCGGGTGTAGCTATAGCAGGATAGACTGGTGCAACAGCTGGAGTAGGAGCAGGTGCAGGTGTCGGGGTAGCCATCTCCTCATCATCAGAGATGATCACAATCTCCTTCTCCACCTGTGGAGCACGTGGGGTGAACAAGGCACGGTAGCCTGCAGTGCTGAGGCGGGCGGTCTTCGGGTTATGAGACATCTATAGATTTAAAGTGAGATAGAATTAGAATCAACAATTTTATATAATAGATTAAGGTATGAAAAGCATAAATGTTTTAATAAAATAACAAGAATAAGACAGTAAGCAAGAACCAGAGGAGCAAAGATGCTAAAATGACCGTTTCTAACTAGGCTTGCGTCCTACAGTCAACACGGCTCTGATACCAATTTGTCACACCCAATTTTAAGGATAAAATTGAATGCATAAAGCTTATGAGTGCCCAGGGATCAGTCACACACACAAGTTGACAAATCATAAAAAGTATCGTCACCGTGTATCTTACATCACGATTAATAACAACACATAGTCTTACACAACATAGCGGAAGATAAAATGATAACTCTCTCATGGAACTCCATCATAGGTGTGGGGGTATTAACCCCTATACCCTTATGGCTAGGCTTGGGCTGGCCCAGATCGATGGTTTCAGTTCACCCGAAAGGCGACGTGCGGCCCAGTTAACCTGATCGGAGTCCCGCACAAGGAATCAAGACGGATTTGGCGACCAAGCAGGATCCTGGTTGGTTAGAATAGGAATCCTTATCCGGCCACATATGGCAATTGTAACTGACTAGGATTAGTTTCTAGATCTGTAACCCTGCCCCCCGGACTATATAAGGCGGGCAGGGGACCCCTCTAAAAGACATCTCTCATTGACATACAGCAATACAAATCAGACGCAGGACGTAGGTATTACGCCTTTTTGGCGGCCGAACCTGGATAAAACCTCGTGTCTGTCTTGCGTCACCGTCTTGTTTGGGGCTTGCGCATCTGTCTGCCGATAATCTACTACCTTGGGCATACCCCTAGGTAGACTGCCGACCATATTTCGTCGACAGTGGCGCGCCAGGTAGGGGGTGTGCGTACTACTCTCCAAGCAAACAAGATGGTCATCATCTCCGGCTCCATGGCTACGCCCAACGGCCTCACGTTCACCGTCGGCCAGATCACTTGGACCACCGGCCCTGGCGTCTCCATCGCCATGACTGCGGAGGAGGCGTGGATTCAACCCGCGCCGACGACTACTTCACCTGCATCGGCTACGGCTCCGACCACGGTGAACACGGCTCCGACCACGGTGAACACGGCTCCGACCACGACGAACACGGCTCCGACCACGATGGATCTGGCTCCGACCACGGTACATCTGGCTCTGACCACGCCCACAGCCACGCCGACAACCCGTCATCTGCTTCCCCGCTACAGAGGAAAGCAGATCGACGACACCAACCTGCACGACTCCATTGATCGGGTCGGCATCAAACTCGCTGAAACCCTAGCTCTGGTAAGTACGATTCAAAACCAACCTGATGAGCAGGTAACAGCTCCCCACAACAGATCTATCCGACCGGCTCGGGCCAGTCGTCCTGCACGGCTTGGAACAGATCTTGTGGTCGTATCTACTCCTGAGGGGCGCTCCGCTCGTCGCCTGCCAGCCTTCGCGACGGGTCTCCGACTCTACGAGTACGAAGTCCCGACGGAGAACCACCAGGTCTAGCCCTACGGCCTGCGAAACGCTGCCTCCAGCTACGCGTACAACCTACGACGCCGCTCGGACCTATGTTCTATCCACCGATCCCGGCCAAAGCCATGCAACATCGTAAACATGGTCCGGATTGAAGATTATCAAGAAGGATCCATCCACACAGTCCGAGAGGGTGACTCCAGCTCCTCATCTGGCATCGTATCCAACGCATCTGTCCACACCGAGCTTCAGCGTCACGAAGATGAAGGCGTCAAATACGATCTGGATCTACCAGACCATGCCCCGGGTTTCTCCCAATTTCCGTCTTTCCCGCCAAGACGAGGGGATTTGATCCATGTTGTCAGCAATGACGAGCCGCCAGCAGTTGGCGAAACAGAACAAGAAAAGACTGCACGCGAAGCACGCAATATCGACCGATTTAATCGCCGGCAAATTGAAGCTGAAGCAGACCAGGAGGCACGACGCATAAGACTCCGACCTCGTGACCTCAACAATGCTTTCGACAGGGTGGGGGACAAACAGGTCTTCAGGACCCCAAGCGCCAACGTGGCCGTCGCCATGGCAACAATGCAGCGGTTGCCCAACACTCCCAAGACCCAAGCAGTCCGTGATGACATACAAGCTTATCTGACAGCTGCTATGGCTCAAACCGCAGAGATGAATCAAGCCCGGGCCCCATCCGTTTCTGTCGAATCAAGCCACAGCCGCCAATACTCGAGTCGCTCACAGCCACTCAACCAACGTGGCTCGCGCAATAACGACCCATCAGACAACCGTCAAGGTGGAAACGGTGGTCATGATGGTGGTCGGGACGACAACCGCCGTCGGGAGGATAACCGCCACGACGTCCGAGGCGACAACCGCCGAGATAACCGCGACAATCGCCACAGTCGCAGGGCTAATCTAGATGGCAATCGAGATCGCCACGATGGCAATAACGATCTCCGCCATTACCTCGGCGGACGTGATCTGCGTGCTCGCATCAACCAGAGAGCCAACGATCGTGCATCCCATGAAAGCTATCGCCGTATGGAGTATGACACCGCCCACGTTCTGCCGGGTCTGAAGCAGTTCACTCCACACCTGCGCCAAGTCATATGGCCCAAGAATTTCAAGCTTGAGAAGCTTTAGAAGTACGACGGCAAGGAAAACCCCGAATTATGGGTCATGCTCTACGAAACTGCGTGCCGCTCAGCCATGGCCGACGAGCACGTCATGTCTAACTACTTCCCAGTCGCTGTTGGTCATGCAGGTCACCAATGGCTGGTTAGCTTGCCAGCAAACTATTTTGACTCTTGGCAGGAGCTCAGGCAGGCCTTCATCGACAATTTCATCGCTACTTGTGAACAACCCGGCAACAAGTACGATCTGTAGCGGATCCGAGATCAGAAAGATGAACCACTGCGCGAGTACGTTCGGCGTTTCTCGGAGATGCGCATCAAGGTCCCATCAATCTCCGACAACGAAGCAATCGAGGCTTTCATCACCGGCCTCCGCTTCCACAACGCCCTAAGAGACAAGCTCCTCCGGAAGAGACCCGAATCGGTCACAGCGCTTTTGGCCACCGCTAAGAAATACGCGGACGCTAACGACGCTAAAAAGATAATCGTTGAAGAAGCAGCAAGGGTTCCACGCTCCGACCACCCTCCACACCGCGACGATTACCGCAGCAATCGTGGTCGGAACGACAATTTTGACCATCGCAACCAGCGCAACGACTCCCGTGACCACCGTGATCAACGTAATCAGCGGCGCAACCGCCGTGACGATTACCGAAGCAAGCGCGCTCGGGAAGACGACGGCGAGGTCAATACCGTGAAAAAGGGCAGCGGACATCGAAATTACGGGGACGACTACGCCAAAGCATTGAAAGGACCCTGCCAGCTCCATCCCAAGTCGAACCACACCATGGAAAATTGCCGCGTCCTCAAGACTATCTACACGCGTCAACAGGCTCCGGATACGTCCGACAAGCTTAACGACGCGGGGGAACAGCGCAACGAGGACAACGACGACGACGATGCAGATCCTCGTCATAAATACGTCAAGCCGACTGATCGCGTGCACACCATCATCGGCGGCAAGGTGTCCATTGAGACCAAACGAGAACGCAAGCTGCTCGCCCGCGCTTGCTTGAACGTGGCAAAGACCGACAACCTTCTCACCGATCCGCGGCTTCCTCCGTGGTCTCACCGTGAAATCTGCTTCAGCAGGAAGGACCAATGGGCCGCCATACCCGAGCCAGAGCGTTTTCCCCTGGTCCTCGATCCTTGTATCAACAAGGTTCAATTTGATAGGGTACTGATCGACGGCGGCAGCTCCATTGATATACTGTTCAAGAACAGCCTGCCCACTCTAAAAATAGCCCAGGCGGACCTGAAGCCATACGAGGCACAGTTTTGGGGCGTTCTCCCCGGACAGAGCTCCACACCTCTCGGGCAGATCACGCTACCTGTGCAGTTTGGGACTCCGGACCACTTCCGCACCGACTACGTCAACTTCGTGGTCGCTGATTTCGATGGCACCTACCATGCTATTCTTGGTCGACCGTCGCTCACCAAGTTCATGGCCATACCTCATTACAGGTATCTGGTGCTCAAGATGCCCACTAAGAAAGGAGTTTTAACCCTCAGGGGCAACGTATACGCAGCTTATACCTGCGAGGACGATAGCTTCAAAATAGCAGAGGCCCACGACCTCTCTATTCGTATGGCCGAGACCATGCTCGACGCTAAGAAGACCCCGGCCGACCACTTGGAGATCCCAGAGCTCAAGGCTCCGCGCAAGAACATCAGATCCAAGGAGCACAAGACGATCCAGCTGGTCGAAGGCGATCCCAGCAAAACGGCCCTTGTTGGGGCCGACCTGGATCCCAAATAGGAAGACGCGCTCGTCAGGTTCTTGAGGGGCAACGTGGATGTGTTTGCATGGAAACCTTCCGACATGCCCGGTGTACCTCGGGACTTGATTGAGCACTCCTTAAATGTCAACAGCAAAGCCAAACCAATCAAGCAGAAGCTACGACGGTTCGCTCGCGACAAAAAGGAGGCGATTAGGGTAGAAGTTACACGGCTTTTGGCAGCCGGATTTATCAAAGAAGTGTATCATCCGGAATGGTTAGCCAACCCGGTTCTTGTACGCAAAAAGAATAATGAATGAAGAATGTGCGTTGATTACACTGATCTCAACAAACACTGCCCTAAGGACCCCTTTGGCTTACCTCGCATAGACGAGGTCGTAGATTCAACCGCCGGTTGCGAGCTGCTTTCCTTTCTCGATTGCTACTCTGGTTATCACCAGATCGCTCTCAAAAAGGACGACCAGATCAAGACATCTTTCATCACGCCTTTTGGCGCCTATTGCTACACGACTATGTCGTTCGGGCTCAAAAACGCCGGTGCTACCTACCAACGCGCTATACAGGCCTGCCTCAACGACGAGATAAAAGACGGCCTCGTCGAGGCTTACGTCGACGATGTAGTTGTCAAAACCAAGGAAGCACATACCCTTGTTGACAATCTGGAACGCACCTTCGTAGCCCTTAATACTTTCCAATGGAAATTAAACCCAAAGAAGTGCATCTTTGGTGTCCCTTCTGGCATACTGCTCGGCAACGTCGTCAGTTACGACGGCATACGCCCTAACCCGGAGAAAGTCAAAGCCGTCTTAGACATGAAGCCCCCAAAAAAGGTGAAGGATGTCCAGAAGCTCACCGGTTGCATGGCTGCTCTAAGCCGTTTCATATCAAGATTAGGAGAAAAAGGACTACCGTTCTTCAAACTGCTCAAATCGTCCGAGAAGTTTGAGTGGTCGGAGGAGGCAGACGCTGCCTTCACGCAGCTGAAACAATACCTCACTTCACCTCCGGTACTTACTGCTCCCAGAGAAGACGAAACTCTCCTACTTTACATTGCGGCAACCGATCGGGTGGTTTCCACTACAATAGTGGTCAAGCGCGACGAGCCGGGCCACGCCTACAAGGTACAGCGGCCAATTTATTTCATTAGTGAGGTACTCAACGAATCCAAGACCAGGTACCCACAGATTCAGAAACTGCTCTACGCCATACTTATAACATCCCGAAAGTTGAGACATTACTTCGATGGATATCGTGTGGTGGTCATGACCGAGTATCCTTTGGGGGACATCATTCGCAATAAGGATGCGAACGGGCGCATCGTCAAATGGGCAATGGAGCTATGCCCCTTTTCCTTGGAATTTGCAAGCCGTACTACAATCAAGTCTCAGGCACTCGTCGATTTCATCGTCGAGTGGACAGACTTAAGCACGCCTGCCTCTCCGGGATCCGACGAATATTGGACGATTGTACTTCGACGGTTCTCTCAACATTGACGGTGCGGGAGCAGGAGTTCTTTTCGTGTCACCATCCAAGGAGCAGCTCCGGTACGTCCTTAGGATTTATTTCCCAGCATCTAATAATGCCGCCGAGTACGAAGCATGCCTGCATGGTCTACGCATTGCGATTGAGCTTGGAGTTAAACGTCTCTATGTCTACGGAGATTCGGCTCTGGTCATCAACCAACTCAACAAGGACTGGGACACGACCAGTGAAAAGATGGACGCATATTGCAAATCGATAAGAAAGCTGGAAGGCAGGTTCTATGGCATCGAGTACATACACGTGGTCCGGGACAAGAACCAAGCAGCAGATGCGTTGTCAAAGTTAGGATCATCCCGAGCCAAAATCCCACATGGCGTATTCGTCCAAGATCTGCTCACGCCTTCCATTGAAGACAAAGATTCAACGACCAACAAAGTTTCAGACCAGCAATTAGTGGCTACGGTTCCGGCGCCAAGCACAATCGAGCCGCTTCCGACCACTCATGAGCCGGACTGGAGAACGCCTTTCATCAAGTACTTGACAGATGGTAGCGGTTACACCGATCGAACAGAAAATGAGCGCCTGATGCGTTGTAGTAAGCAGTATCTGCTCGTCGATGGCAATTTATGGCGCAAAAACGCTAAGGAGGAAATCTTGATGAAGTGTATAACCCAGGAGGAAGGCGAGCATCTCCTAGACCAAATCCACTCTAGCTCCTGCGGCAACCACGCGGCCTCAAGAACACTGGTCGGCAAGGCTTTCCGAGCAGGGTTCTATTGGCCGTCAGCAGTGGCCGACGCAGAGAAGCTAGTCCGCCGCTGTGAGGGTTGTCAGTTCTTCTCCAAGAGAATCCATGTACCAGCACATGAGATCCAGACGATTCCAGCCTCTTGGCCCTTCGCCTGCTGGGGACTGGACATGGTCGGGCCTTTCAAACCAGCTCCTGGGAAATTTACATGCGTCTTCATGCTAATTGATAAATTTTCTAAGTGGATAGAATACATGCCTCTGGTACAGGCATCTTCAGAGAAAGCTGTCACATTCCTCGACCAGGTCATCCACTGTTTCGGCGTGCCCAATAGCATCATTACTGATTTGGGTACTCAGTTCACCGGGAACGCTTTTTGGGACTTCTGCGATGAAAGGAGCATAGTTGTAAAATACGTCTCGGTGGCGCACCCTAGAGCTAATGGACAAGTCGAGCGGGCAAATGGCATGATTTTGGACGCATTGAAGAAGAGGATGTACAGAGAAAACGATAAAGCTCCTGGCAGATGGCTCAAGGAGCTACCAGCCGTGGTCTGGGGCCTCCGAACTCAGCCCAGTCGTAACACCGGCGTCTCACCATACTTTATGGTGTACGGCGCTGAGGCAGTCCTCCCACCTGATATAGCTTTCAGATCAGCACGGGTAGAGAACTTTGATGAGGGCAAGGCCAAGGAAGTACGGGAGCTAGAAATCAACAGCGCAGAGGAGAAAAGGCTCGATTCTTGCGTGCGCACGGCCAAGTACCTTGCTGTTTTGCGCAGGTACTACAACAAGAACGTTAAAGAGCGTTTCTTCGTGGTCGGGGACTTAGTACTGAAGTGGAAGACGAATCAGGCCGGCGTCCACAAACTCGTAACCCCATGGGAGGGACCCTTCATGATCAAGGAAGTCACATGTCCAACGTCTTACAGGTTAGCTCACCTGGACGGCATGGACATACCAAATTCGTGGCACATCGACAAGCTTAGACGATTCTATGCTTAACTACTGAGATATGTACTCTACTTACATTTTCGATTTATTTTAATAAAGCAATTATGATTTCTCCGACCACTCTAATGTGTCACTATGAATTTTATGGATATTCTGACTTAGCCAGTACAAGCCGACCACCACTCCTTCTATGGTTTTCGGAGCAGGTCCTGTCTCCGGTTCCTCCCAACACGTGCACGGGATCCGCTCTCTACGTTGCGGGTGATTGGCAGGTCCCCCCTGGTTTGACTTGTCCGTGTCCACGTGTGCACAGGTCATGTTACCTCACACTCCGACCACATGCCAACCAGGGCCGCACAAACCCCTCGAGATGATGTGTCGAGCAAAACGGTACAACTAAACCGAATGTTAGCACGTTCCCACTTAGTTACACCAACAAAAAATTTCAAGCTTAAACACGTTTTGTATAAAGCAAACAAGCTTGTAATGATATATAGTTACGTTATTACAAGCTTGCCTGAAGAGGCTCAAGTTTACAATAACACAACTATGTCCTCCTTCTACAGCTCTAAGCCTATTACATTGGTTGGTCGGGGAGCAGGGCATTTACTGCTCGTCACCTCTGATACCCTACTCGAGTCTTGAGGACTCTTGAGCTAATCAAGTTGAAGGAGATGGCCCCGCCGGTGCCTGGCTGGTCGAGACCGCAGGCTTCGTCGGTTGGCTTGCAGCCGACGGCATTTCCAGCTGACTTGTCGATGGCATACCCTGCACAGGTGTTGTCCCACCTCCGCATAGGTTAATATCGCCAATTATCTTTGACGACAAGTCTAGCTGGGCCGTCCGAAGCTCTTCGGCCTTGTCTGGGTCTATCTCCTTCGGGTACCCAGCCTCCAAGCGTTTGAGATCGATCAGGGGGTAGTGAGCACGCACCATGCTTAGCACATGGGCACCCGTGTACTCACCCGCCTCCTTCACGAAGTCTTGGAACCATCCCCATGCTTGCTTGCATCTCTCGACCAGTCCGAGCTGAGGCGTCCTTAGCTCTTCCTCTGTGAGCGCCGGGTCGATAAGGTCGAGGACGGGCACAATGCCAGTTGCCACTTCTTGGCACCGCTTGCTCCACGTGTCCCGCTCCTCGGTGGCCTTAAGGCATTGTGCTTTCCAGTCGTCATGCTCCTTGATCACGGCCTCAAGGTGCCTCTTGGCATTGACTTTCAAAACTGAAAACAGTACAAGACATCAAATGTGATGATATGACAAGGCAATGTGGGCAATTGTATGAGAAAGGTGGTCTGGAGTGCTTACTTTTCAGGTCGTCCTTCATCCTGTTAGCGTGGTCTTGGAGTTCCAACTGGCGGCGTGCCAGTTTCTCGTTGTCCTCCTTTAGGCGACCACATTCTGCAAGCGCGCGGCGGTTCTCTCCCTGGAGGCGGGTCACTTCATCTTCTAAGCCTGCATTACAGCTATTACTGTCAAAAACAAAATAACACAAGTCCCGCACTTGTCATGATACGGTGAACACTTACCTGTTTTCTCCTGTTCTTTGCTTTGGAGCTGGCCGACCAGGTTTTGGTTCTGTGCCTCTTGGTCTGTCCTCTCCTGGTCGGCGGCTTCAAGTTGGCGCCGTAGGCATTCCACTTCAGCCGTCAGCTCCTTGTTGGTCATCACGATTCCTTCTATCTGGTCGAAGCACCTTTTGCGGTATCTTGCAGTTTTCATCAAGTCCTGCACACAGACAAGCTACGTCAGACAGTTCGACTACACAATAGGGTCAAAGACTAAAGCAAAATATACCTGGACTTCAGTCACCAGACGCTTGGCCGCCCGTTCGACTCTTAAGGTCTCTTCGACCTCTGGGATTTCCTCGTGCATGACCCATTCGTCGTTCCGATAGCACGACACATATACATGTTGTCGTCTATCTTGGGGACGGCCCAGGACTTCTTCCACTTCATCCTCTTCGGCCTCCTGTTCGGGGGGCGGCACTGGTCCGGAGTTCGCAGACTCCACGACCACCACGGCTTTCCCACGAGCCGTCGCGTCGGCAACCATGTTCTGGGCAACTTCTGGCTGCTGCCCCTCGGCTAGATCCAGCTTCCTTGGTGTCGTGGTATCCGCCTCAGCAGGTTTCGTGCTCGGAACACTTGTATTCTGCTCGGTTGTCTTCCCGACCAGCTGCTCGGGGACTGGCGTCTGGTCGTCCGCCTGCTGAGGCTCAGGCGGAGTCCCTGCCATGGGCTCCTCCGCGGCTGGTTGCTGAGCAGTTTGTCCTGCTGTTGCTGGTGAGGACGTTCCGCACCCAGCTAGCTGGTCGGGGTTTTCGGTGGAAGCCGATCTGATGAATTCAGGGACAAATTCAGAAGACAATAGCATCCAATGCAAAATGCAAAACTTACATAAAAAATATAGATACTTACAGTTTCGACTTGCGGAAGGATGTGGCGAAAGAACGTCTCCTCGATCGCCCCTGCTCTGCCTGCTTGGCAGTTTCCACCGGGACTCGTTCAACCTCCGGTACGGGCATCGGAGTATGATGTGGCATGTTTCCTTCATCTCTCCTCTGTGTCGCAGCGGTCGGTGCTGTGACCACCGCTGGCTTAGAGGAGCCACCCTGCTCCGACGGTCCCACCTGCCTTCTCCTCTTTCGAGGGACGAGCCCGAAGATGTCCGCATCCTCTGCTTCGTCATCCGACAGGGGGAAGATGG
This sequence comes from Miscanthus floridulus, assembly GCF_019320115.1. Lineage (NCBI taxonomy): Eukaryota > Viridiplantae > Streptophyta > Magnoliopsida > Poales > Poaceae > Miscanthus > Miscanthus floridulus. The sequence goes on along the minus strand of NC_089588.1, from coordinate 112,586,873 downwards.
CTTGACGTCGTTTGCTGGCAGCCGGACGCTTGCCAGCGGCTCTGGTCGAGGCGTCCTCTACGGTCTCGAGAACTGCCCAGTGAACGTCGTCGGGCCTGGCGCTGGTCTGGGCGGCTGGGCCGGTAACTTGCGGCCATTCTACACCGAGGGGAGGCGACACGAACACTTCTGCTCGGTCACGGCCATTACACTGAGACACAAAATAAAGGAAAAGACAGTTATTTTCTTGACATAACATGACTCTACAGTTAAAAGGAGGCATCATTTACCTTTGGGGGAGGACGAGCCAGCTTGAAGGCGTGCTCGATGGCGTTCAGTGCAACATAATTGGGGTCGGCCAGGTTGAACAGCTCTCCAATCCTGGCCTTGATCTCCATCTTGTCGAGCGGCTCCTTCCTGGTCCTCGTTGGATCAGCGCCTCCTTGGTACTCGAAGCCAGGATGAATCCTTTTCTGGCAGGGTTGAATTCTTCGGCTGATGAAGTTACCAACCACGCTCGGGCCATCAAGCCTTCCCCACGGGATCATGCCGAGCAGTTCGGCGATCTGCTCTAAGTTTTCGGGCTTCTCCGACCAGCTACTTTTCTTCTCTGGAACTAGCCCCACATCGCACAGAGTGATGGTGTTCGGCTCTTCGCGGATGTAGAACCATTTCTTGTACCACTCGTCCAATGAGGTGTTCCAGGGGCAGTGCAGGTATTGAGCCTTCATGCCGTCACGCAGGTTCAGGTAGATGCCTCCGGCGATCTTCGAGCCACCGCTACCTTTCTTCCGAAGACAGAACAGGTGGCGAAAGAGGTCGAAATGGGGCTGGAAGCCACCATAAGCCTCGCAGAGATGGATGAAGGTAGAGACAAGAAGAATCGAGTTGGGATGCAGATTGCAAATCCCAATCTCGTAGTACAAGCAGAGACCCTGAAGGAAAGGGTGCACTGGAATCCCAAAACCCCGTTTGAAGAAGTCTTCAAAGACCACAATCTCACCTGGTTGTGGATCGGGGAAGCTTTCTCCTTCCGGCGCACGCCATCCCGCAAGTGCCTTGTTGTGGAGCACTCCCATGGCGACGAGGTCCTCGATGGTCTGCTCGTTGCTCCGCGACTTCCACCATTCCTTCGCCATGACCCCGCCTTTCTTCTGGGCATCTCTCTTCGCCATTAGTTCGTCCTTACTAAGTGGGTGGATGCGGGAGACCGAGGGGATTGGCGATGATTTTTGGGGAATAGGGTTTCGGCAGGAGGAAGAAGAAGGTTGTGGCGGCGGATGACAATGGGGAATGGTATGAGTAACTTACCAGATCTGCATTATATAAAACAAAGAGCACCGTCGTTTCGTCCGCCCGAGAATATTGGGAGTCGTGCGCACGCGCCGCAGACGGTTGTTCACACAACCTCGAAATCTGCGCCACTAAAAGCGCTCCTTCGTTAACAGTGTATGCGCCTCTTCGTTGATGGTGTAAGAGGGCCCACACTGACACACCTCAATACAGGTGTCAATCGACTGTTTGAAAAAAAAAACCGAAAGACGTACTATACCTATTTATTTTTTTGACCAGACGTGCCAGACTGGCCTTGGCAGAGAGCAGAGAAAAGTACACAAAATAATAGTACAAGCAGCGCAAGTGATCGTGGATTTGCCTTGGCCACTACTGTGCTCAGACTACTAATATGCTCGGGGACTGCACAGACCACTACTGTGTTTGGATACTGCTCAGATCACTTTTGTGCTCGGGGATCGCCCAGACCACTTTTTGTGCTCGGGGATCACTCCGACCACGGCCGTGCTCGGGGACTACCCTGACCACTGCTTGAATAATGGTTCTCCTTGGCTACATGTGATCTGTACTCACATACAGTTAAGAGACTTTTTCTTTAGACCTTGCTACAAGGCTCATACCTCGCCTTTCAGCAAGCTCGGGGACTAAGTGGGCACACTTCACCTTGCAGTGAATGTGTTTGTTTAAATCGACCCCAATGTTTTGAATAATTATGAGGATCATTAGTATGCTCAGAGACTGCCTCGACCACTCTCTGACCACGGCTCGGGGACTTCGTCGCTCGCTCCTCGACCTGTGCTCGGGGACTGCCCCGACCACTCTCCGACCACTGCTTGAATATTGGTTCTCCTTGGCTACATGTGATTTATACTCACATACAGTTAAGAGACATTTCTTTAGACCTTGCTACAAGGCTCATACCTCGCCTTCCAGCAAGCTCGGGGACTACATCGGTACGATGCACCTTCCGGTGCATCTCGTATCGCCTGTACGACGATTGGGTTCTCAACTTAACTGGGAATTCTTTTTAGACCCTGGCACCACGTGCCTACATCACCTACTACCAGGCTCGGGGACTAAGTGGGCACACTTCACCTTGCGGTGAATGTGTTTGTTTTTCGACCCCTACGCCTCTGATGATCAAGGACGCTATGCTTCAAGACGCACTTACATTTCTTTTCAGAAATACAAGTGGGCACACTTCTCAGGACAGAAATCTTTTTCTTTTTTCTTAAGAGCAACATACATTCTTCGGACAACCTACTTCTCCGGTGATGACGGTGGTCGGAGGCGTCAGGAATCCAAGCCTCGCTTGTCGGAGAAGGTTAAAATGGCGTGTCGCAGCATAATGCATGATGCTCGGGGACTAGCTGTGGGGGTATTAACCCCTATACCCTTACGGCTAGGCTTGGGCTGGCCCGGATCGATGGTTTCAGTTCACCCGAAAGGCGACGTGTGGCCCAGTTAACCTGATCGGAGTCCCGCACAAGGAATCAAGACGGATTTGGCGACCAAGCAGGATCCTGGTTGGTTAGAATAGGAATCCTTATCCGGCCACATATGGCAATTGTAACTGACTAGGATTAGTTTCCAGATCTGTAACCCTGCCCCCCGGACTATATAAGGCGGGCAGGGGACCCCTCTAAAAGACATCTCTCATTGACATACAGCAATACAAATCAGACGCAGGACGTAGGTATTACGCCTTTTTGGCGGCCGAACCTGGATAAAACCTCGTGTCTGTCTTGCGTCACCGTCTTGTTTGGGGCTTGCGCATCTGTCTGCCGATAATCTACTACCTTGGGCATACCCCTAGGTAGACTGCCGACCATATTTCGTCGACAATAGGGAAGGTCAACTGGTTGACCATAAGCCTAATAATCCTCAAGAAACTCCTCGTACCCGTTGTCATCTGTTACCCATCTGGGATTTTTATCCAAAAATAGAAAGTAAACAAGCGTAAGTACTTCTCGTACTTAACAAGATAACATGGGGTTATGAAGCTCAAAAAGGATGACACAGGTTTACTGCAGTTAGTACTTTTAGTAAGTCAAGATTTTATTATCAAGTTTAATCAAGTTATGCTTAAGCTCCCATTTATACCCACATAATCAGATGTCAGAATCATTTGCATCATATTATCATCGTATACCATCATAAATGAACCACAATGAGTAACCAATTATTCTGTGAGTTTTCTGGGCCACTCGTGACCGTGAGCACGGCTGTTATAACAGTTTGTAACCCTCTGCAGAGGTGGTGCACATTCACCGCGAGTCGTGATTCCCATATGCCTGGGTTAATTACTCCCATGTCACTGCCAAGGTGAGCGGGCAAGGTACACTATCATGCCATTTCATAGGTTTCTGTAACAAGTTAGGGCCGCTAGGTTTCCTCGGTGGGCAGATATAGGAACCCCCCTTTCCTATGGCACATATCCATCGCGGCTATACACATAGGAACAGAGGCAGCCCTATACCCAACGTGGCAAGCCCCTTTTGCACCATAAAGGTAACCTCTAACAAGCTAGAAAAGGTCCTATTACTGAGCTAAAGTCAGAGCCATATGACTCTCACGGTTGCACTGTCAGTCCCAGCTTTTGCTGACAGATAAGTCCTTATGGAGGGCCGAGAGCAACATGATCGAAAGTCATTTGCTCCTTCGCCCTATGGATCATATGTTATAAAGCATGTTTTATCTTTAGTTCCATAGAACCCTTAACCATTGTATAGATCATGTTCAGTTAGAGCACTAGCAATCTACCCAAATGCAATTAACCCAAAGGAGTCAAGGGAACATGTCATCAAATAACTAGGATGTCCTTAAGGTTATCAAATTTAGACACATGCACATGAGTAAATGATTATAGTGAATAGGACATCAAGGTAGGCCCATGCTATACTTGCCTTAGTTAGCAAACTCCTGCTGATCCTGCTGGTCGTCGAAGAACTCTGGGTCTCCAACGTTCTCCTCACCGTCTGAACGCGACCAACACGGCAACATACAACATTCCAAAGGCATTCATGCAAAGCAAACAATCCTATAGTTAGAACAGTACACCAGCAGTATAGAAAACAATATAAAATGTTTATGAAAAGAATCTACGTCTCGCTACGATCACGTCAACGCGAAGTTCACAAAAATCGGAGCTAAAATGTGAAAGTTATGAATTAAACGGGGTTTCCTATAGCACTTTATTTAATTAAACTTAACCATGAAATTTAAAAGTTTCAAACTTGATTAACAGTGGTACTAATACATAGATTATGAAATTATGAAGCTAACGCAATTTGAACGGGTCAATTCGGAGCTAAAACGAAGTTTTTATGAGCAAAACAAATCTAATGGCATTTATGTAAATACTGAAAACGTATTTTGGACCAAAACAGTATGCTTTACGTTTTCAAAACGAGAAAGCGTACTCTGGAAACGTGCTTTGGACTGCGGGTTAGGTCTTAGAAAAACTTAGGGTCTCTTAAGCAAAACTGCCAGGGCAAAAGGGTACCGGCCATTCGGGGCCGTCGATCAAGCAAGGGACGACCTAGATTAGAGAGGGGAAGAGAGAGAAACGGAGGCCGGCGGGGAACAGTGCAGCCGCGGCGGCTTAGCCATGGCCGGCGGTGAGGTGGTCATCGGCGCGCGGGGAACAAGGCCTACGGGCCATGGTTCGAAGAACCAAGGGCACTAGGAGACAGCGGGGTGAAGGGGAACCTGCCAAGGCCAATACGATAGTCGGAGGGGAGTGCCGAGACGGCGGCCGAAAGCTCACGGGCGCACACAAAACGGGGTCTACAAGCCATGAAACGAGAAATAAGCTGCACAGGGGGAGAGAGAGGGGAGATTGGCAAAGCTCACAGTGGGGAGAAACGGGGTCACGCGGAGGGGCAGACGGCGGATCCCGGTGACTTCGGAGCGGCAGTTGTATCTTCCTCGTGCATGGGTGAACGGGAAAATGGAGCAGGGAGGCAGCAGGGAGGGGCGGTGAGGGGTTCGGCACCCTTTTGTAGAGGCTGGGCGCGGGGCGACGCGCCCACGTCATGAGGAGCGGGCGCAGGGCAGTTGCGGCATGGACTCGCGTGGCGGTTGCAGGAGGTGGGGGACGACGCCGACAGGTGGGGCTAGGTTGGCAGTGGCTGAGGCGCAGAGAAAGGAGCGGCAGCGGTTGCCTGGCCAAGCGATGCTGGGCCACGCGCCTTACGGGTGGGCGGTGCTGGGCCGGCTGGGCTGGCGGCTGGCGCGGAGGGAGAAAAGAGAGAGCGGGCCGGCGGTTGAGAAGAAATGGAGCTGGGCCGAAAGTGAAAAAAGGAAGGGGAGGGAAAAGAATTCCTTTTTTTTTCCAAATACATTTTCCAATCTCATTTCCAAGTTGAATTTGAATTCAATTCAAATTCTAGTCAAAGCCAAAAACAAATGTGCAGCAGCATGAATGCATCAACATGTTACTCAGCTTATATTTGATTTTATTTTCACAAAAATTATTTCTTTCCTATATTTCAATGCTCACATAATAACATAATTAAATCGAATTTTCTTATTTCAAAAGATTGAAATTTTTGGTGTTACATTTGGCGTATTCTCGGTTGAAAAAGCGGGTCAGAGTCGGAAGCGAGCGTCGTCCCCTCCTTGGCCAGGCCTTCCGGTCAGAAAAGCGGGTCGAAGTTAGAAGCGTGCGTCGTCCCCTTGTAACAGCCCGGGTGTTTTAAATACTAAAACCTGCCATGTCATCATATGCATTGTACATCATTTCGTATTAGTGAAAACTTTGATATGCATACACTAAAACAAGTTTACATTTATGTTATAAGTGTTGCCTTGTATGGTTTGAATCAAGTTCGAAGATTTGTTGTGATTTGAATTTCCGAAAAACCCTGATTTCCAGTGATTAGTTTTGCCCCGAAAAACCTAATTCTTAATCAAAGTACATTTTGGGGTTGAGCCTTAAAGCAAAAATGTAGAGCTTGTCGAGTGGTACAAAGTTGGTTTTTTGGAGTTTTCAAAGTTGTTTAGAAAAATTTGAAGTAATTTAAAAAGGCGTGATTCTTTAAATATTCCCTTTTTGAATTCAAATTTGCATTTCAAAATGTATACCGAATTAGGGCGTAGTTATAAAAGCAAAGATGTAGAACTTTGGATTTTGAACAACTTTTATTTTTGGAGATTTTTGAGTTGTTACATAAATTTGGGAGTAATTGGTGAAATTTGGCGAATGGCAATTCTATAATTAAGTTGAACAGTGCCCGTGGAAGCCACCTCACCGCCGGTGACCTTCTTCTCGGTTCCAGGCGCGTTCATGGCCGTTTTTGGCTTCACGCTGGCGTGGTGGAGGCCGTCGCATGACTTCTTCTTGCTTCTGAGCCGCGTTATAAGGCCTGCGTTGCCGTCGTCTTCGCCTTTTCTTTTCCTCTGTTTTCCCATCGCCACCGCCATTGCTCCGTCGTGCGTTTGCTGTCGCCGTAGTGACTCCACCGTCTCAGCAAAGCTTGTTCCAGCTCCACCTACTCCTTGCGCACCTAGCCAACCAACTCTGGTCGCTTGGTTTCGCCGAGAATCGCCGCTCGCCGTCTTTCTTCTTCGCGGCCGGCAGTACCGCCGTAGCAAGCGCGTCGCCATGGGCGGAGCTCTCTGGTGAGCCTTTGCTCTTGCTCAGCATAGCTCCAGCTTTGTCTTGATGCCGTGGTGCTTAATAACTTGTTGCTTGGTCATTTTGTCCATCACAGTCACCGGTTCACCACCATCGTCGTTGTCTGCGCCGTCGGGATCACTGTGAACGTCGACCAACGTCTCCGTTACTCCTCCGGTCTTGCTCTTTGCTCTGTCGTGATCAGGGTGAGCTGCTGAACCTTCCCATGCTTTTGGTTTAAGATCCACCGGTCTTGTTTTGCTAGCATAGCACCGCCGAGCCGCCGTGTCCGCCATGGCCAGTGCTGAGCTCGGGTTGTGCAGTAATCGGTGCGATTTGTGCCACCAATCGATGCGCCTCGTCGTTGTGATCACGGTGGTACCTTGGCCGTCGCCGTTGATCTCACCGTCGGCGAGATTTCACCGGTCAGAGCTGTCGCCGCCGCGGTCAACGCGGGAGGTAGGAGATGACATGTGGGGTCGGGTTGTCAGTGACCGTGAGTTCAAAATGGAATTTTTCTATTTTCAGAAATAGATGAATAGTATGAGTTTTTGTTATTTTTGTATAGATTTATTTAGAGCTCCAAAAATTATGAAAATTTTTGTGTGACCTCTCTATGATGTATATTATTTAGGAAAAATATGAAATGTTATTTTCAATACTTTTTGATTTTGATAAAAATTACTCAAATAATTAATAAATGAGTTTCCATGTTTTTTGTAGGCTCAATTAATTTTCTAAAAATTATGAAAATTGTTTTGCCTCTTAGTTATCATGTGATGAACCTTTACAAAAATTTTGAGCTCAATTGGAACAAGTTGGTTTATTTCATAATTTTTAATTAAATAATTAATTCATAAGAGCAAATAGTAACCTTTAATGATTTAGGTTTTGATTGAATTTTGGAATGAGTGATGACCTTGGGTCATTAGTTGATAATGATCCTTGGCAATGGAATTAAGTGTTACGAAAAAGGTTTAGTTAATTTGACTTGTAACTGTACCGCGAAGGAAAGTTGTATTCAAGTTGTTAATTTTGCATCCATCATCGAGTATCATGTTTTATATCTCGCATCATGTTAAACATGGCATTGTTACTACGTGTAGTGAACGAAGGTGAGCACGTGGTAGTTAATCAAGTTGTGGAAGAAGTTAATCCGTCTGTGGAGGTTGGAATTGAGATAGGTGGAATGACTCTGGAACCTAACTTTTTTGTCAACGAAGGCAAGCCCTGGATGCATTTAAACCTACCTTGTGATTTACAAATTGATTTCGCTTTTGCTTTTCTTTACTGCATTAAGTGATTAGGAGTTAAGTGAAAACCTAAGTGGTGCATTACCAACCTTGTTTTTCCATATCTACCTTGTTACCAGTTTTAATTCGTATATGCTTAGTCATGCTTAGCCGGGTGATTACCTGTCACCTGCGAGTTTTAAATGGATCTTTGGTTAAGCTTGGTTAATTATGTGATCATGAGATATGAGCATGTGGAGTAATAAATCTAGACCGGGCGGACTCGGTGTGTGAAAGCCACAAGACATGGAGGTCTTGTGAGCGGGTTCTTTCCGCCTGTGTCGATTAAGGTCCATCCGTTGTTGAATTGCATGAGGTGAGACTTTGTAATACTAACCACATACTCAGGTCAGCCTTAACTTGGCGATTCTATTATGAGAATGGCTACTCGCGCACTGGGAGTGGAGAGATGGCGGGAATAGCGTGTACCCACGTGGCATTGGGCTGGATTGGTGGAGTACTGTATTCTCAGGTGGCGTAGACCCGTTCTTGTTTTAGAGGACCTGAGGGTAGGTTGGTATATGTAGGCTGGGGACCTATATATGTCGTGTGGTCTGGAATCCCCAGCTGGGTTTTAATCGGTTTGAATCGTCATTGCTCCTCGGTTATGGAGACTCAACTCACTGTTCATCATCGTAGTTTAATAACTGGAACTTGAGTAAGGTTTGAGAAAGAGTTTGATATCAAGTTCATGATCTCACTATGGATCATGGTAGATTCATATATGGTTCTTGTGAAGTTTTAAATATTGATATAAAGAATTTTGTTAAAGAGCTTTTACGCAAAAGAACTTTGATTATTGCTAAAGCCATACCTTGAATCCCTGAGCCTGCATTCCTGCGTTCTATCAGTTTTATTTTTTTCCAGTTAAGTCTTGTTGAGTACTTTTGTACTCAGGGTTCGTTGACCCTTGTTGCAGGTGAGCCTCATGAGCAGGTCTGTTTTGGACCGTGCTACATGACTATTGTTCAGGTCGATGACGATAAGTAAATGCGTGATCCTTGGGCAGGATACTTATTTTGTGTGTTTGTATAATGTACTAATGCCACTCCACTACTACTATGGTTTGTAATAATTATCGAACTTAGTTTGTAAGGTTTGAAACAACTGGTTTGTAAACTAAGTTATCATAAGACTTCCTCTATTTTACTCTGATGTAGATATTTGAATAAATGTTGTAATACTACAATGACTCTGTAATGGGATCCTGCTTGGAAATCGTGGATGATTCGGGGTTCCCTGAGGACACCCGATAGTATTCTTAAGTTACTAAGAACATATGCATAGTCGTCAGAGGTCGTTGGACAGTGACAGGTGCATGTGGGTCCTATAATTTAGGAGGTTCTACCACACCCCTCCTTGGCCAGGCCTTCTGGTCAGAGACTGGATCGCTCTTCTAGCCTATCGTTAGGTATCTGGGCTAGCTCAGGAGTCATGCGTCATTGTAATGTTGTCTGCTAGGCTGAGTTTTTGCTAGGAACGGGCCCATCGGGGACCCTGGGTTTATGAACCCGATAGGCTAATTGATGAAACCTATTTGGACTAACCTAATTGCTAAGTGCATGTAGCTAAGATAGGTTAGGTCCAAAGCCAAGTGGAGTGGTCGGCTATGATGATCAAGTGCTCCAACTTGGAAAGAAGAAAGAGAAAAACAAAATGAGCTCAAGGCAAAGGTATACTTGGTAGGGCCATTTTGTTTTTGGCACTCAAGACACCATAGAGGTTGTGAATGTATTTAGGATTGATAGCCATACTATGAAGAGGGGAGAAATTCATTTGTGAAATGTGGTTATCAAAGTGCCACTAGATGTTCTAACTCATTGTATATGCATTTACATTCTAATGAGTGCTAACACCCTTGAAAATGCTTTGGAAATATGCTAACACACATGCACAAAGGTGATACACATTGTGTTTAGCACTTGGGAGCAAGGGTACAAAACTTCACTGGCGAACTGTCCGCAGGTGCCACCGGCGCCCTGGATAGAAATCCTGATCGGAGAAAAGACAGGGTTTCAAAGAAATGACCGGACGCATCTGATGCTTAACCCTAGGTGCGCGGACTCTAGGCGAGTCTAGTCATGTGTGATCGGACGCGTTCGGTGGCACGAGGAGCTCTCTGGATGCTTTTTGAGTTGCACCAGACGTTGGCAGCAAACTCTAACCGGACGTGACTCTAGCGAGTCCAGTGCTAATGATGCGGCACTTGGGAAATCTAACAGAGAGAGGACCGGATGCTGGGCGAGTCTGGTCTGGACGACCAGACACGTCTGATCATGGAAAATGCGTTTGAAACCTCTCTGAGTAACGACCGGACGCTGAGCGTAGTGAGTCCGGTCAGTGCATCGGACGCGTCCAGTGCAAGCGCAGTGAGCGCGCATGAGTTAGCCATTGCGCACCAACAGATAGTTTCAAACGGCTAGGACACATGTCAACAGGCGATACACTGGACGCCACGCACTAGACGCATTCAATGCACACTGCAGCGCGTCCGGTGCATGCGCAGACTGCCCATCAAGTTGCCCAACGGGTATGTTTTGAAGGAGAGCTCTATAAATAGAAGTTGGCCAGCTTTGGGCCAACACTCTTGACATTTTGAAATTCTATACATCCCATTGAGCTAAGCATACTCCCTCCCACTCATCTCTTTGCTTGATAGTGTAAATCAAAGTGAGATTGAGTGATCCAAGTGCATTGCTTGAGTGATTGCATCTAGAGGCACTTGGTGATTGTGTTTCGCTGTGGATTTTCTCTCGTTACTCTTTGTGTTTGCCACACCTAGACGGCTTGGTGCTGCGAGGATCATTGAGTAGAGGGTGGTGTTTGTCTCCGGCTCCGATTGTGGTGATTGTGAGGGGTTCTTGAGCCTTCCCCGTGGGAGTTCACGGAAGGCATCTCTAGTGGATTGCTCGTAACTTGTGGATCCCCATCTTGTGTTGGTTGTGCGGCGCCTGCTTGCGTGTTTGGCGTGTGATTCCAATTAGTGCGTGAACCTCCAAGTGGGTGAATCGCTACAACAAGGACGTAGCTTGCCGGCAAGCAAGTGAACCTTGGATAAAAATCTTGTGTCATCATTACTCCAAGGATTTCATTGTGTTCATTGATTCTTCACTTGCCACGGCGGTATAACCATCTCTATCCCTCCTTTGTATTTACATTGATATACATCTTGTGTAGTGATAGTTTATCTTACTAGTTGTAATTAGCTTTCTTGCTAGTTCCCTAGTAGTAGTTGTTAGTCTTAGTTGTTGATTGGTTAGATGAGTTTAACTCACTAGACTTGTGGATAGGTGGCTTGCATCTTTTTGTAGTGCTAGCGCAAAACTCGCACCACGCCTTTTAGTTATCTAACCATCTTGCCTTAGTGTTGTTGTAGAATTTTTATTAGGCTATTCACCCCCTCTAGCCATTTAGGACCTTTCAATAGTAACAATAAACTGGTTCTGCCACTTTTACAAAGATAAAATCATGAGACTGCACACAAAGGCCAGTCACGAGTGGGAGACACAGGGACAGACCCTCAGTTTTGACAGTAATTATGACTTCTTGTTCTTTTCTCTAAAACTTTTGGAGAACAAACAGACATGATGTTCAACATATAGGAAAATATAATTGATCGACAAGGTAAGACGCTGGTTTGGGACCTATAGGTACAGGTGGTACAAGTGGTCCTTCATCCATGACATTAGCTAAGTTGTTTGTTTTTTGATCTTCCTTACCAAGAGGATGAGAATGTAGTTGAGAATTCCTTCTGTTCACCAAAATAATGCAGCCATTCAAGGCACACAACCAGAACTTCTATTGTAGAACACACAGGCAAATTGTAAGATAGCTGACAAAATTGTATGTGTTGGCACAAATCACAATAAATAGATTATAATTTTTTTCTATAGAAAAACAAGGACAAAAATGTGGTCCGTATTGGCACAAATCACAAAAAAATTCTATAAAAGGACAAAAATGTTGCCTGTGCCGGCACAAAACACAATAAACAAAAGACAACGACAATAGAAACACGAGAAATTCAATACGTTGTTGTAAACAACTACCCTGCATGTGTGTCGTAAAATTACTGAACATGCCGCGGATTTATCTCAAAATTAGCCAGGAAATTCAGTTTTTAGTCAAACATCGTGTTTCTTGACAAACTGTCAGAAATTGTCTTTAAATGACATTAGTGAGATTAAGTACTGAAGACGAAATTACCAAATCATGACGTAGGCTGTAGAGGTATGAAACTTCATAGAGATCAATATTTATTGACATGTCAACTAGGATCTTGAGTGCTTGAGCATGCTTACCAGCAAGATGGTCCTAAGGCCAGGGTGCATTGTGTTGCTCCTGTGTGTGCTGGGACATCTCATAGCTCTCTAGCTGCAGTGTTATCTGGTTCAGGAAGCTCTCGCTCGCCTTCAGGTCTGCCTCAAGCATCACCTCTGGGTCACTGTCCCTCATCTCACGATTGGCTGCTTTAAAAGGGCTAGTTCAGTTTCTTGTCAGATGTTGTACTGCATCAACAAAAGAGTTAGCGGTCAATGAATGGAGTCCTACTTTCCTTGTTCTTAGGAAATTTTATAGAAATGACAAAAAAATGACAACACCTGAAGACAAGCACATAACCACTATAGTGCTATGTTTTTGCCGGATGAAACCACATTTATTCAGTTTTTATCACACAGTGTGCTTTCTATACGAGAATAGTCAGAAAATGCATTGAGATCATTGAAGCTTATACACTCTTATTACTCCTATATGCAAGTTCATTGGTATATCTTCAGTTTTTGGTTCTGAAAGAAAATTGCACGAGATTTACTTAAGCCACTTTTGCGTCCAGATTCATTGACGTATCCCACTTGTAGCCCTAAACAACAACTACATATTCTGTCCAGATTCACCATGCCAATTTCTTGCAGGCTAAACAGACATGCGATAAATTCTTTCCAGAATCACTAAAAACGAATTGCAAGTAATCTGTTAGCTAGGAGTACTACTAAAATTTTATTTGTGTTTGGTTCGTTCGAAAACAAATTGATACACAACTTGTCGGTGCGAAATATGGTCGATAAGTAAATATTTGTAGTTTTGCCATGCGTTGAGATCAGATGTGGCCTAGTACTCATTGACACAGGATTTATACTGGTTCAGGCAACGTGCCCTATGTCCAGTTTGAGTCGGTCGGTGTCTTTATTTCTGAGCCCTGGTGATCAAAGTTTGCAGTGGAGGTACAAAGGAGTGAGGAATGAAGTGGGGTGCTTAAGAGCCTGGTCGGACTCTGATCTGAGTGGAAGAAAGTGATGGGTGCTCAAACGTGCGCTAAGTGTTGAGAGCGTGTAGACTCTTCGAGAGTTGAGGGTCGTAGTCCACTGAGACTGTGTAACTATTGTGACTTGTTTGACCGACATTTTAAGAAGAGAGCGCATCCTCTTTTATAGTTTGAAGGGGATGGCCTTACAAGAGAGAGAGTACTGGTGCTGCCTAGTCTTGTTGCCCATGCCTTCGGGTATGGGATGGCCGTCACCCGCCTTACTGTTTATGTCGCCATAGCCCACCATACTTTTGAGGTTCTGCCGTTTCTGGCAGGCTACATAGTGTCGGCCTATTACGCGCTTCGATCTGTCACGCCCAATGGCCTGTGACCTCAAGGTCCCGAGTTTGAGTCACGGTCTCCTCGCATTGCACAGGCGAGGGTAAGGCTTGCCACTGACACTCTTCCCCAGACCCCGCACAGAGCAGGAGCTCTCTGCACTGGGTATGCCCTTTGATAGCAATACTTCAGCTGTAACATGCAAGCAATCCAACTATCCAGGCAAATGCTAGCAGCAAACCTTTTGTTTAATTGGCATAGTGGGCAAACATTTATATTCAAATATGCAACAAGAGAAGAACATAACGCATACATGCAACAGTTTTTAGGCCAATGATAACCAACAACAACATACCTCATATGTAACCACACCACCAGAGTCTGAATCTTGGTGAAGGGTTGCTGTAGAAATAGCTCCAGTTGCTCAAATGATGCACACTGCCCTTGGGCCTTGTTGTGAGAAGGCCATTATTCTGGCAGCAACGTCCTGCACAAATAGGAAAGCTATAATCGGCATCCCCATGGTTGGTATTTACCAAAGTTAACAATTGGCACTATAGCAACCACCAATCAGATAGCAAAATGAATGCAACAATAAGAACACATGAATGGCTAACAAATCACATGGCTAATCAAGGACCAGTCGGCATAAGCATTGCCTAACAAACCATATGGCTAATCATTATTAGAGGCCATCATCAACCTATGAAGCAGAAACACATAGTGGGGAGAGCACCATTATAGTATATGTTTTATGCAGGTAGCACAAATGAGCAGTTGGGCACTATTGTGATAAGTTCTATGTGCTCAATAGGACCAGAGAACCAAAAGAACTCATGAAGATCACTTTCCGATACTTTGCTCGAGAGGTTAGTGACTTGTATAGTGTGCCCTGTTTCATTCATGATTCTGGAAGTCAACAAACAGAAAAGGTCAAAATTTTAGTATTTCCTGTGATTGTGAAATTGGAGAGGCACAGTAGTTTCTGACTTTAGTCAGTAGGATATGTAACATCATTACAAGAACCAAGTAGTTTCTGCTTGTGTATCTCATTGGAAAGAACCTTTTGGTTGACCCTATTGTATCCTGTCTATAGCTATTGTCCTAAAGAACAATTTGGCAGGCTGCACAGTGTCCACCTGGTATGGCAATTGATGGCGCCCACAATACTGTTCGAGTCGGTATCGTTGAGCAGGCAGCACAGTGTCTACCTGATACGACAGATCGGCACCGCCCAGTACGTGCACAGGACGTGGCAGGGTATGGACCTCGGTATTGCAGTTGATTTGGTGCGTTCCGTTATCTGCTCTGCTTATTCCCTGGGTCCATACCGACCAGGCATCCCCAGTCAATCATTCCCAGTCGGCACCGACCGTTTCGGTCAGGAAGGAGTGGCGTGAGTAGATCTAGCGTTTTCCCAGTCGAGGAACTCGGTCGGAGTCGGACTGTGGTCCAGTCAGCCTCTATGGTCAGAGTGCCAACCTGGCCTTCTGACCGAGGGCATTGGTTTATCGGCCGGATCATGGTCTCAGCTTGTTGTCGTGTATCTAGGCCGGCCCAGACGTGTGCCGTCGCTATGCTGGCTACTGGCAAACGTGAGCTCAACGCCGACGAGAGATTCCGCGAGAGATTTTTCTTTATACTTCCACTATATCTACGTAAAGACTATGTCTTTTTATTCATAATTTGTTGGCTTATGTGTGTGACTGAGCTCTAGGCACACATAAGATTTTGCATCCCATTTTATCCTTAAAATCGGGTGTGACAGATTGGTATCAAAGCCGTGTTGACTGTAGGATGTAAGCCTAGTTAGCAATGGTCATTTTAGCCTCTTTTGCTTCACTCATTTCATGCTTCCCATCTTACCCTTGTTATTTGCTAAATTTTATGCTTCTTTTGCCTCACTCTGTTATGAAAATTATTGCTTATAATATGACTAAATCTAATTCTGTAGATGCCTCGTGCCAATAAGACCGCTCGCATCAGCACCGGAGGCTACTACCCACCTCGTGGCTTGTACGAGTCCATGGAGCCACATGAGGAGGAGGAGGAACCTTAGGAGCAAGAAGTTGATTCGCCAGTACCTGCACCTACGCCTGAGCCATTCCAAGAAGAGCCCGAAGAAGAAGAACCCGAAGAAGTGGAGGTCGTCGTATTGTTTGATGATGAGGAGGAGGAGAACGCCGTTCAAGAGGATGAGCCGATCCCTCCCCTGGGATGGACTACGAAGGTCTGGTACAAGCTGGGGTGTGAATCCTCCATCTCGCACCGCCGACTTATGGGGATTCTTCAGACCTACTACGCTGATTGGGACGCAGCTATGGAGTACATCTGCATACAAGCATACGCACCCTTTGGAGGACACTTATTGGAAGACCAGGGTGTGCATCGCCATCTAGGATGAAGGAAAGGAAGCATACCAGCTAGAATCGAACTATGCACATCATGTTCACTGTGCCACTATGGAAGATAGCATAGAAGATGCAGCCGCCGTAGCATGCATGGGTCTCCATGGTCGTCGCTTTGATGATATGAAGGAAGATCAATATCGTTTTCTCCCTCGCCAACACCCTAACTTGGGATGGGCAATAATGAACCCTGAAGGCATGGATCCCACTACTCAAGTGATGGTGAACTATGCCTATGAATTAGTAGACAAGAATCGACGGCTGGAAGATCAGTTGAAGGCACAGGAGGCGACCCTTAAGAGATACCAACAAGTGATAGATGAGCAAAGGGTGTGCCTCAACCTGCCAAGGATCTATGAGGAGCTTCCCCATAAATTTCGCCCATAGGTGTTGGAGTCCTCTCTATGTAATAAGATGTTAGTAGCATGGGTCAAGTTGAGTCAAGTCGAGTCTAGTAGTGTGGTGTGAACTTTGGTGTGCCTAGTTGATTTATTATTATGTTTATGTGTGAGTTGGATTTTTGTAATGAGTGCTGGAACTTTGTGGGCATGTCCGCAAGTTCTATAGTTAAGAATATTAAAGTTTGAGTCAATAAATAAATAGTTGGGTTTGGTATATCTTGTTCTCTCGGATCTGTTTTTCGGAGCAGTCTGTCCTTATCTCAATGCCAATCTAAATCTACTCGACCAAAAATTATGAAATTTTTATATGAATAACTAGACTTAAGTATGTTTCTAATTCCTCTAGAATCACCCCTATATCTGATCTGGTTTGTTAGATATAGCTGTTTTAAGTTAAAGTTTGTGCCAAGTCTGGAATCTAGAACAGTTTCGATTGTATCATGTTTTTGTGTAAACTAACGATAGAATCTGGTCATGTGGTCTGAATAAAAGTTGTAGAGAAGTTCTTAAGCTTTCCAACCATATAAATAACATCTCTTTTGGATATCTAAAACTCGAGATATTACTGTTTTACTAAGCTACTGATGTTGGAACTCGTTTAGAAAATTTTCAGAATGTATTCTATATCTCTATAAGTGTCTTTAACTTGGAAATCTCTAAATTTTGAATGTTTGTGTTGCATGTTAGATGTCTAGAAGAGGAAGAGGCCGAGGTCATGGAGGTGTTCCCCCACATCCACCACCACCACCGCCACCGACTATTGAGCTACTTCTGGCAGTGCACACGCAGCTTATGCAAGCTCTGGTGCAGAATCAGCAGAATCAACCCGTTGGTGGAGCACCGCGTGACAAGCGTGATGAATTCTTGAAGCACCGCCCCCCTGGTGTTTTCTTATGACACTGATCCACTAGAAGTAGATGATTGGCTTCGTGCAGTGAAAAAGCAACTCAACATAGCACAGTGCGATGACCAGCAGAAGGTGTTGTACGTGTCAGGACAACTCCAGGGAGAAGCTCAAGACAGGTGGGAGGCATTCGAGTATGGACGTCCCACTAATGCTCCTCCTATCACCTGGTAGGAATTTAGAGAGAATTTCAGATCCTATCACATACCTGAAGGATTGATAGAGCTGAAGCAGGAGGAATTCAGAGCTCTAAAATAGGGATCCATGTCTGTAGCTGAGTATCATGACAAATTTGCTCAGTTGTCATGTTATGCTCCGAATGAGGTGGCTGATGATGCTGATAAGCAACACCGCTTTCTCAAGGGTCTATATGATGGTCTGTAACTCTAGCTTATGTCCAATACATACCCCAATTTCCAGACACTGGTGAACCGCGCTATTGTTATTGACAATAAGCGCAAAGAGATGGAGGCTAAGAAGAGGAGGCTTCAGGAATAGACCTCTAGAAGCAACACTCGTCAGCGCACCAACTCTCAGTAAGGCTTCCAACAGAGGTATCAGGGACCATCTAATCAATGGAACCACAACCAGAACCAACAACGTCTACGGTACCAGTAGCAGAATGGCAATCAACGCCCTCAGCAGCAGAGTGGCCAGCAGACACCACGCCAGGGAACACCTAACAACACTCCCATGACAACCAGTGCCCCTAGCAACCCAACAAGTGTTTCCGCTATGGAAAAGAGGGTCACCTATCGTATAGTTACCCTAAGAAGCCCAACCAGCAAACCCCCCAAAGGCAGAATAGCAATCAGAAACCATCGCATTATGGGAAGGTGAATCATGTGTTGACAGAGACGGCGCTTGTAGAACCAGAAGTCATGCTCGGTACATTTGATGTCAATTCCACTCCTGCTACTGTTCTTTTTTATTCTAGAGCTTCGCATTCTTTCATACCACAAGCATTTGTTAGAATGCATAGCATACCCTTATGTGCCATGAGAAATCCCATATTAGTAAACTCACCAGGAGGTAGTATGCAAGCTTCATATTGTTGTCTTTCAACTAGTCTATCCTTAAGGGGGGTAGAGTTCAAAGTGAGCCCCATTGTGTTGAGAACATATGGCATTGATGTGATTTTGGGTATGGACTGGATGAAGCAAAACTAGGCACTCATTCAGTGTCAAGAGAAAGTAGTTGTTGTGACCGCACCGAATGGGGATAGAATCAGTGTTGATGTTGTAGTACAAGCACAACCGATAGCCACAGTGAACCAGCTTGATGAATGCATCAACAAGGAGGACCTAGTAGTGGATGAGTTCTCGGATGTCTTCCCCGATGACTTACCAGGTATGCCACCTGACCGTGACATTGAGTTTATTATTGAATTATTACCTGGAACTGCACCTATAGCTAAGCGTCTATATAGAATGTGGGTTAATGAATTAGAGAAACTTAAGAAACAAATAAAGGAGTTATCGGAGAAAGGTTTCATTCATCCTAGTTCATCACCTTGGGGAGCACTAGTTATATTTGTTGACAAGAAGGATGGTACCCAGAGAATGTGTGTTGATTATCGGTCACTAAATGAGGTTACTATCAAGAACAAGTATCCTCTACCTAGAATTGATGACTTGTTTGATCAGTTGAGAGGTGCTTGTGTTTTCTCGAAGATTGATCTTCATTCTGGTTATCATTAGTTGAAGATTCGTGCAACTGACATACCCAAGATAGCTTTTACTACGAGGTATGGTTTGTATGAGTACACCGTTATGTCCTTTTGATTGACCAATGCACCTGCATACTTTATGTATTTGATGAATAAGGTGTTCATGAAGTTTTTGGATAAGTTTGTGGTGGTATTTATTGATGATATATTGGTATTCTCCAAAATGGAAGAAGAGAACGCTGAACATCTAAGGTTGGTCTTGCAAAAGCTCAGAGAACACAAGTTGTATGCTAAGCGAAGCAAGTGTGAGTTTTGGTTGAAGGAAGTTTCTTTCCTAGGCCATGTTGTCTCTAATGGTGGAATAGCAGTAGATCCAAGCAAGGTGAGAGATGTGTCGAATTGGAAACCACCAACTGATGTGGGTGAGATTCGTAGTTTCTTGGGATTGGTTGGATACTACAGAAGGTTTATACAAGGGTTTTCTAAACTTGCCAACACTATGACAGCTCTGTTGGAGAAAAGTGCTAAGTTTGTGTGGTCTAAAAAGTGCCAGGCTAACTTTGAGGAATTGAAGAAGAGATTGACTACCGCCCAAGTATTGGTTTTGCCAGATTTGAGCAAAAACTTTTTGATCTATTGTGATGCATCTCGTTAAGGTCTCGGATGTGTTCTTATGCAAGAAGGAAGTGTAGTGGCCTATGCATCTCGACAGTTGAGAAAGCATGAGCTAAAATATCCTACTCATGATTTGGAGTTAGCTGCAGTGGTTCATGCTTTGAAAATATGGAGACCCTATCTTATTGGGTATAAGAGTGATATCTACACTGATCACAAAAGTTTGAAGTACATATTCACCCAGATAGATCTGAACTTGAGGCAGCATCGATGGTTAGAGTTGATTAAAGATTATGCTCTAGAGGTACATTATCATCCTAAAAAGGCGAATGTTGTTGCCGATGTTCTTAGCCAAAAGAGTTACACTAAGGAGGTACAAGTGGTAGCTTTGTCAAGTGAGTTGTGTGCTGAATTTGAGCAACTGAACTTGGGATTTGTCACTAATGCAGTGGAGTTGGTTATAGAACCCACATTGGAGCAAGAGATACGTAAGGGCCAGTTACAGGATGTGAAGTTGAAAGAGATAGCGGAGAATGTAGTGATTGGCAAGGCACCAGGTTTCCGTATTGATGATAATGGAACTCTGTGGTTTGGGAAAAGACTATGTGTGCCTGAGATTAAGGCTATACATGATGCAATTGTTCATGAGGCACATGAGTCCACTTACTATATTCACCCCGGGAGTACCAAGATGTATTTGGATCTGAAGGAGAAGTATTGGTGGTATGGACTTAAGAGGGATGTGGCTAAATATGTTGCTTTATGTGATACCTGTCAGAGAGTCAAAGCTAAACATCAAAGACCTATAGGATTATTACAACCAATGAAGATACCTGAGTGGAAGTGGGAAGAAGTTGGTATGGACTTCATTGTTGGGTTACCATGTACTTAGAGAGGTTATGATTCAATATGGGTGATAGTGGATCGGTTAACTAAAGTTGCTCACTTTATACCGGTCAAGACTCATTATAAAGGACCAAAGTTGGCCCAATTATATATGGAAAGAATAGTATGTCTGCATGGAGTTCCCAAGAAAATTGTGTCTGATTGGGGTACTCAATTTACGTCTCATTTTTGGCAACAAGTACATAGTTCGTTGGGAACAAAGTTGAATTTTAATACAACATACCATCCTCAGACAGATGGACAAACTAAGAGAACTAATCAGATTTAGAGGATATGTTAGTACAAGTTGGGATCAGAGTTTGCCCTATGCAAAGTTCTCATACAACAACAATTATCAGAAGAGTCTCAATGTGACACCTTTCGAGGCTTTGTATGGACGAAAGTGTAGAACCCCATTGTTTTAGAATCAAACGGGAGAAACTCAAGTGTTCGGACCGGATGTTTTAAGAGATGCAGAAGATCAAGTAAGGATGATTAGGGATAACTTGAGAGTGGCACAGTCTTGACAGAAGAGTTATGCTGATACGTGGAGAAGAGAATTGGTTTTCGAAGTAGGGGATTATGTGTTATCTAAAAGTGTCACCTATGAGAAGTGTGAGAAGGTTTAATATGAAAGGAAAGTTAGCACCAAGGTATATTGGACCTTTCAAGATTTTAGAGAGACGTGGTGAAGTAGCTAATCAGTTGGAATTGTCTAAGAGCTTATCAGGTGTACATGATGTGTTCCATGTGTCCCAATTAAAGAAGTGTTTGCGTGTACCTAAGGAGCTGATACCGTTAGAGGAGCTTACAGTTAAGGAAGATCTTACCTATGTGGAGTTCCTGATAAGGATTTTGGAAATGGCATAAAGGGTTACAAGGAGCCGAGTTATAAGGATGTGTAAGGTTCAGTTGAATCGGTATACAGAAGATGAGGCTACTTGGGAAAGAGAAGAGGATCTGAGAAAAACATACCCGTAGTTATTTGAGTAAGCATTGTCCGAATCTCGAGGACGAGATTCATTTTAAGGGGGGGTAGAATTATAACACCCTAAAATTTGCATGATTTTGAAATAGGAGAAATGATTTAATTATGCCTTTTGTGAGCATTTAAATTTAGAAAAAATAATAACTTTTTTAAAAATAAAATCAAATATAGGTCTACAACCATGTATGTGCATTCATGCTGCTGCATATTATTTTTGTATTGTGTGGTTTGAAATCAAACTTCAAATTGATTTGAATTTGCATTTCAAAATTTGTTTAGAAAATTAGAAAAGAAAAAGAAAAAGGAAAATCTCTTCCCTTCTCTATTCGGCCTGCTGGCCCAAGGCATAGCCCGCCTTCTTCTCTCCCTCTCTTCCCGCATGGGCCTGATGTTGGCCAAGTTCACCGCAGTCCTAGCCATCCTGCTCGGCCTTTCCCTCTCCCAGCCTAGTGCACTTCCCCTTCCTCTTTTCTCACTCAGGCGCGGCCGAGCTTTCTCTCGCACGTCCTAGCAACCAGGCTTAGGCCAAAGCCCAGCAAAGCCAGCGCCGCCCTTTCCTCCCTCCGTTTTGCTGATAGCCTAACCCCACTCTCTATCTTGTCGACAGGAGGGCCCACCTTGTCAGGGCTTCTTCCACCTCGAGTCGGTGTCGTCTCGGACTCCATCCGCCATGAACCCACGCCGTGCCCTCAGCCCCCGCTCTTAAATAGCACCCCCTACACTCACTACTTCCCTATTCTGCTCTAGGAACAATCCACAGCCGCCTTGAGCCTAGCAGCAAAGCCGCTGCCCTAAAATCACCACAGCCGAGCTTCCTCCACTACTGTTCGCTTCGCCGCCGACGAGGAGCATCTGCCGTGCTTCAGGACTAGGTAATGAAGCTACCCGCTTAACCATGCCCCCTCTTTCACTTTTTGCCATGCTCATGCCGCTGTCGTAACCTCACTGATGAGCCCGAGCCGCCCCAACTGAGCTGAGCTCGCCTTCATGCCATCGAAGCCCCATGTGACCCCTAAGATGAATTTGCCATCTTCTGCTCTTGTTCCCCGTGCTTCCGGTTTGCTCTCCCGTGGCCCGTAGGCCTTGATTCGTGTGTGTCGTCAAGGTTTTCACCGCCGGCGATGCTGGACTGCCGCGCTCAGTCCTGTTCCAACCGGTTGACAACGCCAGCCTCCTCCCATCTGTCCAATCTAAGATCAAGGGCCAGGATTAGAACATACCGATTCGCCTGGCAAGTTTGCAAAAGAGCCCCTGCAATTTCACGTAATAGAACCCGCCGTCCCTATACTTTTGCTAAAGAGACCCTTGGCTTTTGAATAGTCTAACCTACAGTCCCTAGCACCTTTCTAGAATATGTTTTCCTTTTCAGAAAGCATAGTTTTCTTTGGATTAGATTCAAAATATGTTTTCGCTATTTGCAGATTTGCCACTGATTTTGTTTTGCTCATAAAAACTTCGTTTTAACTCCGATTTGATCCGTTTAAGTTGCGTTAGGTTCGTAATTAAGTAATCTACATGTTCATACTACTTGTTAGGTTCATAAACCTAGGGTCCCTTGGGGACCGGCTTCTATGCCAAGGCTCGACCCTAGAGTCTAAAAATAATAGGGCAAAGGGGCGGTCCAGCAACCGACCGGAAGGCCTGGCCCAAGAAGAGCAACGCCCGCTCATCGGCTACTTCGGCCCACCTTTCCGATCGGAGCACTCGATTCGGGCTCCAGCTGCCTTCGAATGGCCTCTCCAATCGGAAGGCCTGCCCCGAGCCCTACTTCTGACTCCTACCCAGCGTCTCTCCGACTGGGGCACGTAACAACCATGCTCACCACTCTTCTCCGACTGGCGCAACCGAAGCCGACTGGGACCATTCGACCAGGGACGCCCGCTCGGAAGGGACCAGGGATGAACGAAGAAAGCAGCACATGAGTCAAACCATGGTACAGGGACCATACCCTATACGCCCATGGGAATAGTGCTCCACAACCGCCCTAGTACAAACAGTATTGTAGGCGCTGACATTTATCCCTACAGTGTTGTAGGCGCCAGGATTCACCATATTCGATCAATGTGGTGAGGCTCCTTGCATGCCTCTGGGCAAACAGTATTTTGCAGGTACCGATGTCAACCCCTCCTGAAGATGACAACGCAACCTCCCACGTGCACCTGACATTCTACAGTGACATCAACAGTGTTGTGGGCGCCTACCATTATCCACTCCTCGTCGTGCGTGGGCAACAAGGCTTAAAAGCATCCGTACCCTCTCCCTCTCACCTGTAAAGCCATCCCCTTCATCTATAAAAGGGGGATGCACTCCCTCCAATAGGAGGATGACCGATTGATTCAAGCTCAGTTCCTTTAGATTCATTTAGTCCAATAGCTCACAACCACAGAACTGCCAGGTTCGGATCTCAAGCACACGCTTGAACACTTATCTCATAGCGGAGTTCCCGTCGCTCTCGGCCCTTCCGATCAGAGCCGACCGGGCCTCTGGTACCCCCCATCTTTCTCCTTCTCATTTGTAACCCCACTATAGACTTCGAGCACCTGAGCTTAGGAATAAAGTCACCGACCGACCCAAACTAGACGTAGGGCATGTTGCCTGAACTAGTATAAATCCTGTGTCATTGAGTGCTAGGCCACCTCCGATCACAACGTACAACAAAACTACAAATATTCACTAGTTGGTCACTTTCTGTACCGATAGTTGGCACCATCCGTGGGGAAGACGCTGTATGTTCAACACTTTTTGGTCATCGGATGGCCCATTTTTTCACCACCCCCGCCGAGACGGGCTCGGGCGATACGATTCGCTTTGGCTCATAGGAGTATCCCACACTCTCGCTTGTGGGGATGCGGGTTCCACCTGTTTTTGAGCCATCCCAGGCCTTCCTCTTTGGAAGCTTGGACTTCATCGCCGATCGGCTTGGCGTACTCCACCTCCGCGAGGAGACTCGTGACCCGGCACCCATTGGAGAGACGTCCTCCATCGACTCCGGGACACGCGACCTCAACGGCGCGGCATCTGCGCTTCATTCCGAGCAAACTCTCTGCTCAAACCCCGCTGTGAGTAATATACATGCTGTTCTTAACTTACTACATTCTATCTTCCGCCAAATACCCGAAGGGCTGCCATTGTCCCCGTCGCGGCCACCGCATGACCGGTTCCCCTATGGCCTCGTGTCTCCCATGGATGCGTACGCTCAGGGGCTCTAAAAGATTATGGCGCCGCCTCCTCTCACGTTTGAGTTCATGGGGATGGCGAGCTACGGTCCCACCTATTTCCTCGACATCATGGATGATGACGTCGGGAATGATGGCTCTAGCATCGGTGACATGGCACCCAGCCACCATCTGTCCAGGGATTGCGCTATGATAGATGCTCTGGAACAGCCGCCAGGGGCAACGGAGTCCTCATGGACTCATGCCCCTCTGGGCCCTCATACGGAGGCCCCTGAGCTCACACGAGAGCACGAGGAGGATCTACGACGACAGTGGCCACATCAGCCACCGACCGCGCCAGTGCGCTCAGTGCACCACACTGCGCCCCATGCGCATAGACCGGCGAACGGCGCTCGGGGTCGCGCCTGTCAGGTCCAGCGCAACACCCTAGTTAGGGGGACCGATCCTCCATAGTTTGCTCAGGCCAGTTAGAACATTGCCGCCGCGATAATGCTCCTGCGCAGCCTGTCTGAGCCGAACGACCCTCGCGAACAGGCGATCCACTGGAACCTCCGGGCACTGGTGGAGACCGCCACCGTTCAGCAAGCGGAGTGCTCCATATCGCGACACCAACTCATGACCTCGCTCCTTATCTGGGGAACAGGGACGCAACAGATGGGGCACTACACCCTGTCACTGCAACAGCCGCTGAGCGTGGCACACGAGGCCACAATGGCACCTCATCTTAACCTGATGAAAGCTCCGCACCAACCGCCTATCTAGGCGTGGCTCGGACCAAACCAAGGCACATGCAGCAGCGACCAGAGTCCCAACACTGACGGCCCAGGACCACCAACCGTTGCCCAACTCCCCCAGCAAGCATCATTCTCACTGTGCTTCAACGGGGGCCACGGCAAAGGTAAGGCCAAACGCTAGGATCAAGACAAGGGCCCCTCCACGCAGAGGGGAAAAAAGAACAGAAAGGATCGCCGCTGACTGGCCAACTCCACGTTGGTCACCGCAGTGGATTACGCGGGCACTCAGCCCCAGCAAGACCCTTCGGGCCACTTTCACGAGCTCATGGAGAGCCTGTGCACCAACCACAACTATCCCGTTAACCATCTCTACAAGGACTGCCAGCTCCTCAAGCGCCTGCTGAGGTAGACTAGCAGGCCAAGGAAAGAAAAAGGCGAAGAGGCAGCAAACGAAGAAAGAGGCATAGCAGGAAAGGATCCAGATGACTAAAGGATGAAGTGATCTGACCGAACATCTACCGACTGAAGGATAACAGTGACGACGCTCTCTCCGAATGCCCTGGAATAGCTATGTTGTTTTTCCCTAAAGTTTTAGTCTTACCATTATTTACTTAGCATACGCTCCTGTAAGAGCACCCCGACCCGAACACTTTTTGGCTCGGGGCGCTCGGGGGCTCCACTAGGGGGTTGTACTACCCCTCCATTTTGTTTTTACTTTGAGTACTCTTTTACTTTCATATGGAGAAAACTCTTTCCTACCTGAGCAGAAGGGCAGTTCGTTCTTTTGTTTTGCCGTACGTAGCTTTGCTTTAAAACATTCCGACTAATCGCACCCCGCCTTTTCCTATGGTTACGAGCAGCCGAGCCTTGCGGGACATGCCCCGGGCTGACAAGGTTGCAGCCTATAGGATAAACGGGTAGGTACGAGAAAGAAAGAAATAAAAAACAAAATTACGCTAAGGGAAAACTAAGGAACAAAAGGGAAAGCTTCCCCGAACAGAGCAACTCCATCACAAAAACAAAAACCGATTGTAGTCATTAAAACACACACGAACGTTTTACACATGGGCTCCCCCATGAACTTAAACTTTTTACGTTTACTAAACTACTTATATTCTGCAAGCTATTAAACTGACCCGGCGGCACCTGCTGGTGGCGCAACCGACGAAGGCGCAGGCTGCTCACTCCCTGGTGGCACGACGTTCGGCTCGGTCGAGGCCGAGGCGACATTCTCCCCAAAGCAGGATCCGGGCTATCCGTAGGCTCAGAAGCGTCCTCTCCACGCATGCTTCGGGCCATGTCTTGACAGTGAACATCCATCACCTACTCGGCGGAGACTTGCTCTGACACTGATCGCGTGTGCGGCAGCAAGCTGTCCCCGATTG
Source organism: Miscanthus floridulus (assembly GCF_019320115.1). Lineage (NCBI taxonomy): Eukaryota > Viridiplantae > Streptophyta > Magnoliopsida > Poales > Poaceae > Miscanthus > Miscanthus floridulus. The sequence continues at coordinate 112,559,940 of NC_089588.1, read as the reverse complement.
ATTGGATGTCCTCCATGCTTAGACCTTCATCATACCCACTGCAGATAGCGGTGAAGTCCAGGTTTGGGTGGTGCGTCGCCACTAAGGTCAGCACCCTCGACGCTCCGTAGAACAGCCCACTCCTAACAAGGTCCCAGACCGCATCCAGAACCTCCGCCAGCTGGACCACGGGTGCGCCGGTACTGGGCGCCGACCTGAAGACTTCAGAGACGACGAGCCGGGCAACGTTGCGAATATGGTCAAGATCCCCTTCGAGAGCACGTCGCTCTTCATGGGACTTGGCTAGCTCCTCGGCATTTCGGCCAAAGCTCGCCTTGGTCGCCTCTAGGTCTCGCTCCAGTGCCTTCACCTTTTCACCCAGCTCTGCAAGAAGGGCGACAAGCTCAGAAACAGGCTGAGGGAAAAATCAACACCATGAGAAAACAAAAAAGGTACGCACCGATGCGAGAGGCCTCAAGGGTGGAGAGATCCCCTGCCTGCCGAGCCACCTGCTCGCGTAGCCAGGCACTCGCGTCCTCCATCCCCATCACCTGGCCCCAGAGCATGAGCACCTCCTGATCCACCTCCGACCGGGCTCTCTGCTCTGCCTCTAGGGCCTTCTGTGCCGACTCCAGGGCGGCCCACTCTGGCTCAAGGGCTGCCAAGGCCTCTTGAAGTGCCACCTCGGTGTTCGCCAGGGACGCCCGTAGCCCTGCCTCAGTCTCCTCCTGGCAGACCTTCGCCACCTCGAGCCCTTGCTCGGCAGCAGTTGCCCGCTCTACCACACGCTACCCCTCAGCCTACGCCTCGGCTGCCTTGGCCACCCGGACCTAGGACTCACGGCAAGTGAACTCCACCCGACGCTCAAGCTCGGCCATCCGAGCATGTTCCGTCCGGAGGAAGTAAGACTTGCGGGACGACATCTTCCTTATCTCCTGTGAAAAACAAGCATGCTAAAAACAATCGATGAAAGATTCAAAGGGCAAGGACAAGTACCAGAAACTCACCTACGCGACGAGCTGTAGGTCGACCTCAACCAACTGCTGAGCGAACTGAGCCTGCTTCTGGGCGCTCTCGAGCTTCGCGGACAGCTTGGTGAGCTCGGACACTGCGGCATGCCCTTGCCCCCCAAAGATATCCCAGAGCTGACACTCCTAGGAATCCCAGAGGGTGAACTACACCTTGGATGGGTCCTTAGGGCAGGGCCACTCTAGGTCACCCTCCGGCAAACCGCCGGAGGGCCCAGCCTCTGACTGGACCACCGCCATCTCCCGCGGCAACACCTCCAGCTCCCACGGGGAAACCGGCGGCCTCATCGCGATATCGCCCTTGTTGTTAGATGGGATCTCCACCACCTCATTCGCATGGGACGCCACCGGGCGTCCCAACTCCGTCTCGGCCGCCCTTCCCTTCGGCGCCTTCGGCTCTGATGGCAAGGACACGTCGTGCGTCCCTCCACTCGGCGAGATACGGAGCTCGCCCTCCCTCGTTTCTTCCACCACGACCGGTGGAGGAGGGGCAGCGAGAGTTACCTCTGATGTAACCCCCGCCATTGGCACAGGGATCGCCGCCAACACCGACGCCGCTGCTACCGCCTTATTAGTAGTCGCCCCGAGGGGCACCACCCCCGGGAGGGAAGGCTTTGCTGCCGCAACCCTGCTGCCCCCCTCGCTCGCTGCAACATGCTGCAGGATGGGCTTCCAAGTCTCCTGCACTGGAGTTGGGGTGATGCTCAGCCCTGGCATCCCTAGGCCGCTGGCGGAAGGTACGGGTAAGTCACACTCCAACAAAAACTCAGCCAGCAAAGGACCAAAAGGAAACAGAGAAAGACGTACCAGGAGGCAAGCGGCACAACTCTGAAGGCACATCCCGATGTCGATGGGCCTATACAATGAGGCCCGCTCCCAGACTGCGACCCGTGCTCCCTTACTTCAGCCAGGGGCGGAGTCGTTCCTACTGGCTTCTGCCCGACCTACGGGACGCCACGACCCCTAGCTCAGGACTCCCAAACTAGAGCCACTGATAGAACATCTACCAACTACAAGTCACATGGCGCAAGGGCACCGGTCTGCTCCTCAGACCGACCGGCTTGCTCGACTATGGCCACGGCGGGCATGGCCATCCCTAGCTGCAAGTCACGTGCCATCACCGACCCCAGCGACAAACAGGTGCCAGTCCGGTCCTCGAACCACCCACCTTGTTCCGCCATGTCCATAATAGGTGGGGACGGAACCAGTGACACTGTTGAGGGGTGCGGTGACCATGTCCGCTTCGCCGCCCACTCGCCAACAACGTCCGTGCTCACTGCATGCTTCCTCGATGCGAGAACCACCGCATGCCATGTGGCCTCCTGTCCGTCGCCAGCGGACGTCGTCGTAGGGCCGCGACGCTCCGCCAAGGTCACAACGACCTCCTAACTCTCCTCCTCATCAGAGAAGACCATGTCATCCACATATGTAGGATCATCCGACATGAGTTCTGACTTGACGTCGCTCCTATGTTCCCCGACCCTCACGCGCTGGGCGACCTCCTTCTTCTTTTCTTCCTTCTACTGAACCTCCTTGTTTCTTTTCTTCTTTCGGGCGTCTGCTGCCTCCTTCTAGGCGGCCTGCTGGGCCCTGCCCTCTGGTCCCTTAGGAGGTGTGGCCGGGACTTATACGTTTCAAACACCTACAGAACGGATGGCCCAGGATCAAGAAACAAGAAAAGCAGAGGAAGAAACACGAACAAAGTAAAGGATCATACCAGTTTGGACACGACCGAGGCATTGAATGGTCTGGGTTTCCCCACAACCGTATCCTTGGGCCACAGCTGCAGCACTCGGCCAAGGTGACTCCAGACCTTGTCGTTTGGTAGGTCCTCCAGCGACGCACGGTCCGGATCCGATCGGCCCCCGTACACCCACATCGGCCACGTCCTTTCCGCCAACGGCGCAACCCAACGGTGGAATAGGGTGTGGAACACCCGCACCCCGTCAAGGCTGCTCCTTACGAGCATCCGCAGCTCCTCCTCGATGACCTGCACCTTGTGCCCCCCATGCGGGCGCAACCCCATGACCAACTTTTCTACTTCTCTGGCCTCCCGCTGGTGAACGCCGAAAACGGCGCCTTCGCTGGATTCCTGATGTAAAACCACTCCCCGTGCCACCCCCGGTTGGAGTCATAGGGGGAGTACGCGGGGTACGAATCTCCCACGCTCGGCTTCCTCTGTAGGGTGAAACCTCCCACCAACATAGTCTCGGCCGAGTCCCCCACCATCAAGGCTCTCAGGGAGAAGAGCCGCCGGAAGAAATCCGCATGCGGCTCCATCCCGAGGAAAGCCTCGCACATGGTGACAAAGCCAGCAATGTGCAGCACCCCCGTCGGATTAAGGTGCTGCAGCTCTAGACGCCACTCATTGAGGAGCCTGCGCAGGAACCAGTGCGTAGGGTACCCTAATCCGTGCTCATGGAAGGTAAGGAAAGAAACCACCTCGTCAGGACGAGGTTGCGGGAACTCCTCCCCCCTAGGGACCCTCTAGTGCGCCACCTCCTGCGGCGGCAGAAACCCCTTCTTGATGAAAGCCTCTAGCACTAACTTGCTTATGTTGGATGACCTCTCGTCCGACATCTTCACTCCAAAACACAAAAGGACTGGTGAGTTCCTTCTCTCATCCCTCGCTCTCTCTCCTTTCTTTCCTAGAAACCACCGCGGCTCTTAGAACGCTCACGGCAAGAAGGAGAAAGAAAGGCGGCGGCAGAGGAGGAATAGGCGGAAGAATAGGACAAAAACCCCCTCACTTCTCCTACTTAAGGAAAAGGAAACAACAGTTAGGTAAGGACACGCTGATCGGGGAAGGCAGAACGACGGAGCGAGAAAATCTCTCTTTTCCATTTAATGCAGATAAGACATGCCCTGACCGATGAGACGTGCTCTGCCTGATGGAGTGGCTCCTAATCTGAAGGGACATGGCCTAGCCTTGGCCCACCACTACCACATGATCAACCACTACCACACGACGGGCATAGGAACCGAAGTGTCACCACACGCGGGTGTCTCCCCACTTCCCCAGGATAGACCCAAAAACAAAATCTCCGCTAGGAGAGACCACCAGACCTAACTGAGTTGATCGAATCACGCAGGAGGGACACCAAGCGACAAGTAAGGAGCAAAGGGACACCTCATGTAGGCCATGACGACTCCATCTTGAACGAAGAGCATGGGTCCCGGTCAGACATTTCCGACTGGAGCTCTCCAAACCCCGTCACTTAGGACATCGAGGTAACACTACCGACCCCAGCTATTTCTTTATATAACTCATTCATACATCCATATGAGCATTCATCTCATACACCTATACCCCCTGGATGGTTAGGACATGAACCGCCTCGGGGCTCGGAAGCTAAGCATCGCACGTGCAGCGAAATGCATCACAACACTCCGTGTTGCGTCATGAAGCGGTGGTTTGCCTCATTCGACATGAGCAACCAAATAGAGCCAGGGAAGAAAACCATAGATGAGCATCGTGTGGCCCTAGCCTAGTCCGGCAGACAAGGTCATCTCGACCTTCTCGTTCGATCCTAAACCTCTCGCCATGCCCGCAGAATCTCCATCAAAGGAGAGGCCATTAGGCCACCCGGGTCGGTCTCTAGAATGACCTAGGCATCTATCGGGTTGCAGGTAAAGGAGTAGTGGAATGTCACAAGAGGTCTATGCCAACCTAGATTTCACTCGATCACACCTGTTAGCGAACTCACCGAGCCAGTCTTCGAGCCCGAGCGATCGGGACAAGCGATAAAACTTAGCCCCTTCGATTGTGAGGAACCGGATGGGGTGACGCACATAACTCACATTGACCCCCACGAAGGCCCAATAGGGCTTGGGGGCTCAAGAAAAACGCCAAGGACAGCGACCTCAAACTCGCTAGATCCACGACTCCAACTCGCCCGGTCCCGCGGTGTGCACTGACGCCAGGATCCACGAGCATAGCCTCGTCCGATCTTTAACCAACTAACTACGCTTCAGCTTCAAAACAGCTTCACTTCCAACTGCGCTCCAATAAACCTGGGACCACGACTCTGAACTCGCGTAATGGCTTCAAACGGCTTCACTTTCGACTGCGCTCTAATAAACCTAGGACCGTGACTCCAAACTTGCGTAACGGCTTCAAACGGCTTCACTTCCAACTACGCTCCAATAAACCTAGGGCCGTGACTCCGAACTCGCGTAACAGCTTCACTAGTTAAACTAACTTCCAATCCACGGTGTGCACCGACGCCTGGGTCCGATCATGATTCCGCCTCGACCAATCCCATGGCACGCATCGACGCCAAAGATCAGAGAGCTCTGTCGCATCTGAACCAAGCTATCTCCATCCGTGGCGCGCATCGACGCCAGGGTTTGTCCCGAACTAACCTTCTCACCTGATTCACGGCGCGCACCGACGCCGGGATCAATAAGTTCTGTCTCAATCCAATCCCCGCGTCTAACACCACGGCTGCACAACGACGCCTTGGTTAAACAAAAACCTGTCTCAGAGTAAAAAACACACGCACACACGCACGCTAAAAATACCTCCCAGGTAGTTCTGCCTGAACCGCCCGAGGGCTCGGGGGCTACACCCGCGGGTGCGTTCGCGTGCACCCGTCGGACAACAGAAAAACCTCCCCCGCTGACAACACGGAAAAAACCCCTAGCCAGTTTTGCCCGAACCGCCCGGGGGCTTAGGGGCTACACCCGCGGGTGTGCTCGCACACATCCATCGGCAAGACAAAAATCCCCCGGATGATTCTGCCCGAATCACCCAGGGGCTCGAGAGCTCCTATCGGGTTCATAAACCCGGGGTCCCTCAGGGATCGGCTTCTACGCCAAGACTTGACCCAAGAGTCTAAAAACAATAGGACAAAGGGGCGGTCCAGCAACCGACCGGAAGGCCTGGCACAAGAAGAGCAACGCCCGCTCGTCGGCTACTTCGGCCCACCTTTTTGACCGGAGCACTCGATTTGGGCTCCAGCTGCCTCCGGACGACCTCTCCAATCGGAAGGCCTACCTCGAGCCCTACTTCTGACTCATACCCCATGTCTCTCCGACCGAGGCACATAACAACCTTGCTCACCACTCTTCTCCGATTGGCGCAACCAAAGCCGACTGGGACCATCCGACTGGGGACGCCCACTCGGAAGGGACCAGGGCCAAACATAGAAAGCAGCACACGAGTCAAACCATGATATAGGGACCATACCTTGTACACCTGTGGGAATAGTGCTCCACAACCACCCTAGCACAAACAGTATTGTAGGCGCCAACATTTATCCCTACAGTGTTGTAGGCGCCAGGATTCACCATACCCGGTAAACATGGTGAGGCTCCTCGCATGCCTCTAGGCAAATAGTATTTTGTAGGTACCGATGTCAACCCCTCCTGAAGAAGACAACGCAACCTTTGGACAAGAATCGGCGGGCATGGAGGGCCCGCATGGAGGCTTTGCAAGGACAAGATGTGCAAGAGGACAGTCCCACCGTGGTGCACTTGACCACGTACCTGCTTGCTCTAGATGAGTAGTACGACCATCAAGCCTTGGAACTGGGGGCGTGCCTTCGACGCGCCAAGGAAGCCGAGATCTTCAACCGGATGCTCTAGGTGCAGCTCGCCGAAGCGCATGCTAGTGCTACAGCTGCTGAGAGCCAGGAGGCTGCCATGGAGGAAGCTCCAAAGGAGGCTGAAGACAGGCATGTCCATCAGCTATGGGTGGCCTATCTTGTCACCAGGGCCGAGCGGAGGACATTGGTTGCTGAAAGGCAGGATGCCCCGATCTTGGAAGGGATCCCGATCCACCCACCAGAAAGAAGAACTGGTGTTGCAGAACCGCCAGCACCTCCACCGTCGGAAGTGTTAGAAGCAGAACCCTTGGTTCCTCTCACTCAGCCATTGCCACGAGAAGATGTAGATTAGTTGCCTTGGAATGCTGTACCCGTGGTCGTAGTGTTTCTCATTGCTGTCCCTTGGTATTGTACTCTTGCCGTTGTGTCGTCCGTAGTTCGACCGTAGGTGAATGCTGTGTCGTGAATGTGCGCCTAAATGTTTGTACATTGTACCCGTATAAGATCATTGGAACATGCATTTTATTTATTCACTGTGTTTATTGTGTTCATCTATCTTAAGTTCGTTAGACGTGCTCCAAGTTTTCAAGGGCGATGTTAAGTGAGTTACAAGAGAAGTTACCATCAAGATATCAGCAAACCAGTCAAGATTGGAGAACGTTGGACACTATATCGACTAATTGTGGATGTCCTAGTAGAACACTTGAATCTCTTTAAAACAAATCCGCCGTTGGATTTGAAATTCCTTGTCCCTTGTTGTGAAGGGAACCTTTGTTGTTTGAATTTTTCCTTGCAATACTCCTCTTATTCTGTGGTTTATGACCACACTGCCTTCATGGCGTGTAAGTTGGTAGTAGTTGCCTGGTTAATAACTTATGGTGCCACGACGACACCGAGGGCTCTCTGTGGAATAGCTACCACATGTGACGCTTCTCGGCACGCGCTGGTATCGAGGTTGTTGACCAAGTACCTTTACCAAGTTACACCGCCGTACCGTTTATTTTAAAAATTTTCTCCTTGAAAATATTCGGGTGTTCAAATGGGAAATCCACAACGGGTTGATGACATAGTGTTCTCTCCAAATAAACAAAAAGGAGGTGGTTTTAGAGGAAGAAAGTATGGCATGATCTGAGTCTACATGAAAGACGGATGTGGTCGAGTAAAGGAAAGCAAAAGAAGATTAGTAAGGAAAGTTAGCAGTGGATAGTCAGGAGTAATTAAAAAGTCTGAGTGGATATCATGTCTCAAGCCTATGTTTAGTTGACCGCGCTATGCTTGTTGGGTCATTTCATAGCGTGCCCTATGAACGCTGTCTGTATCGGGCTCCTAGCTCCCCATTTTCGCGTGGCCGCAACATCGTGCCGTACTCGCCGTCCTTGTGCACTGTGCGCTTTTTCTTTTCCTAGTGTTCGGTCGGCTCTCTACCCCGCACCATCGTTCATTGTACCAGACCCCTCCATTTCCCCTTCCCTTTCTTTCTTCTTTTGGTGACACGTCCACCCGCACGCTGGCCTCGTCGAGTGGACCCCCCTCCCCCTTCTCTCCTTTTTTCCCCCTCCACCGCTTGCACAGGAAGCGCACCATGTTTTTGACCTTATCTCCATAGCATGCACCATTTGTGCACTCCATCCCTGCCACACCCACTTCTGGTGTGTTGCTCCCCCTCCGTTCGCCTCTATAAAATGCCCTTGGTCCTTGCTCTTCTTCTTCATCTCATTCCTCTCGCTTTCACAATAGAGCTACGAAATCTAGTCATCGTTGTGAAGCTAGGTTCATCAATCTGAGGTGATGGTGTAATCTGAGGAGAAGAAAGGATCCAGTTCATCGAAAAAGTTCAAGTTCCCTTGGTTAGTTGGCCTTAGGATTCACGATATTTTACTTCTCAGTCGACTGTTTCTGGATCTGTTGGTGCTACACCATGATTTGGATAATCATCTTCTTGTTGTTTCTCCATTGTCCTCGTCTATCTTGACTTCTGGAGTAGGTCTCGGTTGTACCAAGTTGCTCTTAACCATGTATCCCTAGACCCCCGTGTGGTTTAGAATTCGAAGTCGTGTAATCTTTTGTGTAATCCCGGATCTACGAAATGTAATCGTGTTTTCCCCTTCTGGTTCTAGCTTCGAATCTCGGGACGAGATTCTTTTTAAGAGGGGTTGGTTGTAACACCCCTGGTGTTACGAGTTTATTTAGCCCCGCGATTTAGGCATAGGTCCAATTTTTTGAAACGAGTTTCTCGGATTTTCGATCTAAAACATAGTCGACGCGATACGCGAATCCTGTGTGACTTAGTTTCGCGGACTCAAGTAAACGCTCAAGTTAAATTACGCAGTGCGTAGAAATATTTAGGAATGTTGAGCGACAATTTTGGCCAATCGATAGTAAACGGTTCGTTCTATTAGATTAAGCAGGAAAAACAACTTTTATAAATAAAATAAAATCCATTAATAAATAGAACGATATGCATATATAGCGTTTGAATCAAAAGTTAAATTTGAGCTTTTCTGAAATTTTTCTGTGCCTCGACGTTACAGTTTGTGTAAATTATTAAACCGTTATATGTATATATATTTATATATACATATATATCGAGAGAGAGGGGGGTATGTTTATATATATAGGTATACATAAGTTACGTAAAGCAAAGTGCCCGAACATCGTACATGCGATTGCCTGCTCTCCTCTGCTCGTCACTGTTCATGGTTATAATGTCAGCCCCACCCATGTGGCTCTGTCCGTCTTCATTGTCGCTGCGCCACTGTTCACTCTACCAGGCATGCAGGCCGGCCATCCCAGCTGCTGCCGCTGTCTCCTACCCCTGTTTTGTTTTGTTTTGTTTTGAGAAAGCCAAGCTACAACCGGACACTGCTCTCCGGCCTCAGTCGCAGTGATGATGCGACGTGTCCCTACCTCACTTGCCCCCACTCGGGTTTGGCTGCTTCGAGTTCAAGTGCATCGCGCCATTGTCCATTTCTGATTCGCCGACCGGACCACGTGCCGTGGTCGATGTCAATTGGACTGCTCTGCCTTTACTTGACGAGCTCGCTCGGGTCTTCTCGTCCTTTTTCTTTGTGCCGCTCTTCTCTGCCATCTCCGCCCCTATTTTTGCTCGCTCTTCCGAGATGAGCCGAGCGCTTGCTCCGCACCGCCTCTCTCTCCGCTCTCTCTTTCACTCTGGCTGCCAACCGCCTGCGCCGTCGTCATTGTGGCCCGCTGCCGTTGCTGCTGCCTCGCGTGTTCGTGCCCTCTCTTTATCTTCTATGCCCTACAGCGCCGCCGTGGTCACACCATCCATCGCTCGGTCCGTTGCGAGCAAGCGTGAACCCCGCGGTCTCGTGTCATTGCTGTAGTCCCGAAGCGTTGGGCCATGACCGCCACCACCCGCCAGGGCTGCGCCTCCGCGCCGTGCCTCGCACCTGCCAGGCCCGTGCCGTCCGGTGCTGTACCCTCCTCGCGTGAGCACACGCAAGCCGCAGTACGCCATGGCTGTGACCCGCGCGCAGCTCTGCCTCCCCGAGTCTCTCGGCCGCGCCCTCCTCTCCGGCCGAGCACGCGCCGTCTCATACCATGTCTTCTTCCTCGAGTGCGCGCGCCACCGCTGTGAGTCACCGCGCTTGGAGAGCCATGCCGCCGTGCGCCGAGGCTGCCGTCGCTGCGTCCCTCGCCCGCCGTCGCTGCGTCCCTCACCCGCCGTCATCGGTCATCTCCGCGTGAGCGCGCGCAAGCCCACGGCCGCTCCGAACCGCCACATCCTCCGTGCCCGCACGCTCGAGCCTCCTGCACCACCGCACGCACGTCACCGTAGCACCGCGCGTCATCCTGTCGTCCTCGCCTGGCGGGCGTTACTGCGGCCGCCGTGCCCGCCTCCTCGTCTCTCGCGGGTAGGCTGCTTGGGGTCCACTCGAGCCTTGCCATGGCCTGGCATGGTCGCGTAGGCTCCTCGGGCAGCTCGCCGGTGGGTGCAGCTCGCCGGTGGGTGCTAAGGATGCATCGGTTCACCAGACACCACTAGGCGGCAGGCAGCACACCACTATTCTGGTGCAGCAACGTCTCGGCCACAACCGCGATGCATGTAGCACCACCGACGCCTGTAGACACGCCTACAACGACTCACAATAGGGAGCCAAACACGGCTACCACCCTCAGCACGGCGGACGCTATGATAGCGGTGAGGACTGGAGCCCAAGCCCTGGCCTACCTGGCCCCTAGGCCTTCGGCCGGCACATCCTGAACGCTGCTTTCCCACCAAGGTACCGACCGCCTACCAATATCCCTAAATATTTTAGGGAGACAAACCCCAAGCTTTGGCTCGAAGACTATCGGCTTGCATGTGAAGCCGGTGGTGCAGATGATGATGATTTCATCATCCACAACCTTCCGCTGTTCTTGGCTGATTCGGCCCGAGCATGGTTGGAACACCTACCGTCCAACGCCATCTAGAGTTGGGCAGATCTGAGGGAAATTGTTGTGGGGAACTTCCGGGGCACGTACAAGCACCCTGGGAACCCATGGGACCTCAAGAACTACCGCCAGAAAGCTGATGAAACCCTCCGCGAGTACATCCGATGCTTCTCCTAGCAGTGCAATGAGCTCCTGAACATCGCCGACGCTGACGTAATAGGAGCCTTCCTATCCGGGACTACATGCGAGTCCTTGGTTCATAAGCTGGGACACAAGGGCCCATGAACCACCATGGAACTCTTGGACATCGCCTCTAGCCATGCCTCGGGAGAAGAGGCAGTCGGAGCTATCTTCAACCATCCTGAGGGCAAAGCGAGGCGGGATGAGGGTGCCGGCGAAGGCGCCTCTAATCATTTCGCTAAGAAGAAGAACAAGAAGCAACGGTGCGAGGATCCGCTCGCAGTCGCTGTCGACCGCAAGGGTGGCCGAAAGCCCGCGAAGGGCACTCTGAACCACTTCAAAAAAATGCTCGAGGGGCCATGCCCAAACCATGCTTTCCCGGCCAAACATCTGTACAAGGATTGTGGCCTCATGCGCAAATTCTTGTCTGGAAGCTCCAACAAAGGGGAGCAGGGGAAGGATCCATCCCCCACTATAGACGATGCTGAGGAGAAAGACGACGCCTTCCCAACTCCGGACGGTGCCCTTATGATATTTGGAGGATCAACGGCTTACGACTCCAAACAATGCCAGAAGGTCGCACGCCGCAAGGTCTATACAACCAGACCGGCCACGCCTGCCTTCCTCTGGTGGTCAGAATTTGTCATAACCTTCGATCGAACTGACCATCCGGATGCTGTCCCGCACCTAGGAAGGTACTCGCTTGTTGTCAACCTAATTGTCGGCCCAAAAAAACTCACGAAAGTACTAATGGACGGAGGCAGCGGCCTCAACATCATGTACGCCAAGACGCTCGACGAGATGGGCGTCGACTGGATGAACCTCCACCCCATCCAAGCGCCTTTCCATGGAGTCGTACCTGGCAGATAGGCTGTGCCACTGGGACAGATCGATCTGCCCGTCACCTTCAGGGATTAGTCCAATTACAGGACTGAGACCCTCACCTTTGATGTGGTGGGGTTCCTTGGAACCTTCCACGCCATCCTAGGACATCCATGTTATGCGAAGTTCATGGCCGTCCCCAACTATATATACCTCAAGCTGAAGATGCCGGGCCCCCGCGGGGTCATCACCGTTGGCACCTCCTTCCAGCGGGCCTACGAATGCGAGGTCGAGTGCTGCGGCCATGCCACAGCAATCGTTGCCTCCTGCCACACCACAGCAATCCACGGTGGGGCCTATGGTCACCATGCCACACCGAGAACTTTGGTTGGGAACATGTTCCTACAAGGCTTCTACCAGCCCACTATAGTAGCTGACACCGAACAAATCATACGCACCTGCAAAGGGTGTCAGTACTACGCTCGGTAGACTCACCTCCCAGCCCAGGCACTCCAAATGATCCCCATCACGTGGCCCTTCATGGTCTAGGGGCTCGACCTGGTTGGGCCTCTCAAAATGGCGCCCAGGGGCTTCACCCACCTACTGGTCACCATTGAAAAGTTCACGAAATGGATCGAAGCTCGACCGATCTCCATGATCAAATCCGTGCAAGCGGTGCTGTTCTTCCTCGACATCATCCATGGCTTTGGAGTACCAAACTCCATCATCACAGACAATGGCATGCAGTTCACCGGTAAGAATTTCATTCGATTATGCGATGAACAACACATCCGGGTCGATTGGGCGGCCGTCGCGCACCCCCGGATGAATGGGCAGGTCAAGCGCGCAAACGGCATGCTCCTATAGTGTAACACCTCGGGTGTTAGCCTTTCATAACTTGACTTGCATAGCATGAGCATGATCATAAAGCATTCATATATAAGCTTTGACACTTGAAACATTGGATTGAAACGTCTGCAACGTTTGTTTATTATCGCATGTTTCTTAAACATATGCAACTTTTCTCGTTATTTCATGTCTCCATGTGTCTATGCATATGATCATGAGTGGACACATGTACTTGGTGGATGTGAGTCACACAAACATGTAGCCACACCTAGGGTAGCAAATAGAACCTTGTTCAAGGTTACATTTCATGAACCAACACTTAAGCTTTCTTGTGATTACACTAACTAGCTCAATGAGTGACTACTACATGAAATGATTGGATAACCTTCCAAATTGCTTAAACATGTTTAGAATATCATTATGAACAACTTTGATATTCATGGTTAGGGGTAAAAAGGTCATTGAGCCATGCTTTGATGTGTATCATCATATAAATGTGACATGTTTGACCAAGTTTGAACTAGGTGTTACAGACCTTGCATGGAGGAGATCACTAAAGCAAAGTTGTAGTGTTTGACATAAGGAATAACTTTTATTTTTGGGTCATTGACTGAATCAGCTCCTAGCATGCTTGAATGGGTCCCACAAAAATCAGCAAAAATCAACAAATCAACACTTAAGAAATTTTGCTAAGTCCTGGTTCAGTGACAGTCTGACAGCCTGACTTTGGAATGAAATAACTCGAGATTGGTTGAAAGTTTGGGCGTGAGTCCTAAACAAGAAATGAAGATGGTACATCGGTCTACAAGTTCCATTTAGATGGGTTACGCAATAGAGCTACGGGTTAGCTGTTAAATCATTGTCAAAACACGCTGTCAGGCATCACATTTCGGGTCTGAATCGACTGAATCGAAATCTTCAGTGGCCGACACCGGCAGGAACCGCGCGCTGCGTGGAGGTCGCGGTGGCCGCGCGTCGCCGTTGCCCTAACCGCGCAGGCCACGATGCGCCGGAGCGTGGCATTATCACGCCAGCAACCGCCCGCTCTTGTCCGCGCCCTCATTTCACATTTCTCGGCCCTCCTTCGTCCTTGCGCGCAACCGCTGAGCTCCCGCAGCACCGAGCAGCTCTGCCGTCGCCGTAGCCAGCGCCAGCTCATCCTAGTCGCTTCTCCACCACTGCAACACCTCCACCTGAGCTCCAGTGACTCACCGCCTCGGCCCGCGCTCGCTGACCGCACTTGGTAAGCAACAGCGCCGTGCGCTAGCTCGCCGGAGCATCCCCGCCGCGCCCGTCACCGTGGCTGGGGCACCTCCCTCCACCGTAGACCGTGCAACCTTGCGCGATAGGTTTGCCTGAGCCCATGGAAGCTCGTCCGTGCCTTTTAGTGCCTCGCCGTGGTCTCCATCAGCGTAGCGCCGTTGTCCGGCTCCGCCGTGCCGCCATGATTGCCGCCACCGTACTTAGCTCCGTCAATAGGCTCGGTCAAGTAGGTCACTAGGTCCGGGAAGTAGTGGGGGTCATGTCGTGAAGACGTCACCACCGGCAGACTCGCCGTCGACGAGCTCCAGCCGCGCAACGTCGAGCGGCGCCGTCGTGCTCTGTTTTGTCTCGCTGACCGGTGGGTCCCGCGTGTCAGCGACTCCATGTATTAAAGCCAGTTCATTTTGAATGCATATTTCATATGTTTTGTAATTTTTGTATCTTTAGTTTGGTAGCTTCAAAAATTGTGAAATAAACTTGTTAGTGTCCCTTAGGAAGTGTAGTATTTAGGAAAAATATGTTCTTGACATTTACAGTAGAAATTTTTGGAGATTTAAATAGGGATTTGAAATGTGCTTTTGAGTGCATTCAAATTTGTTTATTTTATATCTAGAGTGCCTGTGCTCCAAAAATTATGAAATTTTTGTGGTAAGCTAGTCTTAGCATATATGAGCTCTGGTAAAAATTTGAAGATGAGTGCATGTGTAGATTTGTAGTTATAGATTTTTCTTTTATAATTAGGAGATCCTTGTGTAAATTTTATAAATTATTTAGGAATCCAAAATTCATGAAATTTGTTGGAGGTGATCCTAATACCATAAGTATGCTAAAAAAATTGGAAATCTATTGCTTGACACTTTTCAATAGGGTTTTCCATTTATGCTATTTCAAGCCTTGCTGCCTTGCCATGTTTGTATAGAATGTTCTACTTGGCAAAATGGCATGAAACTTTACAGTAGTCCTTTGATAGCATTAGTAAGGCACTGTAAATTTTTAAGAATTTTTGAAACACATCTGTTATATGTTTATTATTTAACCTAGATATCTAAATAAAATAATAAAGGCATTTAAATAAATAGTTTGGGCTTCACCATTATATTATCTTAAATGTATTTGGTATGCTTAAACTGTTGGTAGATTTTATGTTGTCAAATTTTGAATGATTACATGAAGTAGAAGTATTGTTACTTTGTATTGCATATTGAATAGTTTCCGGACAGATTCTGGAGTTTGATGAGTTGCATGTTGAAAATGATGTGTACTGTAAAAATGGTTAATAACAAAGTTGTAGAGAATTTGATAAGCTTTCCAGAAAGTCCAGGATCACTGTATTTGGATTAGTAGAACTCCAGTTATGAGTGAAACAAGTAGCTACTGTTTTGTGGCATAATCGATGCATTGTGGAAATAGTTAATTAAATAATCGAGAAGAGATATGCACCTACTCAATAAACATGATGCACTTGTTAACATATATGCATTCGTAATACTTATGCCACATTCATGCATCTAGGATCGAAGGAAGAGATCATGTTGCTGGAATTCAAAGAAGCAGAGGAAGGGGACCATCAGGAGAATCCGCAAGCCGCAGCTCCCGAAGGCGTGGAGTAGAACCCTGAAGAGCTTCCGGAGTGTCCTGACCACCGCCCTACTTCCTTTCTGCGAGGCAAGCCCCGGAGCATTATAAGTCTCCCAGTAATTTACAAATGTTTACTTAAGTACTTATGATTGATGCATTAGGTTATAAGAGTTGAATGAAACCACTTGATGCATATAAATTCCTTGTCCAGATATTACACCTTTAACCGGTATAGGTCTAGGATCGAATATATGCTTAGCCATGCTTAGACTGGTAGAAGTTGGGTGATGTCCTGTCACCTGTGAGATGTAGGTGGATACCGGAGCATGGTTGGCTATATCTGCTATCATGGAACAGAACCATGGGGTAAAAGAAAATCAAGACCGGACGGGAAGTCGATAGAGAAGCAGCAAGACATGGAGGTCTTGGGTGTGGATCTATCCCTGTCTGTGTCAGTTAAGGACCGTACCATTGTTGGCGCTTCTGACAAGATTGAACGCATGCCTCTCACTTAGCTAGCCGGATAACTCGTTCTGACCGCGAAGCCGAGTAATTCAACTCAGGCCGGGACCCATTCTGTTGTGCGCTCCTTCCAGGGAACGATCAGACTGAGCCCAAGGGCAGGCTTGGCCTGAGCATCCTAGCATCTGGTGTTCCAGATTGTGTGGCACGGTACGGACCCATGAAATGTGTACTTGAGTTGTACCAAAGGTGACCTAAGGCTATCGTGGCTGGTAGACCTGGGTTTGTGTTAGGAATAAATTTCCAGCTGGTTCAAATCGATTTGAATTGCTGTCTCTCCCGGATAGTGAGAAACTTGGCTAGTCCCAACATCATAGTAACTGTGTTATGAAACATGATGGTTCGAATAAATATGGAATTACAATACCTGCTATGGTTACTATTGTATGCTTCTAAATGATATACCACATGTTTGGCACATGATAGTTGCTAATCTAGAAATGGATAGTTATAATTAACTTGATAAAGGCATCGTAATGGTCCAACTACGTTAATTGCTTTTATGCAAAATGTTGTCAAGTTATGTCCACTTATACAGTCTTGCATAATCCTTGGAGTCATTTTATTTCTGGTTCATGACAGGTAAGTCTAGCTGAGTACCTTCTTGTACTCAGGGTTTATTTTCCCATTGTTGCAGATGTCACTGTGTATCATGGTTATTGCAAGAGTTGCTTCTATCCCGCCGTGGATGAGGAGTAAACCTTGGGCAGGCTTCTTTATTAATTCCTATCCTTGCTTTTGTGGACCGTGATCCGGCTGGCACTGTATTAAACTATGTTGGATACTTTATTTTCGAACTTAATTGCTTCCGCTTTATTTATCAAACTCAGTTTGTAATAACTTTTATTCGTACTCTGATGACGAAATGTATCTGTGAACTTTATGTAATATGTGGCATGTATGTTGAATCCTGTACGATCTTGGTTGTTGTAAATCGTTTATCGAGACCCATCGTAGTACTCGACAGACTACCGGGTTTATATGGGTTCAAGTATGACAGTTCGACCGCTTGCGGGCTGCCATTGTACTTGTACTCTTATAAATTGGTCAGTTCTGCGACATACAGGGCCTCAAGCCCAGGATCTTCAACCGGTTGAACAAGTTCGGCGCGCACTGGGTCACCGAGCTCCCGGCGGTGCTCGGGAGCCTAAGGACAACTCCTAGCCGGGCCACTGGCTACACACCCTTCTTCATGATGTACGGTTCCGAGGCCATCCTATCGACGGAGCTCGATTATGGAGCACCAAGAATCAGAGCATATGACGAATAGGGAGCCGAGGCATCCCACCAAGACACCATGAACCAACTAGACGAAGCCCGCGACATCACCCTCCTCCGTAAGGCCAAGTATCAATAGGCGTTACGATGGTACCACAGCCAACGGGTGCAGGACCGATCCTTCAACGTCGGGGACCATGTCCTCCGCCTCGTGCAAAGCAACAAGGACCGCTACAAGCTCTCCCCACCCTAGGAAGGGCCGTACATCATCGCAGAAGTACTTCGGCCAGGCGCCTACAAGTTGAAAACCATCGACGGCAAGGTCTTCACCAACGCCTAGAACATTGAGCAGCTACGTCACTTTTACCCTTAACAAACGCATACTTTTCCTTATCAGTTTTTATCTTCACAAATCCCCAATCTTTAGTGACATCCGACCCCTACAAATTGCGTGGGATCGGACCTCACTCGGGGGCTGATATAAATGATACAAGTACGTTTATCTTGCAAACACTTCCTGTATTACCTTCACAAACTTTCTCTGGGTCTTCCCTCTTTTTCTCACGGCAAGTCCTAAGGGCTAGAATTTCAGGAACAAAGTCTGAGTAATAACTGGTAGGACTACGGGAAACCCATGCCCTAGTGGCTATGGCCTTCTTGCTCACCAACGTGATCAGAACTGTTTCACCCGCACTCCTAGCCTTTACAACCTGAGCCATGGGAAGGGTCGGAGGGCACTGAAACCTCTTCTACAAAGAAGGGAAGCTAAAAAGCAGTTTGCCATAACAAAAGATGAAAATTTGTTCATTCTTTGCACAAATTCACTGCTTACACAGTGATTTCATCACGAAAAGCACTAATGTACTCATAAATACAAATGACTGTTAATTCTAGGGCTCCCCCACAAACTTATTCAAACACAGTTTCTGACCAGCCCCACTACGGGTACTGCTGTGGCCACCGCGCCATGCTCTCCATCAGCAAACATCTGGGCATGTACATGGGCTAGTTCGTCTACTGCGGCCACCGCGCCATGCTCTCTATCAGCGATGTCCTACCACTCCGTGGGATTCTCAAAGGCGCCGTCATCTGCAATATCGAGCACCATGTCGGCGACTGTGGTGCCCTCCCTGAGGCGTCCAGGGACTGCACCATCGTGATCAGCCGCAACCCCGACAGCAGCACCTACGCTAGAGTATCCAGGGACTATACCATCGTCATCAGCCACAACCCTGATAGCGGCGCCTCTGCCGGGGCGTCTAGGGACTACGCCATCGTCATCAGCCGCAAACCCTAACAACGGTGTCCGCGCAGGGGACGCCTCCCGCCAAAGGAAGGCCACAATGAATGACAGCAAAGTCGACGATGCTCGGCACCCTCCAGTGCCCCTCCTCCTTCGACAGCGGTGGCCCCTCCATAGCAAGGGCGGCTCGCACCATCTCATCTACATTGGATGACCTCCAGCTCAACATCACGCTCTGGATTCACAAGCGGATCTGTGAGTTCTTCTCTCCCTCGCATCACCCTCTCTTACTCAAGAACCGTCACATTCAGTGAAAAAGGAAGGAGAAGAAGTAGCGGCTCAGAGGCTGGCAAGGGAATGGGATGAGAACTCCTCTCCCCCTCCCTATTTAAAGAAGGGGCTCAATAGCAGAGGAAAGGCAAAAGGTTGGGACGAAAGACTCTCTGCCTTCCCCTATTCAATGCAAATGCGAAATCAATGCTGACAAAAATCCAAGGGGACGCACCGAAAATGATGGGACGCGCTCTGGTCGATGGGACATTGCCTGGTCAAACATGACGTTGTCAGGTATGGCCTACCACTAATGTGCATCGAGCGCAAGAACCAGGCACACCCACATGCAGGCGACCCTCCGCTTCCCCAGGCAGGACCATGGAAAGACCCGATGATAGAACCCCCATCCAAGGGAAGCCCAATGGGCCTCCTAGGTCGATCGGACAGCCTAGGTAAAACAACTAATGAATGACCACTGAAAGATAAGCACCTCTGTTTACTTACTTTGAGCGTTAATTTCCTTACCGAGCCTTCGACCCCAGCAACGGCAAAGGCACGGACATTGCTCGGGGGCTGCCTAGGGTGTCTACCTGCTTAGATATCCTCTTCGCCCGACCCCTCCGTATGTATAAAAACTAGAGGCACGGCACACGGGTATAAAACTTTGAGTAAAACTGGACGAACCGCCAGACCCTACACCCCGACGGCTATAGTGTTTTTTGTTCGCCAGAATAATCGAACTCATAGTCCCCCGCATCTCCAGCTTCGGCATCCGCCTTCTCAAGAAGGGTTCGGAGGGGTCCACCTATGAAATCTCCTCCAAGGAGAAGCTATCAGGCCGCCCAAGTCAATCCAACGGCTCGAATCGCCACCAAGATACAGAAACAAAAATTGCGATACTCATATAGGTTGCACCAACCAAATCGCAAAACGTCGGACTTGAACCCCGCATGGACACGTTTGGTAGGAGCTTCCCATCGCTCATACCACCAAGGTAACGTTACCAACCCCACTTTCATTTCAATTAAATTATACATTCAAACATTGCATATGCAAATCACTGCATCCCAATGCTTCGTGTTGCGTCACGAAACGACAGTCGCCTCATTCGATATGAGCGGCAACAACCGAGGTTCGAAAGCCGGCCCTCGAAGGGCTCGAGGCCGCCTCACATCAAACAGAGCAAGGGGAGAAAAACTAAGATGAGCCCTAGCGGCCTCGCCCAACCCCATTCAGAAGCGAATAGGGACACCTCGACCTTTCTCGTTTGATTCTAACCTTGAGCTAGACCCACAGAATCTTCGTCGAGGAGAGGCTAACGGGCCACATGAGCCCAGCGAACAGCTCGGGCATCTACCGGGAGGCGGGTTAAGAAGTAGTGGAATGCCACATGAGGACTCTACTGACCCCATCAACAAATGATGGATCCGGATTCCACATGAACATACCCGTTACCGAGCTCATTGAGCATGGCACTCGAGCCATCGAGGCAAGTGTCGTCAACTCAGCACCTCCAGTTGCGGAAACCAAGGATGGGGTAACATGCAAATACATGGCCAACCCCTATCAGACCCTAAAGGGCTCGGGGGCTTGGGCCGCTCAATCCAAGATCGAGAGACCGAGTTCGAAGGCTGACCAGCGAAGGGTCCGGGACCGCCTCGCGATCGAACAAGAGCTAGGGGAGAAAACACAGATGAGCCTCAACGGCCTTTGCTCAACCCGCATTAAGGCGAATAGGGTCATCTCAACCTTCTTGTTCAATCCAGCCTCTAGCCGAGCCCATAAAACCCCCATTGAGGGGGAATCTATTGGAAGGCGGGCCAAGGAGCAACAGAACGCCACCCGAGGGCTTTGCCTACCCTGTCGCAAAGCAAATAGGATCGGATTCCGTCTGAACATCCCCGTTAGCAAGCTCATAAAGCACATCACTTGAGCCATCAAGGCAAGTGACGTCG
The DNA here is from genome assembly GCF_019320115.1 of Miscanthus floridulus. Classification (NCBI taxonomy): domain Eukaryota; kingdom Viridiplantae; phylum Streptophyta; class Magnoliopsida; order Poales; family Poaceae; genus Miscanthus; species Miscanthus floridulus. The sequence goes on along the minus strand of NC_089588.1, from coordinate 112,539,083 downwards.
CCTTAACCCCTCCGGTTGTGAAAAACCGCTGATGGGGCTGTAGTCACAAATGAGCCGGCCCTTGACCGAATCCCCACCACGCGTGGGGGCTCGAGGAAGGCCAGACCAACGATAAGACTGAATGCATGGTCACACAGTGATCACCAAAATCCTAAGTAAAGGGTACGTGCGAATACAAACGCAAGTTCGCTACCCTCATTCCGGTCTCTAGTAACATCCAACCCCAGCGACCGCAAAAGGTCGGATCTCACTCGGGGGCTAATAAAGGTACGAGTACCTCCTTTCTTTTTTCAAAACAGTCACTACATCATACCTCCTCTGGCGGCAAGGTTTGGGGGAATAGATTGGTAAGGCCGCAAAAAAGCCCATGCCCCGATGGCTACTGTAATTTTGCTCACCAGCACAGTCAAAACCTCCCTTAAAAACCTCAGGCCCTATGGTCTTAACAAACAGAAGGGTCGGTCGCATAAATCTTTTTTCGCAAAAGGGGAAGAAGGTAAGATCAAACAAACGAAACAAAAAATACGAAACAAAGTCATGAATCTACTTTTGGACACAAAAGTACCAACACTTGTTCACATATTACAGATAAGCGTTTATCAAACTTATTCAACTAACTACTTCTGTGAAGGGAGAACCTTTTCTTTCAGCCTATCCGCCAGGTTCCGTGCAAGGGGAGTCACCGCCTTCTCGATCTCTTCCAGCTCAGGGTCTTCATAGACAAGCGCGAAGTCGAGGCTCATTACCTCCAGGTTGATTTCCCGATCATAATGAGAACGGGCAACAACGAAGGCTTGGGTGATCCCGGCGTGAAAGGCATTCTCCTCAAGCTGGCCCACCCGAGCCAAGATACCAGTAGCACAAGTCATAAGGGAACTGGCGCCCTCCTCTTGTGTCACCAATAGGCCATCGTAGACCACCGTGATGGCGGAGCACAGGAGATTATGCTCATCGCTTTCTGGCCGTCGCACCTCGGTGAGATCGGTGCACAGTCTGGTAGAAGCTTCCTCGGCCTCCAACCTTTGGGCCACCGCAACTCCAAGATCTGTCCGGAGGGTCTCAGCCTCCTAACGCGCTTCATTGCACTCTCTGATGGCTCGGTAGCGCGCCTCACGGGCCGTGCTGTGTTCCAAGCAAAGTCTTTCTTCGGTCCGGCGCAACTCGTCCCACTCCCTGCGCAGCTGGTCGATCAGCGTGGCATCCTGATCCACCTTCTGCTGAAGGGCCATGGACCTAGCCTCGGCCTTCCGCCTGAGATCCTACTCCGCCGCCAGCTCATCCAGGACCTCGACGACCCGCTGACTGGCCTTGGCGTCCTTCTAGAGCAGCTTGTCCCGCTCCTTTTGGATCCTGGTGGCTGCCTCCTCATCTAGCTTCACCCTCGCCGACAAATCCTCAAACATCACATGGACCTCCTCCGCGTCCCGGCAGGCCTCGGCCTCCCGCTGCTGGGTGACAACAAGCTACACGCTCATGTCTCCTCGCAGCCGGGCCTCCTCGGTAAGGCGGTCCCACTCCGCCTTTTGCTCGCGGAGGAATCGGGATTTGTTCCGGCTACGAGCAGCGATACACTGAAAAGAAGACCGGTATCAAAAATACGAAAACACAAAAATACGTGAAGGGAGAAGATTAAGCGTGTACCTGGTCAGTGGGAATGAGGATCTCATGTAGGGCACCACTGGCCTAGCTCAAGGCATCCATCACAGCCGAGAACCCGATGTCAAGGTTTTCCCACTGCATGCTCTCGAAAGCATCATTGAGCGTGAAAAGAACAGACGTTTGGTCCTGAGCGGCCATCCACTAGACCGGCGGCTCACCCCGTGCGGGGGAGCGGTTGCCCCATAACAACAAGATCGGGGATGACCTTCTGCGGTTCCTCTCCACCACCGCCACGATGCTTGGAGACCGTCTGGCCATGTCTCCCTCCATCTGGCCTGGCTCGAGCGCCGCGGCCTGGGCCACCGGTGGCGCGGATTACGCCACCCCCTCGGATGCCACCATGGCAGCATCTGACCCCATGCGGGTTTGTCACTATTGCAGCCACCTCTATCTGGGCCCTCGGTGGCATGGACTGCACTGCTTCCTCGGACGCCATCGTGGCTGCATCTGACTCCGCCCGGCCACGTCAGGCGCTGTCGCTTGGGCCGCTAGGGGCACGGATTGCGCTAGCCCCTCAAACACCACCACGGATGCATCTAGCTGCTCTTGGCTTGGTATAGTCGTGGCCACCTGCTCGGCAACCACCGAGGGCACAGGCGCCACCACGGGCGCCGCCGGACTGGCCAATGAGGCCACAACATCAGCGCCGCTCCTGCCTGCAACAGGGGCGATGTCGGGCAGCACCATCCATCCTGCCTGAAGGGCAAGGCTCTTCTTCGGCGCCGGCCCCAGAGGGTGGCCCCATCACAAGAATTTGCAAAAGGGAAAAAGGCATAAGGTTGGAGCAAGAATAATAAAAAGGAGGAAAACAGGGGAATCAGTGGCTTACTCTGGCGACTTTGGGCGGCGGGAATGTTTTGGGGACAAACCCTCAGACCCCTACCCCAACTCGTCTGGGTGGGCCTGCTTCAAGCCTACCCCCTGCTCTCGAGCAGGGGGGCTCGTCTCCCTTATCTCTGAGGGCGCAGCAACAAAGCCGCCCCTCTCCGTCAATACCTCGGGCGGGGCGGCAGCACCACCTGCCTCCATCGTCTCGTGTGGCGTGGCAACAGAGCCGCCCTCCTCCATCAGCACCTCGTGGGCAGCGGCTGGTTTGCCTCCTCCCACCCATCGATCCTCTACCGGCACCCCGCGTGAAGCGGTGGACTCTCCGGCTCCCATCGGCCCTGAGGACGGGCTGGAGGTTCGACCCGCCTCGGCCGACCTCACAGACTCGCTTCCCTCCGCGTGCAACGAGAAGGGTCCCTACATGGATGGGCAGGCACTTGTCAGCGTGTCCTCATCCTCCAGGACGTCCCAATCCATGTCGGCAGCTACCTCATCATCGTCGTCGTCACTGCTTACTTCCTCTCCTCGATCTCGTGCCTGCTGTTTCCATATCATCTCCTTCTTCTTGAGCTCCCTTGTCCTCTTGTCCCACTCAGCCATGGTGCGATTCACCACCGCCAGGACCCGGTCCTTTGGCACCAGGGCCGGACTCTCCTTGAAGGAAAGTCTCCTCAACTGGTCCCGCCATCCCAAAGTTAGCATCAAGGGGTCAGAAATTCAAGCGAAAAGAGGAGCGCGGGGAAACAAAGCTTATGAAGTTAAAAAAACCGGTTTCGGCCGCATTGGGGGATGCCCCAGCACCGGATACACATGATCGAGGACAACGCTGGCGGAGTCCTTCGAAGGCTCCATCGCCTCTTTGATGCGCTGCGCCACCTCAGAGGGAGGAAGCGCTTCATCGACGAGCACCATCCCTTCAAACGACACTCCAGGCACCATCTGGTGTAGGGGAAGCGCGCGCGCCATCAGCGGCACCACCCTCCTCGCATGGTAGGCACCAATGATCCACGACCCCTTCACACCCCGGTCCTTCAGAGTATGGAGGGTGGCCAGATGGTTGGTGATGTGCTTCTTCTCCTTAGTCAGGATGCCCCACTTCCATGACTCTAGGGCCTCTTCGATGAGGCGCCCTAAATACTTCGGCAGGGGGGCATTCACGTCATCCCTGACGTAAAACTACTGCGAATGCCACCCCTTGTTGGCGGTCGACAAACGCATCAACGGGTAGCCCTTCGCCTGGGTATGGCGTAGATGAATGCTAGCACATCCCATCAGCACACTCACCTTCTTCCCCCAGCCTGCCTCTTCGACAAACTGATGGTGAAGAAGTGCCACCACAGATCGAAGTGGGGATCGATCCCCAGGAAACCCTCACACAGGGCAACAATGCCGCCATATGTTGGACCCCATTGGGAGTAAGATGCTGTAACTCCACCTGGTAGTAATCCAATAGCCCCCGAAGAAATCTATGTGCAGGTACGGCGAATCCCCGCTCATGGAAGAAAGCAAAGGACACGACATACCCTTCAGGCGGCGATGGCTTGTCCTCATCACCAGGCAGCAGCCACCCCTCAGCATCGGCCGATGGGTGGAGGAGGCCACGGCGGACGAGGCCCTCCAAACGCCAAGGGGTAATGCTGGATCTGCCCCACAGCTCCATTGAGGTGTCGAGAAGAAAGGTGGGTGCGAGCTTGACAGTGGCTGCGATGCGGGCGCGAGCTTGACGGTAGCTATGACATGGATGCGAGGTTGAGGCTGACAGCGGCGGCAGTACAGACGTAGGAGGCTAAGGCGATTGATGGCGGAAGATTCAGACGCGGTGGCGAGGAGGCAGAATACAGAACCCTGGGGGCGAACCCTGTGGTTTTATAGGGGCGATGGATGCGAGAAGAGCAATCATCCGCCTTGATCTCCGAGCCTACCACGCGCACCGTCGCGTCACCTCACGGGATACGCGCCCGCGATCCCTATCCTTTCCCACCAAAACCGTGCTGGACGGTTCGCCTTCCCAAGCAAACCTGACTCTTTTCCCACAAGGGGGATATGGGTCAGAATGCTTCTTCTCTGGCCCACCTAGGCCTGGAATGTCCAGGGATCAGCCCAACGGTCTCAACGACCAACCCAACAGAGGATGGGCCCATAAGCAACTAGGACCCAGGTACACAAGCGTCAGTAGGGCCTCGATCCAAAGTCGAGCCCCTGCCAGGCTGACCCTGGACTGAATCCCCATGAATGGATACCACGATTCCCTTAAAAAATATCCAGTTGATGAAAAACCAAGTCTCATGGCCCTACCCGCGGAGGGCCCGATAACACCCCCGGACGATTCTATCCGAATCACCCGGGGGCTCGAGGGCTACACCCACCGGGTACGCTCGCGCACACCCTCTGGCTAATTAACTCTGACAAAATCAGAACACCCCCTGGGCGATTCCGTCCAAATCACCTGGGGGCTCAGGGGCTCGGGGGCTACACCCACTAGGTGCGCTCGCACGCACCCTCTAGCGAATTAACTCCAATGAAATCGGAACACCCCCGGGCAATTCTGTCCGAATCACTCGGGGGCTCGAGGGCTACACCCACCGGGTGCGCTCGCGTGCACCCTCTGGCGAATCAACTCCAATGAAATTGGAACACCCCCAGGCGATTCTGTCCGAATCACCTGGGGGCTTGGGGGCTACTATCGGGGACCTAATACCGGGGTATCCAATGAGGTGGTACTAATAACCACCAGATGCTGATTCTTCCAAACGACGGAAGATCGGTTCCGCCTCGCCCGAACAATGGAAGATCGGTTCTGCTTCGCCTGACGGCTAAAGTCCAGACTCCGCCTCACCTGACCCCCAAGGTATGGACTCTGCCTCGCCCAACCCCCGAGGGCTGGGCTCCACCTCACCGAACCCTCGAGGGCTAGGCTCCGCCTCGACCGACGCCCGAGGGCAGGCCCCGCCTCACCCGATGTCCAAAGGCTGGCTCCGCCTCTCCTGACAACCGCACCCCACTCCTTCATGATGATAGGCACAGGGTAAGAAAAGACATTTGGGTCAACCGCAGCATCAAGGACCATGCCCTGTGCCCCTTCAGGAAAGTACCATCAGGGCATGACAGGACCGGCGCTTAGACCCTTCTAGGCGTGGCAGGGCCTAAATAGTGTTGCAAGCGCGTGCTCTTCGCCCTACAGTGTTGTAGGCGCCGTCCTCAGCCCTCGGGCGAAGAACCTGACATAGACATATGATAACTACTACGTTCCAAGAGGGGACTCCCATCCTCTACAGTGGCCGACGTGCAGTCATCCCACCGTCCGCCCCCCACTGGGCTACATGTGCGCGCCCTGATCCGACACGCCGCCCGGGGGGGGGATGGGACATAACCACTTGCTGATCAGGTAAGGGCATGGTGTCGTCAGCAAGTGGGCATCCGGCGAACGTGCCAAGCCTTGACACCATCTGGCCATGTTAAGTAGGGCAGGCATGGGAAAAAAGGAAGACCTGGATCCTTCGAAGGACCTTCTATACCCTTAGGTATTTTCCTCTTTCTCCCATCTATAACCCCTGCTCCCCCCTTGGTCTATAAAAGGGAGGGCAGGGCTCCCCACTTAAGGGGATCAACTCTTAACAAGCACAACTCAACAACACACATCACACACAGCCGAGCTGCCACCGGGCTCTTGGCATCCTCCCGACCATTCCATTAGAGACTTGGGACCAGTCCCTCTCTCGACCGTTTGTACCCCCTACAACAAACCATTTTTGGTGCTAATAACACGAGCAGCAACAGACTAGACATAGGGACATTCAGTCCGAACCAGTATAAACCTTGTGTCCATTAGCGCACCATCTAGGCCTAACGCGCATCAATTATAAATTTACTAGCTGGTGTTTGTTCGAAACACCGACACTTAGCTCATAGCGGAGTTCCCGTCGCTCTCAGCCCTTCCGATCGGAGCCGACCGGGCCTCTAGTACCCCTCATCTTTCTCCTTCTTGTTTGTAACCCCACTATAGACTTCGAGCACCTGGGCTCAGTATTAAGTCACCGACCGACCCAAACTGGACGTAGGGCACGTTGCCTGAACCAGTATAAATCCTGTGTCATTGAGTGCTAGGCCACCTCCGATCACAACGTACAGCAAAACTACAAATATTCACTAGTTGGTCACTTTCTGTACCGACACTACTATTAAGTATGTTTTCAACTTTTAAAATTTGACGTTAGATTTAATCTATTATTTTATTAAAGGAAATCTTGTTTAATTCATAACTTCTTTATTTTAACTCCAAATTTTGTGATCTTTGCGTCTGTGTGATCATAGCGAGACGTAGATTCATTTTACAAACTTTTCATCTTGATTTTTTGCTGATTGGTGTACTGTTCTAATCTATAGCTTTTGTTTGCTATGCATGATTGCTTCTGGATGCTTGTATGTTGCTGTGGTTATCGAGTATAGATGGTGAGCAATTCATGGGTGATCAAGAATACTACTTTAACGAGCAGGATCAACATGAGCAGTTGTTCAAGGCAAGTAAAGCATGGGATCATCTTTGTTTCCTATCAACTTAATACATTTAATTCATGTTGCATGTGTCACCTTGATTGGGATTCCCTAGAATTGAACTTGTACCTTGTCTCCTATGGGATATGCATTGGGTAGCTTTGCTAGTGCTCAATTAAACCATGATCTTATAACTTGACTAATGGTATATGCAATAAACATTAAAATATGACTTTTTAGCAACTTGGAAATAGGGGCCTGGAGTGTTTAGCTACTTTCTAAACGCTTTAGATTCCTCTTCCTAAGGACTTATCTGTAAGCGAACATCCAGGACTTACAGTACAGCTGTGAGGGCTACATGACTCTGGCTTTAGCTCAGTATGAGGACATTTTCTAGCTTGTTAGAGGTTACCTTTATGGCGCAAGAGGGGTGTGTTTCGGGTTGGATATAGTGCGGCCTTTGTTCATCAGTGTATAGGCTGCGTGTCATTGTGCCTATCGGAAGGGGTGCCCTACATTTGCTGGGCACAGAAACCTAGCGGCCCTAACTTGTTAGACGAACCTTTGAAAGGCTTCATAGTGACCCATGCCTGCTCACCTTGAAAGTGTTTTGGGAGTTATAAACCTGGGCATATGGGTATCATGACTCACAGTGAAAGTGTACAACCTCTTTAGAGTGTAAAACTGGTATATCAGTCGTGCTTATGGTCACAAACAGCTTTGGACCCTTATGGAATAGATGATCACTAAGAATTATCCGTTTATGCTATTCATTAATCATGTTTACTTTGATCATGTGTTTTACTTTGGGAATTAAGACTTGTTGGTACTCTTATGCTAAAACTTTGACAACTAAAAGCTGAATGCTGTTAAACCTGCGTTAAGCCTTTTGAGCCTCATGAACCCCATGTTACACTTGTTGAGTACGATATGTACTTACGCTTGTTTATTTTCATTATTTGGATAAAAATCCCGGATGGGTAATAGATGGCTATGGTAATGACGATTTTCCTGATGATTACTAGACTGGTGGTCAACCAGTTGGCATCCCTGTGATATGTAGCTTCCGTGAGAGATTTTTCTTTATACTTCTGCTATATCTATGTGAAGACTCTGTCTTTTTATTCGTGATGTAATAAACACTTGTGATGATACTATTCATAATTTATCGGCTTATGTATGTGACTGATCTCTAGGTGCACATAAGATTTTACATCCCATTTTATCCTTAAAATCAGGTGTGACAGGAGGGGTCGGTTTTGACCCGGCCCCGCGTGTCAGTGGGAGAGAGTAGAGAGGAGGAGAGTGAGAAAAGGTTTTCAACCTTTAATCTTTTTCAAAAAATGAATAAATGTGCTGATTCTTGTTTAATTCATAACTAATTATAGAAATGAGATAAAATTGTGAAAATTTTTGTGTGGCTTTGTTATGAAGTACTCTATCGTTGAAAAATATGAGTTAGCCATTTTCAGTAATTTTGCTATGCTTAAAAATTACATATTTTAATAGAAAAATTCTATATTTATGATTTTTGTAGGCCAAAAATAATAATCGTTTAATCATAAAACTTTTTGTGTAAATGTCATGTGCTAATACCTATCTCCACAAAAAGTTTGGTATTATTTTGATATTTCTAACTTGTTTAATTAATTTAAGTGTGTTCAAATGTCTTTTCCATGTTTAAATAAATACTAAAATGAATTAGAAAATGGATAAATGTTTTGGTGACTTTTAAATGTTGGGTGAAGTCATTGGAACACCCAAACATCTATTGTTCCTTGGAAGATCAATATCCTTCTAATAACAAATCATAACTTGTTTTGAGAAATAAATTAAACACTGTTTAATAAACTCTAGTGATGCAACTGTACCGTAAAGGAAAGTTGGACTCAAGTTTGTTAATCTTGTTTGTGTTCATCCATGCAATTGTATGCATCATGCTTTTTGCATATCATAATGTTAAGCATGCATCCTTTAAACACGTGTAGTGACCGAAAGTGAGAAGGTGATCGTTAATCCAGTTCTAGAGGAAGAAAATCCACCAGTGGAGGTTGGTTTCGATATCTGTGGTTCATCACATGAACCTAACTTTTCTACTAACCAAGGCAAGCCCCGGAGCATACAACCTTTCCTTGTTGTTTACAAATACTTTTATCACTTGAGTCCTATAATATGAACACTAAGTAATAGGAAATGGTTGAATACCAATTGCTGCATGCTTGCCTTGTATTCTAAATACTTATCCTTGTTACCCTTTTATAATGATAGACTAGTAGTGCTTAGCTAATAAGAGTCGAGTGATGAGTTTATCATTCACAAAGGTTCTTCACTCAGGGAATGTCTTGAAAGTTGAATATGAAAATAGATGGAAATGGTGACCGAACGGGGCATGGGATATGTTTCTGGTGGTTACGCCGATAGGGTTGCCAGGTCGTGCTTGTCCCGTCTGTGTCAATTGTGGACTATCCGTTGTAGACCTACATGAGTCAAGACTTTGCAGTACTGACCACATACCCTGGTAGGCCGAATACCTTGGCTATTCTTGTCGGGTTCATAAACCCAGGGTCCCTCGGGGACCGGCTTCCACGCCTAGGCTCAGCCTAGGAAGGCAGCACACAACTCATGGGCTGGCCCGTCAATCTAAAACAACAGGCCGAAAGGGCGGTCCAGTCACCGACCAGAAGGTCTGGCCGAAGATGAACGACGCCCGCTTGTCAACTACTTTGGCCCACCTCTCCGAACGGAGCGCTAGCTTCAGACTCCAGCCGCCTCTGGACGGCCTCTCCGATCGAAAGACCTGGCCCAAGCGCTACTTCCGACTCCGACCCCGCATCTCCGACCGGGGTGCGCAGAAACCCTGCTCACCGCTCTTCTCCGACTAGCGCGACCAGAGCCGACTGGGGCCATCCGACCGGGGATGCCCACTCGGAAGGAGCTAGGGGCGAACGGAGAAAGCAAGCCATGATACCAGGGACCATACCCTATACACCAGGGACCATACCCTGTACACCTGGAGGAACAATACCCTAGACACCTACAGGAATAGTACTCTACAACCGCCCTAACACAAATAGTATTGTAGGCTCTGACATTTTCCTCTACAGTATTGTGGGCGCCGTTAAACTCCCATACGGTAAGGCCCCCCACGTGCCTCTGGGCATCGATAGTGTTGTGGGCGCCAGGATTTACCATATGGGTGAACGTGGTGACACTCCTCACATGCCTCTAGGCATTGTACAGTATCTACAGGTACCGACGTCTACCATTCCTGAAGAAGACAAACGCAACCTCCCACATACATCTGACATTCTACAGTAACATCAACAGTGTTGTAGGCGCCTACCATTATCTTTTACCCACCGGCATGGCAACAAAGCTCAGTAGCATACGTATGCTCACTTGTAAAGCCATCCCCTTTGTCTATAAAAGGGGATGCGCTCCCTCCAACAAAGAAGAAGCTTTTTCTTTTCTCTCTAAGGCCTTTTGGAGAACCTTTATTAGTTCCATTAGTTCAACCAAGTTCACTAGTCCACGGCCACAGAATAGCCAGGTTCGGACCTCAAGCACACCCTTGAACACTTGGCTCATAGCGTAGCTCCTGTCGCTCTTGGCCCTTCCGACCGGAGCCTACCAGACCTCTTGTACACCCCATCTTTCTCCTTCTCGTTTGTAACCCCACTACAAACTTCGAGCACCTGGACTCAGAAATAAAGTCACTAACCGACCCAAACTGGACGTAGGGCACGTTACCTGAACCAGTATAAACCCTTTGTCATTGAGTGCTAGGCCACCTCCGATCACAACGTACGGCAAAACTACAAATATTTACTAGTTGGTCACAATCTGCACCGACAATTCTATTACATGAAAAGACAACCGCGCACTAGGAGTGGGAGATGGCGGGAGTAGCGCGTGTACCCACCCCGGCATAGGGCAGTGGAGTACTGTGTTCTTGGGTAGCGCAGGCTGGTTCACATTTTGGAGGATCCGAGAGAAAGATCGATATATGTAGGTACGGGACCTGCATATGTCGTGTGGTTGGGAATCCCCAGCTGGGTTTAATCGGTTCGAATCACCGTTCCTTCTCGGAGAAGGAGACTCAATTCCCTGCTTTGCATCGTAGTTAATCAATGGAAGAACAATACTTATGAATATGGGATGAGATGTTTAATAAAGTGATTGAATTAGATTAGGTACAAATTGGATACTATCAATGAATTAATGTTGAGTTAAAATATTAAAAGTAAGGATCCATAAGTAGTAAGCTTTTATGCAAAAGCTAATCTTGATTCTTGCTAAACCTTTTTGTATCCCTTAAGCCTACATATCTTTGGAGTCTTTTCTTTTAGTCGGGTAAGTCTTGTTGAGTACCCTCAAGTACTCAGGGTTTGTAACCCCTGTTGCAGGTGAACCCCAGCAACCGATAGGCTTTTACCCTTATTATATGTCAGTTCTGGAAGATGAAGGTCAGCAGTAGATGTAATGTACTCTCATCCTTGGGCAGGATGATATCTAGTTATTGAATAAGATTATGTTAGTCATGCTATCTTACTTAGTATGATAAAGTAAAACTTATGGTATGTAAGACTTGAATAAATGGTTTGTAAACTTATGGTTTGTAATACTTCCGCTATTTAACTCTGATGTAATATTTTTGTATCAACTGTTGTAATACTGCAATGTCTTCTGTAATGATCCTGATCGGATGTGAAAAGTGGATGATTCGGGGTTCCCCAAGGACACGTGACAGACTACCGGAATTGTCTGGTTCCGTGCACAACAGTCGGAGGTCTTTAAGACAATGACATGTGTACGTGGGACAGCATAATTTGGGCGGTCTGTTACACGGCGCGAGCGCAGCACTGGACGCCAGCTAGGGTTTGAACAATTACATTTGTACCTTGGTGGACCGAGCTGCCAGTCGTGCAGACTGGTGAACCCTAGTGTAATTTCACGTTGCCCCTGGGTGTGGTCTATAAATACCCGGGGGCGCCCCAATGTAAGGCCAGAGTTATTTTGGCAATTAATGGGCATTTATTCCGCATTTTCCACCGGATTCCCCTCGCTTGAATAACCCTCGACTCTCGCTCTCGTGGGAAGCCCCCATCCTCCCCCCGCCTAATCTTTAGCGAGGGTGGGTGCCACCAGCCATAATTATTTATGATCTCGATCATGATATTTGACTTAGTACAGCCAACATCCTGTCTTTATATTGCTCCAAAGCATAATGTAATCACTAAATTGGGTCCCCAAACATGTCAAATTAGCATCTTGTTTAAGTCATATCATCTCTTGTAACGTCCTTTATATTATATCATGAGACAATGGCTTCGCCGTCTCCTCTCTCCTCGACCTCGACCCACGTCATCGCTGTCGCACATCCTCACCTCGGTATCGCTCAAGTCGCCGTCTCATCAGGTTGCCCCTCCGTTGCCCGACCTCACCATTGTCTCCGTGCCTCGTGCCATCGTCATTCCGGCGCCTCGGCATCTTTTCGCGCCGCCTCGCCTGCGTTGATATGGTGCCTTGCTTATGTGGTTTAATTTGTCACTTCTCCTATATTTCAGGTGCCTGAATTTTAAGATGATTTCAGGCAACACTCTTGTACTACCAATCAGTACAAGAAAATTATCACTTTTGTAATTTGTTGTTTGTCTTTGTGTTATAACATATCAAATTTTTGTCCTTGTCTGACTATAGAAATAATTGTAAATTGTTAAATTGTCTTTGTGCCAATGTATATAAGATTTGTTTGTGGTTTTGTCTAAAGGGTTTTTTATTCCTAAAACCAAAAATTGCAGATTGTGTCTATAGAAATTGCAATGAACTAAAACTGTAATCTTAGTATAAAATATATGCAATAACCGTCGTCTGAAACAAAACTAAAATTCAGACACCTGAAATTTAGCAAATCCTTTAATTTGTATTTTATTCGATTTCTCCTATTGGATTCATATGGGGAGTCCATCACGTTGGAGGTGGGGACACAAACGAAGGAAAGGAAAATTATTAAAGATCAGATCCAAACTGAACGGGACAGTGAAAAGAGGATTACCGGACAAAAAATAGAATCTGAATAGAGATCAGAGTTGGACGAAAATATTGTGGCAGAAATTTTGCCTCTTTATTATTATTATTATATATATATATATATATATATATATATATATATATATATATATATATATATATAGAACTACTATCCTGTAGCTGGCTACAGAATAACTTATTCTGTAGCCACTTTGAGTTACGATAATTACTATATTAATTTACAAGATTATAGTAACTCCTTACTAAGTGGTTTAATATAACGTTATGGTAAATATCCCCATGTGTTATAGTAACCCAACTATCGTAAATATGTATTGACATTATGGTAAATTAGTATATAAAATTATAGTAAATGGAGGTGGCTACAGAATAACTTATTTTGTAGCCGGCTACTGAATAGTCTCTCCCTATATATATATATATATATATATATATATATATATATATATATATATATATATATATATATATATATATATATATATATATATATATATATATATATATATAGAACTACTATCCTGTAGCTGGTTACAGAATAATTTATTCTGTAGCCACTTTGAGTTATGATAATTACTATGTTAATTTAGGAGATTATAGTAACTCCTTACTAAGTGGTTTAATATAACGTTATGGTAAATATCCCCATGTGTTATAGTAACCCAACTATCGTAAATATGTATTGACATTATAGTAAATTAGTATATAAAATTATAGTAAATGGAAGTGGCTACAGAATAACTTATTTTGTAGCCGGCTACTGAATAGCCTCTCCCTATATATATATATATATATATATATATATATATATATATATATATATAATCTCTCGTATTGCCATCGGGGCCTCCCCTCCCGATTTCTTCAAAATGAAAATGCAATGCTGTAGTGGCATCAATGCAAGCTCCAGCTCAGTTCTGTTTGCTTTGGAAACCCACCAAACCTAAAACACGAATGAAAAAAGCAAAGCCATCCTCACCGATCCCTTTCTTCTTCAGCTCTCCTCCGCTCCCTTTTCTCTGCTCCAGCTACACCGACGCACGGATGTGGAGAAAAAAAGATGCTGTGGCCACCGAAACGAAAAGCAGTCCGATGGCGCATCAAAGATCCCTGTAACACTAGGCAACCGCAACGCATCAACGGAGCAGTGAAATGGCTCAGACTTGAGAGCACGAAGCCGCTGGCTCCAATACTCTGCAGCTTCACTTCACACAACGCTGCCGCGTGCTGAAGAAGCACCACGACTAATCACTGACTGGACTCCACGCGTTCTCAGTTCTCACCTCACTTGGGCACTCGGCCACTCTCATGCCCTACCCCTGCCCTGCCGACCTGTGACTGTGAAGCTACTCCATACAAGTCTCATCATCGCACGCACATGCCATGCCAAGGCGGCAAGGCCCAAGGACCTGTGACCGCGATGCTACTCTTCAGCCAGCTTGGCAGCTAGTAGCGGACTCAGAGTTCAGACCCTCAAGGTTCCGGTGGTGAACACCGAAGGAGACCTGATGAGGTTCACGTGCCAACGGCGACGCGCCCCGTCTGCCGAGCGATGAGCATAATTGATTCAAGTCGACTGGCGGACTGGGGGCCTGCGGACCACCAGCGTTGATTGGCTTTAATCATTCACTCCTCTTGTATTGTCCCTGTTCACCATCGCTCTGGCCGGAGTCTCCTCAGCTGGCTCAGTCACCTCGCCTCCACTCCACCAGATCTCGAGTCCTCCACAACTGCGCCAGCGCTCGCTCTTGCTCTCTGCTCCAGCTACCTCGGGGCAACGAGAAAATGATGTGGATGTCGGCAGGACAGGACGAGCCCCGTTCGCCTTACCCCCATATTCGGCTTGTTCGGCTTATTTTTCAGCCGGAACAGTATTTTTCTCTCATTACAAATTAGCTGGAACAGTGTTTTCAGCCAGTTTCAGCCAAGATTCAGACCAGCGAACGGGGAAAAGACGACGCAGAGGAGCAATTATTTTGCCTTTCGCTGTAGCCGCATCTAATCATGTCCCCTTGTACTACCTCCGTCCCCCCCCCCCCCCCCCCAAAAAAAAGTAAATCCTACTTTTCGAGGTAAGATCAGTTTAGATGTAAAATTACACTTTTGTCCCTCCTCGATCATTCTCCACGTAGGTAGAAACTGAAAAACAATCATTGCATTATAGAATGTTCTTCTCATGGATAAATAGAGTAGTGGTATTTTTAATAGGCAGATCCCATCGGAAAAGGTGATCCCAAGTCCACAATTACATTCTTTTGGGGACAAAATTTGAAATGCAAGATTACATCTTTTTGGGATGGAGGGAGTACATCTTATCTTCCATTGATTTCATTTCCTTCCATTCATCTCTTATCGCCGGTTCTGTCCCAACTCCCAAGGCATCACCAAGAGCCAAGAGCCGAGCAGCAAGCTGGGCGCTGCTAGCAGAAGCAACTTTGAATCCGGCGACACGGGGAGCCTTATTCGTGACTAGCGGTGGACGGTGATGGTGAGTCGGTGAGTCCTAGCTCGCGCTCCACAGCCCTTTCTGCCCATATCCGAATAGCTCCTAGAGTTCAATTCTACCCTTATTAGGCCGAGTTTTATTAAGCACCTCCACGGCACATTCATCTCCACACTTTGCTCACCCTCCTTGTCTTCGTCCAGGACAACACTACTACAATAAAAACTTTTCCAAGGCGTTTGCCAAATGGCCTCGGAGGCGGGCAGGCCGGTTGCCCGCCTCCGTTATTAGGTGGCCGAGTAGCCGGCCCAGCAACTGCCTCGGTTAGTTCTTAACAGAGTCGGGCATCCTAAGGCAACCACCTCGGTAAATCATTAACCGAGGCGGGCATTCTAACACAACCGTCTCGGAAAATCAGGCCCAGCCCTCTAGCCCACACAAGCCCACTACCATCTCCATTATATAAACAAAATCAGAAACCCTAAACACACACTCTCTCTCTCGCATCCTCTTAGCCACACCTGGCCCTCTCCTCCCTCTCTCCCCCGCGCCGCCCCTCCATCACTCCTTCTCTACCCCGGCGCCGCCCCTTCCTCTCTCTCCTCCCTCCTTGAGCACGTCACCCCTCCCTCCCGGATCCGGTCGGCAGCGGCATCCCTCCCTTTCCTCCCTCCCAGATCCAGCGGCGTGGGCGAGGAGGAGCCCGGATCCGACGGCGCGGGCACGGCCGAGGGAGCGGGCGCAGGCGATGCGGGCAGTGGGGGCGTGGGCGCTGTGGCGCTCCTCCTCTGGCCTTAGCTCCTTGCTGTGGCATTACTCCTCGACGTCTGTGTCAACTCCGGCGGCGAGGGAGGCCGGATCCGGCGTCACGGCGGCGGGTGAGGCTGGATCTGGCATCACGGCGGCGGGGGAGGCCGGATTCGGCATTATGGCGGCGAGGGAGGCCGGATCCGGCGTCGGGCGTTCGGATCCAGTGGCGGACAGCCGGATCCAGACCGGATTTCTAATTATGCAGCTTGTTGTATAGTGACTCAAATCCTACTTGATTAGGAATGGAGACAAAGTGTGTTATGAGGACTTATAATTCTATTAGAACTTGAGTTTTATCAATGTAGATATCAACCAAGTCAATATAATGGTCCCATTCAAGGCTTGTAAGGAGCAATTAGGAGCCCTCAAGAGAATTAGGCTAGACGGTTCTATAACACTAGATTCTTATATAGGGTAGACCCTCAAGAGTTATGCTTTATAGACTTTACGGCCGGCTTCTCCAAATCCTAATATCTTTGTGGTTACTTCAACGCCATCAAAAGTTTGCTACGAGATTCATCTACATTGCTCTTGATACGATGCAAGCTTATGTCATACTCGCAGTATCTTTCAAAGATGCAAGTGCTATTGTGTGCATAACTAGGGGTAGGAACCAAACCGGATCGGATACAGATGGATATGAGTGATCCTTCATTTTATCCCATATCTCATATTTTTCGATCTTAGAACCTGATATGGATACGAATACGAATACAGATATCCATATTGACACTAAAATGAATGTTCATTTTGAATGTGTGGGCCTAGTTCATGTATGTGGATGTGCATTTTGAAAGTTTAGAGACCTAGGTGACACAATCTACCTAGTTTAGGTGCTGGTCTAGCATCGCTGGTGCTAGCATGGACTGTCATGTGAGCAAACGGGTCGACCTGTGACATAGCATGGGCCTAGCTCATGTACGTGGATGTGCACTGTATCATGATAAAAAAAAACTAAGGTCTGTATCATTAGCTAAGATGTTAATAACAAGGACATGACAGAATCAGCTGTGTGATTGTTAAAGTAAAAGCATGTACTCTGGTGGCTGCAATCTCATACGAGTCCTATCCTTTAAAATGATGACTTGTTTGGATTACATTTGGTTGATTAAGCGCTACAGTACTATGATGTGTGTCTAGCACACGCTTACAGCTAGCTTGGAGGTCGTTCTAGGCAGATGTCACTCTTTTATCCAAGCACAAATTTCGCTTGTTGATCTCAATGATGCGGTGCAGGGGAAATCTGGGATCTTCCTTTGGGGGAGTGGTAGGCCAATGTGCCGGCCTGATGAACCTGCAAACACAGAAATGAAGAGGGGGAAAAACGGAGGTATTTTAGCGACATGCTCTGCTTTGATGTGCGGACAGTGTTGACCGCATCCTCTGTTTTCGGTGCGCTCTGTTCTGTGCTTCAGAGCAACGTGCCCAGTCACAATTCTTCTGTTGGTTTGTTTATCGCTTCAAATGTCCATGGGACACTAAAGAATGTTGGGTTTGCGCGGAGCACACTTTACTGGTCAAATTTGTGTCAAGCACACCCGGTGCCTTTGCCTACAAGGCTACAACACATCGTACTCTTATCAAAAGGCCGTATTGCCCTTGCCTCTCTACTCCCCATTCCACTCTCATTTCTTCCCGTTTCTCTCGCTGACGACGTGGTTGAGTCGCGGGCACGCTCGCCCCGGCTCCACCCACCCGTCCTAAAAATATTGTTTATTTTTGAGTAAAATGCACCATGGATTCTCACTTAGGTCCGCGAACTAAAAAAGTGGCCATCTAGGTCCTCAATCTACTGTGGTTTATCACCTGGGTCCTCCAACTAAAAATATGACCATTTAGGTCCTTAAACTAATGCTGGCCGACGCGATCGCCGGTCAGCTGCCCAACCACAGTGCAACCATGTGTTGATCTGCCGCTGTTGTGCCCGCTGGCCGACGCTACCTTCGCTCTCGCTCACTACCGTGCTTGTCATCAAGCATGGCTCCGCCGCCGGAAGTTGCCATGCAGCCAGGTCGAGTTGCCAGCTGGGTTGCCGCTTTGCTGCCACGTGCTACTATGTCGGATCGCCGTTGTTGCGCCGCGCCTCTTCACCATGAGTGCGTGCTGCCATGAGGATCGAGCTGCCGGAGTTTTTGACGACGGTGCCGATGCCGCAAGAGTAACGGCATGCTGGACGACGCTACGGATAAGATGTGTCGAGGTGCGCTGGCATGCGTATAGATGGCGGCGGCGGTGCGGCTGCAGCAGGAGGCAAAGCCGATAGACCCCCTTGCCGAGCAAGGACGAACAGATGAAGATTGAAAACGAGTCTATCGCTAGATATGTAGTTGTTAGGATTGATCTCCCACCAGTTAGGCCCAACGATCTAACTGGGCCTTGTTCTCACGCCCTGATCGGGGGCGCCCAACCCTACATGGTTGGTGGGCCCCCATCGCACAGCGCTATAAAGGAAAGGTGGGGGCCGGGGCTCGCGGTACGAGGTTCACCGTGCCGCCAGTCACCCCACCGACATCCTAACCCTAGACCCGATCTTGAGAAGGGGCGCTGCCAGCGACGGGAAGCACCACCGACGCCGGCAACGCCACCCCGACGCACACGCCGCCGCTGAGGACGCCACAGCGCCGACTCCCTCTCCACCGAACGTCGCTGCCGGCGCGCAGATGGCGTCCATCAACGAAACCCCGGCCGGAGCCTCGACCACTACGGCTTTTGATGGTTTGCAACCTATCACCCCCTTTCTCTCTGTCTCTCTGTGATCCCGAACACCTATTCCTACTAACAATACATCCTGATCCGATGAACATGACTAAAAAGAAAACTAACGCAAATCCGAAAGAGAGAAAAGGGGAAGAAGAAAGAAAGAAGGGTCGAACCCTAACCCTAATCCCAGTTTTCCATTCGGATGAACGAAAAGAAAGAAACGAAAGCAAAGAAATCAAATCGATAAGAACGAACCCTAACCCTAACCCTAGTTTTTCCCATTCGGATAAACCTGAAAAGAACAAACCCAAAATCAGAAAGGGGAAAAATGCGTTAGGGTTAGGGTTCGTCGGATGAACCTTCACCGGCGCGGGAGAAGAAGCCGAGCCGGGGGCGCGGGCTCACCGGGCTCGGCCAAGGAAGCGCCGCGGCCAGGCCGCTCGATGGCGGCGTGCTCACCCGTTGGGGAGCACGCGCGCCGGCGAGGGGGCCGGCGACGGCGCCAAGGCTCGCCATGGCCGCCCGCTCTGCTTTCCTCGCTTGCGGCTGTCTTCGCTACGGCTAAAGAGAGATGAGAGAGAGCGGCGAAGAAGAGAGAGAAAGGGAAGGGACGAATGGCTAGGGTTTCCAAGGCGCCGGCCGCAGCGACGCTTTTGATCCGCGCGAAACGGCCGCTCGGCCGTCGGATCAGAACAAACGGTTGAGATTTGCTGGGCCAACTCGCCAGCCCAGGCGGGCGCGAGCGCGCGTAGCGCTTTGCCGGCCTAGGCCCAGGTTGCGGCCTGGGTGCGGCCTGTGCGCGCGAGGACAGCTGGGCCGAGCCAGTTTCAGCGCGTCTTGGGCCGCGCTGGGCTGAAAAGAAGAAGAAGAAGAAAATTTTTCTTATTATTTTCCAGGAGCAATTTTAAATGTATATTTTGATGAATTTGAATGATTTTGATACAATTTTCTGTGCAAATTTTATCCAACGATATTTTGCTCAGAAAATAATGAATTTTTAGTGCTTCTGGAAAATAATAATATGAAAAGATTATTAATGTTTCCGCTGTGCATGATAATTATTGTTCTCTTTGATTAAATTTGAACCAACAGGAAAATTTAATTTTAAGAGAAATGAATTTCTGATAATTTTGATGCGATTATGATATTGTTATTTTCTGACCAACGTTGTTAATAACAATATTATAATTTTTTATCCATGAGAAATTGTGCATTAATTTTACTTCTGCCCAACCGTGATGTAAAATGTTTGCATGGATGAATTATAAGTTTTAATTTGACCAACGTTGAGTTAAAGCATGGAATTTTTATGTATAAATGTTTCTTACTTACTCTGGTGTGATTTCAGGAGGCAAATGCATTATGAACATTGCCAACATCCCGACACTCAACGGAACCAATCACCGTATGTGGCGGGAGAAGTATGAATTGGAACTTGCGTTGGGAGAGGTCGATTTTGCCATCACCTCACCGTCTCCTACTGAGCCAGAGGACCCGGTGAGAGGTGACAATGAATCTGACGCTGATTTCGCTTCTCGAAAGCGTGATCATGCTAAAATAAGAATGAAATATGACCTTGAACATAGGTAATGGACTCTCTCTAACCGCAAGTGCCTGTTGGTAGCCAAAGCCACCATAGAAGAACAGATAAGGGGCTCAATCCCTGAATGTGCTACTGCCAAAGAATATCTTGAGAAAATCAAGAGTCAGTTTACTGGGTCTACCAAGGCCACAACAAGTTCACTGATTAAGAAGCTTGTGAATGAGAAATTCACCGGTGGTAGCATAAGAGAGCACATTTTGAAGATAAACACTACGACATCTAAGCTAAAAGAAATGAATTTGAAGGAGGAGGATTTCCTGATTCATTTGATTTTTGCTTCTTTGCCAAAAGAATATGACACCTTCATTGTGAACTATAATATGTAGCCTGAAAGATGGGGCATAGAAAGACTCATCTCAATGTGTGCTCAAGAAGAGGAGAGGATAAAGTCCTCACAAGGTGAATCTGCTCATTTTGTGAAGGACAACAAAAGAAAGAACTTTAATGGCAAGAATTCTAAACCACAAGGGAAACCTAAGTGGGATAAGTCCTCTTCCTCCAGTTCACAGGGAAAGAAACCCCAGGATTCTGAGAATCAGTAGTATGGTGGAGCTGAAAAAGATCAGTGCAAGCACTGCTTCAAGAAGGGACACTACAAGAGGGATTGTCCAGACTTCCTAAAATCTCTTCTAAAGAAAGGTGATGAATTTATTATATTTGTAGATGAATCCCTGTATTTATGTTATGACAAATCCACTTGGTGGGTTGATTCAGGAGCAACTACTCATGTTGCAAATTCTTTACAGGGGTTAAGTGGGACGAGAACCTTGCAAAGAAGAGAAAGAACGATTAAAGTTGCAAATGGAGTGCAAGCCAATGTTGAAGCCATTGGAGATTTTTCTTTAGCATTGAATAATGGTTTTGTACTTAGACTTAAAGAAGTACTTTATGTTCCCTCTTTGCGTAGAAATTTGATAAGTGTTTCGAAACTTGATGATGATGGAATTGATTGCCATTTTGGTGATGGCAAGTGTAAGATACTGGTTAATAATAAATGTGTTGGTCTTGCCTTCCGACAAGACAAGCTTTATTTATTATCTCTTGCTGAGAATGCGAACAATGTATGTGATGAGAATGTGAATGATTCCCCATCTGCGGATGTAACTAAGAAGTGGAAGAGAATTGATACTGTCTCTTTGAAATTATGACATTGTCGCTTGGGCCATATTTCGAGGGGGAGAATGGAACGATTGGTTAAGGAATCAATTCTCCCGCACTTAGAATTTTCAGATTTAGAACAATGTATTGATTGCATCAAAGGAAAGTATGTCAAGAAAATTAAGAAAGATGCCAAACGAAGCACAGGAATTTTAGAAATAATCCACACAGACATATGTGGTCCTTTTTCTGTGAAAAGTGTGGATGGTTATGAGTCATTTATAACATTCACAGATGACTACTCTCATTATGGCAATATTTATCCAATTAAAGAAAGATCGGAAGCATTGGATAAATTCAAAATATTTAAAGCTGAAGTTGAAAATCAGCACAATAAGAAAATCAAGATAGTACGATCAGACTGAGGGGGAGAGTACTATGGGCAACATACCCCATATGGCCAAATTCTTGGACCATTTGCAAGGTTCCTACAGTAAAATGGCATAGTTGCTTAGTACTCCACACCGGGGAAACCTCAGCAGAATGGAGTGGCTGAAAGACGTAACCGTACCTTAATGGATATGGTAAGAAGCATGATGAGTTACTCCACATTACTGATTAATTTATGGATGGAGGCACTGAAAACCGCCATTCACATACTTAATCGAGTACCAAGTAAATCGGTGCCTAAAACACCGTATGAATTATGGACAGGAAGGGAACCCTCACTTAACCATTTGCGTGTGTGGGGCTGTCCAGGTGAGGCAAAAGTGTTTAACCCAAACATAGGAAAGTTAGACTCCAAGACAGTCAGCTACCATTTTATTGGCTATCCAGAAAGATCGAAAGGATATCGCTTCTATTATCCTGACAGACATACGAAGATTGTAGAAACAAGATACGCTTTGTTCTTGGAGGATAACATGATCAGGGGGAGCATGGTAGCACGAGAAATCAGCCTACAGGAGAAGCGGGTACATGTACCCACTCCGATGGTTGAAGAACCATTCTTCATGCTATCTGCAACTGTTGCACCGATAGTGCAGGACACTATAGTGCCAACACCTGTTGCAAGTTCTCCCGTGGCGACAGTGAATGAACATGAGGAACCTGTCCTTGAGGAACCTATCCTTGAGGAACCTATAGAACCAAATATTGCACATGAGGAAGAACAACAACAGCTCAATGTGGAACAAGTGCCGGAGGCACCTAGAAGGTCTCAAAGAATAAGACGATCAACTATTACTGATGACTATGAAGTTTATGAAACAGAAGAATGTCAGATGGGGGATGATCCCACCTCATTTGAAGAAGCCATGAGAAGCGACCACTCATCAAAGTGGCTTAAGGCCATGGAAGATGAATTGAAATCAATGAGTACCAATAAAGTTTGGGACTTAGAAAATATTCCTAAAGGAGTCAAAACAGTAGGCTGTAAATGGGTCTACAAAACGAAATATGACTCCCAAGGAAATATAAAAAGATTTAAAGCGCGACTTGTGGCGAAAGGCTTCACACAAAGAGAAGGGATTGATTACAATGAGACGTTTTCTCCAGTCTCATGTAAAGATTCTTTCAGAATTATAATGGCACTTGTAGCCCACTATGATTTGGAGTTACATCAAATGGATGTAAAGACGGCTTTCCTAAACGGAGATTTGGAAGAAAATGTTTATATGGCACAATCGAAAGGTTTTGTCGTAAAAAGAAAGGAAAATATGGGATGCCGCCTGAAGAAATCAATCTACGGATTGAAGCGAGCTTCAAGACAGTGGTATTTGAAGTTTGATAGAACGATAAAAGGTTTTGGGTTTGAAGAAAATGTTGAGGACAATTGTGTTTATGCAAAGTTCAAGAATGGAAAGTACATATTCCTAATTTTGTATGTGGATGATATCTTACTTGCTAGTAGTGATATCAATCTACTAATGGAAACGAAGAAATTCTTGTCCTCAAACTTTGATATGAAAGATCTCGGTGAGGCTTCGTTCGTTTTGGGAATAGAGATTCACCGAGACAGGAGAAAAGGGGTTCTAGGATTATCGCAAAAGGCATACATAGAAAAGGTCCTGAAGAAATTTAGTATGCATGCGTGCAGTCCTTCACCTGCTCCTATAGTCAAGGGCGATAGATTTGGGGAACATCAGTGTCCTAAGAACCAATATGAAATTGACCGAATGAAAGCGGTACAGTATGCTTCAGCTGTTGGAAGTTTACAATATGCTCAAGTGTGTACACGCCCTGACTTAGCTTTTGTTACCGGGTTACTTGGCAGATATCAAAAGAATCCAGGAATTGAACATTGGAAATTAGTGAAGAAAGTCCTGCGTTATTTGCAGGGTACGAAAGGCCTCATGCTTACGTATAGAAGATCTGATTCCCTACAAATAGAGGGGTATTCAGATTCTGATTATGCGGGAGATGAAAGAAAATCCACGTCAGGATATGTATTTACTCTCGCAGGAGGGGCTATATCGTGGAAAAGCTCCAAACAAACCGTGACTACATCCTCGACAATGTATGCCGAGTTTGTAGCATGCTATGAGGCAACGGGGCAGGTGAATTGGCTGAAGAAATTCATACCCGGATTGAAAGTGATTGATGATATAAATGAACCACTAAGATTGTATTGTGATAACAATCCAGCGGTACAGTATGCTCACAACAATAGGTCAAGTGGTGCTACCAAACACATTGACATAAAGTACTATGTTGTGAAAGATAAAGTTCGGGATCATATAATAAATCTTGAGCATATAAGTACAGAGAAAATACTCGTGGATCCGTTCACAAAGGGCTTACCACCCAACGTGTTCAGAGAACACGTAGCCGGCATGGGTTTAAGGGAAAACCTATGATTCCTGAACATACGAAGGGCCCAAAGAAAGTTTACATTTCAAAACGGAGAATTGTATTGTGGCTGTTAGTCTAACGGCACTAATTGCTGTGACGATAGGACAGTTCTATGCACTAATCTGTGATGAAATAGGATGGAAGCAAGAAAAATATGAATTGAAAGTTTTGAGTATGATATTCAAGAACGAAGAATAGATGAGAGATCAAGGGGGAGAATGTTAGGATTGATCTCCCACCAGTTAGGCCCAACGGCCTAACTGGGCCTTGTTCTCGCGCCCTGATCGGGGGCGCCCAACCCTACATGGTTGGTGGGCCCCCGTCGCACAGCGCTATAAAGGAAAGGTGGGGGCCGGGGCTCGTGGTACGAGGTTCACCGCGCCGCCAGTCACCCCACCGACATTCTAACCCTAGACCCGATCTTGAGAAGGGGCGCTGCCAGCGACGGGAAGCACCACCGACACCGGCAACGCCACCCCGACGCACACGCCGCCGCCGAGGACGCCACAGCGCCGACTCCCTCTCCACCGAACGTCGCTGCTGGCGCGCAGATGGCGTCCGTCAACGAAACCCCGGCCGGAGCTTCGACCACTACGGCTTTTGATCGTTTGCAACCTATCACCCCCTTTCTCTCTGTCTCTCTGTGATCCTGAACACCTATTCCTACTACCAATACATCCCGATCCGATGAACATGACTAAAAAGAAAACTTATTATATTCAGCATTGTATATATTATTATACGTACATATTGGCTGGCCGTTTCATCGGTTAAAGAAACGTGACGTGCATGTACCCAGAAATGTGACGTGCATGTACCCCAGCAAAGGAGATAATCAACGTGCATGGAGAGCTCTGCTGAATGATTGGCTAGCGACGTAAATATGTTTGCATGCATGTGCGCAAAAATGCCTTTAATCCGAAAATAATTATGGCCTGAAAATATACTCGAGCCTGATCATATCATGTTGCCTTTAAATAGGCTTATAGAGTTTCTAAAAAAATAGGCTTATAGAGTTGATGTGGTGAGATATGGAACTCTACTCGGGTTCCACATTAGTTTAAGGACATAAAAGGTCACGACCTAGATGATAGTCCACAGTAGATTGAGGACGCGATGGTCACTTTTTTTTGTTCAAGGACCCAAGTGTGAATCCATGAAAAGTTTAAGCACCCAGGGTGCATTTTACTCTTTATTTTCTATATATAAATTTGTCAAACTTAATATAGCACAACACTGTTTTAAAATTACAACCTTTTTTTAGAACAGAGGGAGTATCATAATTAGTATGGCTACATGTGAGCCCCCAGATTAAAAGAATTAAAATCTCATGTTCCTTGTAAAAGTTTCAGCAAATTTGATAGAAGTTTTTCGAAATGATGTGCCATACAGTTTTATGCTTCATGGAGATCGGTGTGGATAGATCTATATGTGGATCCCACGTTAAAACCTGACCCTAAAATCCAAACATTTGTTCACACATTAGAGTTTTAGTAAATTCTCCAAAATTTAGTAAATATAGTGTCTAAGGGGCTAATTGCCACGATTAAAAAGTGTTCCTAGCAAAGCCAATATTAAGTACTCCCTCCATCCCAAATTATAAGTCATTCCAAGAATCTTGGAGAGTCAAAGCATCTCAAGTTTAACCAAATTTATATGATAAGATAATAATATTTATGATACTAACTAAGTATCATTAGATTCTTCATTAATTATATTTTCATAGTATACTTATTTAATGGTCATAATTTTTTGTAATTATTTCTATAATTTTGGTCAAACTAGAGATGCTCTGATTCTCCAAGATTTTTGGAATGACTTAAAATTTGGAATGAAGGGAGAAGCAAATATCAATATTAAATAATGTGCTACAGCAAATTTACCCACATGGAAATGGGGAAAGAAGATGATATGGCCACTATGGGAGGGGCCTACAAAAAGCTGTCACCAGTAGGCACCCGGAGCAAAGAGAAAGATGCTGCGGCATGTGGAAGAAGAGAGGGCATCGATATCATGGGTGGAATAGATTATTAATGCGGTGGTGCATTATTTTTTTGCCTTTTGGTGTAGCGTCACGATGATCCTGTCCCCTCTCTGATCTGTTCCATCTTCCAAGGCAGCAGCTAGAGAGCAACTTGGAACAAAAAACAGGAGGCGGCTGTGGCTCCTCGGCTTGATCCGTCGATACCCGGCGCGAAGCCGGATCCGGCGAGAAGGGGAGCCGGATTCGCGACCAGCGGTGGCCGTTGACTCGGTGAGTTCTATCTCGCGCTCTTCCGTCCTTTGTGCCCATCCAAATAGCTCCTAGGTATGCCCACAGTAGCCTCACTCCTTGGGTTTGCCCAGGACATATCTGATCCATGGAGACCGCAACGGGGGCACTATCGAGGGTCATCACCAGGCTTGGTGTTCTTCTCACCGACGAGTACAATCTGCCAAAGAGGATGAGAGAGGAGATTATGTTTCTTCAATCTGAGCTCGAGAGCATGGAGTTTGCCCTCAAGAAGCTCTCCAATACACCGACAGACCAGCTTAACATCCAGGACAAGATCTGGGCCAGAGATTTGAGCAAGCTGTCTGATAACATAGAGGACATTATTGACACACACATGATACCTGGCAAGCTCAACGAGTCATCAGAGTTGAGTCGTATACGGAGATCAATAATTGCCAAAATCCATTTATTCCAATTTTATATGATTGCTACTGGGATCAGAGACATCAAGATCCGTGTCTCAGAGGTGCACAAGAGGTGTCCCAGGTACGATGTTAACCTTGGTGTTGACAAACCTACCAAACCTACTGTGGACCCACGTTTATTTTCTCAGTACACAATGATTAAAGAGCTCGTTGGCATTGATGAAACTAGAGATGAGCTAATCAAGATTTTGATGGGAGAGAACGGAGTGCCCTCACAGCAAGGCAAGATAGTCTCCATTGTTGGATTTGGTGGGATGGGCAAGACAACTCTTGCTAATGCAGTGTATGAGAAGATTAGTGCACAATTCGATTGCTATGCTTTTGTATCAGTGTCTCAAACTCCTGACTTGAATAAACTATTCAAGGACATCCTGTATCAACTTGATAGGAATAAATACGATGACAGCATCAATGAAACTTTTGTTTACGAGCAGCAGCTCATCAATGAACTCAGAGAATTCCTTCAACATAAAAGGTATGGAAGCCCAAGCATTCCTGCAATTAGTGTGTGCATATGAATTGTTTTGCCGCTGTTGAGTTTTGCCCTCCAATCATAATACTACGTCCTAGGGCCAAACAAGGTTAATGAGAAATGTGCATGCATGCCCTAGTTAAATAAAAAAATACAGCCATTTATGTTTTAAACATCATTGTTCAGTGGAAATAATATGAGCAATGACAGTGATTTTTTCCCTGGGTGTCTTTTTTTTTTTTTTGGTTAAGCTTCTGAGTCGACTTATTTTGTCTATGGACATGTTAATCTTGTCTAACTCATGAGTTCATTTGCATTGTTCCAGTTAGCTTAATTGGCACAATTTGGTTCACGAACAATAGAACTTCCCATCGTAATTTTATTAGTTTTTGCTAATAACTTGCCCTGTGTGTAGGTATTTTCTTGTTATTGATGACATATGGGATATCTCAGTCTGGCAAACGATTAGACGTGCCTTTCCTGATAATGATATTGGATACATAATTATCACAACAACGCGTAATTTTGGTGTTGCGGAAGAAGTTGGTGGTGCTTACAAGTTGAAACCCCTTTCCCTGAGTAACTCCCAAAAGTTGTTGTACAGAAGAATATTTGGTAACGAAAACAAGGACAACATTGAAGACACAGAAAAATGTCTGAATAAGGAGCTGGCTGAAGTATCCAAGAGAATACTACAGAAATGTGGTGGTGTTCCCTTGGCTATTGTTACAATAGCTAGTCTTCTAGCATCTAAAGCAAGAAATGAGATTGATTGGTATGATGTGTACAACTCTATTGGCACTGGTCTTAGCGATAGTACTGATGTGGTTAATATGAGAAAGATATTATCACTTAGCTATTATGAAATGCCCTCCCATCTGAGAACTTGCTTATTATATTTAAGCATGTTTCCGGAAGATTATAAAATTGAAAAAGATCGTTTGATATGGATGTGGATAGCCGAAGGCTTTATTCAATGTGAAAACCAAGGTAAGAGTCTATTTGCAATTGGCGACAGTTACTTCAATGAACTCATGAACAGAGGTATGATCCAACCTATATATGAGAGGTACACTGGCTTGATATATGCTTGTCATGTACATGATATGGTGCACGATCTTATTCGCTTCTTGTCAAGTGAAGAAAATTATACTATATTAAATGGTGTGTGGTACACATCTCCATTAAAGTTGTTTAGGAGGTTGTCTCTTCAATATGGTAAAGAAGATAACGCTATGGATATTGGAAGCTTGGAACATGTAAGGTCAGCTGTTGTCTTTCCATCAGCATTTTGTGTAATGCCAGACCTTCAGAGATTCCGAGTTTTACGAGTCCTGAATTTACAAGATTGTGATCTTTCACGAGGTTACAGCCTTAAGTACCTTAAGCATTTATTTCACTTGAGGTACCTAGGACTATGTGCCACACACATTGCTCAGCTTCCTAAACAAATAGGAAACCTAAAATTTCTACAGACTTTGGATGTGAGGGGCAACAATATGTTTAGCTTGCCATCAACTGTTCTTCAGCTCAAAGATTTGATGTGCCTGTACATTGATGAGTTTACAAGAGTGCCAAATGGGATTGGGAGCCTAACAAACCTTGAAGTGCTGTCAACTTTAGACATTACCGTCTCCATTGACATTATAGAAGAGTTGGGCCAGCTAATGAAACTGAGAGTGCTTCATATTTTGCTGTTCATTGGTTGGAGTGGCAAGCTGGTGGAGTGCCTATCCAAACTGCAAAATATCGAATATCTATACATCAAGACTTTTGGAGATAATCAATGGGACTTTGGTGGATTGGATGCCTGGGTTGCCCCTCGACATCTCTGTAGATTGGATATAGAATGGCCATGCTGGTTCTCAACACTGCCAGCAAGGATGAATCAGTCTTATCTACTGGACCTTGTATACCTATCCATTGCTGTGAGGGATTTAGGGCAGGTCAATCTCGAAACCCTTGGGAGGTTGCCAGCTCTCCGTGTGCTAAAACTGTCAGTGGATCCAAAAAATCTTGGAACACTTGGGGGATTCATCATTGGTGCTGGATTATTCCCATGCCTTGTATTGTTCCAGTTCGGAGGATCTATAAGGCCTATAGTGTTTCAGCAAGGAGCTATGCCAAGGCTGGAAATTCTTAACTTTGAGTTCTGTGTACAGGCAGCTAGACAAATCACCTGCAACGGTGATGGTCCTGAGTTGGGTCTGGGAAACCTGTCATCACTCCAGGATGTCAAAATTTATTTGCGTTCTAGAGGCGCTAACAAGGAAGAGGTAAGGGAATTGGAGGCTGCGCTGAGGCATGCAGTTGAAATCCATCCCAATCTTCCCAAGCATCAGATATGCGGATGAAAAAAATCCAGGTCTCGACGCGTAGAACAGTTTTATGAGCATGTTTACTTCTGATTCAATGTAATGGTGTACTGTTCTAATTAAATGCATGTTTGCTTGCATGTTTTGCTCCCGTGTGTGATGCTTGATGCGTTTAGAGGACGATCTGTTCGTGGGAGACGAGGAACAAGTCCCAGAGGAGTTTGAGCAGCCTGAGCTTGATCAAGGCAAGTGCAGGCACCATTTGATCATCTTGATTACCTATTCACTATTTAATTCACCTTTACTTACATTGCATGTGTCTCAATTATGTAAACCCTATGGACCTAACTAGCCCTACTTTTACCTTCCTTGTTACCCCTGGGGTTTTATCATGGGTTGTGTAGTTATGCTTAGCTGCTCCACCCGCAACGACACATGATGATAAACATAATCTTGACTATGGCTTATTGCAACATGATGATGTTTAAAAGATGCTTTTATAGCAACTTGGTTTAAGGTGAAAGGGGGAATGAGTACTGGAGCCCTTCCCTGTTTCAGGGGTACTCGTGTCTACTCTCCCTAAGGACCGGTTCGTGGAGCGACCACCTGAGACTTACCGTACATCCTCAAGCCATATGGCTCTGGCTTGACATATTAGCAGGACCTCTACTAGTAGGGTGTAGCTTATCGGGTAGGCGTAAGAGAGCAACCTAGGTAATGAATATTAAGTTGCGGATGTTCGGGTCCCGTGGCTACGGGGACGGCTTTTGGCGCCTAGGCAAAACCTTGCGGGTTGCATTCTATTAATTAGAACCTGTGAACAGTCTCGTAGTGAGACCCTGCCTACTCACCTCGGTAGTGTTTCGGGGCTGATAACCTCAGGCATATGGGGATCACGACTTGAGGGTAAAGATGTACATCTCTGCAGTGTTTTAAACATGGTATATTAGCCGTGCTCACGGTTATGAGCAGCCCAGACCCTCAACTGATTAGAATATGGACACTTGAACAGCAGGTGATGTTTCTTCGGATGGAGGTGGCTACCTCGGTATATGATGATGATATAATAATGTTCTTCATGATAATTAATGGTTGAGATCTTTCACTCATCTTAGTAATCAGGTTGTACTAATAAAATTTGCCAACTAAAATGCCAATCCGCAGTAAGCCTGAGTCAGCCTACCTTGGTTTTAAGCTTTGCATATCATTTATTTTCCGCATGTACTTGCTGAGTTCGACATGGACTCACCCTTGCTATAATCACAAAATAAAGGCTGCTCGGATACACAAGATTGGGAGGCGTTTCCTGAAGATCTACCTGGGTGTTAGGCTCGTGTTCCTGCCGTCGACCTTCCTGTGGTGAGGTGGATCCGCTACAATGTCGTCATCGTCTTTACCTTTCGTTGGATGCTATCGTTTATGTTGCCGCTAGACTTTGATAAAGGCTTGTAATAATGATCCTTGTACTCGCTAACGCTCTTTTGTACGGACACTGTGTTTTGGACCTTTAATGAAGTCATTGCATGTGTGGAAATTGATCCTGGCACACATGTAATATGCACCTGGTTTATCCCTTCAGAATCGGGTGTGACATAGAGAAGGCTTGATGTTAATATCATGACATCCCTTGATCAATCAGATAGCTTAATGTCTTTTGTTGAATCCAAATTATTTGATCGCTGCTAGTTTTATAAATTTAAAACTTAATGATCCATGCTATCTTCTGCTAAATGAAATTATAACGAGTAGACAAAAAATGTGGTTCCATGTTAGTATGCTTAATTTCATAGTCTACATATATATGTGCTCTCAGGTTGCTCTATTTTCAATGGTTAAAGGTTTCAGAAATAACTTTTCTGTTGCCAGCTTATCTGTTCCATGTCATGGTGATAAATCTTGCTTCTATATATCTATCCATTGGACATCAGCATGCTGATATTTTTAATGAAATTGTTGTCAACCAGTTGATAGGTAATAGACGATTCACAATGCGATCGGACTATAGCCCGCGGCAACGCGCGGGGTTCCTGCTAGTTCAAGGGATAGTTGTATGATCTTAGCAAGAACATCAATGGAGAAACATTGGATGAGAGGCGGCTCATCGACGTAATCAGAGATTTCCTTACTGGTATGAGGTGTACCATTCCATTGGTATTGGTCTTGAGGACAATTTTGATGTGGAGAATATGAGAAAGATTTTGTCATTTAGCTATTATAATATGCCATCCAATCTGAGGACTTGCTTATTATATTTCAATATGTTTCCTGAAGATTACGAAGTTCAAAAAAATTGTTTGATATGGATATGGATTGTGGAAGGTTTTATCCAGTGTGAAAAAAACAAGGCAAGAGCCTATTTGAAATCGGAGAGAGTTACTTCAATGAGCTCATAAACATAAATATGATCCAACCCATATGACAAGGTATATGAATGTCGTGTACATGACATGGTGCTTGACCTTTTCTGCTCCTTGTCAAGTGAAGCAAAATTTGTTACTATATTAAATGGTATGGATCAGATGTCTCCAACAAGTAACATTAGGAGGTTATCAATTCAAGATGGCAAGGAAGACGGTTCTATGACTCTGACAACTAGGAGCTTGCAACAAGTAAGATCAGTTGTTGTCCTACGACTGACCTCTAGTCTAATAATACCGGTCCTTAGGAGTTCCCAAGTTTTACGTGTGATGGATTTACGACATTGTGATCTTTCACATTGTTACAACCTTAACAAGTGCCTTGGACATTCCCGTTGTAGTTGATGATGCACTGGAGCCGCGTCTCGTGGTACAGGTCTGAGTGTTGGTTCCTGCAGACCTTGTCCAACACTCGCTCCGCCCGGGCCTCGTACCCCGGGGCGCACCTGAAGAAGTCCTGCATACATGCATCATGTATCATTTCATTATTTTAAGAACGACCAATGAATACAATAAATTGACCAATGTAGTGCGATGAAGACTTACCCAGTGCTCCTGCTTAATCCGCGCCGCCTTGGTGCCTACGACGTTGTCCGTGGCGAGGGCAAAGTGGTCCCACGTCCAGGGTGGCATAGTCACATTGCCGTTGGTGCCTGCGACGGTGACCATGCCAGGGTAGTGCTCCCGAATCAGAAGGCTCAGGATGCCATTGATCTGGCGTACCTGGCCGGCTCCGGACACAACTTCCCAGTTGCTGCACGAGTCATTAAGAAGAATTATTAGTCTCCATTTTGATTGTCAACATGTCATATGAACAAGTAGAGAAAACATGAATGGTTACATACCCGTCACCCACGGGTCGAATCATCGGGCGCTGGTGAACTGGGATTGGCCTCCGCGGGAGGGTCGACGGCCCGCGCAAGTAGACGGTCGACCCACTAGAGGAAGAGGAACCCCCTGCTGTCGCCGCCTCCTCATGGCCAGATGAAGCGGAACCCCCTGCTGTCGCCGCCTGGTCATCCTCATCCCCCGCGGCCGCCCCCTGGTCGCCCTCATCCCCGGAGGCCACCACCTAGTCCTCCTCGGGCGATGGGGCGCGAGGCGTAGGCCTCGTCCTCAGACGGCCGCGGGGGCAGCCGGTCCTAGTCCTCCTCGTTGACGTCTCCGCCGGCGGCTCCTCGTCCTCCTGAGCGGGGGGGTGTCACGTAGAGCGAGTGGAGACGCCTCTGCCTTCCCCCAGGCATTTTGTCGAGTTCCTGCAATTACAAAGATGCAAAATGAATTTGTAAGTCCTTATAAAGAGATGGAAAATGAACGAAACATAATTGCAAATTAATAATAATAATAATAATAATAATATAGTATTACATGAATTAGAAATAATCTCCCTCGTCATCATCTCCCTCATTGTCATCATCTCCCTCGTTGTCATCGGCATCACTATCAATATTGTCAAAAAAATCGGCCTCATCTCCAACGTTGTCATCATTGTCATCGCCTAAACATAATTGCTCAAGCATTTGTAAGTCGTTGGCATTTTGCACCTCATCTCCATCGTCCTCATCTCCATCGTCCTCATCAATGTCATTATCTACTTCCATGCCCATCAGCGAAGACATGTCTATGTCAAACCTCCCTTCTAGCCCCTCTGGTTGATAGAACTCTCCATCGTATGTGTTTGGGTCAAAGTTGTAATCCTCATCGTTCGGGACATGCACTTTACCGTGCGGCGATACCTTGTGCACAAGGTACCAGCCCATAAGATTAGGGTCTTTTTGGCATGCCCATGGGAGATAATAAACTTGCGTGGCCTGTTGAGCCACAATACAGACATCGTCGCCTCGATAGACGGAATCTTGCCAAATTTCGACTTGCCCAAGCTCAAGGGTCGTTCTCGTTACATCAGGATCGAACCAATGGCATTTGAATACGACTGGACTAAGAGGTTTGCAACCCTCAAATCTGAGCTCGTATATTTCTTCGACTATGCCATAGTAGTCGCGGTCATCGGTGCCAGGCGTACAAACTCCGGTATTCGTGGTTCTTCGGTTTGGGCGACTCTGTTCGTGTCTTGTTATGTGAAAGCGATATCCATTCACATCATAAACGGTAAATGACTTGACCTTATAGGCGAAGCCATTGGCAACCTGTCTCAACTCATCACTCATTTCCGCATCCGTGCTGGCCTACAAGGTGAGGCCAGATAGATCGTTACATTACTCGCTCGTACGAGCAAAGTGGTGAGTCAAAGATAGAACGAGGTAAATTGGACGGTACCTTCTTACTAAACCAGAAAATGAAATCGGGCACACCATCTTTGAGAAGGCTATCTTGTTCTTGAGGGGAAGGAGCCCAATCCTCTTGCCAGTACTTATCCAAAAATTCCCTAAAAAAACGAGAGACAAGGGGGTTGGATGGATGGAGGATAGTGACGACGTATGTAACAAGCTCATTGAGAACTTACCGCAAATACGGGTTCACTTTGTCAAGGTTCAACAACACATACAACATGATAGTGCGCCACTCATCATACTGCAAGGTCTTGGTGCTCGATGCGCTTGCGCTTCTGAGTTGCCCTTTGAAAAGGCTGAGGTTCGATGAACTCTCGTCGGCGTTGTAATGAGGGGGTGGATTGTGCACACTTGGAAGGTTGTCCTTATAGTATGCTATTGTGAAGTTTGACACCTCCTCCATAATGAATGCCGCTGCCACGGACGCCTCAATTTTGGCTTGATTTCTACACTTTTTGCGAAGAACCTTTAGACATCTCTCGATTGGATAGCACCAACGGGCCTGCACGGGACCCCCCATTCATGCCTCGTACGGTAGGTGCAAAATCAAATGCTGCATCGGCATGAAGAAGCCGGGTGGAAAGATCTTCTCCAACTTGTAGAGCAACACAGGTGCCACTTTCTCTAAGTCAACAACCACGGCTCGAGATAACACCTTGGCACAAAGCTGACGAAAGAAATAGCTCAACTCTGCCAGCACACGCTAGACATTCTCGGGGACATATCCCTGGGTCATGGCAGGAAGAAGCCGTTCAATCCATATGTGGTAGTCATGACTCTTCATCCCTAAGACTCGCATAGTAGACAAGTTCACTCCCCTCCTCAGATTCGTCGCATACCCATCAGGAAACATTAACGTCTGGATCCACCACAATACCTCCTTCCTTTCGTCCTTTTTCAAGACGAAATCGGCATGAGGCCTTTTCCATTTCTTGCCGGGCGCAGAAGGCTTCATCACTAGCTTTGGTCTATCGCACAACGTCGCCAGGTCCAGTCTAGCCTTAACGTTGTCCTTTGTCTTATCAGGAATGTCCATGAGTGTTGCCCAAAGTGCCTCGGCGACATTCTTTTCAGTGTGCATTACATCAATGTTGTGTGGAAGAAGGAGGTCATTGAAATAGGGGAGCCTAGTCAAGCCCGATATATGAGTCCACATGTGATCCTGACCATATCCAATAAAACCACCTTTGTTGTCATCAATTTTGAGAGCCTCTATTTGAGCATGAACCTCGGCGCCGGTCATCATCTGAGGTGTAGGGTCAGTGACTCAAACACCTTTCGTGAAGTTCTTGATGTCTCGTCTGAATGGTTGGTTAGAAGGGAGGAATCGACGATGTTGGTCGAACGAAGAGAACTTGCCACCCTTCTTCAACCAATTGAACCTCACAGCTTCCTTGCATACTGGGCATGGGAACTTCCCGTGAACACACCACCCGTAGAATATGCCATACGCTAGGAAGTCATGCAGGGAGTACTGGTACCAGACATGCATTTTGAAGTTCCTCTTTGTAGCTCGGTCGTATGTCAGTACCCCGTTTTCCCAAGCATCGATCAATTCGTCAATCAGAGACTCCATGAACACTCCCATATTGTTCCCCGGGTGTCCGGGAATTATGAGCGACAGGAATACGTTCTTGGGTTGAAACATGACGCCGGGGGGAAGATTTAGGGGGATCACGAACACGGCCAACAAGTGTACGGGGCCGCCATCATTCCATACGGATTGAACCTATCTGTTGCCAGTGCTACACGTACATTCCGAGCCTCCTCAGCTTTATCGGGATGTTTACCATCAAAGTGGACCCATGCATCACCATCGGATGGATGTACCATCTTCTCAGAATTGTATCTTTTGCCATTTTTGTGTCATGCCATCTGTTTGGCGGACTCCTATATCATGAATAGCCGTTGGATCCTCGGTATGAAAGGAAGGTACCATAGGACCTTCTCAGGGATATCAAGCTGCTTCTTCTGGCCATCACTAGAGTCTACCTCCAGAAACCTAGATGATTTGCACTTTGGACAGTGCGTTGCTTTCTCGTGTTGTTTCCTAAATAGGACGCAACCATTCGGACAAGCATGGATCTGCTGATATGGCATCTTCAGTGCACGAAGAAGTTTCTATGACTCGTACATGTTCTTCGTCAGAACATGACCCTCCAGAAGCAGGGTCCCAACAAATGCCAACATAGCATCGAAGGCGTCTCGACTCAGGCTATACTGCGACTTGAACCCCATTAGGCGTCCAACGGCATCCAGTCGTGAAACCTCGGTCTTTTCGTGAAGGGGCTGCTGTGCCGAAGACATCATGTCATAGAACGCCTTTGCGGTTTCCTCTGGTTCCTCCTCCATTCCTTCACCAAACTGTGCCTCATGAAAGTCATCCATCATGTCTGGTACCCCGGCATCACCATCAAAATCCTCGAGGCGTTGTCTCACCACCTCCTCTATCATACGATCCGCTTCACCATGGAAGATCCAGCGGGTATAGTTTGGCGTGAATCTAAACTTGCAAAGATCATATTTGCTCCAGGGACACGGCATCCGACTCGCCCCTTGAGCAGCCGGGCCAAATGCATGGTCTAAGAAAGAGAGGTATTGCACATCCATTCTGGGGTCATCTCTGCGTGGCCCGTGTACATCCAGTCACGGTTATCCATCCTCTGATATATATATATATATATATATATATATATATATATATATATATATATATATATATATATATATATATATATAAGCGAGTAATAAAACCAGTAATTGTATCTACACGGCGTTCCTACTATCTAATAGGTGAAGGATAGGTCCTAATCCCACCCGC
Source organism: Miscanthus floridulus (assembly GCF_019320115.1). NCBI lineage: Eukaryota > Viridiplantae > Streptophyta > Magnoliopsida > Poales > Poaceae > Miscanthus > Miscanthus floridulus. The sequence goes on along the minus strand of NC_089588.1, from coordinate 112,501,531 downwards.
GGATGTGTAGATGAGGTTAGTCTCCATGCTCTACTCCTATCCGAGATGGAATTTCGGCAGCACCTCCCCGTTGTTCTCCCGATACACGTCCTGGCAAGGAGAGTGTGTATCCGGAGAACAACATGGAAGAGCTGCCGAAACTCGGTCTCGGACCGAAGCAAACCATGGAAACTAACCCATCTACGCATCCGCGGGCTGTCTAAAAAACATGGACAATCTGAAACAGATACGGTCGTAGATATGCAAAGATCCACATACCTACGACCGTATCTCTTTCGGACGGGAGACGTCTAACTGGGTTACGCGATCTAAGACAATGATACGGGAGGAGGGCTTATTTATACCTAGGGTGGCGGTGGAGTCAGGCTAGCGGGGCAGTGGCGAGTCAGGGCAATGACAAGGCGATGCTGTGTAGGCAGACCCGCAACGCCGATGAAGAGGATCGGGGTCGCCGAGTCCCCTCTGACGTGCTCTTCTCTGCAAAAGAAGAAACACAATACTATAAGTTGAAAATTTCGGCAGAACCTCCCCTGTACGGGGAGGTTTCCAAAACCTGCAAGAAAAAATCGACACGATGGCCGACAACCACATATCAAGGGAACAAATACAACGTGCTCGAAACTTTCTCAAATTTTTACCACAGCCTACCCATACGATAACACGGCATCTCCACAAGTTTCATGTTTTTTCGATTTCGTTTGCATTTTATGGAATTAAAAAACATCTCGCACGCAATTTGGTGGCGTTGCCCCGTGAGCAAGTTGATAGAAATTTCAGGTCAGTTCCTGGATTTGGCCTAAACTTACACTCACAAACATGAATGCCATTTTTTGAATCATTCAAATCCAATATTCGATGCACCTGCAGTTCAAACTCGTATTTTCCGAAAAAATCAACAAAATGGAATAAACTAATGAAATATAGAAAAAATCAGTCAAAATGTGCAAAATTTGAATATGTGGTTCCTGGTACTGTTGTAGGGCTACCAAAAAAAATTGGTGGCCAAAATAAAAAAAAATTGCCGAGTGCCAATCCGTGGCACTCGGCAAACTTAATTATTTGCCGAGTGCCTAACGCCTGGCACTTGGCAAAGTTGAAGGCGTTGGGTCCGTTATGCCTCTAACAATATTTGCCGAGTGCTCTAGTTTGCCGAGGGCCTGACACTCTGGCATATTAAGGTCTGCCGAGTGCCTATATTTTGCCGAGTACTAGGCACTTGGCAAAATAGCCTTTGCCGAGTGTTTTAATTTGCCGACGGCTGCACTTGGCAAACTGAGTCTTTGCCGAGTGCCCGATATTTGGCACTCGGCAAAGTATTCGACACTCGGTAAATTACCAGTTTCCCGTAGTGGTGGAGCTCCCTGAAGAAATAGGAAACTTACAATTTCTTCAAGTAGTGGACATTTCGGAGAATATAATTTCTTACTTGTCATCAAATGTTGTTCAGCTCAAACATTTGATGTGCCTGGACATCAGCCTGTCAACCAGAGTGCCAAAAGGTATTGGGAGCCTAAGGAGGCTTGAAGAGCTGTCAGCTTTAAGCGATGATGAATCCAACATAGACATTATAGAAGAGCTGGGTCAGCTAATGGAACTGAGGGTACTCCATATTTTATTGCACGAATGGAACGGCAAGCTGGACTTCGAGTGCCTACACAAGCTGCAAAGGATCCAAGCAAGATCTTGTTATCTAGGGCCTGGGTGATCAAAGGAACGTCGGTGGATTGGATGCCTAGGTCGCCCCTGGACGTCTCCGGAGCCTGGATACACAACGGCGCAGCTGGTTCTCAACGCTACCACCATGGATGAATTCGTCGCATCTGCCGAACCTCTCCAGGCTATCAATCGCCGTAAGGGAGGTACATCAGGCCGATCTCGACATCCTCGGGAAGTTTCCTGCTCTCCGCTATCTAAGTCTGCTTGTAGACCAAGGATCTCGGAATCCTTGCGGGGTTTGTCGTTGGTGCTGATTCGTTTGCATGCCTGAAGCAATGCGAGTTCCATGGATTTGTTGGGTCTGTGGTGTATCAGCATGGGGCTATGCCTAATCTTAGAAGCCTTGAGTTATGGCTGTGCGTACGAGGGGCGAGAGAAATCGCCAGCAGCTATGACGGTGACCTCGACTTAGACCTAGGGAACCTTGCTTCGCTCCAGGAGGTTTTTTTGTATTTGGATTCTGAAGCCGCCAACAACGAGGAATTGGTGGCTGCGCTAAAGCATGTCACTAAAATCCATCCCAATCAACCACAACTTCGGATAAGCAGGAAACAAGTTCAAGGCACAGGTGTGCTATACTCTACCTACCATAGTTCTGAAATCCATTGATCCAATCATCCTTTTGTTGTTTCCCCTTTCTTCTAAACTTATTTTCTTCTACGTCGGTTCTATCTCGGTTTCAGATTGCCGTTGATGGATTGGGAAAAGGATTTCTAATTGTGCAGCTACAAAGCCATCCGAATCAGCCAATGGTGGGCGTGGGCAACATAAAGAGGTGAATGTGCGCTGCCTACAATTGTTGTTTTTTTTATTGCCTCTTTCGTTTTCCCCTTCCGCGAACCATTATTTCTCCTGTTTCTCTGATTCAGATTCACCTTGCTGCAACCCGCAATTAGTTGTTTGTTAGTAAATTGCAACCTCTAATTAAACCGAATTTGTTAATTAAAATTTTAAAACGTTGGAGAACAATGAGACTTACAGCGATTATGACCTGCATTTTAGACAAAAAGTTAAGAACCTGGAACTGACAGAATCGGCTATGCGAATGTTGAAGAACATTTAAAAATGATTTAATTGAATGGATTACATTTGGTATCTTAAGCACTATTACTGTGCTAAATTTTACTCAATTTTAAGTTTATCTGGTATTATTGTCTTTTGCTGACACTTGTAATAAAGGCTGCTCTTTTTTTTTCTACTATCTTGTTTCGAGTACTGATAACGCTTGCTGACGTCAACAATGCGATCATCCGTGCAGGGTCAATAAATAATCTTCCGTTGGCGATCCAGCAAACCTGGAAAGAACAAGAACAAAGCGCAAGGGTATTCTTTTTTTTTTTGCGAGAAAGGAGAGAGCTCTATTGATTACTCATGAAATAGGTTACAATCTTTCGCAATCAACGACTCCACGCATTGGGGAACCTGCGCATGCCACTCTGCTGAGTGTGACGTGCGTTTCGCCAGCTGCGCGAGTTCATGAGCGATTTCATTTTGCTCTCTCCTCACAAACTGGAATCTCACCTCTGCTCGCATTCTAGACACATGTTTTATATCATTTACAATAAAAGCGAGTTGCGATTTATCCACACCTGGACGGCAAGCAGCTTGAATAACCGATGAACAGTCAGATTCGATAATGGTTTTACTCCGCGTCCATTCCGTTGCCAATCGCACCCCTTCTAAGCAAGCTGAGGCTTCAACCTCCTCTGCATTCATCCCATCAAAGATGGCCTTTCCAAGCACAAATTACAGGCACACCTGCACTGTCCCGTATCACAATACCAATGCCCGCACGTCCAATATCTTGGTTAAATGCTCCATCGACATTAACTTTCACCCATCCTTGTTCAGGAGGCTTCCATCTTTCTGATAATTGCCGAGCTTTTCTTTTTTCTTTGTCATCCCTGCTTTGTTCATATTCTGACAGGATAGGTTTTTTACCTTTCATATCCTCCTTGAATTTTTTTTAAATTTTAACTCTTTTTTGAATATAATTTTAAATCTAACACTGTCAGTTTTTTTAAAACTAACACTTTTGGCCGTGCCTATTGCTATGGCACGGCCAAATGCCTGTGCCACGCCATGCATGGCGGCGCGGCAGAGGCGTTACGTGGCGGCGACTATCACCGCTGACCGCTGACGTGGCAAGGCTCTGCCGCGCCACCGATCCTGGCGCGACAGTGCCGCGCCCTGATCTGTGGCGTGGCAGAGCCCGGTATAAACACAGCCGCTGCCTCTTGCCCGAGCAGTCGGCGTTCCGCGAGAAACACAGCAAGGCAGTGCCGCTGCGCCCGCCTTCGCCCGCGCCTGCCCACGGCCGAGGACGCCGTCCGCCGCGGCCGCGGCCGCTCGCGCCAGCAAGCCAGCCGAGGCAGTAAGCGAGCAGCGCCTGCCAGGCCGCCGGCCGCCCGGTGCAGCCACCGCGCCCGCACGCAGGCGTGCCTCCCCCTCCGGCCCGAACCTCCGGTCACGCAGGGCGGCTACCCTAATATAGTTAGCACAGTTAATAAAGTTAGTAAAATTATCAAAGTATAGCTAATATAGTTAGTAAAGTTAGTTAGTTTAGTCAGTATACATAATATAATAAGTTAGTATAGGTAGTAAAGTAAGGTAGTTTAGTTAGTACAGTTATTTACTCTAGTTGTACATTGGATTTAGTCTAATAAGTTGTTGTAGTTAGCCTTGTATAGATGTTAATATTTGATTAGTTAGTATAGTTATAGTTAGAAAATGTAATAATGTTAGTATGGACATTACGTATGATGATTTCGACAACTTCATGAAGTTTCTTGGAATGCTTTTGCAGATGAATTATTGTGTTAGAGTTTTGTTTGGAGGAAGTGTTAGGAGAGAAGATGGTATGTTTGAGGATATGGAAGAAGAATTGGAATGGTTTGATGAACCTCCTAGCTTCAACGACCTTTGTGTCCGTTTGAATATAAAGTTTGGGGGTGATTTCACACTCAAGGAGAGGTTTGATACTGGGAAGACTAGGGCACACTATGTCCTCATGCCCTTGTGCGACCCTGCTCACTGGTCCCGCTACACAAGGGTTCTCCAAGGTTCCAACGTGCCCATGGCTGAGGTGGTGGTGGAGAATGGGTACAGGGTGCATGGTGTGAAGGACGGCCCATCCATTAATGGTTTTGGAGGCAATAAACAAGAATTAGGTGTCGAAGGGGAAGCAAGTCAAGATAACATGGATTTGGACGGTCAGTTGACACAGGAGCAGTTTCATTCTACTACAGTAGGCTATATAAGCAATGACTTCGATATGAATGAGTTCGAACAAGAGGAGGAGGAGGACAGGATCGGTGATGTAGTTAGCAGTGATTCAGACGATTCTGATGATGACCAAGGAGGTACATATGCTGTGGCAACACCGGCTGATGCCATGCCAGTACCGGTTCATACTATGCCATTACCAGTACGAACCGAGGTTTTACATGGTGTCCATGTTCAGGGTAGACTAGTCACTGATTTGGCTGTAGATGATAACCCCTAAGATTCATGGGCCAGAATTAGCGAAGTGCAGCAGTACGTTCCACCACCACCTTACACAGTGACTGAGCTTGAGCAACTAAGGTCCAAGAACGTACCTTTCAGGGGCATTCCGAACTATAGGGATGTCAGCATGACGGATATGGCAGTTTGTGATACCGGTCTCCAGCTGTGTAGGAATTCATTGTATAACCATGAGAAAGAACCCCTTAGGAAGGGGATGATATTCAACACAATGTCAGAGATGAAACTCTTCCTTCAGGACTATACTGTGTACCACCATAGACCGTACACCGTCACTCATTCGGATCAGGAGTTGAGGTACCACTTGATATGCAAAAACCGTTGTCTGTGGAGGTTAAATGCACGAAGGAGACAGAGTGATGGCAAGTGGAAGATAACTAAAGTTGTTGAACCCCACACTTGCCTAGACAATAGGGGGAAGGAAAATCATCAGCAGCTCATTGCACGTTACCTTGCCTGTTGTATATTGGGCCTCGTTGATAACAATAATGACATCTCAGTGTCTTTTTTACAACAGTCCATATCTGGATTCGTTAGGTATGATGTGTCGTACGGAAAGGCTTGGCGTGCTAAGCAAATCGCTCTCGCGATTCGATGGGGTACTTGGGAGGAAGCATACAACAGGTGCCCCGCATCTTATGTGCAATGCATTATTACAACCCTAGTTTGAAATGGTTTGTGGACACCGGAGGGATGTTTTTTCGGGACCCATTGAGGCATGTCCTCTATCGTGTGTTCTGGTCGTTTGCGCAAACAGAACATGCATTCCAGTTTTGTCGGCCAGTTGTACTTGTTGATGGCACTTTCCTGACAGGAAAGTATAGGGGCACCTTGATGATGGCTGTTGTTGTTGATCCTGAGGACTAGATAGTACCCGTGGCTTTTGCTTTGGCAGAGGGAGAGACCAATGAATCGTGGTCTTGGTTCATGCGGCTACTACGTGTCCAAGTGCTTGGCCCAACTCGCACTATATGTTTGATCTCCGATCGTCACGTAGGGCTTCTTAATGCTGTAGGTGAGCAAATAGATGGGTTCCCGCCTCTAGTACATAGATGGTGCATGAGACACTTTGCCACAAATTTCTAGCGGCGTCAGCGGAAGAAGGAGGTATGTGACAAAGTAAAGGCTCTATGTTGTGTACGTACAGAGCACGAGTTCAAGGAGACAAAGAGAGAACTAGACAAGATGGTAAATGTAGCGGGAAAGGCCTGGTTAGAGGCGTAGATGGAACAAAAGGCTCAGTGGGCGTTAGCATATGACGAGGGGGGTTTCAGGTATGGCATCATGACTACTAACTCCTTGGAGTCCTTCAACCGTGTATTCAGCGGAGTTCGATCGTTGCATGTGTCTGGAATTGTTGAGTTCTCCTTTCATAAGTGCAATGAATATTTTATGAAGAGGTGGGAACTTGCACAGAGGAATATAGCTGAGCTGGCGCGTTTTGGAAAGGCCGGAGCTGAACATTTGAAGGAGGCCGAGGAATTGGCCAAGCAGCACACCGCCGAGCCGTATGGACCCCGCCGCCATATCTTTAGTGTACAGGGCAAGGGTGGCACAAGCTTGGGCAGCGAACATTATGGTGGACGAAACTATCGAGTTGATCTTGAGAAGGTAGAGTGCAGTTGCAACATCCCTCAGATCATGCATGCCCCTTGCTCTCATATGATCACGGCCTACAGGGTTCGTGGGTACAACTATGAGGATCTACCATATATGTCAACCTTGTATCTCTGTTCGAACACCGTTAGTATTTGGGAGATGAGCTTCGAGCCATACCTAGACCCAACATAGTGGCCACCTTATAATGGTTATGACTACGTGCTGTATCCGGATCTAATGAAGGTAGGGAAGGGTAGAAGGAAGAAGAAGCGACTGAAGGGGGACATGGACGCTATGAGAGGGTACGGTGAAGACATGTACGTCGGGGGAGACTTCAATGAGACCCGTGGCAGGAATCTTTGCTCCATTTGCAAGCAATCTGGCCACAAGGCTAGGCGGCATAGAAGACAACAGGTGATTTTATATTGTGTTCGTATTACATAACAAGTAGTTCAAATTGTGCTATGGTACATAATGTTTATATGAAAAATATTAGTTTGAATACTCTAACCCTTTGTTTATCATTTTGTAACAAGATGGCCCCTCCCACGCTGCACCAGCTGTACCCCCTTCTTGATGTGGAGTACGACGACCCCCTTATTCTACTGGACGACGAGGTTTCCAAGAGGCGTTCAAGGGATCCTTACATTCGTGGGACTTAGTTCATTACGTAGAACTTATGTCGAACGAATATTATCGTTGAAAACTTGTACTCATAAACAAATGAAAATATTATGTGCCAACTCGTCGTCCATTTATTAGCTTAATGTTCGTTTTGTACAGCATTTGTAGTTTAGCACAACACCGACAACAACTAAATTGTTGCTGGCTGCGGCACAGACCGCCGTGGCCTATGGCGCGGTAGAACCATCCTATGTGGCAAATGATTATGTTCGTTTTATAAATTTTGAATGCATGATACAAACAGTTGTGATCACTTAAGATCGATCATGGGTAATTCGAGTACATGATACATGGGTACAATACATCAGTAGTTCAAATCGAATAATGCATGAAACTAACAGATGTCACAATCAAAAACTCTCAGTCAGAAACATATTGAGTCAGCAACTCGTCGTCCGAGTACCAATCCTCAACCACAACCCTGTTGTTGTGGCTAGGGTCACCTGCATTGCGCTGATCTGCCTTTCGCCTATAGTAAGCGGCCTCCGCTTCATCTGTGGTCTCTGCGGCCTGAGTGAAGAACGCGTCGTCATCCTCCTCCGCCTACAAGCCCGCCTCTGCTAGAGCGATGAGCTTGCTCAGTCTGGCAATGTCGTCCTCAGCCTCCTCCACTGGCAAGCCCGCCTCTGCTAGAGCGATGAGCTCGCTCAGTCTGGCAGTGTCGTCCTCAGCCTCCTCCACCGGCAAGCCCGCCTCTGCTATAGCGATGAGCTCGCTCAGTCTTGCAGTGTCGTCCTACTCCTCGTCCCCCTCATTAGACACCACAATCGGTGATTCAACGGTGCGACTAGCTCGCTTTCTATGCTCATCTAGCTTCTTTTGTTTTGCTTTTGGAGGTTCTTCAGGCCATTTGTTCTTAGGACCATGCAACCACTCCTTGAAACGACACTTCGCCATTGAATACACCTAAATAACGTGACATTAGTACATGACACATATAGCTCAACTTTTGAACAAATACACTTTGCACTTACTTCATGCTTGTTTGGACACACAAACTCCAACGTATTGTCAGGGTTTATCACGGCTCGGTCTCCGCAATGGCACAGAGGAGGTTCCTTGAGTCGTCTAACTGTGGCTAAGTGCTTCTCCTTAGCCGTCATTGGAGGGGGGTTAGGGGGAGGTGGAACCCACCGCTCGAAGTGCTCTCGTAGATGTCGCCCTCTCCACCAATCGTCGAAAAGGAGGTACCTGGGGTCAAACTTGTCTGCACCGTCGATCCACTGAAAGAAAAAGCACCTCTCATGGTCCTACACAACAAAAATTCAACAAAATATTAGTAACCTAGTAATACAAATGAAAAGAAAAATATACAGAAATAATTACTTACATTAAAACGACTGCACGTGTAGAAGCAACGAGCCGCTGTGTCCGGATGTCTCAATTAAAACACGTCGGTCGGACGACCACAGTCACAATTAGGGACAGGGAGTTCAGGAGGGATGGTGCCATCTTTGCTAGACTCGTCGGGGTACATTTCTCTAGAACGACCCCGTTTTCGCCATAACTGCTCCCGAAACATGTCTTCCATCTAATAAAACGGTTCAAATTAAACATCAATCAAAACAACGCAAATTAATGAAAAATGTAATCATTTCCAATGGAACTAAAATATTATAAACAACAATTATAGCAACAAAAAAATACATGAAAAACATACTTCTAACTAAATAATTAACCTTAACATTGACAAACTCAAATTTATATCTTCACCATAGTTTCCAAACAAAATTTTTCTGCTAACCTTAACTCCATTCATAATATCATATCCATTACTTAAACGAAAATAAAATATGTGTCAGAACCTTAAACGAGGACGAGGAGGGATGGAGGCAGCTGGAGGGGGAGGCGCGCCTGCGTGCGGGCGCGGTGGCGGCGTCGTCGGCCACGGGCAGGCGCGGGCGCGGCGGCACTGCCTTGCGGCGTTTCTCGGTGAACGCCGACTGCTCGGGCAAGAGGCAGCGGCGGTGGTTATACCGGCCTCTGCCGCGCCATGGATCAGGGCGCGGCACTGCCGCGCCAAGATCGGTGGCGTGGCAGAGCCTTGCCACGTCAGCAGTCAGCGGTGATGGTCGTCGCCACGTAAGGCCTCTGCCGCGCCGCCATGCATGGCGCGGCACAGGCATTTGGCCGCGCCATGGCAATAGGCGCGGCCAAAAGTGTTAGTTTTAAAAAAAATTGACAGTGTTAGATTTAAAATTATATTAAAAAAAGGGTTAAAATGAAAAAAAAATCTCCTCCTTCGGTGTCAGGCAATGGCTTAATTGCAAAGAATCAGCATAATTAAGTAGAAAATTGACAGATACAGACACATGTATTAGTTTAGCACCATGGACCACCTCATTTCTCAAGAACCATGTCCTCCATAACATGATAGCCGTTAACTCCGCCATTTTCTTGGGGATATGGCTCAGAAGAAGAAGTAACCAAATTGGTACAGTAAAAGATAGCAGCTCCTCACTTGGCAATGCCCAGAATTTTCTCATAGCAGAGCGCAGGTTTCTTGCATGATCGCACATTACCAAAGCATGGAATTCCGATTCAACCTGCAGCCCACACAACTCGCACAAGCTATCCTTTTCTAAAGAGCGTTTCCATTTGTTTAGCCTCGTTACCAAGCCATGGTTCACAACTCGCCATAGAAAGACTTTTATTTTCTGTGGTACATTTAGCTTCCAGATCGAGTTCCACAAGGACCTATTCCCCGAAGGGTTACTGCTGCTACTGCAGCAGGAAGAATTTTCTCTGTCCCTCGATTGTACAGCAAGCTGGGGTAAGCACTGCGGACTGTGAATATACCTGATTTTTCATAGTGCCAAGCAAGTAGATCCCCACGATCCGGACCATGGACTTTTATCTTCAAAATCGCCTCTCTGTCATGTGGGAGGAAAAAATGATCCACACGATTCCAGTCCCATTGGGTTCTAGACTCATTTAAATGTTCGCCAACTCTTTTTAGGCCTCGTTCACTTTGCAAAAAAAGTGACCCCGATGAATAGTACCACTTTCGTCTTATTTGGCAAATATTGTCCAATCATGGACCAACTGGGCTCAAAAGATTCATCTTGTGATTTTCAACTAAACTGTGTAATTAGTTATTTTTTTACCTACATTTAATACTCCATGCAAGCGGCTAAAAATTGATGTGATGGAGAGAGAGTGAAAAAACTTGGAATTTGGATGGCATCTAAACAAGGCCTTAGACGACAGGGACGTCTTTTTCCTGTAACTTGGAGACCAATTTGCCTTGGTATCCAATTATGCCTCCAGATATGAATTTTATCCCCATTACCAACTCTCCATATGAGCCCCTTTTTCAGGAGATCTAGGCCATGAGAGATAGCTCTCCAGGTTTGTGAGATGACTGAAGGAAAGGCTGTGTCAATAAGATCACTATTCCAGTACTTAGATTCCGCAAACCTCACATTACAGGGAGTACCAGTTGATTGCAATAATGGTTCTATTTGTTAAGGCTGCTTCGTAAAGCATTTTTTTGTGAAGGTATATACAGTATAAAGCAAAAGTAATTTGCTTTGAGCATCTCCAGCAGTTCCCCAGTAATCTATTCCCAATATGTATGTATTGGGGTAGCCCAATATTATCTTTTGTCGATATTGGTGGAGTTGTTGCAGCATTATGTCAATATATCTCCACTAAATACCCATATGGAAGGTGGGCCTCACAGGAGTGTAAGGCCAGTCCCAGTGGAGAGTTTTATTGCGTTGTTTCTAAGACTACCAAGTCATATAGAATGAAATGAAACTTAGATGAAACACCTACTCTCAATACAAAGTTTCATTCCATGATTTCATAGACATTTAATTCTAAGACTCATAGAGATTTGCTAATCGTGTCAAGAGAGTTTCATCCCTATTAAACTCATTTCTTCTCTCTTCATTAAAACATTGACATGTCATCAAAAATGCATATGTGGCATGCCATTAAATGAAAATAAAACTCTAATGAAACTCCCACCTAGACTGGCCTAAGAGGAAATATGGCTGAAAAGTGCTAGTTGAGGTGATCCCCATGGTACCGGGGGAGTTGTATCTCCCGCTTTATTTGAGGGGAGATGAGATAAATATTGGTGACAAAAAAAAAGGGAGAGGTACTGGAGAACTGCCGAAGCAAGGAAAAAAATTGTTGTCCCTAATATAACAGTTTTATGGGGATAGCGGAGATATTGGAGAACTGCTAGAGATGCTCTTAGCTTCTACGGTGTATTTATTCTACAGTAGGAATCTACGCGCGTGTGTAGGATGTTCGACAAAAAAAAAAGAACGTGATGTTGTTTTTGCACCAATTTAATTTGCTGCTTTGTGCGACCTTGAGCAGTTTGTGAGTCAGTGAGACGTCCCAACATAGATGCCAGTACGCATGGCTGCTGCTTTCTGGTTTAAGACAGCTGATATAGTAGTAGCATTTTTTTTTCCAATTACGAAACATGCACTGTTTTGGCGTGCAATGTGATTACATATTGGACAGTATGTAGGCCCGTAGGCTCTGTTTCGGTGTGCTCTGTTCTGCTCTGTTCTATCTACAGGACTGACCCAATAATTTCTGTTGTCCACTTAAAACTAAATATAGCGATTTTATTCCATATTGTTGTTGGTGCGGGATCTACGGGATACCCCACAAGGAAGAGAGAAGACCTAGTCTAATTAGGATTCTTCTCCTATAATCTTAGTAGCAGTATTACTCTGTAATCCTACTATGAACTCTCATTGTGAACCGACTAGGACTCTGGCCTCCTGACTAGATAAAGGAGGGCAGGGCTCCTTGGATAGGGGGTTCAGACAACAATTGTACAACATAACACTTTACAATCAATCCAACGCAAAGGCTAACGCCGACTAGACGTAGGGCTATTACTTGATCCACGATCGAGAGCCTAAACCAGGATAAATCGACTGTCTCTTGCGTTAACCGTCGAGTTCTGCATACGCTGAAGCCCGAACATACTGCCCCGGGTACCCCCATGGCAGGCTATCGGTGGTCAAACATCGACAGCTGGCGCGCCAGGTAGGGGCTTTCAGCGACTTTGCATCCGAGAGCTCGATGGACCTCGACAACATGATCTTCTCGAAGGGATCGACCTTCATCTTCGGTTCATGGATCTGCGAGGCAGGCGACGATGGCAAGCTCCAAGGCCGTCTCCTCGAAGATTCAGATCATCATCAAGACTTTTCTATTTCGGCGACAACAACAGATCAGCTGACTGGAAGATTCGCATAGCTCGTAATGTCCAATCCGACTCAGATTTCGCGACTTCATGCATCCGATTCAAACTCAAGTCCCGCTTCCGAAACGAAGTCTTATCCGAGTTCTTTCGGAAAACCGAGTTCTTTTTTGACAAAGCTCCGGAACATGACGTCAACCTGCCAAGAATACTACTCGGAGTACACCCAGAGTACTTCAAAGAAATCGGGTCCTCTTCCGTTCGGACTCCACAACATGGCAACATCTTATCAGACATGGCCCGAAGGATCCACTTATCCCATGCTTAGAATGCCGCTGAAGGGAGCCCAGGAAGGCCTCGTTTTAACCATAACATCTCAAGACTGCATCATTCACTAGCCAGGTATCGTTCCTGAGGATGACGGCACCCAACTAGTTGACGATACGACAACAGCAATTCTACCCTACCAAGAAGGAGATTCGATCTATGACTTTGAAACCTATACTGAAGTTGTCAACAGCTCTGGCAGTACGGAAATCAACGACGATGACAGAACAACTCACGCTAGAGAAGTATTCATGATTCGCTGTCCTCGATCACCATTGATCCCCCCCTAGAAGCACCCGACGTAAGGTCTTCAGATGAATCCAAGTCCAACATATCACCGTTTATCCAGGGGCACGATGGTGAGACTGAGAGTTAGAGGCAAGCAAGAGAAAGAAAGAACAAATTGAAACAAGGACGTCAACGTCGTGCTAAACAGCGAAAGGACACTTGGATCAAATATGAATTAGACCTAGCCGAGTACAATAGAAGAAAATCAGAACGAGAGGTCGAAGAAGGACGAGCAGCGAATACACCCTACGATAAGATCCGAGAAGCACTAGAAGAACTCAGGGCGACCTCATATCCCAACGAAAAACAAGAACATCTCCGAGACTTTCTTCGATCAACAGTATTTAGGACACATGATGGAAGAGCAACATCTCATGAACAGGAAGATCAAAATCAAAGGAAGTCCGCTTTCTAAAGACTTGGACCAGGTGGAAGTCACAACGGAGAGAGCTGAAGAAATCATAGTCAAAACAACCGAGTCGAACAACCAAGAAAGGCCAGAAGCAAAGCACCTACTCGAAGAGCCACACAGAACTACTCTCACCAAGACGATAGTTGGCAAGAAGGGGCGTAGAATCGGAATATACAGAAGCCAGAACGCACGACAGATTCCCCTGTTTTGCAAACAGACTTGCTTCAATACGACTACCTCACAAGTTTAAGCCGTCCAACCACTCCAAGTATGATGGCAAGACCGAACCAAAGCAATGGCTCAGGATTTACTCACAATCAATTGAATTGGCCGGAGGAGACGATGACATCAAAACCTTGTTCTTTCCCATGGCCCTAGAAACCATGCCACTTCAATGGTTTGACAAATTGAATCCAGGATCAATCAGAAATTGGGAAGACTTGCAAAGAGCATTCTGTGAAAATTTCGCGAGAATTATTACACATCCAATCACCCACATAGAATTAAAAGGACTCAAGCAGAAATGAGGTGAAAGTCTCAGAAATTACTATCGACGATTTGGCGAACTACGAGCTCAAGTACATGATATCACACAACGAGAAGTAATCGAAGCTTTCTCTCACGGAATCATGGCTAGGTGGCAATTTCAAGACTTCTGCAAAGAAAACCCAAGAAACAATGAAGAATTCAGAAGAACAGTAGAAAAGATGATTACTGCAGAGGGAAAAACAAGAGAAAGATTCTCGGATAGAAACAACAGAGACAACCCAGACAGGCAAAATCCTCGAAACAACAGACATTAGGAGAGAAAGCGAGGTCCAGACAACACAGTAGCAATGGCTGACAAATCAAAGAAATTTACCAAGCCCAGAAGATATGATGACATTGAGAACATACGTTGCCCCTTGCACCCCAATGGAAAACACACCATCGGAAATTGCTATACCTTCAATGAAAAATACACTAGAAAAGATAGCAAGGGAAACAATAAAGAAGACAATCAGAAAAAAGAAGGAGACAACCATGAAGACAAGGGACTCCAAAAATCCAGAGGGACTGTGGCAGTAATCTTTGCCGGGGTTCCAGATTCTAGAAGCAAACATCAAGAAAAACTAGTGTGACGAACCATCATGGCAGCAGAACCTGCTACACCAAGATATCTCAATTGGTCAGAGTATCCAATCCAATTTTCAAGAGAAGAGCAATGGACCAGCATAAGAAATTCAGGCCATTACCCACTGGTTCTAGATCCAGCCATTGCCGGTATGACTGTTACGAAAGTACTAATCGATGGAGGAGCCGGACTCAACATTATTTTTTCAGAAACCCTAAGGAAGATGGGACTACAACTCGTCGGGATGATCACACCAACAAGCACACCTTTTTATGGCATAGTACCTGGCAAGGCAGCGATGCCACTTGGACAAATCACTCTACCGGTTACTTTTGGGACTCCCTCAAACTACCGCATAGAATTCATCAAGTTTGAAGTTGCGGACTTCGATTCATCATATCACGCAATCCTCGGGCGCCCAGCACTAGCAAAATTCATGGCAATACCGCATTATCCATACCTGTTGCTTAAGATGCCAGGGCCTAATGGCGTTCTTTCTCTTCGAAGTGATTTAAAGTGTGCATTTGACTGTGATGTTCAAGCAATCCAAATTGCAGCAAAAGCACAGGCAAACAATGGAAGAAAAGAAATAGCCACTATTGCCGTAGAAATAAGCCAAGAAGAACTAGAGATACCGGCTAAAAGACCAAGCATCCTAGCACCACCAAAAGAAGCCGACGTCAAGCAAATCGACCTAGGCACCAGTGATCCCTCAAAAACGGCAACCATCAGTGCCCACCTATCAGCAAAATAGGAACTCGCGCTCACCAACTTTCTTCGGGACAACAATGATATCTTCGCTTGGAAGCCGACCGACATGCCAGGGGTCCCAAGAGAGTTGGCTGAGCACAGAATTGATGTCAATGAAGGCTCCAAGCCTGTGAAGCAACGACTACGACGATTCTCTCCCGATAAGAAGGCAGCAATAAAAAAGGAAATTACAAAACTAATGGCAGCTGGATTCATCAGGGAAATCCTCCATCCAGATTGGCTAGCAAATCCAGTTCTGGTACAGAAAAAGAACACGGACGAGTGGCGCATGTGTGTTGACTACACAGATCTCAACAAACACTGCCCAAAGGATCCGTTTGGGCTACCATGCATTGATCAGATAGTTGATTCAACAGCAGGATCTGCCCTATTATCCTTTCTTGATTGCTATTCCGGATATCACTAGATTGCATTAAAAGAACAGGACCAAAGCAAAGACATCTTTCATCACTCTGTTCGGCGCCTACTGCTATAGGACCATGTCGTTTGGACTTAAGAATGCTGGAGCCACTTACCAAAGAGCCATCCAAACATGCCTTGGTGATCAGATCGACGAAAACGTAGAAGCATACGTGGATGATGTGGTTGTAAAAACAAAGAACCCGGACGCACTGATTGAAGACTTAAAACAAACCTTCGAGAATCTAAAAAGGTGGAGGTGAAAATTGAACCCAAACAAGTGTGTATTCGGAGTTCCTTCAGGACAACTACTCGGATTCTTGGTCAGTCATCGTGGAATCAAAGCAAGCGCCAAGCAAATTCGAGCCATAACAGAGATGGGCCCTCCTCGAAGCGTCAAAGATGTACACAAACTAACAGGCTGCATGGCGGCACTCAATTGTTTCATTTCAAGACTCGGCAAAAAAGGATTACCTTTCTTTAAACTACTAAAGAAGACAAACAAGTTTGAGTGGACGAAAGAAGCCAATGAAGCTTTCAAGAAACTAAAGGCATACCTCACATCCTCACTAGTCCTCACACCTCCAAAGAAAGATGAAGACATGATGCTATACATTGCGGCAACTTCTACTGTAGTCAGCACGGCGATAGTAGTGGAAAGAGAAGAAGAAGGGCGCGTTTATAAAGTACAACGCCCAGTATACTACATCAGCGAAGTACTGTCAGAATCAAAAATCCGGTACCCACATGTGCAAAAACTACTCTACACCCTACTGATCACTTCACGCAAGCTTCGTCACTATTTTGAAAGCCACAAGATTACCGTGGTGACAGATTTCCCACTAGGAGACATCTTACACAACAAAGACGCAACTGGGTGCATATCCAAGTGGGCGGTTGAACTCGGTGCTCTCAACATCGATTTCATCCCGCGGAGAGCAATTAAATCTCAAGCCCTTACTGATTTTGATGCCGAATGGACAGAAATTCAACAACCCGTGTCAAGCACCATCCTTGATCATTGGAAGATGTACTTTGATGGATCACTCAAACTAGGCGGAGCCGGTGCAGGCGTCCTCCTAATTTCTCCAGACAAAAAACAACTCAAGTATGTCCTTCAGATATTATGGCAAGCTACCAACAATGGAGCAGAATACAAAGCTCTCATCCACGGGCTAAGAGTGGCTATTACCCTCGGAATCAAGCAACTACTCGTATACGGTGATTCGGCAGTAGTCATCAACCAAGTCAACAAAGATTAGGATTGCACCAAAGAAAACATGGGTGCTTACTGTGCTGAAATCTGAAAACTTGAAAAACATTTCCAAGGATTAGAAATTCTACATGTCCTGCGTGATTCCAACATTGCAGCAGATGTCCTCGCCAAACTTGGATCAGACAGGGCAGAGGTCCCACCCGGTGTTTTCATAGAGGAGTTATCAGCCCCCTCTATCAAACAACCCAATGAAATAACCCCTCAAATCATAGCAAAAGGCACCCAGATCTTGGTAATCACCACTTCATGGATCCAGGTTTTTATTGATTACATCAAAGAGAATAAGTTGCCAGCGGAAAAACAGGAAGCCACACGAGTCGTTCGCAGAAGCAAGAATTACGTCCTAGTAGGAGACAAGCTATACAGAAGAGCCGCATCATCAGGAGTACTCCTAAAATGCGTCTCATTTGAAGAAGGCAAACAAATCCTAGACGAAATACACTCAGGTTGCTGTGGAAATCACGCCGCTTCAAAAACACTAGTCGGCAAAGCGTTTTGCACTGGTTTCTACTAGCCAACTGCTTTAAAAGACGTAGAAGAACTCGTCAGAAGATGCAAAAGTTGTCAGATGTTCGCAAGACAGGCTCATGTGCCAGCCCACAACCTCATCTGCATCCCACCTGCTTGGCCTTTCTCCTGCTGGGGACTGGATCAAGTAGGACCTCTCAAGAAAGCAAAGGGCGGTTTCGAGTACATCTTTGTAGCAATTGACAAGTTCACCAAGTGGATCGAATACAAACCACTCGCAAAATATAGCGCAGCCAAAGCAGTCGAGTTCATCCAAGACATTATGCATCGCTTTGGCATGCCCAATCGAATCATCACAGACTTGGGTTCTCCCTTCACAGCAACAGAATTCAAAAGTTGGGCACAGGATTGTGGCTTCAGCATTGATTACGCATCAGTCGCACATCTAGAAGCCAACGGACAGGTAGAAACGGCTAATGGACTCATACTAGCCGGATTGAAACCAAGACTGTATGAAGAACTAGTTGACTATGGATCAAAATGGATTGAAGAATTACCCAAGGTTGTATGGGGGCTACGGACTCAAATAAGCAGAGCCACCGGATACTCACCTTTCTTCCTAGTGTATGGATCAGAAGCCGTACTACCCACAGACTTGATCTGGACATCACCAAGGATAGAGCAATATGACTAAGGAGAAGTAGAACACACCCGAAGATTAGAACTCAACAGTACAGAAGAAGTCAGAGTAAACGCTACCCTACAATCAGCAAGATACCTCCAAGAACTAAGGCGCCACTACAACAAAAATACCCAGTCTCGATCATTACAAATCGGAGACCTAGTACTAAGAAGAATACAAAAATCCGACGGACGCCACAAACTACTCAGTCCATGGGAAGGTCCTTTTATCATCACAAAAGTCATCGGACTAGGCACATACAAGCTCATAACTAAAGACGGAAAAGAAGTCAACAATACATGGCACATCAGTCAGCTATGAAGATTCTACGCAAAAAAACAACTCAAGGGAAAATATGTATACAAGACACAAGAGATCAACGTTCATGATCAACAAAGATAGCGCTCACCAAAAAACATATGTATCATTATGACATATCAATATTCATGATCAATAAAGATGATTCTTTCTCGACAAACATATGTCTCATCATGGCTTCATCCGAGTTGTTTCTTAAATGCAAAATGGCTGAAAAGACGCCTGAGCATCCCGGCCGAGAGAAAAATAGCTGAAAAGACGCTTGAGCCCGCCGATGAGGGTAGCTAACAAGCTAACACCCGAAATAAAATGCAAAATGGCTGAAAAGACGTCTGAGCATCCCGGCCGAGAGCAAAATAGCTGAAAAGACGCTTGAGCCCGCCGATAAGGGTAGCCAACAAGCTAAAACCCGAAATAAAAAGCAAAATGGCTGAAAATATGCCTGAGCATCCCGGCCAAGAGCAAAATAGCTGAAAAGACGCTTGAGCCCGCCGATGAGGGTAGCTAACAAGCTAACACCCGAAATAAAATGCAAAATGGCTAAAAAGACGTATGAGCATCCCGACCAAGAGCAAAATAGCTGAAAAGACGCTCGAGCCCGCCGATGAGGGTAGCTAACAAGCTAACACCCGAAATAAAATGCAAAATGGCTGAAAAGACGCCTGAGCATCCCGACCGAGAGCAAAATAGCTGAAAAGACGCTTGAGCCCGCCGATGAGGGTAGCTAACAAGCTAACACCCAAAATAAAAAGCAAAATGGCTGAAAATACGCCTGACCATCCCGGCCGAGAGCAGAATAGCTGAAAAAACGCTTGAGCCTGCCGACGAGGGTAGCTAACGAGCTAACACTCGAAACAAAAAGCAAAATGACTGAAACTAAGCCTGGGCATAGACCAGAGCAATTTCAAGACAAGACCCTCCAACTACTTGTTCCAAATAGCAAGAGGCTCGGGGGCTACACTGGAGATACCCAAGAACAAAAAGACCTACATATAACGAGTTGTTTACATGGCACAGAAGAAGGCCAGACAAGCACTCGACAGATCAAGAAAGGTTGTCAACACAAAGATCTATATATATAACGAGTTGTTTACATGGGACAGAAAAGTACTCGACAAATCAGACAAGCACTCGATAGATCAAGAAAGGTTGTCAACACAATATAAAACGAGTTGTTCACATGGGACAGAAAAGCACTCGACGGATCAAGAAAGGTTGTCAACATAATATAAAACAAGTTGTTCACATGGGATAGAAAAGTACTCGACAAATCAAGAAAGTTTGTCAAGATAGCGCGCAGCGTTGTTTACAAGGCAAAGACGAAGGCAAGACAAAGTACTCGGCAAGTCAAGTAACTCTGACCAACTGGACAAATCATCCAAGGAATAAACAAGGCATCCAGGCAAAGAAGACATCAACAAAAAATCTTCATTCAAAAGAAGCATAATGTCATATTACAAGGCATGGGCATAGAGGTCAAATACATTAAGCCTCATCATCAGGAGGAGAGATAACAATATTAAGATTATCTACAATTCTACTAGCTAAGTCTTCAACCTCAGGTTCCATCCTCTCAACGGCATCAATGTACTCTTGACTATCAGCTTCCTCTGCTATCTTGGACAAAGGAGCCACTGGAGCAAGAACCCGGACCTAGGCCAGGACATTCTTGGTACACAGTTGGGCGCACCTCTTCACAAACTCTTGGAAACAAGTCAGAATTCGAGGAATTAACTGAGCCCAAGATTGCCCATCATCCGCTGGAGTTCGGAGAACATCGGCTACTGAATGAAAGGATTTCCACAAAGCTTTCCAGTTTTCAGTAGCCGTCGCCAACTTGCCAGACAAGTCTTCAATAGTTTTTTGGGCCTACACAAGATCTCTATTAGCTCCACGCCTAATCAACTTAGCAAGCGCAAGTTCCTCCTTAGCATGAGTAATTACCTCCTCAGCCTTGTTGTGACTCGTGCGAACAAGAGTCTTCATTTCATCAACGCCCTCCGAGAGCTTCTGCTTTTCGACCTGGAGAGTTGGGCAAGGCAACAAACAACAAGTCAGCAGAAAGGAGAGTTTGAATGCAGAAGGAAACAAAAAGGACCCGCAATACCGTTGCATTCTTTCTTCACGGCCTCCAAGTTCTTCACGGCTTCGGAATTCTTTTGAGCCCCTTTGCTTCTCAGTCTCAACAACCTAGGCACGAAGAGATTTTTCCTCCTCCTGATGCGTTTGATGCTCAGCCTCCATCTTAGCCTGGAGGAGGTCAAGATCAGCTTTCAGGGCACTCACTTCGGAAGACAACTTTTTCTCATTTTCAGACGAGAAAAAGAAACCGGTATGATCATGAGAGAAGGACTGAGCAAAAAGAGAAGACAAAGAAAAACAAGGCATGAGGATAGAAGAAAAGCGAACATCCAAAGAAGGAACGGCGAAAAAACTTACTTGGAGCTTTTCTCCAAAAGAAGTCGCAAGGGACGATAAGCTTCCCCAGGCAGCAGTTAACTCCGATAGCCGATGAGTGGCATCAAACTGCTGCACCATATCATCAGCAAAAGGCGGACCACCAAAGGCAAGAGAAGGAGAAGGAGAAGCCGGCCGAGGCGATGAAGGCATGACCAGAGCAATCTCCCCGGAAGCCAAGGCCAATCCCTCAGAAGGACCCGCCGCAATGGCCACGGTCACCTCCAGGGCAACCAAGTCAGCAGCGGCATCATTGCTAGAAAGCCTTGTCGCCCCCAGAACCACTTCACTAACAGTGTACTGCGAGTCCTGAGGCTCGGTACTCGATGGCACAACAAAGGGCTGAGAAGAAGTCGACGGGGGGATGAGAGAAGACGAAGGCCTAAAAGTTGATAAAAGAACTCGCCAATGAGAACAAGAGAAAAGGAAAATAGAAGCAAAGAGATGAAACCAGAATCCACTCACCCAGCTATCTTCTTCTTCGCAAAGCAAAAAGAAGACCTCGCAGGGGGAACCACGGTGGCAAAAACGTCCCCGCCACTTGGCGGCAGCAGCGGTATAGCCGGTACTGGAGCCCCGGAAGAACTCGGTACCAGAGCTATAGAAGAACTCAGTACCAAAGCTATCGAAGAACTCAACACCGGAGCTACAGAGGACACCGGCGCAGGAGCCTCAGAAGAACCCATACCTGACGTCCGATTACTACAAAAAGATCAAGACTAAAGTCAAAACAAAAAGGAGGAATTCAACGGCAGGAAAATATGAAAACAACTCACCGCCGCATGATAAGGGGTACATCATCATCCTCTTCCTCCTTGGTCTCGACCAAGGCCACCAGGGCACCCGCTGAAAAAAGAACAAAAGTACTCAGTTCAAGATAAAAACAAGAAAACAAAGGGACAGAGAGTATTAATATGCTCACCTAAGAGCATGCTAGCTACAACTGGAGTACCTAGACGAGTACTTGGCTTGCGAGACTTCTTGGAAGCAGGCAGACCAAATGAAGAACCATCCATTCGCCCCCTCTTCGAGACACTACGAGGACCTCGAGGGACTGGACGAGGAACATATTCTTCATATACATCAACAAATCCGGAAAAAACCCCAGGAAACACTGTGGTGATTGGGAACTTACTGGTTACAGAAGCCCCAGCAAGGTTCTACCCAGTATTCACCATGGCAGGGAGGACATCAAGAGGGATCGGGTCAACAAAGTTGCGCCCCAATTCCTACAAAAAGAATAAAACAAGACAAGGAAAGTTAAGCAAAAATGGATACAACAAAAAAAATACAGAAAGTACCCGCACAGCTTTTTGCACGAAGAATAAGCGACTTATAGCTGGAGGTGGGTTGTTGGCAGAGAACTCGGAGATAGTAATCGGGACAACGCTTGCTCCTTTCAGCATCTTTTAGAGACGCTCGAGTACCTCCTCGTTGGTCAACTCAAGGGCTGGGACCATGCGTGAAGGATCCTTAGCCCTAGAATACTCAAAGCCAAGGTGCTCTCGCTCCTTTAGAGGCTGAACTCAGCGACGAAGAAAACTCGAGACAATACCGAAACCGGTCAAGCCCTGCTATTTCAGAATACTTATCCTATTAAGAAATAGCTGGATTGCCTGAACCTCAGCAGTCGTCATAGGGTTCTTATCCCATCGGTCATTAACCAAGGGACCAGATCCAGAATGAACAACAAGAGAAGGAATCAGATTGGTGGCATAAAACCAGTCGGCACGCCAATCCCTCACAAAATCAACCAGGTCATAGTCAAAGAACTTGCTCTTAAGACCCTAGCAAAATTGAATCTCGCAGCCACCAAGAACACTGGTGTCTTCGCGGCGGGGTTGGGGTTTCAGACGAAAGAAGTAGCGAAAGAGAGAAAGAGAAGGGGAATTCCAAGGAAAGCTTCACAAAGATGAACAAAGACAGAAAGGTGAAGGACTGCATTAGGAGCAAGATGATTCAGGCAAATCCTAAAATAGTTGAGAAATTGATGAAGAAAGGCAGAGGCAGGAAGGCAAAGTCCAGCATGAATGAAGGAGACGAAAAGAACGATCTCACCAGGACCTGGAACAAGGACCCGATGCTCGCCTGGAACTCTCCATTCAGCAAAGGCCTTGCTCTGGATCAAACCATCGCTGACAAGTTCCCGAAGTTGATCTTCGGTTCTCATCGGAGCCGGCCAAGCCTTTTGGGCAGCCCTCATGGCCATGAACTCTTGGTTCTCAATCATGGAAAGTGATGACTCCTCATCCACAAAGTTAGACTGGGACTTGCTCGTGGTTTTCTTCTTACCCATGTACTAACGGAGGCAAAAAAGCAACTAGGGAAAGAGAAAGTTTGGATGGCGGCGCTAAGACGGCGGCGGTAATGGCGACGGTAGATTTATGAGAGCTAGGGTTTCAAGGCAAGAGAAGGGCAGTAAAGAAAAAGAAGATGAAGGGTCTTTAAATAGATTTTACAGTGATAAAAATGGCCCACCAGACCCGTTAAAGCACCGTGTGAGAACGCAATGGTCCATTTACTGACACAGCTAAAATGACGGAGGGCACAAATCCACACAATGGTACAATTCAACAGGCAGATTTCAGACTTATCCATCCAGCACTACGGTAGAGTTATCAGATTACTACAAAAAACAACCCGTCAACCATGAAGAAAGGAAGGGCTACCTCACAAGGAACATAAGAACTCGGTTCTTACGGAAAGAACTCGGGAATCTCATGAACAACTAGGGCTATAGTAGAAAAATGAATGACAACTCAGAAGACAAGATTCTTTCCATTACAAGCGACTTCAAAAATAGAAGATTACAAATCTTACAAGGCCCAACAAACTCGGTACCATGAAAAGCAAAGTAGCAAAGAGGAACCCGGACACGGCTAGGCTCTGGAACGACTACGTGTCCCAAATCGCTACTCGGAAGGACAAACCGCCCTCAGCTACACTATTTTCTTCAAAGGACAGATGCAGTGCATCCAAGGCGGAAATCAGCAGCACGGCGGGACAACATGGAGCAGAGAAGGCCGGCAGGCATCTGTCTACCCAAGACCAATGTGATGCTAGATATGGTGTTGATCTACACTAGACAGTCTCAGGACAGGCGATGAGGATCAACCCAGAACTGCCAGATGAAGGAACGAAGCCCACACCACAAGACTTCCTCCAAATACTACCATGTACATCCTGATATAATGCTGCTATGGGATTAGCCTACCTCTAATCCCTATCACAAGACTTCCTTCAGCTACGACAAGACACACAGGAACTACAAAACACGCCCAGGGGCTGCTCTACTTCACAAACTACCATATTCATGACTACAGAGACTTCAGAACAAGCAACAAAATGCTCAATGAATCAAAAACGGCACTCTAGGAAGATATTTATAGACCGAAAGAGCGGTGCACATGGACCAGGAGCACCAATGAAACAAGCCTAACAAAGGACACAGTGAAAACACAGAATTCAATGAAAGAGAACTCAGGCATGAAGGAACAGTACTCAAACAGCAAGCATATTCGGGAGAATATACCAACACAGTATAACCCGTGAACAAAAGGCATTTACACTCAACCACCACCATACGACTACATCTGACAACAGCAGACTATCAGAGAATACGCCAAGACCTTGCATCCGAGTTCTTCCTGAACAAAACAACCTGAATATATGCTCGGGGGCTGCAAAAGGAAAGATATACAATTCTTTCGAACAACTTAGATTCAAGACCCTCCAACTTTTTGTTCCAAATAGCAAGAGGCTCGGGGGCTACACTCAGTGAGTGCGCTTTTTAAAAAAAGCGCACGTCACTCAGAAGACTTCTTCAAGACAGACGACTTCAAGGCCAAAAGATAAAAAGAACCCGGACATAACTAAATCTGAGCTCTTTTTAACAAAGAAAACAGGTATATGCTCGGGAACCTTTCGATGAAGAGTCAAGGAGATTTCAAGAAAAGACCCTCAAAGCTTCTTGTGCCAATCAGCAAGAGGCTCGGGGGCTACATCCAAATGGGGGTACTTTTTTCTTCAAAAAGGTACACACCACGCAAAGATCTCATGAAGCGCTACATGGTTTCGCTCAAGAAAGCACTCGGACGACGCTTGTTCCTGCTCGACGAGACTTGAAGGAACAAGACGAGGCTTTCAGAACTCAACCATGAAGTGCTCGGGGGCTTGTCGGTGCGGGATCCACGGGATACCCCGCAAGGAAGGGAGAAGACCTAGTCTAATTAGGATTCTTCTCCTGTAATCTTAGTAGCAGTATTACTCTGTAATCCTACTAGGAACTCTCATTGTAAACCGACTAGGACTCTGGCCTCCTGACTATATAAAGGAGGGCAGGGCTCCTTGGATAGGGGGTTCATACAACAATTGTACAACACACACTTTACAATCAATCCAACGCAAAGGCTAACGCCGACTAGACGTAGGGCTATTACTCGATCCATGATCGAGGGACTGAACCAGGATAAATCGTCTGTCTCTTGCGTTAACCGTCGAGTTCTGCATACGCTGAAGCCCGAACATACTGCCCCAGGTACCCCCGTGTCAGGCTATCGGTGGTCAAACATCGACAATTGTCCTATGAGGTTGTTCGGCTGATGGTTTCTGCGGCTGATAAGCCGGTTAATGCTGTTTTGTTGTGAGAGAAAAAGCACTGTACCATGGCTAATAAGTTCAAGCGAACAGGGCGACACTACTTCACCGCCGCCGTTGGTTCGGTTTTGGCGTTCCGATTGTCGGCTGGACAGCTGTTCATCCTGTAGGACTGTCGCCGCTGCCTCCGTGGTGAGCTGGTGACCCAAAAATAAGGGCATGTACAGCCCACAGACGGGGTCATCTCCAAGAGCTTCGAATCTGATGTACACATAACTCAAAAACAGGTTGTACAAGCTGACAGAGAGTCGTCTGCAAGCTGTTTAATACTCAAAAGATAGGTCGTACAATCTGAAGTACTCGATGTAGCTAGGATCAAACATGAACATCATTTTGTATACCATTATGTTACTATCCGATAAATAATGGATCACTATTTTTTAGTCTACAGTACTATCTTAGAGCCTGTTGTGCTAAATCTGATGAAATAGACCTACTGAAAAAGCACAATTCCTTGAGGTAGAGCAGCCTGAAATGTAGAACGAATGCTCAAAGTTAATTTTGTTCTAATCAATATTTTTGCACGCTAGTTGCCTAATTGGTGACACAAAACATCAATAGTTTTGCAGCACACTAGTGTGCAGTGATACAAGCAACAGAAGCACCGCAGTTTCAGAAAATTGGCAAACACCTAAACTGAACATGGCCATCCCAAGCCCTGCATATCGCAATCGACCCGAAGGCGTGCATCGACACCGGTGGCGTGCTTGAACACTGGCGAGGCGCTGGAGGTCCAGATGAGCATGGGCAGGTCCTTCCTCTTGGCCGCCACGGCCTGCAGCTCCAGCGAGTGTCCGCCGGCGCCCTTCTCGTCTCTCGCTCCTCCATTGGTCGCCGGAGATTAGGACCATCACTGCCGTCGCCGCGCCCTTGCTCTTTGTAGCAGGCTCCGTGCTCCTGCGCTCTTCCGCCACCGCACTCGACACTTGCTGTGGAAGAGACGGGATGCGGAGGGAAAGGAAGGTGGCGCGCACTGAAGAAACTACTCCACGTATCCCCACTCCCGCAGCCAGATCCGAGTCCGCCTGGGAGCACGGGCCCTTGCCATCGTCTTGCGGGGCGACGAGGGGGCCGTCTCTTTGCCCTCACGGAGTTGTTTTTTTTTGCAAAGTTCAGAGGATGGACACGGCACAAAGGGACGCGTTGTGTGTGCCCTAATTCCTCATGTCCACTTAAAATTAATTACGACGATTTTATTTCAGGTTGTAATAAACGTATGAGCAGACGTAGCTTAATTACTCCAGGTGTCATTATACAAGTCGCGGGCCCGGCCCATTTTCCTTCCTCTCAGCCTGCCCTGCCAGCAGTGGCGGAGCTTGCATGAATGTGTAGGGGGGGGGGGGGGGCAATTCAAAGCTACACTGCTAAAGTATTTACCAATAGTGGTATAGACAATTGGAATTCTGTGGAAAATCTTTGTTTTTTTCAAGTTCTATCTATATAGACTGCAATGAACAATTGGAATTCTGTCAAAGAAGAATGAACAATGTGCGGATTTACATACTTGTAAGCAGTGATCCACTCATCAGCAACAACAAGCATGCTACGAGAGCGGCATGAATTAATTACATGCATGCAGCGACATGCAAACCTTCAGAGTGATACAGCCGGAGAAGGGGGGGCCAGGACCCAGTTTGGCCCCCACATAGCTCCGTCCGTGCCTGCCCGTTCACGCAGGGACCGCTGCTGCCGCACGGGCGATTCGGGCGGACCAACTCCTTGCGCCGCCAGCCACCCCCTTGCCGGCTCCCATCATCCGGTGTGGCAGGTACTAATGCTTTCTACCTTGATTTGGTTGGTTCGTTCATAGATGGTTTGGTAGTCACAATATATTAGGCACCATTGGCCAAACAAACTTGTTTTAAACCAAACAAAATTCAGTCTTGCACTCTTGCTTACAGCAGTCTACAACCTTCAAATCAATGCGAAAAGTTAAAAGGGTGAGCGAGTCATACCTCTTCCATGACACCATCGACAACCAAAAGCCCAAAGCCGGCGAGATGGATGAGACAAAAAGCAAGGGAGAAAGAGAATAGGGAGAAGGAAGCTCCGAAAGAACGTAACAAGCGAAAAGAACCTAGAGAAGAAGGCATGAAGGAGGAAAGAAGCTGGGGCCGCGCCTGTATACCCGCCTATCGTGCCAGGCGGGGTGGCGCGACGCCACGTAGGAACGGGTCAACGTTCCACGCTACCGTGGCGCCCTTTATCACGCTACTGTATGTGGAACGACAGAGTGAAACTATCAACCAGTGCGGCTGGCACGATCAAAAGGGTCACATTTGCAAAAAAAAAAAGTTTGGCAGCGGTTAATATTAAAATATTGATTAAAAAGATTAAAAATAAAAAATCCCCTATTGGATACAACCGGTTTATTACATCCACAAGAGAGGTTTCTAGAAAACTTTTGATTAAACCGTGCTTTATGTTTATTATATTTAAATAAAATTTAAAGATAATGAACATGTGGGTCCCTCTTACATGTTTCGTGCTTTTACTCCACCACGTGTCCTGTCCCAGTTCTCCATATGTGTCGTGTTTTTTTGGCACACATGTCATGACGGTGTTTATCCATGTGTTACTTTTTTATTGGACCATGAGTAGTGTCCTGGTTCGTTCGCGCGTCAGTTTTTTATGGACCACATGTCAGTGTTTTTATTGTCCCGCGTAGCGTGACTAGATTATTCCACGTGCCCATTCTTTCTCTAAACTTTTGTCTATATATGTTGTAGGACATATAAGGATTATTAGAAACTTTTAGCATATAAAATATCATACTTACTCCATATATGGTTCGACCTCATCGCAGCTATTAAGCACGTACCAAACTAGCTTATCCATAACTTATCATCAATGTGCTATACTATAGTATGGCCAATGAGCTTGATACCATGAAAAGTTAAAACCTCCTGGTCTATATAGTATAGTAGTTTACATGGGCCGTGACCAGACATGCACTTAGGAACTTAGTTGGCCCAGTATTTTCCGCAAAGTTTTAGATTTTTTCAATTGAAATGTTTTAGATATCTGAGCACTATAACTTTAGTGTCAGCCATGTCTCCATTCGAGGTTGTTTGAAAATTTTGAAAATTCAAATTTCAAAATATGAGAAATTAAGATGTACATCTGTGTCAATAAATTGGCAAATGAATTTTTTGTCGCTACAAAGTTTTAGATCTTGTCTAGCGCTATAATTTGTCTATATCCAGTTTTATTTTAAAACTTGTATTTTTTGTGTGTTACACCTATTTTTTTGAGAAGATAATATTACCAACCATGGCCGAAAATTAATTGTTGTGGCATGTGGTGTTTCATGCCACCCCTAAAAATGCCATCTATTTTCAGAGACGGTTAGGATTACGAACCACGGTTCACAGTCACAAACTCCACCCACCGCAGCTAGAAAAGGCCATGTGTCTCTAAAACAATTTATATAGGGTAGGTTTTTTAGCCAACACCAGCTAGAAAAATATGACGCCTCCAAAAATCAGTGCTTTACTTTGACAAAAAAGGAAGATTCGTTTTAGTTAGCGGGAGGATCAAAGCTAAAGTGGTTGTATAGGAATTCAAGTAAATAATAAAAACAAATGGCAGTGCCATGCTGCCAGCAAGCGGAGATGATAAGAATATGATGCCTACCAAGCGCACTTGGTTTATTTATCCTCTTAATATCCCATGCCCCCTTTGGATCCTTGAAATTGAATCCATTTTAATAATCATAATTTAGACATATATTAATTAAGCTAATATAGTTGTATATGGATTATATTTGTATATTATAGTTGGCTATACAAGAGAGATACTTATGTGTTGTATTTTTACCATAGGAGAATGAGTTGAAGAGTATGTCATAAGTTGCAAAATAGAAACATAGAATGGTGATTTATAAAATTAATTTCCATCCCCTATCTTATGAATTTGAGATATGCTTATATGTGAACTTTGGAAAATGTCCTGGTGATCGTGACTGGTGTCCTCACCAAGAGATTGCTTATTATTCAGACACAACGAGATTTACACACCGCTCTGCTGGGACAAATCCATGGAGATCGTGACTGGTGCACTAGCAAGCGTCCTCACCAAGCTTGGTGATCTGCTCGTCAGCGAGTACAACCTGCAAAAGGGGGTGAAGGGGGAGATCAAGTTTCTCCAATCTGAGCTAGAGAGCATGAAAGGTGCCCTTGAGAAGATCTCCAGCACACCGTCAGACCGGCTTGACATTCAGGACAAGATCTGGGCCAGAGATTTGAGGGAGCTCTCTTATGATATAGAGGACAGTATCGACACATTCATGGGGCGTGGGAAGGGCGATGAGTCAGCCGAGCCTCATGGCATCAGGAAGTTCATTGATAGAAGTGTCGGTTTGTTCAGAAAGGTTAGGATTCGCCATGAGATTGCTACTGAGATAAGAGACATCAAGAGCCGTGTCCTAGAGATGCACAAGAGCAGCGTCCGGTGCCCCCGAAAACAGCCCCGAAAATAAAAAAAAAACGGCCCGATCTCGTCCGTCACAGCTCCGATTGACCCCAAATTTTGTGGGCAGGCTCTCTAGGTAGCTACGAAGCTACTCCAAGAAAATCATCGCCTTCCATGCCTCACAAGTTCGGGAATCGATGAAAAACCGAGAGAAAACGAAGAACGAACCAGAAACACAAAAGTTGCCCGATCTACGTGCTCATCCCAAACCAACTTAATTCCTTCGGTGGAAACCTTCACAAGGACTCATAGCACGAGATGAAACAAACGGTTTGCGAAAACATAAATCACAGAGAGAGATCGGGGTGCGGGAAGGATAAGAAAGAAACAAGAACGCAGCACAAAAATACATAGACAACTTGCACGAAAATTCTTCTAAAATCCCGGAGGACACGGTGAGATTAAGGCCTCACTTCCCGATCATGAAGTACATAGAGGAATGATTACACCATCTGTGGATCACAGTCTAGTGAGAGGGTAGAGAGAGATAGATGAAAAACTAAACAACTGTGATAAAGGATGAAGTGGGCAGCCCTATCCTATTCATAGAGGTTTATTATATTTTCCACTTAGCCCTCTGCTTACTCTACTGACTACTGAGCCAACCAGCTAACCCTAAGGCATTCTGGCACAACCCTCTCTACTCATCTGATCTGACGGCCCCGCTTCCTGCTTGGACTTGCCGTCACCTCAACGCAACCTCCAGGATTCCGCCACGTGCCGCCACGCTTCCTCGAAACCTCCGCCCGGGTTTTGAGGCCCAAACCCGAAAACCGTCCGCTGGTTGTTTTGCGGCCCAAACCACCCAATCCACTTGTGAGTAGCGTACTCCATACGTGTCCCCCTCTCCTCGACATGTGTCACCGCTGTCCTCAACCGCCCGGCCGCCAAGTCATCCAGAGCCTCCGCTCGACTTGCATGTCCGCACGGCGATCTCCAACTCCTACACCGGCCCCATCGCCTCCACAACGATCTCCAACTCCTACACCGGCCCCACCGCCTCCACAACGATCTCCAACGCCTCCACGCCGGACTCCAACATCGGCCTCATCGCCTCCACGCCGGTCTCCAACACCGCCCCCACCCCCACCCCCTCCACAGCGACGCACTACAAAGACGTCTAAGGTCCCGGCGGCAAAGAAGACCCCAAAAAAAGAGTTATTTCTCAAGAAATACCTCCTAAAAAGACTGATGAGCAAATAGCAGCTGAAGAAGACAAAAAAGTGAAAGATTTTTTTATAGATATCCAAAAGCAGAGACAATCAAAGCTTAAGGAGAAGTCATACTTTTACATACCACGAGATCAGCTAAGGCAGAAGGTCGAAGCTCACAAGAAAAAGATGCTTGAAGTTCGTAAGCCTTCGCCACTATCAGACTATGACCGCTCCCTCGTGAAGTCACATGATGCACATAAGAAAAGGAAAAGAGCATCAGGGAAGGATGTCCCACAGCTCGGACAACAGAAGCAACCAATGCAAAATCTTGTTATTGCTAATGAATATGGTTCCAACATAGAAGTCTATCGACCAGACAACTCTGGAGAAGTGTCGGTTCAAGACCTTAATGCTTTTTTTGAACAAACTGGTTTTACCTTGGATCAAGTGACGGGCAAAGCTCCAATCCAGAACCTGAAAGTTGATACCTGGAAGACTTATAAATTTGGCAAAAGTCTGTAAAACCCTGTGGCTCTGAATGAATTGGGTACGCAAATGTACTTGCTCAACAAGTGGTACATGCAGGCGTGTGGCAGGGGTGAGCAGTGGATCTTTGTCAGATTTAGAGACCATCATTACTTCCGTGGAGATGACTTCTTACATATTAGTTTCGAAGAATTGCATCAACTATTCCACTTGGACGCTCTGGACAAATCAATCATTAGCTCCTTTTGTTTGTAAGTGATTCTTACTTTTATTTAATAAACTCACTTCCATGCGTACGTGTATATAATTATCCTCACATGTAACTTATATTTATATACAGATTTCAGATGTCAGAGCTCCAAAGAATACAAGACATCAGTGTTGGCTTCATTGATCCTTATATCGTATTCAAAACCGATATTATTGTCAAGGAGCACTGGGCATCTGAAGCACAGACGAATATCATGAAGTTCTTTGTGAAGCAGCACGACAAGACAACAATACTTTTCCCGTACAACTTTGAGTAAGTGTTAATAATAATATAGTCTACACATTTTATGTAATATCAATACAACTTATATGCATGTACGTGTGTGTGTAAACCAATGCAGGTTTCACTAGATGCTCATTGTCATTGAGTTAAACTCAAGTCAGTTAGTAATCTTGGACTTATTGAGAAAAGAGCGAGCACTATACCAAGATATGATAGACATTATCCAGGGGTAATTTTGATCTCTCGTGCACAACTATTATTGAATAGACTTTGCCATAATTTATTAACGATCGTACATTATTGGTCACACAGGGTTTGGAAAGAGTTTATTCGGCAACACCGCAAGGATTGCAAGGCACCACTTAATGTAGTTGAAATACCAATAAGTTGTACTATATATACTTCCCCACGTGTTTAATTACTATATCGTACTTCAATTTACGTGTGAGATGATGAGAATAATCTTCTTCTCGTACAGTGGTGTTTGCGGTAGGAACCAGGTAATAACTTGTGTGGATACTACGTTTGTGAATTTATCACTGCATACATAAGAAGAACTCCTGAAGATGTCCTCAGAGTACGTATATATCAATTTTTTATTTATTTTTAAATGAATATATATATATATATTAATACTTTTTCTTTTATTTCAAATGCAAGACTGAATGGTTGAAACGAAGGGTCATGCAAAAAGACCATCTGAAAGCAGTTCAAGAGTCAATAGCAGGATATCTTCTAGAAAAAGTGCTAAATCCCAACGGCGAGTTCTACTTTGATCTAAGGAACTAATGATGTAAATTAAATATTTATTGATATCGTTATTTTCGAGAACAAGATTATGAAAGTGTTGTATATATACATATATATCTATAATACATATAGTTTCATATTTTATTCGAATATAATAATGCTCGAGATGAGAATTAGATGTAATTATATGCGTGCGTGTATTTATATTAGCAGCGTAGAATACGTACATAAAAACATATTATATATTAAACAAATATGTGTAACTGAACTGAAAACAAATTAAACAAAAAAAAAGAAAAAGAAAAGGAACCTTTAGTCCCAGTTGGGGTTACCAACCGGGACTAAAGGGTGCGGCCAGGTTTGCTCGGCTGGAGGGCCTTTAGTCCCGGTTGGTAACACCAACCGGGACTAAAGGTCCCTCTTTAGTCCTGGCTCGATGACCTGGGACTGAAGGTTCCACCTTTAGTCCCGGGATCGTTGTCCCGGCGCGGTAACCGGGACTAAAGGCCGTTACCGCCCGGGACAACTAGTCCATTCTGTAGTAGTGTAGGAACCATTGGCCAAACAAACTTTTATTAAACCAAACAAAATCTAGTCTTGCACTCTTGCTTAGAGCAGTCTACAACCTTCAAATCAATGCGAAAAGTTAAAAGGGTGAGCAAGTCATACCTCATCCATGACACCATCGACAACCAAAAGCCCAAAGCCGGCGAGATGGATGAGACAAAAAGCAAGAGAGAAAGAGAATAGGGAGAAGGAAGCTCCAAAAGAACGTAACAAGCGAACAGAACCAAGGAGGAAAGAAGCTGGGGCCGTGCCTTACACCCGCTTATCGCGCCAGGCGGGGTGGCGCGACGCCACGTAGGAACAGGTCAATGTTTCACGCTACCGTGGCGCCCTTTGTCGCGCCATTGTATGTGGAACGATATAGCGAAACTGTCATGCCAGTGCGGCTGGTGCGATCAAAAGGGTCACATTTGCAAAAAAAAAAAGGTTTAGAAGCGGTTAATATTAAAATATTGGTCTTATTCGCTTCTCTTATAATCCGTCTTTTTTAGGTCGTTTTTTCAGCCGGAACAGTATTTTTTTCTTTCACAACAAATCAGCCGGAACAGTGTTTCGTCTTGTTTTTTCAGCGAAGCGAACCGGGCTATTGATTAAAAAGATTAAAAATAAAAAAATCCCCTATTGGATACAGCCGGTTTATTACATCCACAAGAGAGGTTTCTAGAAAACTTTTGATTAAACCGCACTTTATGTTTATTATATTTAAATAAAATTTAAAGATAATAAACATGTGGGTCCCTCTTACATGTTTCATGCTTTTTCTCCACCACGTGTCCTGTCCCAGTTCTCCATATGTGTCGTGTTTTTTTGGGCGGTTCAGGCGGACCAACTCCCTGCGCCGCCAGCCGGCTCCCGTCATTCGGTGTGGCAGGTACTAATGCTTTCTACCTTGATTTGGTTGGTTCGTTCATAGATGGTTTGGTAGTCACAATATATTAGGCACCATTGGCCAAACAAACTTTTATTAAACCAAACAAAATCCAGTCTTGCACTCTTGCTTAGAGCAGTCTACAACCTACAAATCATTGCAAAAAGTTAAAAGGGTGAGCGAGTCATACCTCATACATGACACCATCGACAGCCAAAAGCCCAAAGCCGGCGAGATGGATGAGACAAAAACCAAGGGAGAAAGAGAAGAGGGAGAAGGAAGCTCCAAAAGAACGTAACAAGCGAATGGAACCAAGAGAAGAAGGCACGAAGGAGGAAAGAAGCTGGGGCTGCGCCTGTATACCCGCCTATCGCGCCAGGCGGGGTGGCGCGACGCCACGTAGGAACGGGTCAATGTTCCACGCTACCGTGGCGCCCTTTGTCACGCCACTGTATGTGTTAATATTAAAATATTGATTAAAAAGATTAAAAATTAAAAATCCCCTATTGGATACAACCGGTTTATTACATCCACAAAAGTGGTTTTTAGAAAACTTTTGATTAAACCGTGCTTTATATTTATTATATTTAAATAAAATTTAAAGATAACAAACATGTGGGTCCCTCTTACATGTTTCGTGCTTTTACTCCACCACGTGTCCTGTCCCAGTTCTCCATAATTTTTTTGGCACACATGTCATGTTGATGTTTATCCATGTATTACTTTTTTATTGGACCATAAGTAGTGTCCTGGTTCGTTCGCGCGTCAGTTTTTTATGGACCACATGTCAGTGTTTTTATTGTCCCGCATAGCGTGACTAGATTATTCCACGTGCCCATTCTTTCTATAAACTTTTGTCTATATATGTTGTAGGACATATAAGGACTATTAGAAACTTTTAGCATATAAAATATCATACTTACTCCACATATGGTTCGACCTCATCGCAGCTATTCCATAACTTATCATCAATGTGCTATACTATAGTCTGGCCAATGAGCTCATGAAAAGTCAAAACCTCCTGGTCTATATAGTATAGTAGTTTACATGGGCCGTGACCAGACATGCTGACACGCAGGAACTTAGTTGGCCCAGTATGTTCCGCAAAGTTTTAGATTTTTTCTATTGAAATGTTTTAGATATCTGAGCACTATAACTTTAGTGTCAGCCATGTCTCCATTCGAGGTTGTTTGAAAATTTTGAAAATTCAAATTTCAAAATATGAGAAATTAAGACCTACATCTGTGTCAATAAATTGGCAAATGAATTTTTTGTCACTACAAAGTTTTAGATCTTGTCCAGCGCTACAATTCGTCTATATCCAGTTTTATTTGAAAACTTGTATTTTTTTGTGTGTTACACCTATTTTTTTGAGAAGATAATATTACCAACCATGGCCGAAAATTAATTCTTGTGGCATGTGGTGTTTCATGCCACCCCTAAAAATGCCATCTATTTTCAGAGACAGTTAGGATTACGAAACCGCCGTTCACAGTCACAAACTCCACCCACCGCAGCTAGAAAAGGCCATGTGTCTCTAAAACAATTTATATAGGGTAGGTTTTTTAGCCAACACCAGCTAGAAAAAAATATGACGCCTCCAAAAATCAGTGCTTTACTTTGACAAAAAGGGAAGATTCGTTTTAGTTAGCGGGAGGATCAAAGCTAAAGTGGTTGTATAGGAATTCAAGTAAACAATAAAAAGAAATGGCAGTGCCATGCTGCCAGCAAGCGGGGATGATAAGAATATGATGCCTACCAAGCGCACTTGGTTTCTTTATCCTCTTAATATCACATGCCCCGTTTGGATCCTTGAAATTGAATCCATTTTAATAATCATAATTTAGACATATATTAATTAAGCTAATATAGTTATATATTGATTGTATTTGTATATTATAGTTGGCTGTACAAGAGAGATACCTATGTGTTGTATTTTTACCATAGGAGAATAAGTTGAAGAGTGTGTTATAAGTTACAAAGTAGAAACATAGAATGGTGATCTATGAAATTAATTTCTATCTTCCACCTTATGAATTTGAGATATGCTTATATGTGAACTTTGGAAAGTGACGGAATATCATATTCTAAGCCAAGTAGCCTAAGTTATTAAGTAGATTTCAATTCCTACCAATGAAAGGGATCCAAGCGGCCCTTTAAAGAATTTTGATTTACAAACACCGCTGACAGCCTCCAACCCACTCCGCAAAATTTATGATTCGTCTGCTTTACACACTTCCCTTTGTTAACTCTTTCATTTTTTAAGTAGTACTTATAATATAAAAGTTTTGCCTTTGGTTGAGCCATCCCGTTCTCTCTCATCTATAATTACCGTACCAACCGTTCATCTCACTGGCTCAGCGTTTTTCTCTTCCATGGCAGCTGCAAGCACCTGAGAGTTGGGTGGCGCTCCGGTGACGACTAGCTAGCGGCAACCAGTGAGTACGTCCAGCAACCTGCAGCAGCGCGATTCCCGTCTCGAGGCAACCAGTGAGTACGTCCTATCTTGTGGCCTCACGTCCGATTGCTTATTATTCAGACACAACGACATTTACACACCGCCCTGCAGGGACAAATCCATGGAGATCGTGACTGGTGCACTGGCAAGGGTCCTCACCAAGCTTGGTGATCTGCTCGTCAGCGAGTACAACCTGCAAAAGGGGGTGAAGGGGGAGATCAAGTTTCTCCAATCTGAGCTAGAGAGCATGAAAGGTGCCCTTGAGAAGATCTCCAGCACACCGTCAGACCGGCTTGACATTCAGGACAAGATCTGGGCGAGAGATTTGAGGGAGCTCTCTTATGATATAGAGGACAGTATCGACACATTCATGGGGCGTGGGAAGGGCGATGAGTCAGCCGAGCCTCATGGCATCAGGAAGTTCATTGATAGAAGTGTCGGTTTGTTCAGAAAGGTTAGGATTCGCCATGAGATTGCTACTGAGATAAGAGACATCAAGAGCCGTGTCCTAGAGATGCACAAGAGATGGCGTAGATATGATGTCAACCTGTGTGCGGATAAGCCCACCACATCTACTGTGGTGGACCCTCGTTTATTTTCCCAGTACAAAGAGGAGAAAGAGCTTGTTGGAATTGATGAGACGAGAGATAAGCTAATCAAGGTATTGATAGATGGGAATGGAGTGCCCATGAAGCAAGGCAAGATAGTTTCCATTGTCGGATTTGGGGGCCTTGGAAAGACAACTCTTGCCAAAGTAGTGTATGAGAAGATTAGAGCACTATTTTATTGTTGTGTATGAGAAGATTAGAGCACTATTATTATCAAAGGGATTGCTGCATGATCTTGACAAGAGCTTCATCAATGAAGAAATAATGGATGAGATGCGGCTCATTGATGTAGTCAGGGAATTTCTTAAAACGAAAAGGTATGGAAGCATCACTACTACAGAATGGACTTGTTGTCCTGGGCGGTAACAGCCTTTAGTCCCGGTTACCGCGCCGGGACAACGATCCCGGGACTAAAGGTGGAACCTTCAGTCCCGGGTCATCGAGCCGGGACTAAAGAGGGACCTTTAGTCCCGGTTGGTAACACCAACCGGGACTAAAAGCCCTCCAGCCGAGCGAACCTGGCGCATCCTTTAGTCCCGGTTGGTAACACCAACCGGGACTAACGGTTCACCCTTTAGTCCCGGTTGGTAACCCCAACCGGGACTAAAGGTTCCTTTTCTTTTTCTTTTTTTTTTTGTTTAATTTGTTTTCAGTTCAGTTACACGTATTTGTTTAATATATAATATGTTTTTATGTACGTATTCTATGCTGCTAATATAAATACACGCATGCGTATAATTACATCTAATTCTCATCTTGAGCATTATTATATTCGAATAAAGTATGAAACTATATATATTATAGATATATATATATATATATGTATATATACAACACTTTCATAATCTTGTTCTCGAAAATAACGATATCAATAAACATTTAATTTACATCATTTATTCCTTAAGATCAAAGTAGAACTCGCCGTTGGGATTTAGCACTTTTTCTAGAAGATATCCTGCTATTGACTCTTGAACTGCTTTCAGATGGTCTTTTTGCATGACCCTTCGTTTCAACCATTCAGTCTTGCATTTGAAATAAAAGGAAAAGTATTAATACACATATATGTATATATATTCATTTAAAAATAAATAAAAATTGATATATACGTACTCTGAGGACATCTTTAGGAGTTCTTCTTATGTGCGCAGTGATAAATTCACAAACGTAGTATCCACACAAGTTATTACCTGGTTCCTGCCGCAAACACCACTGTACGAGAAGAAGATTATTCTCATCATCTCACATGTAAATTGAAGTACGATATAGTAATTAAACACGTGGGGAAGTGTATATAGTACAACTTACTGATATTTCAACTACATTAAGTGGTGCCTTGCAATCCTTACGATGTTGCCGAATAAACTCTTTCCAAACCCTGTGCGACCAATAATGTACGATCGTTAATAAATTATGGCAAAGTCTATTCAATAATAGTTGTGCGCGAGAGATCGAAATTACCCCTGGATAATGTCTATCATATCTTGGTATAGTGCCCGTTCTTTTCTCAACGAGTCAAAGATTAGTAACCGACTTGAGTTTAACTCAATGACAATGAGTATCCAATGAAAACTGCATTGGTTTATACACACACGTACATGCATATAAGTTGTATTGATATTACATAAAATGTGTAGACTACATTATTATTAACACTTACTCAAAGTTGTACGGGAAAAGTATTGTTGTCTTGTCGTGCTGCTTCACGAAGAACATCATGATATTCTCCTGTGCTTCAGATACCCATCGCTCCTTGACAATAATACCGGTTTTGAATACGATATAAGGATCAATGAAGCCAACACTGGTGTCTTGTATTCTTTGGAGCTCTGACATCTGGAATCTGTATATAAATATAAGTTACATGTGAGGATAATTATATACACGTATGCATGGAAGTGAGTTTATTAAATAAAAGTAAGAATCACTTACAAACAAAAGGAGCTAATGATTGATTTGTCCAGAGCGTCCATGTGGTATAGTTGATGCAATTCTTCGAAACTAATATGTAAGATGCCATCGCCACGGAAGTAATGATGGTCTCTAAATCTGACAAAGATCCACTGCTCACCCCTGCCACACGCCTGCATGTACCACTTGTTGAGCAAGTACATTTGCGTACCCAATTCATTCAGAGCCGCAGGGTTGTACAGACTTTTGCCATATTTATAAGTCTTCCAGGTATCAACTTCCAAGTTCTGAATTGGAGCTTTGCCCGTCAATTGATCCAAGGTTAAACCAGTATCTTGAAAAAAAGCATTAAAGGCTTGAACCGACACTTCTCCAGAGTTGTCTGGTCGATAGACTTCTATGTTGGAACCATATTGATTAGCAACAACAAGATTTTGCATTGGTTGCTTCTGTTGTCCGAGCTGTGGGACATCCTTCCCTGATGCTCTTTTCCTTTTCTTATCTGCATCATGTGACTTCACGAGGGAGCGGTCATAGTCTGATAGAGGCGAAGGCTTACGAAGTTCAATCATCTTTTTCTTGTGAGCTTCGACCTTCTGCCTCAGCTCCTCTCGTGGTAGGTAAAAGTACGGCTTCTCCTTAAGCTTCGCTTGACTCTTCTTTTTGGTATCTATAAAAAAATCTTTCACTTTTTTGTCTTGTTCAGCTGCTATTTGCTCATCAGTTTTTTCAGAAAGTATTTCTTGAGAAATAACTCTTTTTCTCGGGGTCTTCTTTGCCGCCGGGACCTTAGACGTCTTTGTAGTGCGTCGCTGTGGAGGGGGTGGGGGCGGTGTTGGAGACCGGCGTGGAGGCGATGTGGCCGGTGTTGGTGGAGACCGGCGTGGAGGCGTTGGAGATCGTTGTGGAGGCGGTGGGGCCGGTGTAGGAGTTGGAGATCGTCGTGGAGGTGATGGGGCCAGTGTAGGAGTTGGCGATCGCCGTGGGGATGAAGTCGTCTCGCCCCCCGCGACGCTGTGATAAGATGGGGAATGAATGATTAGGCTAGGCTGGGGGGAGACCCTGCTACAAAAACAAGTTGTGTGTCAATTATTTTTTAAGCCAATAGAAAATTAATGGAAAATAATATTTCATTCACTTTCATTCGTACCTAGGGTGAGGTAGGGGAAGCGGTGGCGCCCCAGGAATGATGATGAAGCGTTTGCGCCATTGAATAAATGTCTTTTCTGCTTCCCCTAGTGTCTTCTCCCCATCACCGCCTTCAATGTCAAGAGGAACATTGCTGTAACCTTTGAGCACTCTATCGACCGAGACGCTAGCATATCCAGGTTGAATAACTGACCCATGGATTCTTGGTGTCTTCGTTCGGTCTATTGGAGATACAACCCCGACAGCCACCATGATTGATGCATTATTACCATCTGGAATGTGCAGCTCACATGTTGTTAGAGGCTCAGTAATGTCATCAACAGGGAAGCGCAACCCAGCGTCGTCTTGAATAACTGGCAGCTCCGTAGAAGCACAACTACTTTTCATCTGACCAACGGGGCTAATGGTGACTCCCGGCGTTGATTGCGATTGCATTTGACTCATTGCTAGCTGCACTTGCCTCTTGATCTCCTCCTGCATTCTTGCCTCAAGAGATTTTTCTCGTTCACGTGATTCAAGCAATGCTTGTCGTGACTCGTCAACAAATTGCTCCAATGCACGGATTCGTTCTGCCTCCTCATCCTTCTTTCTTTGGCGGCTTCTGTAGGTATCCTTGTCTACTGGGAATGCGTGTAGCCACGGAACCACCCCATAGCCTCTTGTTCGACCACCGTGTTCGGGATTCTCTAGTGCATATGTCAATTCATCCTTCTCTCTGTTGGGCTTGAAAACACCACTATCAGCTTCTTCCCTAGCACGAGCTAGTCTCTGTGTTGCTCTCTCAATTTTTTGGCCAAAAATTAGCTTGCCAGTGTCTAGGTCTAGGCTTCCCCCATGAGCGTAGAACCAATTCTTCGCGCGTTGAGGCCAGTTCTTCTCTATTGTTTCAGGTATGATTCCCTTGGCAGTAATCTCTGCTTCTAGGTTCTGCCACTTGGGAATAGCACTCTTATAACCACCTGATCCCATGCGATGATGGTATTGCTTCTGTCGGGCATTCTGCCGATTCCTCATCACACGTTCCTCACTGTCTTGGGATGTCTTGTATTCTACGAAGGCATCCCAATGGGACTCCAACTTGACAAACGCCTTAGCATTGAAATTCGACGTTGCA
The DNA here is from genome assembly GCF_019320115.1 of Miscanthus floridulus. Lineage (NCBI taxonomy): Eukaryota > Viridiplantae > Streptophyta > Magnoliopsida > Poales > Poaceae > Miscanthus > Miscanthus floridulus. The sequence goes on along the minus strand of NC_089588.1, from coordinate 112,459,632 downwards.
TTCTTCAAGATAAACTTTTTATACAATGTCTTCTTCCAACTCTGGAACAATGTTGCCATCTTCTTCATTGTCCAATCCCTCACTAGCTCCTTCAAAGCATCATCTGCTTGTAATGTGAAATGTTGAGTGATATCACTCCAAGCTAGGTTCTTGTCACGATCAGATACAAAACTAACATTAGGAGCGGATATCTTCTGCTTCCATTCACGAGCACTAACTGGGATCCTATCCCTTACAACGAACCCACATTGATTGACATATGTCTGAGCATGTGGTCCCAATGGTTTGCCGGTGTCGGTGTCGAATTCTGATATTATGAAACGGCCCTCTAATGGCTTTTTTGGCCCTCGGACTTTCCTACTTTTGTTGGTGGTTGATGTAGATCCAGAGACCGGCTACATGAGTACAAACACAACGATTAACAACAAATATACGTACGCATGCATCTATAAGAGATGATAGATAATCGAATATACCTCGCCAGTATTTTCTTGCGCGACAATTTGTTGATCTTCAACCACCGGCATATTCAGGATATCCTCGTAATCAGCAAAGTACTGACTCGTGTCATCTACATCCACATTGGTGCCGGCGTTGATAATATCCGCCATTATGTCATCACTCAAGTTATCATTCGGAGCAGCCATTTGTATCTTCAAGATAACACATAGATAGAATTACTATGGTACATAATATAAGTACATGTGATAACACATATAGAATTACTAAATCCAATTAAATATAATAACACATAATATTTCATCAACATGGAAATAAGTACATGTATATATATACACATAGAATGATACAATATATTTTCTCTCTCTCTCAACACATAGAAATAAGTGCATATGTCGATCTATATCTCTAGATATGCATGTGATACACATAGAATGTCTCTCTAGATACAATTTTCTCTCTCTCAACACATGAAAATAAGTACATGTATATATACATATAGAAATAATTAAGTACATATGTATACATATAGAATCTATCTCTAGATATAATATATATAGAGAGATAGAATATATAATTACTAAATCCAATTAAATAAATCTAACATGAAATTAGATAAACTAGTAAGATAATACATTTTAATCTAACATATATCAAAAACTATAATAAAAAACTATCTAAAAAAACTATCTAAATAAAATACTAATTAAATTTTAATACATTTAAATCTAATATATCAAAAACTATCTAAAAATAACTAAAAAACTAACAATAAACTACATGTACTTATTTTAATCTAACATACAGCCGAGACTTTGTAAAAAAAAATCTAAAAAAAGCCGATCGAGAGCAGCGCAGATCATATCGAGTTCGATCGACGGAGGCCGTACGGCGTGGGCGCGCGGGAAGCGTCGGCGACGGAAGGTGGGGTTGGGTGCGGCGGCAGAGACGGGATGCGGCGATGCAGGCCTGGAGAATGGCGCGGCCGGGCGGGGGTAGACGACGACGGCGGCGCGGCAGAGACGAGCTCAACGACGGCGGATGGCGCGGCCAGGCGGGCGGCTGAGCGACGAAGGCGAGATCGAAGATGAACAGAACAGACGTTCGATATATATAGCCTGCGACCCTTTAGTCCCGGCTGGCAACACGAGCCGGGACTAAAGGACATTTAGTCCCGGCTGGTAATACCAACCGGGACTAAAGGTCCAACCCTTTAGTCCCGGTTGGTCTTACCAGCCGGGACTAAATGTCCTTTAGTCCCGGCTCGTGTTGCCAGCCAGGACTAAAGGTATTTTTTGGCGGGCACCTAAATTGCCGCCCACCCTTTAGTCCCGGTTCTTGGTCTGGGCCGAGACTGAAGCCCTGAAAAATTTGCCAACCCGCCAGCGTAATTGGAAAGGCCTGGGATTTTGTTTTTGTTTAATACTAGGTTAATCAATTAATTCCATAGCAACTTCAATACTTTGCAATATTTATTTTAAAAAATACTATTGATTAACTAATTATTTATTGTAAATAGAAAAATTTTGTAACCTAAAGTTTTTAATTTCTTTTATGAATATAGAATATAAATGTTACTAATACTAAGTATTTTGTTAATGCAAAAATATATTTCTAACTTAAAATTAATAAAACTATTATTATTCGATAGGAAATTTATTATCACATTATTGTAACGTCAATGTTTCAATTTTTTCTCGGTTTTTGACCAAAATTGACAGGAATTTTTTGTTGAACCTATAAAAATAGAGAAAATATAGTATTTTTTGTTCTACAGCTTTCTCAAATGAAAAAATGGCCTATATAAGGATTGTATATATTGATGAGCTTAACAAACTCGGTATTCAAAACTTTTCAATTTGAGACAATCTAGGGTCCCGAAAACTAGTTTGTAGGCGTCGAAATTTAAAAATGACAAATTTGAACCGTCCAAACTTTCTCAAATGGAAAGTTGACCAAAACAACAATTGTAGATCTTTTTGAGTTTAACAAACTTGGTATTCAAAACTTTTCAATTTGAAGTCATTTAGAGTTCATAATACTAGAGTCAAAGTGTTGTTTTTTTATTTGACCAAATTTGACTTGGTCAAACTTGCTCAAATGAGACACTAAATGACCTCAGATGAAAAAACTCTGAATACCAAGTTTGATCATCTCAGAAAGATCTACAATTGTTACATAGCTCATTTTCCCATTTGAGAAATTTTTATCAAACACTAGTCACAACTTCTTGAATCTCATATATACTTTCTAAAACTATGTCACACACTTGTGAAATTTGAACTACATTTTGTTCAAGCTTTCTCAAATGAAAAAATGGCCTATATAAGGATTGTATATATTGATGAGCTTAACAAACTCGGTATTCAAAACTTTTCAATTTGAGACAATCTAGGGTCCCAAAAACTAGTTTGTAGGCGTCGAAATTTAAAAATAACAAATTTGAACCGTCCAAACTTTCTCAAATGGAAAGTTGACCAAAACAACAATTGTAGATATTTTTGAGCTTAACAAACTTGGTATTCAAAACTTTTCAATTTGAAGTCATTTAGAGTTCATAATACTAGAGTCAAAGTGTTGTTTTTTTATTTGACCAAATTTGACTTGGTCAAACTTGCTCAAATGAGACACTAAATGACCTCAGATGAAAAAACTCTGAATACCAAGTTTGATCATCTCAGAAAGATCTACAATTGTTACATAGCTCATTTTCCCATTTGAGAAATTTTTATCAAACACTAGTCACAACTTCTTGAATCTCATATATACTTTCTAAAACTATGTCACACACTTGTGAAATTTGAACTATATTTTGTTCAAGCTTTCTCAAATGAAAAAATGACCTATATAAGGATTGTATATATTGATGAGCTTAACAAACTCGGTATTCAAAACTTTTCAATTTGAGACAATCTAGGGTCCCGAAAACTAGTTTGTAGACGTCGAAATTTAAAAATGACAAATTTGAACCGTCCAAACTTTCTCAAATGGAAAGTTGACCAAAACAACAATTGTAGATCTTTTTGAGCTTAACAAACTTGGTATTCAAAACTTTTCAATTTGAAGTCATTTAGAGTTCATAATACTAGAGTCAAAGTGTTGTTTTTTTATTTGACCAAATTCGACTTGGTCAAACTTGCTCAAATGAGACACTAAATGACCTCAGATGAAAAAACTCTGAATACCAAGTTTGATCATCTCAGAAAGATCTACAATTGTTACATAGCTCATTTTCCCATTTGAGAAATTTTTATCAAACACTAGTCACAACTTCTTGAATCTCATATATACTTTCTAAAACTATGTCACACACTTGTGAAATTTGAACTACATTTTGTTCAAGCTTTCTCAAATGAAAAAATGGCCTATATAAGGATTGTATATATTGATGAGCTTAACAAACTCGGTATTCAAAACTTTTCAATTTGAGACAATCTAGGGTCCCGAAAACTAGTTTGTAGGCGTCGAAATTTAAAAATGACAAATTTGAATCATCCAAACTTTCTCAAATGGAAAGTTGACCAAAACAACAATTGTAGATCTTTTTGAACTTAACAAACTTGGTATTCAAAACTTTTCAATTTGAAGTCATTTAGAGTTCATAATACTAGAGTCAAAGTCATAACATATTACATAATATCCGTCTCTAAAACATAATATATTAAACATGCATCGTTGTATCATGCGGGCACAACAGTGAATTTCTTCTTGATGTATGACCCTTGGTTATGATCTTATCGTAACCATGGAGTGTCTTCATCATTTAACATGATGCTTGGATCTTTCTTCACTATGAAGGGTGGAATTCGGACATTTCTTTCGTAATCTTCTGACATGTCTGACTTGTCTTCAATTCCCACTATATTTATTTTCCCAGAAAGAATTATGTGGCGCTTTGGCTCATTGATCATTGAGTTGATGTCTTCGTTTTTTCCTCTCTTTGATTTTGTAGACATGTCTTTCACATAGAACACCTGACTCACATCGGCAGCAAGGACGAATGGTTCCTCTTTGTACCCAATATTGTTGAGGTCCACTGTTGTCATTCCATACTCTTTGTCGACTGTTACCCCTCCTCCGGTCAGCTTCACCCATTGGCACCGAAACAAAGGGACTTTAAAATTAGGTGCGTAGTCTAGTTCCCATATCTCTTCTATGCGGCCATAATATGTTTGTATATTCCCATTTGGATCTGTTCCATCTATGCGAACACCACTATTTTGATTGGTGCTCCTTTTATCTTGGGCAACTGTGTAAAATGTATTCCCATTTATCTCGTACCCTTGGTACGTGAGGATATGCCACGATGGCTGCCTAGCCAACAAATACAGTTGCTCATCAATATTGTCATCGCCTTGACATTCTTTTCGCAACCAACCACTGAAACTTTCCATGTGCTGACGCCTAATCCAAGCTTCAGTCTTCCCTGAAAATTTGGATCGTAAGAACTCCTTATGTATCTCGATGTACGGATGCACCAATGACGAGTTCTGAAGAACTGTGTAGTGTGCTTTATTGAAATAATCGTCTTCCATGCCGATATATGTTTTCTTCCCTAAAGTTCCTTTACCACTAAGTCGCCCCTCGTGTCGTGATTCGGGAACACCAATCGGGGCAAGGTCAGGAATAAAGTCAACACAGAACTCAATGACCTCCTCTGTTCCATAGCCCTGGGCGATGCTTCCTTCAGGCTTAGAACGGACTTTCACATATTTCTTCAAGACTCCCATAAACCTCTCGAAGGGGAACATGTTATGTAAGAACACAGGTCCAAGAATACTAATCTCCTTCACCAAATGAACTAGGATGTGTGTCATGATATTAAAGAAGGATGGAGGGAACACCAACTCAAAGCTGACAAGACATTGAACCACATCATTCTGTAGAGTAGCTAGTTCCACTGGATTGATTGCCTTCTGAGAAATTGCATTGAGGAATGCACATAGCTTCACGGTGGCTAGACGTACATGTGGAGGTAGAATTCCTCTTAAAGCAACTGGAAGCAATTGCGTCATAAGCACGTGGCAGTCATGGGACTTTAAGTTTAGGAATTTCTTATCTGGCACATTTATTATACCCTTTATATTGGAGGAGAATCCCGATGGGACCTTGATGCTGCTTAGACATTCGAACATGTTGTCCCTCTCTTCTTTGCTAAGCGTGTAGCTAGCAGGACTTAAGTAATGACGTCCATCATCTGTCTTCTCTGGATGAAGATTGTCTCGTTCTTTCATGCCCTGCAAGTCCTGGCGTGCTTCAAGTGAATCCTTTGGCTTCCCGTACACACCCATGAATCCTAACAGGTTCACACAAAGATTCTTTGTTAGGTGCATCACGTCGATTGCGTGGCGGACCTCTAGGACTTGCCAATAGGGTAGCTCCCAAAAGATGGACTTCTTCTTCCACATGGGTGCGTGTCCCTTAGCATCTTTGGGAACAGATTCACTGCCTTGTCCCTTTCCAAATACTACTTTCACATCCTTGACCATTGCGAGTACATCTTCCTCGGTTCGGTTATAAGGCTTCTTCCGATGGTCTGGCTTACCTTTAAAATGCTTCCCTTTCTTTCTTACTTGGTGATTCAACGGAAGGAATCGACGATGGCCAAGGTACATGACCTTTCGACATCTTTTCAAATATATACTGTCAAGGTCATCAAAACAATGTGTGCATGCATTATATCCTTTGTTTGTCTGACCTGAAAGATTACTTAAAGCAGGCCAATCATTGATTGTTACGAACAACATTGCTCGTAGGTCAAAGTGTTCTTGTTTGTACTCATCCCAGACACGTACACCTGGTTTGTTCCATAAAACTAGAAGTTCTTCAACTAATGGCTTCAGATAGACATCAATATCATTGCCAGGTTGCCTCGGACCTTGGATGAGGATCGGCATCATAATGAACTTCCGCTTCATACATAACCATGAAGGAAGGTTGTAGATACATAGAGTAACTGGCCAAGTGCTATGACTAGTGCTCTGCTCTCCAAAAGGATTCATACCATCTGTACTTAAGGCGAACCTTAAGTTTCTAGCCTCATTTGCAAACTCTAGAAATTCCCTGTCTATCGCTCTCCACTGGGACCCATCAGCTGGGTGTCTCAGCATATTGTCTACCTTACGGTCTTCTTTATACCACCGCAACAACTTTGCATGGTCTTTATTTCTGAACAAACGTTTTAAGCATGGTATTATAGGAGCATACCACATAACCTTGGCAGGGATTTTCTTTCTAGGACGTTGTTCACCCTCGACGTCACCAGGATCATCGCGCCTGATCTTATACCGCGATGCTTTACATACCGGGCATTCATCCAAATTCTCGTATTCATTGCCATGGTAGAGGATGCAGTCATTAGGACATGCATGTATCTTCTGGATTTTTAATCCCAATGGGCAGACAACCTTTTTTGCTTCGTACGTAGTGGTGGGCAATTTATTTGGCTTCAGAAGCATCTTCTTTATGAGGTTCAATAAATTTCCAAATGCCTTGTCGGATATACCATTCTTTGCCTTCCATTGTAGCAATTCCAGTGTTGTACCCAGCTTTTTTTGCCCCTCTTCGGCCGTCGGGTATAGCAACTTCCTATGATCCTCAAGCATGCGCTCGAACTTAACTTTCTCTTTTTCACTTTCCCATTCTTGTTGTGCATCACGAATGGCATCGCCAAGAGCATCACCGAGATCATCTTCTACCGCTACCTCTTCTTCATCTCCCCCCATTGTAGTATCATCAAAGGCACCATACTGAGCAATAATGTCATCAATGTCTAAATCTTCTCCTTCACCTTCTTCCATCATGACCCCGCTTTCTCCATGCTTAGTCCAACATATATAGTTTGACATGAAACCTGACTTAAGCAAATGTGAATGAAGACTCATTGAGCTTGAATATTCTTTTAAATTCTTACATAGGGCACATGGACAGCACATGAAACCATCCCGCTTATTTGCCTCGGCCACACCTAAGAAATAGTGCAAGCCCTCAATAAAGTCTTGGGAGCGGCGATCGGCATTGTATATCCAATGGCGTGACATAATCTGTATTACACGACAAATTATGAAAACCTTGAACATAATTTAGTATTTTATTACACAACATAAATGACACACACACGGTTGATTAATTAACTAAGTCTGGCTACAACGTAAGCAATCCCAACTATCACTAAACAAACTAAAACTACAATGCACTTCAGTAACATAATTATTTCGTGATCGTACGCAACTAAAACAGATAAATCATTCTTCTGTTGAATATCAATAAGCTTCTCCTGCTGGCTCACTGCCTCATCAGCAGCGGCCGCTACCTCAAGCGCACCCAAATTCTGCACGTATGTAGCATAATCTTCCTCCCAGTACCAATCATCGCATCCATTGCCCTCCCACTGTAATTAAAGCCAAAAAATATTTAGTCAAAAATATTCAAGAAAAGCAGGTCAATTAGCCATAAAGATAAAATGCGTAAGAAACTCACATCGCGATCCGGGCACTTGTAGAAAACACGGCCCTTGTTGGGTCCCTGTCTCTTGACTCGGTACTCCATCACAATCTTCTGCTTACACTTGCCGCAGATAATGAGAGGGAGTTCTGGCCTCAGTCGTTTCGCAACCGAACAAGAGGCCGATGATCCGGTACCAGTTGTCATCTACTTTCTATACTTATTTTTGCAAACTAGTGTAAATTTCATATTTTCTAAAATGATATATTTAAACAAAACTAGTACGGATTTCACATGTTTCAATAAATAACCACCCGTACTAGTTGACCTTGCTTACGTGATCATCTCGGCCAACATTTCTCCACCGGACGGCACCGTACTTGGCCAAGGAAGAGCTCCGATTCTACGAGAAAGGGAACACGGTCTTCCACGACCGTTGCAGCTCTCCCTCGTAGCATCAAAGTTCCTCCTTGACGTCCGTTACCGCTCGGCAGAGAACATGTTGGCCGAGCTGAACACGGTCCGCAAGTTCAACTAGTACGGATTTTCTATAATTTTCTAACTATTTACTAAGTTTTTCATTTTATGGAAAATTTAATTCTAAAAAAAGGCATGATTTCTAAGTAGTTCATTTCATGGAAAAAATAATTCTAAGTGACCTGCTCGATATCGGCGAGCTCGCGGACGTTTAGGTTGCCGAGGATAGTAACATTTGTAGATGACATTTGTAGGTCTGAAGTTATCAAATATCCATCAAATTATCGCTCAAAAACATGTTTCAATAAATAACCATCCGTACTAGTTGACCTTGCTTACGTGATCAACTCGGCGAGCATTTCTCCACCGGACGGCACCGTACTAGGCCAAGGAAGAGCTCTGATTCTACGAGAAAGGGAACACGGTCTTCCACGACCATTGCCGCTCTCCCTCGTAGAATCAAAGCTCCTCCTTGACGTCAGTTACCGCTCGGCAGAGAACATGCTCGCCGACTTGAACACGGTCCGCAAGTTCAACTAGTACGGATTTTCTACAATTTTCTAAGTTTACATATAAAATCATAATAAAATCCAACATATAAAGTTACACATGCATCTACATCGCAAAATGAGATAAGCTACTGATAAAACATAAGAGGATTAAGTTTGTTACCTCCAAAATCGAAGAGCAACACCAATGGAGGGGGAGAGAGCAAGAACAACAGCAAGTTGAAAAACAGAGGCAGTGAGTTTGAATGGAATGGCTCGGGCTCGGGGAGGAAGAAATGAGCTGAATTATAGGCCGGGATTATTAGTCCCGGTTAGGGGTCCAAACCGGGACTAAAGATTAATCTTTATTCCCGGGGCATCACCCAAACCGGGACTAAAAGCTTTAGTCCCGGCTGGTAATACCAGCCGGGACTAAAGGCCCCTGCCCCGCGGACGACTGTTGGGCAGGGACCTTTAGTCCCGGTTCGTATTACCAACCGGGACTAAAGGGTCCTTTAGTCCCGGGGGCAAAAAATACCGAGGCTAATGCCAAATTGGGACATCGTTCTAAAGTCTGTTCTCTAGTAGTGCATTAGTGCCATCAATTTGTACAGATGAAGTTTTCATAAAAGTATGCATGCACACAGTTAGTGAGAAATTTTCATGCATGTAATGGAAAAATAGAGATATACAACCACTTAAGCTTTTTTCACAACATTATTGATTGGTAACGAAATAGCAGTGACGACACTGATCTTCTTTTCCCAAGTGGACTTATTTTGATTTAACAAAGATTCTTACGGGACAGAATTGTTTACATACACGCAAATCCAATTGGACATAACTATCTCAGCTTAAGCTGTATGTAGCTCAATCCAATTGTTTGTAAATGCATTTCCCTCCTAGGTTAGTTTTTTTAACTGATATTTTACTGTATGTATAGGTATCTCATTGTTATCGATGACATATGGGATATCTCAGCCTGGAAAGTGATTGAATATGCTTTGCCTGTTAATGATGTTGGATATATTGTTATTACAACAACACATCATGCTGATGTTGCTGAAAAAATTGGTGGTGCTTACAACATGAAACCTCTTTCTGAGAACAACTCAAGGAAACTACTGTACAGAAGAGTATTTGGTAATAAAAACAACGACATTGTGGAAGACACAGAAAGATGCCCTGATGAGGAGCTGGCCGAAGTATCTGCTGGAGAAATGTGCCGGTATACCCTTGGCTATTATTACGATGGCTAGCCTGCTAGCTTCTAAAGCAAGAAATAAGATGGATTGGTACGAGGTGTACCATTCCATTGGCACTGGTCTTGACAACAATCTTGATGTGGAGAATATGAGAAAGATTTTGTCATTTAGCTATTATAATATGCCATCCCATCTAAGGACTTGCTTACTATACTTGAGTATGTTTCCAGAAGATTACAAAGTTGACAAAGATCGTTTGATATGGATGTGGATAGCCGAAGGCTTTATCCAGTGTGAGAAACAAGGGAAGAGCCTATTTGAACTCGGAGAAAGCTACTTCAATGAGCTCATAAACAGAAGTATGATCCAACCATTATATATCCTAGGTTACATGGTATGTGGATGTCGTGTACATGACATGGTACTTGATCTTATCTGCTCCTTATCAAGTGAAGCAAACTTTGTTGCTATATTAAATGGTATGGACCAGATGTCTCCATCAAGTAAGATTCGGAGGTTATCCATTCAAAACGGCAAGGAAGACAATTCTATGACACTGGCAACTAGGAGCTTGCAACAAGTAAGGTCAGTTATTGTCCTGCGATCGGCCACTAGTCAAATACCAGTCCTTAGAAAGTTTCCAAGTTTTACGTGTGATGGATTTACAGCATTGCAATCTTTTACAAGGTTACAGCCTTAATAAGTGCCTTGGGAATCTATCTATTCCACTTGAGGTTACCTAGGATTAGGTAACACACGCATTGCGGAGCTCCCAGAAGAAATAGGAAACTTGCAATTTCTACGGATACAGGACATTTGGGGAAATAAAATTTCTTGCTTGCCATCCAATGTTGTTCAGCTCGAACATTTGATGTGCCTGAACAGCGATTGTTTCACGAGAGATCCAAAAGGTATTGGGATCTTAACAAGCCTGGAAACGCTGTCATATTTGGGCGTTGATGACACCAATATTGACATTCTAGAAGAGTTGGGTCAGCTAACCGAACTGAGGGTACTACGTATTATCTTGAATGAATGGAACGACAAGATGGTGGAGTGCCTACCAAAGCAGCAAAAGATCCAATATCTTAATATCCAGGTCCTGGGTGGTGAGTGGAACATGGGTGGATTGGATGCCTGGGTCGCCCCTCGATGTCTCCATGGTTTGTATACACGACGGGCCTGCTGGTTCTCGACGCTGCCAGCGTGGATGAATACATTGCATCTGCGGTGCCTCTCCTCCCTATCCATTGCCGTAAGGGAGAGGGAGGTGCAACAGCGTGATCTCGACATCCTTGGGAACTTACAGGGAACTCGGAATCCTTGGGGAATTCGTCGTTGGTGCCGGTTCTTTTGCATGCCTAACATACTGCGACTTCCGTGGATTTGTGGGTCCTGTAGTGTTCCAGCAAGGAGCAATGCCAACGGGGGGCCATTGAAATCGGCAGCAACGATGGTGTTGGTCTCGACTTTGGCCTGGGTCTCTTGCCATCGCTCCAGGAGATCTATTTTGATTTGCAAGTGAGGAGGAGGCGAAGGAATGGAAGGCTATGCTGTGGCATGCCAGTAACATCCATCCCAATCATCCCAGCCTTGAAATAAAGAACGAAGGTACTGCTTGCTCAAATTCTTCCGTATTGCTTCTGGTCCTTTTCTCTTTCTATGAGATTAATTTATTCTTTTTCTGTCTCAATTTCAGATAAACGAATGATGCCCAGAGAAAACAGGTGAAAAATTCGCTAGCTGCAATTCTTCTCTATTGCCTTGTTTCCCCCCTGTTTCTGTCACAAAGAATCCCCTGTTTCACTAGCAGAGTCGGGCCTCGCAAACCTACAAACGGTGACCTTGCTAACATTGTTTGTTGCGACCGGAACTTGTTGGCGGCAATTTGAAGTAACTGTCCTCGAGAAACAAGATGCGTAAACGTTAGCAGGGTGTGTTAACGTTCCTGTTGAGTGCAATTGGTTTCGATACTTGAGGCTCTCAAAAGGCAAATTCATTTGCTTAGTTTTTAATACAATGAATTGAATTGGTTCCACATTTTGTATGGTCACATGGATGTTCAGGTGTCTATCCTGTTCGATTAAGCTCAGTAAAGGTGTATGTTTTGTGCACGCATGCTGCTAACTTGGAGGTCTTCATAGCCTGCTAATTACTTCTTCTCAAGGACTTCTTAGTGCGGTGAATTGTACATTTCTCATTAGTGATGTCTGCCCACGAAGATAGACTCGTAACATTTTAAATTTTTGGGTTAACTGGCCCTTTTGGGACTCATTGTTCCTCTGTTGCATTGTCCGGTCTAGATTTTTCATTTTTAATAAAAAATCAGCAGCTCCCTTGCTTGATTCAAAAAGCATATGTTGCTTACTCAGTTGTCTATGGGCACGGGGCATGAAAAAAAATATACAGCTTTGCGATTACAACTCTAGTCTTGGGAATCTTTCTTTTTCAGATTTCAGATTCTATCACCAAAATATTGGTGACATCTCATTTGCGAGCTGTGATAGTTTGCCTAGTTTGTACTACATTGCATTTATTGTACAGTTTGTTAGGAGTCTACCTTTTTTTTTTTGAGGGAACGGAGTCTACCTTTTTCGATGGAGAAGGAGAAATCTCATAGGGCATATTGTTGCAGCTACGAAGCATGCTCTGTTTCTATGGGCTCTGTTCTGTGTCCGCCCCCATTGGGGTGATCTGTTGCGGCCAATAGCTCACTGACGCCAGTTAATTAATTATTCAACTCATCACATCTGGAGAGAAAGCAGAATTCTTAAGCAAGCATAGTAACTGGGAGAAAAAGCTGGGAGGGAGGGTGCCTTTTATATAAGTATATTACTATCAAGAAGAAAATCATATTTGTCGTAAACAATAAGTAGATTGGCCGGCATGGTTGGTGAGCGCGGACGGATTGAGACAAAAGGAACGACAGGAACGACCGATCCGAATATGAATCCCTACTAGTACTACTAAGCTTGCCTTCATCTCCTTCCTAATGAACTACATCTCTCCTCTGTTATTGCCTTAGTCTCCTTCCTATCTTTCTTCCCTCCAAGACAGATCCTGGGAACTTCAAGAACGATCGATCCAGTGATTCAGTCCAGAGCAGCCGCTGGATTCCCAAACCGGCAGCCGTTCCATACACATCCAGGGTGTGTCTTACTACTACTCTCTGTGTCGCTGAATAAATTAATTTCTAAAGTTATCTTAAACTAAATTTATTTAAGCTTGACCAAATTTATAGAAATATAAGTGTGTTAAGATTTATTGAACCAAATTAGTATCATTAGATATATCATGATATATTTATTTGGTTTGATAAACATTTATACTCTTTTTCTACAAATTTGATCAAACATAAAAAAATGTTTTACTTAAAGAAATTTAAGAATTAATTTATTAGGGAGTAGCTTTCATCGCTCTCATTCATTTTTGTGACTCGTGAGTTGTCACTGGTCAGCACAGCACAAACTTGTGCATGGGAACCTAGTAGTCTCACTCCTTTGGTTCCTCGATGATAGATCAATGGATGTCGTAACGCGGGCAGTGTCTGTTGTAGCACTCGGTTTTACGAATAAAACTAGATACATCATATGTGAGTTCAGTAAGTCAAATCTCATATATAGCTATAAATAATGGTAATATCAATAGACAATGCTCAATATATAACGTATTTAGTATAAAAAATATAACCTTAGATAGCAAACAGTGGAAAGATAACTCCAATCTTCGGGTGAAGACTCTAATTCCACAGGGACAACTGACTGGTTGATCATAAGCTTAATTCCTCCAAACTTTAACGATCTGGTACTCATCCAGGATTTTTATCCAAATAATTGAAAAATAAAGCAAGCGTAAGTATATATCGTACTCAACAAATATAACATGGGGTTCATGAGACTCAAAAGGCTGACACTGGTTTAACCGCGATTAGCTTTTAATAAGTCATCTTTTAGCAATTGGGTAGCAACAAGTTTATCCACAAGCCCATATAGATACATGATCAGGTAAACACGAATAATGAATATCTTAAACAGTAATCATTAGTGAGCATCTTTATCATCAGTATCATCAGTGTTCATCATCTATTCCGTAAGGGTCCAAGGCCGGTCGTAACCGTGAGCACGGCTGATATACCAGTTTTACACTCTACAGAGGTTGTACACTTTCACTGTGAGTCGTGATTTACCCTTTCGCCCTAGTTGATTAGCCTCTTGACCCATTACCAAGGAAGGTCGGCAAGGTTCACTATAAAACCTTTCAAAGGTTCGTCTAACAAGTAGGGCCATTAGATTCACTAGGCAAACAGATATAGGAACCTTTCTGTCGAATGGCACAATTCCATCACGGCTATACACATACGAGTAGAGGCTGTCCTATACCTGATTCGGTAAGTCATTCTTACGTCAATAAAGGTAACCTCTAACAAGCTAGAAAAGGTCCTCGTACTGAGCTAAAGCCAGAGCCATATAGCACTCACAGTTGTACTATAAGTCTCGGATGTTCGCTTACAGATAAGTCCTTAGGGAGAGGAATCTAGAGCACCATAAAAACAGCCCAATACTCTAGCCCCCTTGTTCCATGTTGCTAAAAAAACATATTTTAATGTTTATTGCATATTTCATTAGTAAGTAGTTGAGCACTAGCATCATACTACCCAATGCAATATCCCATAGGAATCAAGGAATCCAGGATATCAAATAGCTAGAAAAATTACTACGGTTGCCAAGGTAGACACATGCATATGATTAAAATGATATTAAGGTGAATAGGACAACAAGGATGATCCCATGCTATACTTGCCTTAAACTTAGATCCTTCTTCTTGTCCAAAACTTCAAAGATCTTCTTCTTGATTCACCACGTATAGCTCACCGACTGGACATGATCATAAAGCACCACACAAGCATCCATATAATCATACATGAAGCAAACAATAGATCTAAATTAGAATAGTATACCAAACATAAAATCAAGATGAAACATTTGTAAAATGAATCTACGTCTCGCTATGAACACACAGACACAAAAAGCACTCTAATCGGAGCTATAGCGAAAAGTTACAACTGCCGAAAGATTTGCTTTATACGTGGAAAAGAAAACTATAGTCTTTATTTATTTTATAAAAGTATATATAGAATATTCTATACAAATATCTAAATCATATTAAGTCAAATTAGTTTTGATTTAGAAAACCAAGAGAAAGCTAATCTTACTTTATTTAGAAAAGATTGGAGTAAAAAACCTAAGTTGCTTTTATTCGAGAATAAGGAAAACTATAAACTCCATTTATTTGAATGATTATAAAACACATATAAGATACTTCAGAGAATATCTAATGGTTTTAAACCAAATTATATTTGTATTAGAAATCCAACATAAGATTAATCTTATTTTATTTATAAAAGACTACGATGAAAAACCCTAATTGCTTTTAATTGGAAAAGTAACTACATATAGATTAATTACTATTTTATTCAAAAGCTTTAAACATGTTAAACAATGTTACTAACACATAGATTACGTCATTACGAATCTAACGCAACTTGAATGGGTCAAATCGGAGTTAAAACGGAGAAGATATGACCTAACGAAGATAGTGACAATTTTGTAAATAGCTGGAACTTGATTTTTGAATTAAAATAAATAAAATCTAATTTTAAAATCCGGACGAGGACTGCAGGCACTAATAAGAGAAAGGGCTAGGGTCCTTTTGAAAGAAACTAGGGACGGCGGGTTAGATTATCTAAAAACCGAGGGTCTCTTTAGCGAAATGGACGTTCAAAGGGTATCTTCTATTTGGGATCGTCCGATCCAGATCGGACGGCTAGGAACGGTTGGATGAGATGCGCCGGCCGGAACAGGAAGGGCGACGCGGTGGCTGCCATAGCCGATGGCGAATAGGTCGCCGGCGACGCCGGCTTCGATGTTCCCAGCCACCACCGGGCACGGGAGGACCACGGGAAGCAAGAGAAGCTCGAGGCGAGCTCGATGGAGGGTTCAGAGGGAGCTACGACGGCACGGTGGCGACCTAGGGCTCGGTTGGGTGGCTTGGAGCTCTGGCGACACTTCGGCGACGTGGCTAGAAGAAAAGAGAGCGAGAGAGGGGCGTGGCGAAGACTAGCGGCTTCGTTACCTTGTCCCAAAGCGTGGCAGATAGCTCGGCGAGTCGACGAGGCGATGGTTGGACGAGTCCCGTGGTTGCGGCGGCGCGGCTAAGGCTCGGGTGGCGGCAGCGGCTGCTCCTAGGGCTAGGCGAGGGAGGTAAGGGGTAGGGGGCTCGCTTTTTAAGGTCGGGCACCGTAGGTACCGAGAGGGGGCGTGGACAGGGCAGACACGGTCATGGGGGCGTCCGCGTCGAACACGAGCTAGAGGTCGGGGATGCAGCTGACCGGGTGGTCCCACCTGTCGGTGTCGGCGAATGAGGGGCCGGGCAGTCAGTCACCGTGAGAGAGGGCGTGGCGCGCTGCCTGCCGAGCGGCTGCGGGCTAAAGCTGGGGTGTGGCTGCGCGGGCGCTACTGGCTGGGCCAGCCCAAGTGAAAGAAACTGGCCGTGCGGGAGAGAAGTAAGCGGGGAAAGAAGGGAGAAGAAGTGGGCCGCCTACAGAAGAAGGGGAAAGGAGCGGATGGGCCGCCGGGAACAGGAGCGGGCGACGCCGCGCAGCTGGGCCTCGTGAGAGAAGAGAAGGAGTTGGACCGCGTGCAGGCTGCTGAGCAGAGGGAAAGCAGAGAGTTTTCTTTTTTCCCTTTTCTATTTTCTTTTCATATTTCAAAACCCAATTTAAATACAAATCGAATTTGAATATGGTTTCAAATACAGTTTTCAATTCAAATAAAAATGAGTAATTTTGGTAAGTTTTCCAAAAATAAAATTTTCAACTTTTTAAATTCTTTTATTTTCAAATTTTCTTTTCTTTTATTTCAAAGTCATTTTTAAATTTATTTCCAAAAGCAATTCAAACCATTTTGAATTTTGATCAAAACCACTCAACCAAATAAATCAAATGCACCGGCATGTATGCACATTCATGTTGCTACTCCTATGGTGAATTTTAATAAAAAATTTTGTTTCCTACATTTTCATGAGCACAAAAATACATAACTAAAGCATTTTAACCCTATTTCAAAAGAAGCAAATTTTAGGGTGTTACAGTGTCACGCGTCATCACCAAACTCAGTGATCTCCTCGCTGGGGAGTACAATCTGCAAATGGGGGTGAAAGGGGGAGATCCAGTTTCTCCAACCTGAGCTCCGGAGCATGAAAGGTGCCCTTGAGAAGGTCTCCAACACACCGGTAGACCAGCTTGACATTCAGGACAAGATCTGGGCCAAGGATTTGAGGGAGCTATCCTATGATATAGAGGGTGGCATTGACACATTCATGGTGCGTGGCATGAATCAACCAAGCTTCATGGCATTGACAGAAGTGTTGGCTTTATTAGAAAGGCTAAGGTCCACCATGGGATTGCTACGGAAATCGAAGACATCAAGAGCCGTGTGGTAGAGGTGCACAAACGGCGGCGCAGATATGAGGTCGGCCATGGTGTTGATAAGGCTGCCACAACTATCGTGGACCCACGTTTGTTTTCTCAATATGCAGATATTAGAGAGCTTGTTGGCATTGATGAGACAATAGATGAGTTAGTCAAGATTTTAATGGGTGACAATGGAGTGCCCTTGCAGCAAGGCAGGATAGTATCCATTGTCGGATTTGGGTGCCTCGGAAAGACAACTCTTGCTAATGCAGTGTATGAAAAGATTGGGGCGCTATTTGATTGTTGCGCTTTTGTTTCGGTATCTCAAACTCCAGACTTGAAGAAATTATTCAAGGGCTTCCTCTATGACCTCGGCAAGAACATCAATGAAGAAATATTGGAGGAGTGGAGGCTCATCAATGTACTCAGAGAATTTCTTAAACCCAAAAGGTATGGAAGCATTCATGCCATCGATTTGAACATATGAAGTTTTGTTTATAGCAGTAGATAGCTTAGGCCCTTTACTTCATAATAGCAAGTCTACATATGGTTAATGAGAAGTGTCCTGGTTAAATAAACAAAACAACTACTTGAGCTTTTTTGCATCATTATTGAGTTGAAATGAAATAGTAGTGACAAGGATCCTTTTTATTTGGCAATGATTTTTAAGGGACTTATTTTGTTATGTACATGCTAATCTAGTTGGCCCTAACTATCTCATTTTTCCTTGCAAAGAAAAACTATCTCTGTTTAAGATGCTTGTACCTTAATTTACAGAACATGGTGATATACAATATTGGAACTTGCCATCCTAATTTTATAGTTAATTTTACTAATAACTTACCATATACACTAGTTTCATTATTAACTTTACTAATAACTAACCATATGTGTAGGTATTTCATTGTCATCTAGAGATGTGGCCATCTAGGTCCTCAATCTACTGTGGTTTATCGCCTGGGTCCTTTAAATAAAAATGTGACCATTTAGGTGCTTAAACTAATGCTGGCCAACGCGATCGCCGGTCAGCTGCCGAACCACAGTGCAACCATGTTTGATCTGCCGCTGTTGTGCCACGGCCAATCGTCGCTGGCCGACGCTGCCTTCGCTCTCGCTCACTACCGTGCTTGTCATCAAGCATGGCTCCGCCGCCGGAAGTTGCCAGGTCGAGTTGCCAGCTGGGTTGCCGCTGCTTTGCTGCCACGTGCTACTGTGTCGGATCGCCGTTGTTGCGCCGCGCCTCTTCACCATGAGTGCGTGCTGCCATGAGGATCGAGCTACCGGAGTTTTTGACGACGGTGCCGATGCCGCAGAAGAGTAACGGCATGCTGGACGACGCTACGGATAAGATGTGTCGAGGTGCGCTGGCATGCGTATAGATGGCGGCGGCGGCGGCTGCAGCAGGAGGCAAAGCCCATTGACCCCCTTGCCGAGCAAGGACGAACGGATGAAGATTGAAAACGAGTCTATCGCTAGATACGTAGTATCACGTATTATATTCAGCATTGTATATATTATTATACGTACATATTGGCTGAATGATTGGCTAGCGACGTAAATATGTTTGCATGCATGTGCGCAAAAATGCCTTTAATCCAAAAATAATTATGGCTTGAAAATATACTCGAGCCAGATCATATCATATTGCCTTTAAATAGGCTTATATGGTTTCTAAAAAAATAGGCTTATAGAGTTGATGTGGTGAGATATAGACCTCTACTCGGGTGACACATTAGTTTAAGGATCTAAATGGTCATGTTTTTAGTTGGAGGACCTAGATGATAGTCCATAATAGATTGAGAACGCGATGGTCACTTTTTTTAGTTCAAGGACCCAAGTGTGAATCCATGAAAAGTTTAAACACCCAGGGTGCATTTTACTCTTTATTTTCTATATAAATTTGACAAACTTAATATAGCACAACACTGTTTAAAAATTACAACCTTTTTTAGGATAGAGGGAGTATCATAATTAGTATGGCTACATGTGAGCCCCCATATTAAAAGAATTAAAATCTCATGTTCCTTGTAAAAGTTTCAGCAAAGTTGATAGAAGTTTTTCGAAATGATGTGCCACACAGTTTTAAGCTTCATGGAGATCGGTGTGGATAGATCTATATGTGGATCCCACGTTAAAACCTGACCCTAAAATCCAAACATTTGTTCACACATTAGAGTTTTAGTAAATTCTCCAAAAATTTTGTAAATATAGTGTCTAAGGGGCTAATTGCCACGATTAAAAAGTGTTCCTAGCAAAGCCAATATTAAGTACTCCCTCCATCCCAAATTATAAGTCATTCCAAGAATCTTAAGTCAAAGTGTCGGTGCAGAAAATGACCAACACGTAAATATTTGTATTATTGCAGTATGTTGTGATCGGAGGTGGCCTAGCACTCAATGACACAGGGTTTATACTGGTTCAGGCAATGTGCCCTACGTCCAGTTTGAGTCGGTCGGTGACCTTATTTCTGAGTCCAGGTGCTCGAAGTTTGCTGTGGGGTTACAAACGGAAGGGAGAAGGATGGGGTGTACAAGAGGTCCGGTCGGACTCTGGTCTGAAGGGCCGAGAGTGACGGGAGCTCCGCTATGTGCTAAGTGTTCGAGCGTGTGCTCTGTATAACTTTAGAGTGTCTAAAGTTACAGAGGGTGAATCAAATGTAAGTGAACTGATCGATCTATCTGTTGGGAGAGAGCGCATCCCCTTTTATAGATGAAGGGGATAGCCTTACAAGTGAGAGAGAGAGAGTGTACATATGCTAAGTCTTGTTACCCACGCCGTCGGATACAAGATGATTGTAGGCGCCCATAACACTGTTAACGTCAGATGCATATGGGAGGTTGCGTCGTCTTCTTCCGGTATGGCAGACGTCGGTGCCCACCATACTGTTGATGCCTAGAGGTATGCAGGGGGGTTTACCATGTTTGCCTAGTACAGTAAATACCGGCGCCCACAACACTGTTGATGTCCATAGGCATGTGGGGGGAGCCTTACCGTGTTTGTCTGGAATGGGAGTTGATGGCGCCCACAATACTGTAGGGAAAATGTCGGCGACCACAACACTGCTTGGGCCCTGACATGTCAGGAAGGTTGTAGGACACCCTTCTGACATACCTTAATTGGTATGTCCTGCAGGTGTACAAGGTATGGTCCTCGGTCTTGCGGTTGACTTGAATGCCATGCCTTACTTTCTCCGTCCGTTTCCTGGCCCCTACCGAGCGGGCGTCCCCGGTCGGTTGATCCTAGTCGGCTCTAATTGCGCCAGTCGGAGAGGAGCTATAAGCAGGGGTTCGGTGCATTCCCGGTCGGAGGAGCGGGTCGGAGTCAGAAGTGGTGTTTGGCCAGGCCTTCCAGTCGGAGAGACGGGCCGGAGTCGAAAGCGAGCGTTGTTCCTCTTTAGCGAGGCCTTCCGGTCCGACATTGGATCGTCCTTCTGACCTTTTGATTAGGAATTTGGGCCGGCCTAGGAGTTTGCGCGTCGTTCGCACCGTCGTCTGCTGGGCTGAGCCTTTGTTGCGAAGCCAGTCCATGAGGGACCCCAGGTTTATGAACCCGATTGGAGCCCCCGAGCCCCCGGGCAATTCGGGTAGAATCGTCTGGGGGATTTTTTTTCTTGACGGCGGGTGCGCGTGAGCGCACCCGTGGGTGTAGCCCCCGAGCCGCCGGACCATTCGGGTAGAATCGTCTATGGGGTTTTTTCGTGTTTGTCGACGGGGGAAGTTTTTATTTCATCAGCGGGTGTGCGCGGGCGCACCCGCGGGTGTAGCCCCCGAGCCCTCGGGTGATTGGGGACGAATCGCCTGGGGGGTTTGTCAGCGGGCAGTATAGGGATCGAGGTAGTTTTCAAGGATCGGGTGAGATGGAGCTCGCGAACCATGGCGTCGAATTTTTTAGAGATCGGGCGAGACGGAGCTCACGGATCCAGGCGGCAGGCGCAGCCGAGGCAGTTTTAGGGATCGGGCGAGACGGAGCTTGCGGATCCTGGCGCCGAGCGCACGCGTTGGGCGTAGTCGAGGCAGTTTAGAGATCAGGCGAGACGGAGCTTGCGGATCCTGGCATGGGGCGCACGCGTCGAGCGCAGCCGAGGCAGTTTAGGGATCGAGCGAGATGGAGCTCGCGGATCCTAGCATCGGGCGTAGCCAAGGCAGTTTAGGGATCGAGCGAGACGGAGCTCGCGGATCCTGGCGTCGGGTGCACGCGTCAGGCGCAGCCGAGGTAGTTTAGGGATCAGGTGAGACGAAGCTCATGGATCCTGGCATCGGGCGCAGCCAAGGCAATTTTAGGGATCGGGCAAGACGGAGCTCGCGGACCCTGGCGTCGGGCGCACGCATTGGGTGTAGCCGAGGCAGTTTAGGGATCAGGAGAGATGGAGTTTCGTGGATCCTAGCATCGGGCGCACGCATCGGGCGCAGCCAAGGCAGTTTAGGTGTCTTGAGCCCCTGAGCCCTGTTGGGCTTGGTAGGGGTCGGTTGAGTTTTGTTTGTTACCCCATTCGCGGTTTCTCACAACTGGATGGGCTGAGCTAACGTCGCTTGCCTCGATCTGGTGATAGCCCAAGTAGGCATCCAGAAAGGAGAGGATCTCGCAACCCAAGGTGGAGTCGACTGTCTGATCTATGCGTGGCAAAGGAATGTTGAGGCCAGTATAATCAACATAGATTCTCCATTTCTCGGTCTTCTTTTTAACAAGAATGGGATTGGCAAGCCAGTCGAAGTGGAATACCTCTCTGATGAATCCGGTTGCCAGGAGTTTGGCGATCTCTTCGCCTATGGCCCTGTGCCTCTCATCGTCGAAGCGATGTAGGCGTTGCTTAGCGAGCTTCGAGCCCAAGATGAGGCGTAGTGCGTGCTCGGCGATGTCCCACGGTATGCCCGGCATGTCAGATGGTTTCCATGCGAAGACATCATGATTGGCGCGTAGGAAGTCAACGAGCTCGTATTCCTATTTGGCCAGGAGCTGGGTTCCGATCCGCACCATCTTGGTTGGGTTAGTGGGGTCGATCCCCACTGCCTTGGTTTCCTTGAGTGGGCAGATGGCCGTCGAGGAGGTTGGTTTGTTGCAGTCTGGGACTGCTGGGGTCGATGACTCCCTAAGCTATGGGAGCTCGGACGAGTTGATGACCGCGGTGTCGAGCTCGAAATGCTCGTGATCACACGTGAAGGCGTGCGAGAAGGCGCTGCCCATGGTGATAATGCCGTTTGGTCCTGACATCTTCAGCTTGAGGTAGGTGTAGTTGGGGATTGCCATGAATTTGGCATAGCATGGCCGCCCCAAGATGGCGTGGTAGGACCCTGGGAAGTCCACCACTTCGAAGGTGAGGACCTCCGAGCGGAAGTTGGCTCGGTTGCCAAACGTGATGGGCAGGTCGATCTACCCGAGCGGGTATGCCTACGCTCCCGGGATCACCCCATGGAAGGGAGAGCCGGCTGGCCGAAGTTCTGACCGGGGGATGCGCATGGCGTTGAGGGTGCCGACGTAGAGGATGTTGAGGCTGCTGCCTCCGTCCATCAGCACCTTGGTGAGGCGCTTCTTGTGGACGATGGGGTCAACGACGAGCAGGTAGCGTCCTAGTCTCGCGACGTGGGAGGGATGGTCCCTCTGATCGAAGGTGATCGGAAATTCTGATCGGCTATGGAAGGAGGGGACGGCCGTCTCGGCGATGCATGTCTCCCTATAACGTACCTTGTGCTGGCACTTGGAGCAGATGGCATTGGATCCGCCAAAGATCAAGATGCATTCCAAAGGGCCAGGGAAGCCATCCCCATCCTTGCCCACCGTGCCTCCTTTCTTGGCTGCTGCCTCTTTGCCGTCTCCTTCTTTCGGTCCGCCAGCCTATCGCAGGAAATGTTTGAGGAGCTCATAGTCCTTGTAGAGGTGTTTGATGGGGTAGGCGTGGTTGGTGCACGGGCTA
The DNA here is from genome assembly GCF_019320115.1 of Miscanthus floridulus. Classification (NCBI taxonomy): domain Eukaryota; kingdom Viridiplantae; phylum Streptophyta; class Magnoliopsida; order Poales; family Poaceae; genus Miscanthus; species Miscanthus floridulus. The sequence continues at coordinate 112,436,181 of NC_089588.1, read as the reverse complement.
TCCATGAGCTTGTTGAAGTGGTCAGGCAGGCCCTGCTAGGGCTGCTTGCCCGCGCGATCAGCTACGGCGACCAACGTGGTGTTGTTCGGTCGGCGCCAATCCTTTTTGTTCTTCTTGCCCCTCTGTGTGGAGAGGCCGTCGTCTTGGTCCACGCGCTTGGCCTTGCCTTTGTCCCGGCCTCCGTTGAAGACCGCTCCGACCGGCTCCTCGAAGGAGGCATGGTTAGTGGCGATGTCGAGCAGGTCGCGGGTGGTACGGGGCTTCTGGTAGCCAATCTTGTGGATCAGGGACTCGTGGGTCGTCCTAGAGAGGAATGCGCTGATGACATCTGCATCGATGACATCAGGGAGGGAGTTGCATCGTTGGGAGAACCTACGGATGTAATCCCGTAGGGACTCGCTAGGATTCTGCTGGCAGCTCTTGAGGTCCTAGGAGTTACCAGGGCAGACATACGTCCCCTAGAAATTTCCGACAAAGACCCTCTTGAGGTCCGCCCAGTCACGGATGCTATTGTGTGGGAGGAATTCAAGCCACGCCCGAACATGTTCCCCCATGCAGATGGGGAGATATAAATGATGAAATGGTCATCATCCACACCTTCGGCTCGGCAAGCGAGCCAAAAATCTTTGAGCCAAATACCGGGATTCGTCTCCCCGGTGTACTTGGCGATGTTGGTGGGCGGTCGGAAGAGCTGTGGGAACAGCGCTCTCTGGATATGTCAGCCAAAGGCCCATGGTCTTGGGCCATCGAGGCTGGGACTCTGGTTGTCTGGCCGGTGACCATGCCTGGGGAGTGTTTCACCGCTCTGCTCGATGGTCTGGCCGGGGCCCATGTCGCCTGCCCTCATGGCCACCCGATGGATGTCATCATCGTACCGGGCCTGATGTTGGTTGCTGATGACGATGCGAGAGTCTTGGTGCGCACCGAGCCATTCGCGTACCGGCGGTCGGTGTGGAGCAGGTGCCAGGTCGGACATCGACGCAGTCGTGGCCTCCCGTGTCGTGCTTGGCGGCTGTAGCGGTGAGCGGATAGAGCGATCCGTCTGGTGCATCCCCACTCCCCCAGTGGGAAGAGAGGGCGCGAGTCGGAGTCGTGATGTGGAGCTTTCTGCCTATTGAATCGTGAGGGCTTCCACCAGCGCCCGGAGGTTCCAGTAGACCGCCCGCTCCTGGGGGTCGATGGGCTCAGGAACACCGCGCAGAAGCATTGTTGCAGCGGCGATGTTCTGGCTAGCCTGAGCGAACTGTGGGGGGTCATTCCCCTCGTTCATGATGTTGCACTGGACCTGGCGGGCGTGACCCCAGGCGCCGCTCGTCGGGTCATGCGCATGGGGCGTAACGTGCTACACCGAGCATGCCGGCGCAGGCGGTGGCTGGTTCTGCCGCCGTTGTTGTAGCTCCTCGGCGTGCTTTTGTGCGAGCGCAAGGCCCCCCGCACGTGGGTCCAGAGGGATGTGAGTCTACAAAGACTCCGCAGCCACCGGCGGCTGTCCCGGAGCGTCCGCCATAGTGCACTCCTAGAACAGACGGTGGCTAGGTGCCACGTCGCCGATGCTGGAGCCGTCGCTCTCAACCTCATCCTCCAGGAGTTCGTGAAAAGTGGTGGGAGCATAGCTTGCCATTCCCATGAATTCGGATGTGAGAGGGGGCGGCGCCAGCGTCCTTCGGAGCCCCTGAGCGTATGGGTACACGGGGGACGCGAGGGCGCAGGGGAACCGGTCGTACGTTGTTTGCGGTGCGGACAATACGGTCCCTCTGGATAATCGGCGGGAGATAGTAAATAGGGAGTAAATAACAGTATGCACATTACTCACTGCGGAGTTTGAGCAGAGAGTTTGCTCGGAATGAAGCGTAGGTGCCTCATCGTTGAAGTCGTCGTGCGTCCCGGAGCTGATGGAGGGCGCCCCTCCGATGGGTGCCGGAACAAGTGCCTCCTCGCGGAGGTGTAATATGCCGAGCCGGTCGGTGATGAAGTCCAGGCTTCTAAAGAGGAATGCCTGGGATGGCTCAAAGACGGGCAGAACCCACATCCCCATAGGTGAGAGTGCGGGAAACTCCAGTGAGCCAAAGCGAGTCATATCACTTGAGCCCGCCATGGCGAAGGTGGCGGAAAAGTGGGCCATCCGATGACCAAAAGTGTGAACATAAAGCATCTTCCCCACGGATGGCGCCAACTGTCGGTGCAGAAAGTGACCAACACGTAAATATTTGTAGTTTTGCTGTACGTTGTGATCGGAGGTAGACTAGCACTCAATGACACAGGGTTTATACTGGTTCAGGCAACATGCCCTACGTCCAGTTTGAGTCAGTCGGTGACTTTATTCCTGAGCCCAGCTGCTCGAAGTTTGTTGTGGGGTTACAAACGGAAGGGAGAAGGATGGGGTGTACAAGAGGTCCGGTCGGACTCTGGTCTGAAGGGCTGTGAGTGGTGGGAGCTCCGCTATGTGCTAAGTGTTCGAGCGTGTGCTCTGTATAACTTTAGAGTGTCTAAAGTTACAGAAGGTGAATCAAATGTATCTGAACTGATCGATCTATCTGTTGGGAGAGAGCGCATCCCCTTTTTTAGATGAAGAGGATGGCCTTACAAGTGAGAGGGAGAGAGTGTACGTATGCTAAGTCTTGTTGCCCACACCGTCGGGTATAGGATGATTGTAGGCGCCCATAACACTGTTAACGTCAGATGCATGTGGGAGGGTGCGTCGTCTTCTTCCGATATGGCAGACGTCGGTGCCTGCCATACTGTTGATGCCTAGAGGTATGCAGGGGGTTTTACCATGTTCGACTAGTACGGTAAATGTCGGCGCCCACAACACTGTTGATGCCCAGAGGCATGTGTGGAGAGCCTTACCGTGTTTGTCTGGAATGGGAGTTGATGGCGCCCACAATACCGTAGGGAAAATATTGACGCCCACAACACTGCTTGGGCCCTGACATGTCAGGAAGGTTGCAGGACACCCTTCTGACATGACTTGTTTGGTATTGTCCTGCAGGTGTACAGGGTATGGTCCTCGGTCTTGCGGTTGACTTGAATGCCCTGCCTTACTTTCTCCGTCCGTTTCCTGGCCCCTTCCGAGCAGGCGTCCCCGGTCGGTTGGTCCCAGTCGGCTCTTATTGCGTCAGTCGGAGAGGAGCTGTAAGCAGGGGTTCGACACATTCCCGGTCGGAGGAGTGGGTCAGAGTCAGAAGTTGTGTTTGACCAGGCCTTCCGGTCGTTGAGATGGGCTGGAGTCAGAAGCGAGCGTTGTTTCTCTTTAGCGAGGCCTTCCGGTCCGAGAGTGGATCGCCCTTCTGGCCTTTTGATTAGGCATTTGGGCCGACCCAGAAGTTTGCGCGTCGTTCGCACCGTCGTCTGTTGGGCCGAGCCTTTGTTAGGAAGTCGGTCTATGAGGGACCCCGGGTTTATGAACTGACACAAAGCATCTCAAGTTTGACCAAATTTATATGGCTGGCCGGGCATATCCGCGACCCTGCGCACCACACGCGACACTCCTGTCCGTGACGTGATCAAATTATTTTATATAAATATTGTTTTTGCATACAATTAACTGCTTATTAGTAACATTTCGTATATGTGTATAACTAGCCAGCAGTGAGTAGTACTAGTAGTAGTATTATCATATTGATATAAAAAGGCTTAAAATTTTAGTTTCGTTCTGGTGAAAAAAAAAACTCAGGACCGGTCCCGACGAAGACATGTACAGACGGTGATTTATTACTGATTGCATTGTCTACTGGAGTAACGAGGCCGACGAACAAGACTGACAAACAAAAAGTCTGCGACTATCCGATGGATCAATCAATTTCTAGTACTACTGTGTAGCTGGTAGGTGACATGGACGGATAGGGATAAGCACCTCAAAAACCGGTCATGAGTGATGACTGATGAAGACATATCGACCAACTGACCAGACAGGCATGCACCGAAATTATTGAGCCAGCAGCCCGGATGGACAAAAGTCTCCAATGGCGTGCCTAGTACAATCAGAAACGGTGGATCCGAGAGCTGCTGCCATTACTCATAATATAATGGAATAAATAGAAGGACCATCTGGTGGTTGAAGGAGGCTCCACGGTCGTGGAACTATCCAACTAAATATCAAAATATAATAGAATAAATAGAAGGACCATCTGGTGGTTGAAGGAGGCTCCACGTTCGTGGAACTATCCAACTAATATCAAAATGTGTGCTTAATATATAGGAGTACTTTGTTAACTAGAACAGCAGAGCAAGGCTAATAATATAGCCGGCTTGCTGGGTTCTTTATAGCTTTCTCTTAGCCCACTCATATAGTAGTTAGCTCTTCACTATTAATACATAGTCCACTTGTCTATCTCATAAAGTTTTTTTAATTCTTGTGCCTAAGCCGGCTGTAAGCTTACAGCCCGCTTCTCCTCTCTCTCCTCTCCCCTCTCCCCTCTCCTCTACCTCAACATTTAGCTAGCTTACAGCCTGCTATTATACTTGCTCTCAGCAGTGCTTTGCGCGGCCTATAATCTTATATAAGACATAAGTATCAGAGTTCATATTATAACTATAACTAATAAAAATATGTATATTAACTAGCATGCTTTTTCGTTCTGTTCATTTTCTAACTCAACATGTGTATAGATACTATGTGATTTCTCTTCAATTATGATAAACCTATCAATTATTGATCCATATGTTTTGTCTTCCATATACATAGTTCTTTCCCTCAACATGACACCTCAGTGTATCTTCAATATCTATTTAGTTAAAACTTTCATTTTAGTTATAGTGGAACTACTTGTTGCATCCTATGTCTAGATTTTAATTTTCAAATTTTAAATTTAATTATTACTAGAGTTTTTTTATCATCAAGTTAAGTTCAAACCCAGTTCATAACAGCAGAGGTTAGAAATTATTTAGAAAATGGTACTGATCCAACACTTATTATTATAAATGGTGATTAAGAGTGTACTTGCTAGATTTTCTGTTTTCGAGGTTATAAAAAACTATGCCTACATGAGGACCAATATGTTATAAAAAAGCTATGTCTACACGAGGACTAAGTGTGATAGGACAGAGAAGATAGATGATAGGACACAAAACCTATTCTAAGAAACCTACTTGCTAGATTTTCTTCGATTATTGATTTCACACAGTCCTTTCATGTACCTCCACCAGCGTCATTTATTAATTTCTCTATCCGCCGGCCCTGGTCCAACTATCTGCTATCGTCCACTAGCGGCGGTCGAGATCTATCACCCTGTACGTTTGATCGTATCAGTCATGCTTATCTGCAATGATACAGTGTTTTTCTCTCACAACAAAACAACATCAGCCGGCTTATAAGCCACAGAAACGAAGCGAATATGGTGTATATCTATGCGAGCCCCCGGGTTCACACTTCACACACACGATGGCTGCTAGGTAGCGCGCTAGGTACCACCATCACGGACTAGGACTATACAGACAACCCCTGTCCTCCTCATCAGACTCCTTCGGCTTCACCAAGGGCAGCCCGGCCATCCAATAATCCTTTTATTTCGATGTACAGAGAGGAGAGGAGACTACAACCTGGTGGTGGTATACAACTGCGATCTACAGAGAGTAGCAAGGTGTGTGTACATACATCATGAGTGCGTGCTGCCATGAGTGCGTGCTGCCATGAGGATCGAGCGGCCATCCAATATTTATGGAATGTCGGATCGCCGTTGTTGCACCGCGCCTCTTCACCATGATCCATGAGTGCGTGCTGCCATGAGGATCGAGCTGCCGGAGTTTTTGACGACGGTGCCGATGCCGCAAGAGTAACGGCATGCTGGACGACGCTACGGATAAGATGTGTCGAGGTGCACTCGTATAGATGGCGGCGGGTGCCAATAAAAAACTAGCAGGAGGCAAAGCCGATTGACCCCCTTGCCGAGCAAGGACGAACGGATGAAGATTGAAAACGAGTCACATATTATATTCAGCATTGTATATATTATTATACGTACATATTGGCTGACCGTTTCATCGGTTAAAGAAACGTGACGTGCATGTACCCAGAAACGTGACGTGCATGTACCCCAGCAAAGGAGATAATCAACATGCATGGAGAGCTCTGCTGAATGATTGGCTAGCGACGTAAATATGTTTGCATGCATGTGCGCAAAAATGCCTTTAATCCGAAAATAATTATGGCCTGAAAATATACTCGAGCCTGATCATATCATATTGCCTTTAAATAGGCTTATAGAGTTCCTAAAAAAATAGGCTTATAGAGTTGATGTGGTGAGATATGGACCTCTACTCGGGTGCCACATTAGTTTAAGGACCTAAATGGTCACGTTTTTAGTTGGAGGACCTAGATGATAGTCTACAGTAGATTGAGGACGCGATGGTCACTTTTTTAGTTCAAGGACCCAAGTGTGAATCCATGAAAAGTTTAAGCACTCAGGGTGCATTTTACTCTTTATTTTCTATATAAATTTGTCAAACTTAATATAGCACAACACTGTTTTAAAATTACAACCTTTTTTAGGACAGAGGGAGTATCATAATTAGTATGGCTACATGTGAGCCCCCAGATTAAAAGAATTAAAATTTCATGTTCCTTGTAAAAGTTTTAGCAAATTTGATAGAAGTTTTTCGAAATGATGTGCCGTACAGTTTTAAGCTTCATAGAGATCGGTGTGGATAGATCTATATGTGGATCCCACGTTAAAACCTGACCCTAAAATCCAAACATTTGTTCACACATTAGAGTTTTAGTAAATTCTCCAAAATTTTGTAAATATAGTGTCTAAGGGGCTAATTGCCACGATTAAAAAGTGTTCCTAGCAAAGCCAATATTAAGTACTCCCTCCATCTCAAATTATAAGTTATTTCAAGAATCTTGGAGAGTCAAAGCATCTCAAGTTTGACCAAATTTATATGATAAGATAATAACATTTATGATACTAACTAAGTATCATTAGATTCTTCATTAATTATATTTTCGTAGTATACTTATTTAATGGTCATAAATTTTTGTAATTATCTTTATAATTTTGGTCAAACTAGAGATGTTTTGACTCTCCAAGATTTTTGGAATGACTTATAATTTGGAATGGAGGGAGTAGCAAATATCAATATTAAATAATGTGCTACAGCAAATTTACCCACATGGAAATGGGGAAAGAAGATGACATGGCCACTATGGGAGGGGCCTAGAAAAAGCTGTCACCAGTAGGCACCCGGCGCAAAGAGAAAGATGCTGCGGCATGTGGAACAAGCGAGGGCATCGATATCATGGGTGGAATAGATAATTAATGCGGTGGAGCATTATTTTTTTGCCTTTTGAGTGTCATCACCAGGCTTAGGTTCACTCCAAATAGCTCTTCCGTCCTTTGTGCCCATCCAAACAGATCTGATCCATGGAGACCGCAACGGGGGCACTATCGAGGGTCATCACCAGGCTTGGTGTTCTTCTCACCGACGAGTACTATCTGCCAGAGAGGATGACAGAGGAGATTATGTTTCTTCAACCTTTGCTCGAGAGCATGGAGTTTGCCCTCAAGAAGCTCTCCAATACACCGACAGACCAGCTTAACATCCAGGACAAGATCTGGGCCAGAGATTTGAGCAAGCTGTCTGATGACATAGAGGACATTATTGACACAATCATGATGATGCCTGGCATGCTCAACGAGTCAGCAGAGTTGAGTCTTGTGAGGAGATTACAAGCCAAAATGAATATTATATTCCAATTTTCTACGGACAGACATATGATTGCTACTCGGATCAGAGACATCAAGAGCCGTGTCTCAGAGGTGCGCAAGAGGTGTCCCAGGTACGATGTTAACCTTGGTGTTGATAAACCTACCAAACCTACTGTGGACCCACGTTTATTTTCTCAGTACACAATGATTAAAGACCTCGTTGGCATTGACGAAACTAGAGATGAGTTAATCAAGATTTTGATGGGAGAGAACGGAATGCCCTCACAGCAAGGCAAGATAATCTCCATTGTTGGATTTGGTGGGATGGGCAAGACAACTCTTGCTAATGCAGTGTATGAGAAGATTAGTGCACAATTCGATTGCTATGCTTTTGTATCAGTGTCTCAAACTCCTGACTTGAATAAACTATTCAAGGACATCCTGTATCAACTTGATAGGAATAAATACGATGACAGCATCAATGAAACTTTTGTTTACGAGCAGCAGCTCATCAATGAACTCAGAGAATTCCTTCAACATAAAAGGTATGGAAGCCCAAGCATTCCTGCAATTAGTGTGTGCATATGAATTGTTTTGCCGCTGTTAAGTTTTGCCCTCCAATCATAATACTACGTCCTAGGGCCAAAAACAAGGTTAATGAGAAACGGGCATGCATGTCCTAGTTAAATAAAAAAATACAGCCACTTATGTTTTAAACATCATTGTTCAGTGGAAATAATATGAGCAATGACAGTAATTTTTTTCCCTGGGTGTCTTTTTTTTTGTTTTTGGTTAAGATTCTGAGTCGACTTCTTTTGTCTATGGACATGTTAATCTTGTCTAACTCATGAGTTCATTTGCATTGTTCCAGTTAGCTTAATTGGCACAATTTGGTTCATGAACAATAGAACTTCCCATCATAATTTTATTAGTTTTCGCTAATAACTTGCCCTGTGTGTAGGTATTTTCTTGTTATTGATGACATATGGGATATCTCAGTCTGGCAAACTATTAGACGTGCCTTGCCTGATAATGATATTGGATACATAATTATCACAACAACGCGTAATTTTGGTGTTGCGGAAGAAGTTGGTGGTGCTTACAAGTTGAAACCCCTTTCCCTGAGTAACTCCCAAAAGTTGTTGTACAGAAGAATATTTGGTAACGAAAACAAGGACAACATTGAAGACATAGACAAATGTCTGAATAAGGAGCTGGCTGAAGTATCCAAGAGAATACTACAGAAATGTGGTGGTGTTCCCTTGGCTATTGTTACAACAGCTAGTCTTCTAGCATCTAAAGCAAGAAATGAGATTGATTGGTATGATGTGTACAACTCTATTGGCACTGGTCTTAGCGATAGTACTGATGTGGTTAATATGAGAAAGATATTATCACTTAGCTATTATGAAATGCCCTCCCATCTGAGAACTTGCTTATTATATTTAAGCGTGTTTCCGGAAGATTATAAAATTGAAAAAGATCGTTTGATATGGATGTGGATAGCCGAAGGCTTTATTCAATGTGAAAACCAAGGTAAGAGTCTATTTGCAATTGGCGACAGTTACTTCAATGAACTCATGAACAGAAGTATGATCCAACCTATATATGAGAGGTACACTGGCTTGATATATGCTTGTCATGTACATGATATGGTGCACGATTTTATTTGCTTCTTGTCAAGTGAAGAAAATTTAGTTACTATATTAAATGGTGTGTGGTACACATCTCCATCAAAGTTGTTTGGGAGGTTGTCTCTTCAATATGGTAAAGAAGATAACTCTAAGCCTCTACGTATTGCAAGCTTGGAACATGTAAGGTCAGCTGTTGTCTTTCCATCAGCATTTTGTGTAATGCCAGTCCTTCGAAGATTCCGAGTTTTACGAGTCCTGAATTTACAAGATTGCGATCTTTCACGAGGCTACAGCCTTGAGTACCTTGGGGATTTATTTCACTTGAGGTACCTAGGACTATGTGCCACACACATTGCTCAGCTTCCTCAACAAATAGGAAACCTAAAATTTCTACAGACTTTGGATGTGAGGGGCAACAATATGTTTAGCTTGCCATCAACTGTTGTTCAGCTCAAAAATTTGATGTGCCTGTACATTGATGAGTTTACAAGAGTGCCAAATGGGATTGGGAGCCTAACAAACCTTGAAGTGCTGTCAACTTTAGACATTACCGTCTCCATTGACATTATAGAAGAGTTGGGCCAGCTAATGAAACTGAGAGTGCTTCATATTTTGCTGTTCATTGGTTGGAGTGGGAGGCTGGTGGAGTGCCTATCCAAGCTGCAAAATATCGAATATCTATACATCAAGATATTTGGAGATAATCAATGGGACTTTGGTGGATTGGATGCCTGGGTTGCCCCTCGACATCTCTGTAGATTGGATATAGAATGGCCATGCTGGTTCTCAACACTGCCAGCAAGGATGAATCAGTCTTATCTACTGGACCTTGTATACCTATCCATTGCTGTCAGGGATTTCGGGCAGGTCAATCTCGAAACCCTTGGGAGGTTGCCAGCTCTCCGTCTGCTAAAACTGTCGGTGGATCCAAAAAATCTTGGAACCCTTGGGGGATTCATCATTGGTGCTGGATTATTCCCATGCCTTGTATTGTTCCAGTTCGGAGGATCTATAGGGCCTATAGCGTTTCAGCAAGGAGCTATGCCAAGGCTGGAAATTCTTAACTTGGAGTTCTGTGTACAGGCGGCTAGACAAATCACCTGCAATGGTGATGGTCCTGAGTTGGGTCTGGGAAACCTGCCATCACTCCAGGATGTCAAAATTTATTTGCGTTCTAGAGGCGCTAGCAAGGAAGAGGTAAGGGAATTGGAGGCTGCGCTGAGGCATGCAGCTGAAATCCATCCCAATCTTCCCAAGCATCAGATATGCGGATGAAAAAATCCAGGTCTCGACGCGTAGAACACTTTTATGAGCTTGTTTACTTCTGATTCATTGTAATGGTGTACTGTTCTAATTAAATGCATGTTTGCTTGCATGTTTTGCTCCCGTGTGTGATGCTTGATGCGTTTAGAGGACGATCCGTTCGTGGGAGACGAGGAGCAAGTCCCGGAGGAGTTTGAGCAGCCTGAGCTTGATCAAGGCAAGTGCGGGCACCGTTTGATCATCTTGATTACCTATTCACTATTTAATTCACCTTTACTTACATTGCATGTGTCTCAATTATGTAAACCCTATGGACCTGATTAGCCCTACTTTTTCCTTCCTTGTTACCCCTGGGGTTTTATAATGGGTTGTGTAGTTATGCTTAGCTGCTCCACCCGCAATGACACATGATGATAAATGTAATCTTGACTAATGGCTTATTGCAACATGATGATGTTTAAAAGATGCTTTTATAGCAACTTGGTTTAAGGTGAAAGGGGGAGCGTGCACTGGAGCCCTTCACTGTTTCAGGTGTACTCGTGTCTACTCTCCCTAAGGACCGGTTCGTGGAGCGACCACCTGGGACTTACCGTACATCCTCAAGCCATATGGCTCTGGCTTGACATATTAGCAGGACCTCTACTAGTAGGGTGCAACTTATCGGGTAGGCGTAAGAGAGTAACATAGGTAATGAATATTAAGTTGCGGATGTCCGGGTCCTGTGGCTACGGGGACAACTTTCGGCGCCTAGGGAAAACCTTGCGGGTTGCATTCTATTAATTAGAACCTGTGAAGAGTCTCGTAGTGAGACCCTGCTCACCTCGGTAGTGTTTCGGGGCTGATTACCTCGGGCATATGGGGATCACGACTTGAGGGTAAAGATGTACATCTCTGCAGAGTTTTAAACCTAGTATATCAGCCGTGCTCATGGTTATGAGCGGCCCAGACCCTCACATGATTAGAATATGGACAGTTGAACAACAGGTGATGTTTCTTCAGATGGAGGTGGCTACCTCGGTACATGACGATGATATAATAATGTTCTTCATGATAATTAATGGTTGGGATCTTTCACTTATCTTAGTAATCAGGTTGTACTAATAAAATTTGCCAACTAAAATGCCAATCTGCAGTAAGCCTGAGTCAGCCTACCTTGGTTTTAAGCTTTGCATATCATTTATTTTCCGCATGTACTTGCTGCGTTCGACAAGGACTCACCCTTGCTATAATCACAAAATAAAGGCTGCTCGGATACACAAGATTGGGAGGAGTTTCCTGAAGATCTACCTAGGTGTTAGGCTCCTGTTCCTGCCGTCAACCTTCCTGCGGTGAGGTGGATCTGCTACAATGTCGTCGTCGTCTTTACCTTTCGTTGGACACTATCGTTTATGTTGCCGCTAGACTTTGATAAAGACTTGTAATAATGATACTTGTACTCGTTTACGCTCTTTTGTACGAACACTGTGTTTTGGACCATTAATGAAGTCGTTGCATGTGTGGAAATTGATCCTGGCACACATATAATATGCACCTGGTTTATCTCTTCAGAATCGGGTGTGACATAGAGAAGGCTTGATGTTAATATCATGACATCCCTTGATCAATCAGATAGCTTAATGTCTTTTGTTGAATCCAAATTATTTGATCGCTGCTAATTTTATAAATTTAAAACTTAATGATCCATGCTATCTTCCGCTAAATGAAATTATAATGAGTAGACAAAAAATGTGGTTCCATGTTACTATGCTTAATTTCATAGTCTACTCTACATATATATGTGCTTTCATGTTGCTCTATTTCCAATCTGCGGCATCGAATGAGCCTTATGACCGACCGTGGTCATAGTGGTCACCGTGGTCACAGTGACTACGTTTATTTGCATTTCTGATGAGCCTGGAGAGCGACTGTGAACAAACTTACTTGCGAATCTGAATTTTATTTGCATTTGTGATTTTGAATGAACCTACTTGTGATTCTGAAGTTTATTTGTATTTATGTGTTGTCGATATATATATATGAATTGTCTGTGATGCTTATTATGAACTATCTATGATGGATGTAATGTTCATTTGAGTGTGGTACGTTATATGTGACCGAACCAAATAAACTGGATATACATGGTAGCTTTACCGAGTGTTACACTGGTGGCAAAAGACCTATTTGCCGAGGGCCATGCTAAATACACTCGGCAAAGAGGACACGTGACAAAAATCTATACATTCTGGGCGTAAAATGGCTATCTTTGTTGAGTGTATGGGCTGTGACACTCGGCAAAGAGACTAAAATCTGTACATTCTGGGCCTAAAATGGCCAGTCTTTGCCGAGTGTCACAGCTGCGACACTCGGCAAACAAGGCATGTTTGCCGAGGTTTTTTCCCATGGACACTCGGCAAATAGGGTATGTTTGCCGAGTGCCCATGCCGTTAGAAATTCGGCAAATGCGCCGTGACCGTATTCGCGCCGTCACGTTGCTTTTTTTTTTGCCGAGCGTCGGTTTTAGCACTCGGCAAAGTCTTTGCCGAGTGCTCGATAAAAAAACACTCGGCAAAGAAACTTTTGCCGGCACTGTGTACGCCGTGTGCTGTTTACCGAGTGTAACACTCAGCAAAGGCTTTGCCAAGTGTTTTTTGGGCTTCGCCGTGTGCCGTGGAGCACGGCAAAACTGGGCATTCCGGTAGTGAGAACAACAACTAAGATATCAAGTGGAGCCATTGATCAAACAATTGTGAGTGCCTTGTGCTGACTCTATCTCTGTAAAAGGTTGATCTGCTGTAATCAACTGATGGCACCAAGCCATTGAAAATGCAAGCACTGCGTGAAGTCCAAATAGCCCAGCTCATAAGAATGATGGCAGCCATGTAGAACTGAGATTGAAGGGCATCCCTCAGAAAGTGCATGACTTCTGGAAAATCAACATCAGATGGAATGTGAATCTGCAAAATGTGCCAGCATTCTTTTGCAAATTGGCATTGCAGGAACAGATGTTGAACTGTTTCTTCAGTTTCCAGACCACAGAGCACACAGTTATATGAAGGTAAGAACATGTTTCTCCTCCTAAGAATGTTTCTTGTGCTGAGTCTGTCTTTGAGCACGAGCCAGAAGAACAACTTGTGCTTGAGCTGACAAGGTGTCTTCCAAATCCACTAGATGGAAGTGTGATGTTGTGTGTGACCCATCATTATCTTGTAAGCTCTGGAAGATGAGAAGTTTTTACCCCAACTATATTGCCAAATGTCCTTGTCCTCACTGATGTGTGTGTCAGATACTGTCTGGTTCAGAGCTTGTAACTGATTATAGGCCATCTCTGAGACTGGTAAGTAAAACATCTGGGTTAAATCATCATGTGCATTGGCTTCAGCTACTGATATGTCTCTCTTCTTGGCAAAGGAGAAGAGTTCTGGGTAGGTGGCTTCTAGGCATTGTCCAGCCCAATTGTCCTTCCAGAATAGACAAGTCATTGAGCAGCACTGCTGAAGTGGCTGATGAGAAGATTTGTTTCATCCAATTGATCCAGGTTTGACCAAAACCTTGAAATTCCATTAGTGTCAGCATGGCTTGGTGCTCAATTCTATCAAAGGCTTTCTCAAAGTCAAGTTTGAGAATTATGATTTCTTTCTTTGAGTGGTGGCAAAGGTGCAGGTATTCAAAGGCCCACCCAAGGCAATCTTGAATGGTTCTAGATCTGATGAATCCATATTGGTTGGTGTGAACTAGCTTGGTGATGACAGTTTGAAGTCTGTTGGTAAGGAGCATGGTGATGAGTTTGAAAGAGGTATTGAGTAAAGAAATAGGCCTGAAGTCAGACACAGTTGCTGGAGCTTCCACTTTTGGAATGAGAGTGATGAAGGATTTGTTAATGCTTTTCAGGCATAGAGATCCTTGATGGAAAGCATTACAAAGATTATAGAAGTCCCCTTTGATGGTTTGCCAGCAAGATTTTATAAATTCATTATTGAAGCCATCAGGACCAGGAGACTTATCATTTGGGAGGCTTTTAACAATATCATCAATTTCCTGAGGGTGGAAAGGATTTTCAAGAAATTCAAGGTTATCATGGGCATGGACAAAAGCAGAGGGGTAAATGGTGAAAGCATCAAAGTTAGAGGTAGCAAGCCTTTCTTTAAATTCATGCCAAATAGCAGTTTCTTTATCATGATGAGAATGGAGAGTGACACCCTGGTCAGAAACAAGCATCTTAATCAGGTTGCCTCTAAGTCTGATTGAGGCATTAGCATGAAAGAATTTAGTGTTAGTGTCCCCCAGCTTGACCCATTTAACTGCACCTCTTTGTTTCCAGTATGTCTTCTGCTGATCAAGGAGATCATTTAGTTTTTTCTTAATTATTTCTCTGAAATTCCATTCTGCAAGAGTTAGATGTCTATATTCTTTCAGAACATCTAAGAAAAGGAGAACATTATTGATATTGGAGATGACTATTTTCAGGTTGGACAGTCATTCTCACCAATCTTTTATCAATTTCCTTAAATTTTTGAATTTAGCAGTTATAATCTTTGCACAGTCTTGGTTTGCAGTATTGATGGACCACCCCTGATTAACAATATTGACAAAGCTTTCATGTTTAAGCCAATAGTTCTCAAATCTGAAAATGGCACTTTTAGGAATATGGCTAGAAATTTTAACCACACAAGGACAGTGGTCTGAAGGGGTCATGTCAAGGGCAGAGAGAGAAGTATCAAGGTAGGAGAGAAGCCAAGAGTTGGAGGTAAAGGCCCAGTCAAGTTTTTCTAAAAGAGGAGAGGCCTGTTTATTGGACCAAGTATACTTTCTTCCTTGAAGGGCAATTTCATTTAGGCCCAAAGCACTGATTGCCTCATTAAAAAGAAACATTTCCATTATATTTCCTCCCTCCTTGTTTCTGTTTTCTGGTCTTCTTATCAAATTGAAATCTCCCAGAATCAGCCAATCCATATTGTCAGGCATCTGAATACTTTTCAGCCATTCCAGGAAAGCTAACTTATCCTCTGCTTGACAGGGTGCATAAACATTTGTCAAAAGCCAGCAACTGTCATTGTGCTGTGAGTTGAATTCAACCGAAATGGCATACTCATTACTGAAAACTAGTTCTCCTTTAAATAAGGAGCTTTTCCAAGCCACTAGTAGCCCACCGGATGCCCTTATTGAAGGAAGGAATTCAAAAGCGTCGATCCAAGAGGGGCATACATTTTTTAAAAAGGCTAAATCAAGGGTTTCTTTCTTTGTTTCCTGAAAGTAGACAATGTCACATGCAGTTTCAGTGATCTTATCCCTGATAACATTCCACTTAGAGGGGGAATTTATACCCCTCACATTCCAACTCAGAACATTCCAGATTCTTTCATGACCTTGATTCATGATGTAACAGCATAAGACTGAAACTTAGGTTCTTTAGTGGTCTGACCCCACCAATAGTACAACCTTAGATCTGATGAACTTAACTGAGACAAATTTAGTTTACTCATTACAACTGGCAAAATGAGCATTGAAACTGAATTAAGCCTATCTGATAGCATTAGCAAAAGCTGCATTCTTTTCTTAATTGTTGTTGCTTCAGGTGGGGAGCCCTCATTCTTCCACCTGGTACTTCCCTGGCTTCTGGTCACCATTTGCAACCTTCACTCCCTGGATCTGACTGCCCGAGACATTGTTGCCTCTCTTGGGAGCTATGGGGATTGCCTGCCTTCTCTTCTTGAGTAGGACCTCTTCTGACACCTCATCCTGTTTCAAATCACAGATTTTAGTGGCAATGGTTTGAATGGAATGGATGGGAATTGAAGGAGGGTTGGGGGAACATGCTAAGCATTTTTTGCTTGAGCAGGAGTTTGGTTTGAAGCCATTGCTTACTTCTTTAAGCCTGGTGCTCCTTCTAAGAGCACTATCCACCACAGGGGTGTCCCTTCTGCTTGTACTCTTTTTTGAAGGAGTGATGTTTAAGTTTATAGACAAGCTTTCCTCCTGATGGATCTGCTTGTTTCCAGCGTCATTGTTCAGAGCTGAAACATCAGTGTTGTTAGGACAAGGCAAGGCATTGTCAGAAGGACATTTTGGTGGCAGAAAAAAAATCAATGGTTTCATTGTTCAAATTTAGACAAGAGGTGGCATTGGAAGACAAAAAATCTTTGGCCCTGGAGAAGTTATTGGGGGACAAAAGTAGCACAGTGAAAAATTGGGCCCATTGAGAAGGAATTTTAATATGAAGGCTATTTGGGTTAGCTTTAGAAAAGAAGGAAGCCAAAAGCTCTGCAGCTTACTCATTCTTGGATCTTTCCCATTCTAGGAAGGCAGGATCTGGGCCAAACGTGGGGTTGAACATGTATCCAATGTGCATCTGCATATTCTGTTCCTGTAACTGAGGCTGCTCCCCATCCTGTTCTTCATCCTGAACATCCATATTGATCTCCTGCCCCTGAGGGTGATCTTGTTCTATCTGTTCGGGAAAGCCTTCCTCTCCTGGTCCAACCAACTGATCCAAAGGAATTTCATCCACTATCCAGTTGACAGGGGGTGCAGGGGCCACTGGAGGCTCATTAATCATTCCCTGGTGAAGATCATCTGACAGTTGCACGAGCTCAACCTCTTCTAGTGCTGGTTCCATCATGTAGACTTCATTTTCTAGCTGCAAAAGGTGTTGCTCAACCATGTTGTTTTGCAGGTCATTGAGTTCAATAAACAGCCCATCATCTGGCAGTACAGGGTGCATGATGACTGCATGAAGGTCCTGATCTAGAGGTGGATGATTCATGTCCAATCCTTCATCCTGATCATTGACAGTTGGGTCATTGAGGTTCATGAGTTGAGCTTGTTGCACTGGTTGTTGCTGTGCTGGAAGTTCTGCTGGCCAGAGATCCCAATTATTCTGCTATTCTTGCTGGTTTTCTTGTGCTTGACCCCGCAGTCCATTCACTGGCTGGCCCAATCCAAACAAGTCAAAGGGCACCCCGGCTTCCATGTCAATATCTTCTGGGATTGGGTCCTCGTCTGGGGGGCCTTCTGCCTGTTGGTGATGCCGCATAACCTCACACTGTATAGTCTAGGAATCATCATCAACGGTATCAGGGTCAGAATACACAATGAACTGGGGCACCTTTTGAATGTCAGTGACTCTTGCTCTAACCATCAACCGACAAAGGAGCCTATCATCTTTTTCCCAAAGAAGAACCCTGACGAACTCACCCAAAGCACTCTGAATATGCCTTTCTGAACAGTAGTCACTAGGAAACCCCAGCAACATCAACCAACATTCATGGTTGAATTCAGCTCTGCGCCAGTTGCGCCCTTCATCATGCTTAACAAAAGAGATATTGATACTGTCGAACTGATGTGGGCTTTCTCTAATGAGGGTATCCCGATCATAAGCACGACCAAAACGAACCGAAGCTTGACCCAGGTTTGAAGGCTGAATATCACGAAGAGCAACCCTCTTTTCGAGCTAAAGAAAATCTCTAATGACTCCTCTGATAGCACCAAAGTTGAGGGCGTTACCCGGAAGAGGATCGATGATGGCGATGGCGAGGTCCTCATTGATCGTCGGCGCCACGGCTCTAACCATGAACACCCGATTTGGGACTTCTTCATAGTGCATTCCTTCAGGAGCAAACGGAGCTGGGTCGGCGCGCTGGTGCCACATGTCGGGGGAGCTTGAAGGCGCTTGCGCAGCAGAGAGCGAGTGGCACTGTATCAGGTGAGAGGGGTTTTCTGCTTCCTTCGTGACAGCGCCGGTGGAGGTACGGAAGGAAGACGAGGGGTTATGAAGCGTCCAAGAAGTAGGTTCGAGGGCCGTCTCAATGGCATCAAATAAAGTTGGGTCGGGGTTGCTATTGGGCCTAGGCCGCTGCGTTGCCTTGAGCTCCCAAGGCCAAGGGACATGAAGAGACGGCACGGTCTCCCTGCAGGCCCTAGTTGGTTCATTGGAGAAGAAATCCCGAAAGCTATTAAATTTTGGTGGGCTTGAGGCGGACGGGCTGTCCGACATCAATTTAAACCAGCCTAAACCAGGGGACACAGCCATCTTGCCCTTAAAGACCTCAGATTGTTGTTCCTGAGCGGGCTGCAGAGAAGATTTGCAATTAGCTTCGGTGTGGCCCCAACCCATGCACGCGCGGCACCTAATAGGTCGACGGCATTTGACTCGCGGATGACCGGCCATTAAGCATCGAGGACAGACGACAGAGGCCTGGACAGCGTCTGCACGCCTTGGAGCCTGGGCAGCGTGAGCACGCTTCGTGGAGGAAGATACAGCTTTGAAAGCATCGAGCCGATCGAAGACCGAGCGCCGAGGGAAGTGGAGGCGGTTGAGCAAGGAATTTGAAATCTTAGGTTTACCAATGGGTTCAGCATTGGCTCCTGAAAGAGGAGCAGACTTGACCGCCTCCGCGAAGGTTTTGGGAGCTTTCTTCTGAGCAGGGCGCCATGAGAGCCTCTCTTCTTCTTGGAAGAGGGGGAACCCTTTTCGCCAATTTGGGCCACCATTGCCCTACAGATGGAAGGAAAGCGAATAGAGTTCACAATCAAAAGACAGCAAGCTATGAATGAACAAACCCACGGGTTTTGATGAAACAAAAAACTTGAAGGAACGATCCTGAAGCAATGAGACTTTGAAGTGAGGAGCAGAGCCCCCAATGGTGGTCTGCAGGATTAGGCTGACCGACTCAGGAGTAAGCTTGAATTTGCACCTGCCAAAGGCGACAACCAGGGCAAAGGATGAAGCCCCAAGGACCAGCCAAGAAATCGGCCTTTGCATTCGGTCCCAAATATCAGACTGAACCAAAAGCCCAGGGCGGAAGGAGAGCCCGGGGAGCTCCGATGCAGACGGCGGCGAGTCCACCGTACCATGGACAGGGCACAAGGCAAGACAGAGAGACACGCTAAGGGGAGGGGATGGGGGCAAGATCACCAGTCACCGTAGCATAGCACTGCTGGCACCAGAATCAGCAGTGGCCGCCAGAGCATGAGGAGGTCTTCATCACAACTATGGCGTCCAAGGGTAGCACCATCGCCGGCAGCCTCCAATGGAGCTCGCGAAGATCACCGAGACCAGCAGTCACCGCATGTCCAAGACGAGGAGGAGCATGGCAGGCGAACATGCATGCCGCACCACGAGCCAGAGTGCTCGGAAGAGGAAGACCACCGATCCGTTCCCCTTTCTTCTGACCTTAATTTCCTTCTTTCTTCTTAATTTCAGATGAATGCGGACTGGACCAGAATACAGATGTTTATATTTGCCGATCGCCAAATGCCCAAATACGACTGAGATCTTGTTTTTCAAAAAAAAAAAAAATTACCACTGAAATCCATGCAAACTGGTCAACTTTTTATATGTCTGCAAGAAAAGATAAAGATATGCTGGGTACAACTTTTGCATCTCGCTTCTCTGCTTTCGTTCAACCTTCTCTCCTATGTTTCTGCAATCATCACCATTGACTGGATAATAGATTTTTGGTTATATGCAATCATTACCATTACAGGATGACTCCGAACTGACCCTATGAATAGATGAATCCTGCTTAGTGTCAAGGACGATCGACCTTTTTGGATCCATTGTTGGCCTTTTTTTCTATTAACGTTTACTGTTAAGCTTAGTGCATGGAGTCGGTAAGCATTTATATAATGATTTGGACTGATGCCTTTTCTTTGAAATGTCTCGAAGTCAGATTTTATCCGTTATCTAAAAAATGAGTACATGAATTATGTGTGTAAAATCATTCTACCTTTTCATTTTCTCAGTGCCGCTGTTACTTACTGATGTGCCCATGTAAATTTTCTCAAAAACAACGGGTCAAGAAAATTGTACGGCTTTGTTATTGTGACTCTGGGATAGGGTCTACCTTTAATTTTCAGATTATAGGCTTAAAAAAATTGGTGAAATCTCACTCGTGGCACCTGCTGTTGGTACACCATTACAAAATCAATAATCACCGTCGGTTGCCAACCTGACATCCCTGCCGGTTTGGCCAACAGGCAGTAGGCAATCCGGCCCTATTATCCTTTCCAAGAGAAAAAAAGAAAAGAAAAGAAAGCATCAGCCACCGGCTACCGCCGCCACCATGCCGCCCACATCTGCCGCCAAGCCCCCGGTGTCCGTGGTGTGTTGGACTAAAATTTTGCGTCCATGCCCTTTTATCACCACCCGTGATGTCTTTTAACCTGTAGTGACATACTAATGCGTAAAAGATTATTGAGGCGGCTATCTCTACTTTTGAGGCGGCCGTGGAGGCTTCAGTCCACGATCTCAGATCTTGCGTGTTTCTCCTAAGAGTATCTCCAGAGACTTTGTAAAATCTACTCTCTAAATTATCATTTAAGTCATTTCAATAAAAATTATTTTTTCACTAAAATCTTTATTTCTGTAAATTAGGAAAGATATAAAGAGTCTCTTCAAAATACCCTAAATACTACGTCTCAAAGCCACTTATGGCGGAAGGACAGAAACATTCCCTCGTATTCACTTTATTAAATTTTAAATAAATATTTAGAACCCTAAGCAAAATCAAATGAAAAAAAGTCTGAACTGGAAAGGATATTGTTGAGATCAACAACTTTGGTTTTGGTCATTTCTCCATGCAAGATCATTTGAAAATTTTGAATTTTAAAATGTAAGAAATTCAAACATAATTTTCCTTGAATAAATAACTTTAAATAAAAATGTTGTCAACTACAAAATTATATAGGCCTTCGAGATCTACAACATATGTTTTTGTCATTTCTCAATCCGAGGTCGTTTCAAAATTTGAATTTCAAATTGTAAGCACTTAAAACTAAATTTTGGGACCTCCATTATTTCAAATAAAGGAGTTATCAACTACAATGTTTTACATCTTTTCAAGATCTACACCTTAGGTTATGATCATTTCTTCATCTAAGGTCATTTAAAAATTTAAAAAAATCGAATTCCAAATTGTGAGAACTTCAAACAAAAGTTGCGAGATTTAAATAATTTCAAATGAAAATTGTGTCCACTATAAAGTTGTATATCTCGAAGTTTGTCTTCATCTAATTTTTTTTGTCTTGCACTTATTTTTAGATACGGCTCCAGATCCAACCGCCTCTAAAGATAGGAGCATTTTTTTGAGGAGGTTGTAAATCCAAGTTATCTCTAAAAATGTTTTCTAGAGGCGAGCCAACAAGGGAACCATTTTTAGACAAATTTTGATTGAGCTGCCTCTACTAAAAAATGTCTCTGTTGCTAAAAATCATTTGTGTAATAGTGATAGCATCACTCACTTTTAAAATTACCTAGCAGTGATAATCCACTATTACTATTGGCTATAAATAGTAGACATTGATATAAGTTGCCAGTGATGTACCCAGCAGTGGTAACCATTTTCCATAGTAGTGGTAAGCTAAGTGCTCTTCTGTCACACCCAGTTTTGAAAACACAACCGAATGCACATCACATGTATGCCAAGATCTGTTTATTCATACATGCGACGACAAAAGTGATACATTGCAGTGTTTATTACAAAAGCGATTACATATTACAAAAATGATCAGAGGGTCTAAACACAAAATTAAATCAGAGTTCCTGCAAAACAGGTCTCCATCCCTTCATATTATATTATAAAAATTATTTAAAAATCTATATTTTTCACGGTATAAATTGCAAAAACCCTAATTAAATCTTGAAAATTTTAGAAAAACGATAAAAACATTAATTTTATTCAGTGAAAACTATTCACAACCCAGAATGAAATTTTTGGGGTGTGACAGACTAACCCCTTAACAAGAATCTCGCCCCGAGATTCGCTGAAGCTACAGTCATAACGAAGAACCAAATCACTTAAGATCATAATAACAAAACATTCAACCGCACAAGGGCACACTAACATGGTAGGGTTCTTAGACGAAAACACACTAGCACACAACTTAGCATCGTTGCTATCGTAAAAGCGCTCGGGGGTGAAAACCTTCCTATAAAGGGCATAGGGGTAAAACAATCTTGAAATCTTCAGTCTTCTTTAGTGTGACGATTCTTCATGTTGACGTTGAATCTTCATCCTCATAACATCTTCAATTCTCGAAGTAGAATCTCCAGCTCCATTCCATTGGTCTTGGAGATACGAGGGGTTACGTTGAAGAGTTTTACTTTGAAACAAAGCATCAAGGAGAAAGACAACAAGAGAGTAGACTTTGTTTTTACTAAAATAGCTCCAAAAGATGACCATTGCTAACTAGGCTGACGTCCTACGGTCAACACAACTCTCATACCACCTTGTCACACCCGATTTTGAAAACACAACCGAATGCACATCACATGTATGCTAGGATCTGTTTATTCACACATGCGACGACAAAAGTGATACATTGCAGTGTTTATTACAAAAGTGATTACATATTACAAAAATGACCAGAGGGTCTAAACACAAAATTACATCAGAGTTCCAGCAGAACAGTGTCTCCATCCCTTCATATTATATTATAAAAGTTATTTAAAAATCTACATTTTCACAGTATAAATTGCAAATACCCTAATTAAATCTTGGAAATTTTAGAAAAATGATAAAAGCATTAATTTTATTCAGTGAAAACTATTCACAACCCAAAATGAAAATTTTGGGGTGTGACATCTTCTTTGAGAGTATCTTTTTCTTTAGATGGTTGCTGCTTATTTTGATATCTTCATCAGAGTCTAGATTTAACACTAGTAGGATATTGATTTTTAGAAGCCGGCAAATTGCATTTACCGAGGCGGCACCACTGTCTTCCTATAGGCTGTGGCACATGATCTCTGTTAATCAAAGATGCTGAGACGGGCTACAATGCCTAACTCTCGAAATCAGAAAAAAAAATGTAGCCTAGTCCTCATCATGGGGCTAGCTGACAAGCCTGATACCAAGCCCACCATAGGGTCCGCTCCTCCCAGTGCCTCACGCTCTCTTCCGCATTGTCGTTGACCAGATCCATCGTCGAGCCCGTTGTTGATCCCATCGCCACCGTCGAGCCCATCCTCCACCCTCCTTCCTTGCAGCATATCTAGGCAAATAAAGATCTAGGATAGGAGATCCTTACTTGAGAAGTTGAGATCCAGGTTTTGTCCTCATAGATCTAGCCGATGTCTCGCAGATCTAGATGACAATGGCCATGAGCATAGAGCAGGGCTTCATCTGTGATGCCATGCTTGCGCTACCATCGGCCTACCACGTCTACTCCACCTTTGGCCACTACGAGGCCGCTCCACATTGTCCACCGTAGCCACCGAACGGACCAAGATCCTAAAGGTTCCCCATAGGGCTAACTACACGGTAAGGAGATGGGCCGGCCCACGGTCTGCCAAGAAGGCGCAGAATAAGGTGGCGTGACCTCCAAGGCAAGAAGGACCGACCTAGTCGGATTTACGGAAAGTCTATCTCAGTAGTAGGATTAGAACTCTTTTATTGTAACCAAGTAGGACTAAAATTATGCACATGCCCTCTAGACTATATAAAGAGAGACAGGGACATCCCCTTGTAACTTCTTCAGACATAGCAATCCAACGCAAGGCAACACGCCACACAGGATGTAGGGTATTACGCTATTCAGCAACCTAAACCTATATAAATCGTTGTCTTGCGTTCATCATCGAGTTTAGCTTACGTCGATCCCCACCAATCCTCGTTTTGGGTAACCCCGTAACAAGGTTGCCAGTCATCAGACACCGACACCACCATCGAAGAGAGAATAAATGGGGAGAGAGGGCCACGTGTGCCTCGCAAAAGGGGCCAAGAGGCAGCAGGTGAGCCCACGCAAGCTAGGGGCGGCCTCCGCGTGACCACGCCACCTCCACCTCCCATGCCACTATTGGAGGGAGCAGATAGGAAGAGAGAGGGATGGCGAGCCTGCGTGCGTCAACTAGAAGGGGTCGAAAGGGGAGCCCGCGCACGCTGCGGGGGCTGCCACTACGCAACCGCACCACCTCCTTCGCCCTAGCCACCATCGGAATAGAGGAGATATGGGGATAGAGAGGGACAGCAAGGTTGGGGACGGTGACTAGTGTTACCATTGGAGTCCAATACTTCGATGGATGTGGATGGATCAGTGCACGACCGGATTAATCCGATGGGTTGTATACAAGGGACTAGGCCTTCCTGCTGCAACACACCACTCCAATGCTCTCTAGTTTCTCCACTACGCTTCCAACACTGCTGCCTCTGGAGTGCAACTCCGGTGACTATACCAGAAGTATGCTTACAGGCATCTTCTCTCTAACTCAAACTAGGCTCACCTGGAATCTTCAATGACCACACCAGATAGCTCTGGTGCCACCGAAAGATCCAGTGCACCTCTGGTGCTACTGAGTATATTTCTTCACATCCATTTGTTCGGGCTTCACTTCTTTGATGTCATGCTGTATGCTTGTCATCTAGGGTATTCAATGCTCCTCTTTGATCTTCCTTAGAGGTGTTGATTGCTTGATCTCTACCTTCGCCTAGCTAGCCCAAGTCATTCCCTTGCATCCATAAGATTAAGTACCTTGTATACTAGCAAACATTGTTAGTCCTAATGGTTATGTTGTCACTGAACCACCAAAATCAATAAACCCTTGCTATGGGCCATATTTCTTGCACAGGTTTCATGATAGGTTTACATATTTTTTTTCAAATTTTCCATATTGGCATTAATATTACATACATCTTTCTTGTGTTACAAAAAAAAGTGTTTTTCCATATTTGTCCTATGTTTTAAAAAATGAATATTTAGAAATAAATATAATAATTATATCCATATATGACCTCTAACTCTAAGGATCCTATGAGTAAATCACATTTTTTTCAGTCATATCCTCCATTTAATATTTAACTAAGTGGACATTCTACAGTAATTTAACTATAGAAGAGCAAATACCATTCACCGAACTTAGGGACCATTTGGATCACTTTGGATTATTGTATTCTAAATTGTGAATTGGCATGGTAATCTAAACTATGGATTGTAGTAATCTGGTTTTATTTGGTACCCAAGATTATAGGTGTTGGGTTTTTGTTGGATGTGGCTTACTGGATTCCAATAATCCACTGGTTGGATTATTATATTATGTCCCATAATCTAGCTAGGCATTTTGAATCTCTTAGAGATTATTGTTGTCAGAATAAGGTGATCCATATAGGCCCTTAAGTAGTAGTGGCACCATATGCATTGGTTGCAACATTGTTGTTGGTGATCCAAACCAATACATAGTTGCCCCATCTGCATTGATTTGCATCGTCACTGGATGACATTTTTTGGCAGTATGCTCCACGAGAGTGAGCTCGATTTTGTGTTTCTGAAGAAGCGTTCTTTAGTGCCACATTTCTGCTCAACTGAGCATCCAGTCCAGTCTCCTATTCAGCTCAAAGCTCACGTGACCCAGTTCGAAATATGTCCTCCAAGCAAGGTTTACCTACCTGAGAGTAGAGAGAAATTACGTGGTGACATACTCGCTGCCTATCAAGAGACGACTTTTACAGAGGTTGTCGGTTTTATGCCAGCATATATGAACTTACCTGATCAAATATATAAATCTTCTTTATCCAGTTTGTTGAGCTCACGTATTATATCCCATACAAAAGGTCTTCTGTTCGGGTCTTTGTGCAAGCAGCTTTGAGCCAATTCGAGGCATTTTGTCACTTGATGAACCGATCGCATATGTTTTCCTGATTTGTTCCACCTTTGTTCCCATCTACAAAGTACCTGCCATTTATCTGAGTTGACTAAGAATAGTACCAGAATATTTAGTACAAATACCATGAATGCACGCCATTTGGAGCTCATCAAACTATCGGAGCAACACCAGAATTTTATCGTTTATGCTGAATTCGAGCATCCTAAAATAATGGGACCAAAAATATTTCTGAACTATATATATACACACACGCGCACGTGCTATTCTACACCCTAGGTGTAGAATAATTATACTACACCAAGCTGTTATACTGAAAAAAATTCAGTACAATTCAGTAGCCGCTTGTCAGTATTATTCAGTATTCGTGGTACTGACACGTACTGCTGATTGATACTGAACCCGGTTCAATATTATTCAGTATTTCGTGACCAGAATATATATTGTATTGATAGTTCCTTGTAAAATCCACCTTGCCAGGAAAAAAAATCAAAATGGACCTAGCTTGATGAATGCTAGAAGAAATTGTGAAATTATCATTTTACCTAGTAACATCAACAAATTATTTTTTCGGAGCTAGCAAAAGTGCAGCTCTTTGTCATGTGCACAATAAACTCTTATAATTTCATAATAAATTTAAAATTCAGTTTTCTTTTATCGGCTGCCCCTTTGTCAAATTTGCATTTGGTATGAGAGAATTAGTAGACACAATGTGTTTTGTGGGTGGAGACTTAAATTCTGTTGGTTGTTTGGTGTTGCTGTGCATTTTAATAGGATGGAGAAAGGAATTCGAAGGTCTAACTCTTACAATTTTAAGAGTTACCCTCGTCAAGGACATGTACAACAGTGTTGTGACTAGTGTTCCTAACAAATGATGATAACACCGATTTCTTCTCAATTAAAATAGGACTACATCAAAGGTTAGCCTTGAGCCTGTATCTCTTTGTCTTGGTAATGGATGAGGTTACAAGGAACATTCAAGGGATATCCCTTAGTGTATGCTTTTCACAGACGATATTGTGTTAGTTGATGAAAACCAGGCAGGAGTAAATTGGAAACTGGAGTTGTGGCGGCAGACCCTTGAGTCCAAAGGTTTTAGAGTAAGCAGAACTATGCGGCTTTGGCACCGCTGCACATGAGGAGGGAGATGTGAGTTCGGAAGGTTAAATAGTGCCTAAGAAAGATGCCTTTCGATATCTAGGACCGATGCTACAGAGGGATGAAGATATTAATGCAGACTTTAGCCATAGAATCAAAGCAGGGTGGATGAAGTCGCGCCAAGCATCTGACATTCTCTATGACGAGAGGGTACCACAAAAGTTAAAAGGCAAGTTTTATAGAAAAATAATTAGACCCGCTATGTTGTATGGAGTAGAATGTTGGCCTACAAAAAGACAACATGTTCAACAAATGAGTGTTGCAGAAATACATATGTTGCACTGGATTTGTGGTCACACAAGAATCGACAGAGTTCTGAACAATGATATACATGATCATCTAGGGGTAGCACCAATTAAAGAAAAACTTGTCCAACATTGATTGAGGTGGTTTGGCCATGAACAAATGAGACCTTTAGTGTGTTGTGGAGTTCTAAGTCAAGATAATAATATGAGGAGAGGTAGAGGAAGACAACAATTGACATGGAGAGGTAATAAAAAGAGATTTGAAAGGTTTGGATATACCTAAAGATCTATGTTTGAATAGGAGTGCTTGGAAAGCAGCTATTGATGTGCCTGAACCGTGACTAGGGGCTCTTATTGGGTTTCAACTCTAGTCTACTCCAACTTACTTGGAACTAAAAGACTTTGTTGTTGTTGTTGTTGTTATTGTTGTTGTTGTTGTTGTTATATTATGCTACCCTTCACAAAACATTGCTAGTTGTTTGTGCTAGGAACATTTTAAAGGTTTTTTAGTATAAAATAAGACTTCCTTAGCCTTCGCCAATGCAACAAACAATTAATGTAGTCTGGATGTATAGTTAAAATGCATAAATATGTAGATAAAATAAGGTTGGCGTGTTTATGAAAAAGGGTTCAAATGAAACGAGGAGATAAATCACACGTACATTAGTAATACTAGGATTCTTCTTACTTCCAGTCACCAACTCTATGATTATAATGCCCAGACTATAAATGTCTGCCTTGCGTGATGTCACGCCATCAGAAATCCTCTCTGGAGCAGAGTATCCACTGCATAATTAAAATGAAAGTTCGTTATGACATAAAGAAAAGGGAAGGTATGAAAATAAGGAGAAAGAACAAATGCGCCATTCCAAACATGGAAATCAATAAACTCCATGGTAAGCTCTTGCATGATATTAAATAGAATATCGAAGCAGGTTTCCAAAGTCAGGAGAGACAATTGACATGAATCATACAAAGCATTTGTTGTCCTCTCACCAGCATGATCCAGTGGGAAAAAAAACAAAAACAATTATTACCTACCTTTACAGTTGCGTCTTAGCAATTTCCAGTTTTTGACTCGAAAACTATAGTGATAATTTTATGGAACCTTATGAACTTAGCCATACTGTAGTGTGTAACTTACAGCTGCCGCAGACATTTATCACTCGTACATACGAGTTTTGATATACCAAAATCTGCAATCTTTGGAACCATGTCCTCATCTAGTAGGATACTTGCAGGCTTGAGGTCCATGTGAATGATATCCTTTTCCTTGTGAAGATAACATAAACCCTCACAGATTCCCTTAATTATCTGATAACGTGTATGCCATTCAAGCCCACTTAATTCATCTGCAAAAATAAAATAACAATATGAATGTACTGTGTGCATCTACCAAATGGCCATTTTGTGTTTTCTGTGTTTGACATATAACCAAACATTAGTGAAATAAAATGAAGAACCGATAAAATTGAAGGTTATAAAATAAAAGAAGTAAAATGATTATATGGAATGTATTATATACTTATGTAAATGCACATAGATTTATATTATATTACCAGAAAGATGTTCGCCAAGGTTTCCTTTGCTTAAATACTCGAAACATAGGAATCTTTCCAGTTTCTCAGCAATGACAATGTCACCACCTATTTCTATCTCCTTTTCTACTGTATAAGAACAGTATCCTAGAAACCGCAATACATTTTGATGCTGAGCCAACGTCATATTTCCAATCTGCTGATGAAACATCCCATCGTTAATATTGAGGTTTCCTGTAAGCCTTGTCACAACAACAATCTGCACGATAGCCTGGTTAATCTTATATGTGTTAGCGTGGCTATGATAATATAAAGTTCAGATAAGCTGTATAGAAACTTGCTCGAAAGGTCCAACAAAAAGATTAATTTTTACCTTGAAACATTCTCCGAGTTCATTATGACCAATCTTTCGCTCATCAGAAAAGTTTTGAGTGATGAATTGTAAAAGTGGATATGACAGATTACTTGGCTTTTCTCTTCCCTCAACTATATGCTCCAACACATTTAGATCCTCATATATATCAGCAAATCTATGTAAACGATGTGGTCAAAGTTAGGCACAATGAAAAATCAGCTTGCTTCCTGAATAGAGCAAACTAACCGGTAGAACTTCATGAATTCCTTAAAACGTCCGAAACCTATTTATTCTTTCCCTAATCCTGCTGTTAACCCAATGCCTTGACCTCCACCATGCCAATCATCTTCTTCAGCTCAGAGAACCGAAGCCGTCCGAGTGACTTGGTGAGGATGTCAGCGAATTGCCGACCAGTTTCGACGAACTCGATGACGATATGCCCTCCATCGACGCAGTCCCTGAGGAAGTGGAACTTGATGTCGATATGCTTGCTCCAGTCATGGAGGACCGGATTCTTGGCGAGGGCGATGGTGGGCTGGTTGTCCACCATCCGTGCTGGCGGACGAGCTTTCTCGCCGATCAGCTCGCCCAGCAGCCGGTGCAGCCACACAGCTTGGCATGCCACTGTGGCCGCCGCCACGTACTCCGCCTCGCACGTAGACAGTGCCACCACTTTCTGCTTCAGCGACAGCCATGAAATTAGGGCCGACCCAAGGAAGACAAGCACGCCGGAGGTGCTCCGCCGGCTGTCGATATCGCCCGCCATGTCTGCATCGCTAAAGACCATGGGCCGTAGCCCACTTCCACCGCCGGTCTTGGGGAAGACAATCCCCTGATCCATCGTTCCCTTGATGTAGCGCAGCAGCCGCTTCACCGCAGCCAATGATCCTCTCGAGGATCCTCCATGAAGCGGCCGACATAGCCCACGGCGAATGCAATGTCCGGCCTTGTGTGGACTAGGTAGCGCAGCCCGCCGACGATGCTCCGGTAGAGTGTTGCATCTACCTTCGTCGTGGTGCTGGCCTTTGTCAGCTTCAGCCGCTCCTCCATCGGAGTCGCGCATGGCTTGCAATCTGCCATGCCGCTCCGCTCCAACAACTTCACCGCGTACGCGCTCTGACCGAGCGTGAGCACCTACTTTCCCTGTTTCACCTCGATGTTGAGATAGTAGGAGAGCGCGCCGAGATCGCTCATTCGAAAACGAGCCATCATCTCGAGCTTGAAACTGTCGATGTCCTCCGCACGCGCACCGGTGTCGATCAAGTCATCCACATACACGCCGACGACGAGTTCCTTATTCCCCCGTCGCCACGTGTAGAGAGCATGCTCTGTTGCGCAGCGCGTGAACCCAAGCGCGCCCAGTGTGGCGTCAAGCTTGGCGCTCCATGCCCGCGGGGCCTGCCATAGCCCGTAGAGCGCCTTGTGCAGTCGGAGCACCTTGTGCTCTGCTCCCTTAACGGCGAAGCCCAGAGCTTGCCTGACGAAGATTGTCTCCGCCAGCTCGCCATTGAGGAAGGCCGATTTTACGTCCAGGTGATGGACGCGCCAGTCCCTTGCCACTGCCAAAGCCAGCAGCAGTCGGACGGACTCCATGTGCGCCACTAGCGCAAAGACTTCCTCGAAGTCGATGCCCTCACGCTAGCCGTGGGCGACGAGACGCGCCTTGTGCTTGATGGCGCCGCGCTCGTCCTGCTTCACCTTGCACACCCACTTCAGCCCGATCGGACGGCATCCTGGAGGCGGATCGAGGAGCTCCCAAGTCTCGTTCTCCTCGATCGCCTTCATCTCCTCCAGCATCGCCCATCGCCAATTGGCGTCGCGCTCAGCCAGCGCGAACGTGGGTGGCTCCTCTGCACTGACAAGAAGCAGCTCTTGATCGTCGAGCAGCCAACTCGCCAGGCCCGAGGCCCCTACATTGCCGATGATGTTGTCCAACCTGCGGAACCACACCTCCTCACCGTCGTGGAAGGCATCCACGAACTCGCTGATGTCGCTTGGAGGATAGGTGAACTCGATCGGTGTCGATGGAGTCCTCTGTTCCGCAAGAGTGGTCGGCACTGCTGCTGGAGTGCTCGGCACCCCTATTGGAGTGCCCGGCACCACTTCTGGACCGCTCGGCACCACTGCAGGACCGCTCAGCACCACTCCTGGAGTGCTCAGCACCAATGCAAGACCCCTCAGCACCACTCCTGGAGTGCTCGGCACCACTCCTAGAGTGGTCGGATCCACTGCTGGAGTGATCGGCTCTGCTACTGGAGTGGTCGGCACCTCCTCTCCAGCGTCTCCATCACCGTGGATGACTAAATGCTCGACGACGAAGGTGTTGCTGAAGCCGTCAGCTTCCCCCGTTCCTAGACCCTCCTAGTCCCAGGCCGCCTTCTCGTCGAATACGACGTCGCGCGAGACAACCACCATGCCTCCACGCAGGTCGTAGAGCCGATACGGCTTTAGTGCCCTCCTCGTAGCCTAGGAGCTCCATCGGCGTGGTCCTGTCTTCTAGCTTGGTAAGGAATGGCTTCGTCTTCTTGACATGGCTGATGCAACCGAACGTCCTAAGGAAGGACACGCTCGGCTTGCTCCCGTGCCATGCTTAGAACGGCGTCACACCCTTTAGGGCCTTTGTGAGCATGCGGTTGAGGATGAACACCGCCGTGGTCACCACCTCTCTCCAGAACTGTGCGGCATGCTCTTGGCTTTCATCATGGATCTAGCCATGCCGACCACCATCTGGTTCCGCCGCTCCACCACGCCATTCTGCTGTGACGAGTACGGTGCGGTGTGGTGTCGCACCACACCCTGATCTGCGCAGCACGCAGCGAACTCCACTGAAGTGAATTCATCGCCGCGATCTATCCTCAGCATGCGCAGCTTCTTTCCGGACTCTGCCTCCGCCCACGCCTGGAACCTCTTGATCACATCTACCGCCTCGTCCTTGCTCGTCAGGAGTTGCAGCCACATGTAGCGACTGCAATCATCCACGAGTAGAAGGAAATACCGCCGCCGGCCATGCGTGGCCAGCGTGATTGGCCCGCAGAGGTCGCCGTGGACGAGCTCGAGGGCGTCCGCCGTGCGATACTTGGCCGGCAGCTATCACACAACTTGCTTGCGTGCTCGATGTGGGGCAGCCCTCGGACCATCTACTCCAGCCGACCGAGTGCGTCGAAGCTGAGATGTCCGAACCGGGCATGCCATAGCCACGATTCCTCGGTGTGCCGCGTCACCAGGCACACTGGCTGCTCCTCCTTCAAATCGAGCAGGTACAATCGATTACGGGAGCGTTTTACCTTGGCGAGAAGATGCCGCTCCCGATCGCGGATCTTCAAGATCCCGCTCTCGATCAGTATCTCGCATGCGCACTCGTAAAGCTGCCCGATGCTGACGATGCTCGAGCACAGCTGTGGGATGTAATCCGTCAGCGCCCAGTGCTCGCCGTTCTGATACCACTTGTCCCGAGAACTCTCCACATAGGTGAGCAATCTGCTCACCGGCACACTCACACTAGGCTAGAGGTTGAAGAGGGGTTGAGAACATCACACACACACGAGCTCCGACGCTGGCCGGACTCTGTTTCCTAAATGTGGCGAACTGAACTTTCTATTGCTATGCTAGCTGATATATACCACTCTAACTGTACCTTGCCAGGTACAAGGGTAGTTGGCAAGTACTCCAACCCTCAACTGCTCCTATCTTATCATAGTACATAGACATGTCATATTACCATACTACTACAATGACTAGATGTGACAGCAGGACTGACTTCTGTGACAACCCCTGCTGCGCGGGTACAGAGAGAGGGAGCACCAGATTATTTCTAACATTTATTTTCCAGTTTGGTCATTCATTGGCACCGCATAAGTAATAGATTATTCAAAACAAATCCCCATAAGTCACTCTAGTGTTTTAGATGGCAATAGGAAACATAAAAAAGTTAATGCAATTGGTGCTCTATACATCAATATACTCAATTCATTGCACATTATTACCCTGAACAAACAACAGAAATTCAATGTGTGTCGATTCAGCTAGCTACTAATCATCATTTGTATGTGACTGGCAAAACCAGATCATTATAAGGTGCCATACCAGTTAAGCAATTGCATCGCATCAGTTGGATAATAACTAACTTGGCCTTATGTAATGGAAGAAAAAGGAAACCAGGCTTGTGCGAATTAAGAAAATATAAGAGTAATAATGTTTGGTGAATCTGTAAGTTCCTATGTCAAATTGGCACAGGAACTTATTAAAAAATTACCATGTGTATACCTAGAATATTCATGAAGAGCTCGTACGGACAGTGCTTGGAATCTTTTAACAATCTGCAGTTCAAAGAAAAAAGATAAGCAGGTTTATTTTGTCATCTTAAATTTAAGTAGACAAAATAAAAATCCAAATAAAGCATAACTTCCTAGAATGTCTAGTCAAACATCTCCAACCTTGACCATTAGTTAAATAAAAAGCTATTTTTATTAGTCACAATAAAATAGTATAAATGTTTTCCAGTGAAAAAAAAATTTAGACTACAGTATTAAATTGGAACACTATTATTAGTATCCGTAGAAACATAGTAAGATTGGAGGAATCACCACACACCTATTGTGAGTGGTGCCTTTCATATATATAACCATGTACAGGGATAGTACTAGCTTGTGATACAATTTAGCGTGGTACAACAATAGGCTATACAATTATCCTAATACCTGCCCACAGTCATAGCGGTAGAATCACGGATGCATAGATTGGTCCAGAAGTAAAAAAAAAAAAAAAAAAAAAAAAAAAACTGTACAGGGAGATGCTGCAGATGTACGAGGCAAAGCGCTGGTTCCAAGCCCAGGGAGCCTGCTTAGGCCCGTACAAGGATTTCTGCCAGAAGACAAACATAGTCGGGAACAGCGGGGTCCACATAGCCCGATGGCTGCTGGTAGTACATGGTCCTCCCAGGTGACCGTGGAGGAAGGTGTTCTTCACAACTAGCTGATGAATAGGCCAATCACGTGAGGCAATGATCTTGAGGACAATGTGGATCGTCCCCGGTTTGACAATGGTGCTGAACGTTTCGTCATAGTTGATGTTGACTTGCTGGGACAAGCCCCGGAGCCCGGACAACCCAGCGTGCCTTTTGCCAAGCCAGGGAGCTGTAAGAGTAGAACATGTGCTTGTACAGCCACTTGCCAGTGACAACGTTAGCACCTGGCAGTCGAGGCACGAGGCGCGAGGTGTCGTTCTCGATGAGAGCCTTGTACTCCTCCGCCATTTGCAGCACACCAATTGGGGTTGATGAGGACGCTACAATAGTTCGTCAGGATAGGCAAGGCCGTCATGGCAGAGAGGTTGAGGCAGTCGACGGCGCGCAGGCAGCCAGTCTGAGAACATGTCATGGGATGCAAAGGAGGTGGCGTTGCCAGAGCAGCCACGATCACTGGGGGCAGCCGGCCTGATGTCGCCAGCGTAGATGACCGTCTAGTCATGGAGGTCCGACTGCTCGACCTTACCGGAGGTAGGAGCAACCGAAGGAGCACGCGGTCGCTCAACATCCATGGACGGAGCTTCCAACGGTGGAGAGTGTCCCTGGATCAAAAGATCTAGTGACAACGGCAAAGAGGCCGCCGAGGGTGTGGAGGCAAATGTAAACACGGACTCATCAAAGACAACATGACGTCAAACAATGATGCGACGGGTGGACATGTCCATGCAATGATATCCCTTGTGAGAGGGTGGTATCCAAGAAACACACATGGAGTCGAACAGGGGGGGGTTTATGAGGCGTCGTGGCACTGGTTCTGGTAATAGAGACAACCGAACACGAAGGGACGAATAATCCAAGAGCTTCTGATGCAGAAGTGGGTATGGGATGTTGTGATGTACAGATGAGGAGGGGCACTTATTGATCACGTAGGTGGTGGCAGCTACGGCTCCAGACCAAGGGCGGAGGAATGGACGCGTGGATCAGCAGGGTACAAAGACAGTGTTGTTGACGTGGCGAGGTCTATGGGCATGAGACACAAAGCAATGTCACAGCTAGATAGAAATGAAATGGTGGGATTTTTAACGAATTTGGTGCCGTTATCGGCCCAAAAACTCTCCGATATGGCATTGAACGGCGTATGAGCATGGGCAACAAAATCGACGATATGGCGGTGCACATCAGACTTGTGGTATAAAGGAAACGACCAACAAAAATGAGAATAATCATCAAGAAACATGAGATAATATTTATAAATCTAGAGTGCTAAGAACCACAGATGTCCATAATCATAGTGAATTAAGTCAAAAGGTGTAGTCGTTACAGAAGGCGGGCTCCCAAATGAGAGCCGCGTGTGCTTGCCAAGCTGATAGGCATGACAAGGACCGCGGGCCCTTTTACAAGAAATGAATGACATGTTCTGGAGCATGGCGATGGCGGAAGCACCAGGGTCACCAAGGCG
Source organism: Miscanthus floridulus (assembly GCF_019320115.1). Taxonomy (NCBI): domain Eukaryota; kingdom Viridiplantae; phylum Streptophyta; class Magnoliopsida; order Poales; family Poaceae; genus Miscanthus; species Miscanthus floridulus. The sequence continues at coordinate 112,400,352 of NC_089588.1, read as the reverse complement.
GTGATGCCAAAAGGTGGACGAAGTAGCGAGGCTACAATTGTAACGTGGCGATGAAGCGATGATGTAGGGGTCCCCGCTACTATTGCAGCAAAGAATCACGTGCCTCGTCTGATGGTCCTTAATAGAAAAATCCAAAGTGTCAAACTTGATGGAACAATTACTATCGCGAGTGAACTAGCGAACAGAAAGTAAATTCCACACTAGAGCATAAGCAACTAGGACATTGCCAAGGAGAAAGGTAGTGTATAATGCTGACAAGGTGGATGTGCCACGATAAGAAATTGGAATGTTGTTACCGTTGCCTACAATGATGAAAGAATCAGAGTGAGGTAGGTGGGAGAACAGTATACCATCTGATGACGACAAGTGAGCGGTGGCGCCGGTGTTGAGGACCCAAGGGTTCGCACTCTAAAGAGCCATCCTGTTCAAGGCAGTGATGAGGCTGGCCTGATCCCACCTGCCAGCACCCTGCTGTGGTGCGGCAGGCAGCAAAACCGTCAAGTCAGAGAATTAGCGGGCGCATAGGCGATGTGCGCCTACGGGTACTCGCCCAGAACACCAGGCTACTAATGGCCCCATGGCACCGGCAATGGGGCGCCTCTGCTGTAGCGCACCCCACAAGGTGAAGCACATCTAGAGGCTGGATGGCCAAGTGAGGCACAGTAGCCACCGCCGCCATTGTTGTTGCCACCGCACTTGTAGCCGCCCTGGTCGTTTCTGCCGCTAACACCGCCGCTGACCTGGTTTGGCCGACTTGAGTAGCAGTAGCAGCTGACCTGGCTTGGGGTCGGCTGTGCAGACAGTCGTTTCTCCCTTCTTCATTGGATGAGGGAAAATTCGATTCATCTTGCTGAAGATTTCTTCCCCCATCTTTGCTAGCCCTTCTTGCTTGATCTTGTTGCAGCGAGCACGCTGAAGTTTGCATCTTTGAATTCTCAACAAACCCAAAGGGCACCATGTTGGTTGAAAGTTCTCAAGAGCCGATGTGCTACTATGGGCCTTATGATCATTAACAACAATGCCCCTGGATATTTTCTCCGCGTCAAATTGGTCCAGATTGCCAATGACAATCGGTCCTTCAATTTCTTTGATTGGAACATCTGCGGAGCTGATTTTGATGATTATTTGCTCATCGGACTTTTCTACGGGATCAGCGAGAACTTCCTTGTCCCTCAACACATATACTTGCTCTGCTGATGCCTTACCCTTTTGTTGGACCTGATTAGCAGGTTCATCTAAAACCAGCTTAAATCGGTCCTGCCTTGTTGGGGCTAGATTGGCTGTAGCTCAATCGGCTATGAGGGACTCATCATTGCTCATTGTGAGATAAACCAACAGGCATCCTCCAACGGTGAGGAATTTGGCGTAGTAATGGGTAAGGAATCCACTCTCCATCTTTACATGTGTGCTGCAATTTTTGTATATAGACAGCTTGACCGATTTCGAAAATTGGTGTCGCTGATTTTTGCTTGTCCATGGGAATTTGGGCTTGCCCCCCGAGCGTGGAAGATTTGATAGTGATCTTGAGGCTCTCCCGATTCCCATTGGACTTTTCGAGCACCACCTCACGAACTAAGACTTTCTTTCCCTTCCTTGATTCCCTGGGTTCGCCGATTATCACATTTTTTCTAATAGTCAAATCGGCTTGTTCCGTCCGAATACAAATGGCTGGATATTTAATTCCAGAGTTTCATCCATGGAAAGTGTCTTATTACAATGAAAAGGATGTGCATCTCCATCATGCTTAGCTTGCATGTCCAATCGCCTCTATTGATTTCCTAAACTGATAAACAGATTGATGCCAATCAGTTTGGGAGGCATCACATGAATCGTCGGGCATTGGGACCTTGCTCGATGACTTTGGATGACCTTGCCCTTGCTATTTTGAATTGAATCATCCGTTTGCCCCTGGTTTGGATGCTGTCAGATGGTCATGGAATAAATGAATTAAAAAAATTCAAAATCTGAAAAAAGAAAGGCGAAAAGACCAAATTGCCCCTTATCCTTATATTCAGCCTCCATAAGGAAACTATGCCTTTCTCATGGGCCGGCTGCATCGACCGGGGCGTCAGGGGCATCCGGCGGCGGCGGCGTTGGCAGCGCACATGCGCGGTGCGGCAACGGCTCCCAACGGCGAGGCTCGTCGCGCGTGGGGCTGCGGCGGGGCTCGGCACGTAACGCGCGGTGTGGGGGCGTGCGAGGGCCGCGGGGCTTGGCACGCGACGCGCGGTGTGGGGGCTTCGGGCGTTCGGCGCTCAGAAGCAGCCGTGGCTCGGTCGCTCGGGCGCGGACGTGCGGTGGCCGGCGTACAGTGGCAGGCGGCGGCTCTCATCCGGTCCTCGTCCTTCCAAATCTCGGAGGCCTGCGGGCCGCTGCGGCTCCGGCGCCTGGCAGCGGGTCGCGTCCTCGGTACGGCGCCTCCCCCGGCGGCGTTTGCGTCCTCGGCACGACGCACAGGCGGCCCGGCCCCGCTCCCCAGCGCCCCATCCCCGTACCCCCAGCGGCCATAGCCTGACCCTGCGCCCCGGCGGCTAGGCCCCAGCACCACATCTCCGGTGGCCGCGCCATGGCCGGACGGTCGACGATGTCGGAGTCGCTGTCGAGCACCTCGCGATGAAGCCAAGGTCGTCCGCCGCCACTACCCTGCCCTGCAGCTCCGCCCAAGGCCGAGCGCCACCGCGCTCGCCTCCGTTGGCCGGATTCGAGGTTGCGCTGCTCTACTTCCCCCATCCCTCTTGCCCTTCTGCTCCCCTGCTTCTCTCTCTTCTCTCCGTTCCGCGCCGAGCGCTCTGCTCTTCCCCTCCCCTTGATGCCTCTTTTGGAAGAGGACGGCCGCAGGTCGCCGGGGCAGTCGCTGGTGCTCCCCTGTCTTATCTCACCACCTTGCTTCTCTCTTGCTCTGTCAAATCTCTTCCGTAGACCACTCAGAAGGAAAAGGAGCAGATGCGCCTCACCGACGGCACCCAATGCCCAGCTCTCAGCATCGTCGCCAGGGCCAACCAGGGCGCGCCACCTCGCCCCGTGGACCCCGCGCGTCAGTGGCTCTGTCTTCCTCTTCCCCTGTCCATAGACTCGGCTCACATAGGCTAAAGACAGAGAGCGCATGGTTCACCGATCGGTGCATAAGAGCAGCAGCAACAGAGCACCCACCTGCCTCGGCCAGATAGGGGCAAAATCGCAATTAGGCATAATAAACGAGGGGCAAAATCGCATGGGTATTCATGTCCTTTTGTACAAAGTTTAACACCGTTAGGGGTGGATGACGGAGCAGGGACAAACTGGTGCTTCGTGAATGGCACAGTAGGGGTAAATTCACAAAGTCAAAAAAAATAGGGGCAAAATCACAGTTTCGACACAAAACAAGGGTACAAACGCAAGAGCCCCAATTTTAAAAATAGAAACTAAGCATTTGTCTCATTAAATATATTTACTTTAAAAATAATGTTATAACTAATCTAATGATATATACTTATTACATATTATTATACTTTTATATATATTTCGTTAAACTTAAAATTAATTAACGCTTCAAAGTATAAAATGTGCATTTATTTTAGGTTTCAGCGAGTAGTTAGTGACTACAGTTATTTCTCTAATAAAATAATCACTCTATCTTTGAATAAATTAATTTTTAGAGTTGTTTTAAATCAAACTTCTTAAGTTTTTCAAATCCATAGAAAAAATTATCATGATTTATGACATGAAATTTGCACCATTTAATACGCCATAAAATTATTTTTATAATGTATTTATTTATTGTCACAAATACTTATATTTTAAATGACTTGAAACAACTTTGTGAATAGAGCAAGTAAAATACTCCTTCAGGTTACCCAGGTTACCCAGGCATTAGAAATAGGCATCCGAGGTGCCTGTTTGGCACACCTTCACCAACAACTTTATAAATTGTTGTGAGTTGTTTTTTTTATTAAACCTTTTTTTTCAAAATAGTTTTACGAGTGAAGCTATTTTTTCTCTCCTCGAAGAGATGAGTTGGGATGAAGTAAAAAAAAATAGTTTATCCCAACTTCATTTGAAGTAAGTGGGCCCTAATTTGGGTAGGTGGCAGATTTGCCCCGTGAAGCGCTGGCGTGGTCACGGTTGCCGCCGGGCACGCGCGCACGGGGTCGAAGGCGCGTCCGCCGGGCTGGGGCGCGGCCGCCGGAGCGCAGGGACGCCGGGCTGGGGCGCGGCCGCCGGAGCGCAGGGACGGGCCGCAGGCGCCGGGGACGCGGGGCCGAGGCGCGGCTGCCGAGGACATGGGATAGGCCGCGCGTCCGCCGGGGCAGAGCTGGGATGCGGCCGCGGGGACGCGGGGCTGGGCGCGGCTGCCGGGGCGCAGCCCGCCGGGGCATGGCCACCAGGGCGCGTGGCCACCGGGACGCAGCCCACCGGGTACGAGCAGGTCGGTCGCCGGGGCACGGCCGCCAGGGCGCGCGGCCACCGGGGCGCAGCCCGCCGGGGACACGGCCGCCAGGGCGCGCTGCCGCCGGGGACGCGGCCCCCGGGCACGAGCGGCTCGGCCGCCGGAGGCATGCGTGGACGCCGCCCGAACCAAGCATCGGGAGGAAGACGGGCGTCGCCGGATGCGCTCGGGAAGAAGAAGAGCGAACAAGAAAAAAACCGTGAGGAGATGAGAAAAAGAAAGAAAAAGAAAAACAAAGGGCATTTTAGTTATTTTTTCATTTGGAACATCATACGCACTTGTTTTGCCAAACAGGAGATCAAAACAGCTTAGCTTCACATAGAAAGCTGCTTTTGAAGCTAAAACAAAAAAAAAAAAGCTTTATGGGTAAAGTTGAGCTATGCCAAACGAGGCTTAATTCTGCTTCGATTCACATGAATTTATTGGACCTCTCGTATGAAAACATATATAAAAGAAAATTTTAGCCATATGAATAAATTAGTAAAATATGTCCATATATTTAAAAACTCCCTGTATGTTCTATCCTATCCTTATAAAATTAGTATAAAACTTAAATGATAATTTATGACTATTAGTTACGCAAGGAGCTTAACAGGTTTTTGTGGTGGCGATAATCATTGCATCGAAGTGTTTGTTATTTGGCTGCATCCACCACTGTCCTATTCTAGTTTGTGTGGCTACACTCGTATCTAAATTATGATAAAAAAAATAGTTAACTTTCAATCCCATCAATATGAACTCATATGGATTGAGGTGGTTTTAAGTGCATCAAACAAGCCTCAAAGGACACGTACCGTTTGGCTTAGTTTTAGGGTCTCTTTGGAGAGCTCTAACTTTTAAAAAATAGATCTAGATCATCTGATCCACTATAGAGTAGCTCCATCGTGGACCTAGGTTTCATCCCACGTATTTGGTATAGCTTCAGTTCTGAGTTATCTCCCTCTATCTCACTGCACCTGAGCCCACGCATCCGCTCTTCATCCCATCTTTCCTCCCCTTCCTAGTTCAGAGCATAGCACACTAGAGCTCACGGTCGATGGCGAGATGATGACTGGAGCACACGAAGCAGGCACGCGTGGCCGGCGGCGGGGCGACAAGCCATGGTGGGCACGGCAAGAGCTTCCGGTGGAGCCTGCCGAGCGCCACCAGCCACAGTGGGGACGGGGGTGCACCGACACCAGTGGAGATGGCCGCGGTTAGCGGCAGGAGCGGCGACGAGATGAAGCCAGGAACAGCGGCTCACGTGCGACGTATGTGGTTGACATGGGGAAACAAGAGAAGGAAAGAACATACCTTTTGGTAATTAGTGGCATGATGGGTAATCTTCCCCAATTCCATTAATCTGGTGGTTTTTCATAGCATCTCTTGAAGTGCTTCATGAAATCTGTGGATCGGGGGTATATTTATGGATTTTTTGTGGAGCCGCTAAATTGTGGATCTACGTGGGTGTGGTAGTGTTTGGCTTGAAAAAGTTGGATCTGGAAATGTTTTTCATGAATCTAGAGCTGCTGGAGCTAGAGCCTTTTGATCAACCCAAACCCAACAAGTTGAAGTCATTTTTTCCCGAAATTGTTACTACTGCCGCTTGCTGATCTCAATGATGCGGTGGCAGTGCAATCTGGGATCTTCCCCTGGGGACTGGTAGGCCGTAGGCCAATGTTCTGGCCTGACGAAACTGCAAACGCGGAACGGGGGAAAAAACACGGGTACTTTAGTGACAGATTATTGCGAATGCGAAGCATGCTCTGTTTCGGTGTGCAATGAGATTACAGGATAGGATAGTGGTCAATGGTGACCCCATGCTCTGTTTTGGTGTGCTCTGTTCTGTGCATGAATCAGTACAACGTGGCCCGTCGCAATTCTGCAGATTGTTTGTTTATCCTTTGAAAAATCACGTCTAACTTTCGTTGATGATTACGTGTACGAGGAGCTGTGAGAGCTGCGATGACTTGTCACCCATTACGCAGGCTCATCGGCACAGGTTAGTTCATGGTTGTGTACTACTCCAGTTTGTAGTACAACCTGCACCAGTGCAAAGTACACATACAGACTGTGTTGGATTGCATCGACCAGATATATGTGTGTCGGTTATGTGTGCACGGTGGCCTCACATGCACGTCGTGTAGAGAAAAGTCCACCTCAGCAGCACATGGTTATTCTCAGTTCAGGTGCCGGCAAAAGTCCGCCACGGCAGGAGTACTCAACAAAGAAGCTAGCGGCACCAAAAAAAAAACAAAAAAAACAAAAAAAAAACAAAAAAAAAAAACAAAGAAGCTAGCTTTGGACTTGTCCATGTGCTAGCCAGCACATCCGGGCAAAAGTCCACCGCAGCAGAGAATTAGCCACCACCAACAACTCCTACATGCGCCTGTTATCATGTCGACACCACATGTAGCTGCCAAGCATACCCAGTTACATGGTCACATACTCACATATCTTTGCATATGTATACGGGAGTGGATATAACAAACGCTCGACAGCCCAACAGCTCTCTGCACAGGAACCAAGAAAGCTAGCTACACCCATTTGCAAAGAGCTAGTGCTAGGAAATGGAGAGCGCAACAGCGGATCCACACTTCGTGCTGGTTCCATGGCAAGGAAGCATCAGCCACATCATCCCGATGACCGACATCGGCCGCCTCCTCGCCTCCCACGGCGCGGCGGTCACCATCATCACGACGCCCGCCAACGCCCCACTCGTCCAGAGCCGCGTGGAAGACCTCGCGACAACAACACCACTACCACTACCTCCGGGCACGGCGGGGACGATCACGGTCACCGCGATCCCGTTCCCAGCGGCGGAGGCCGGCCTGCCCGAGGGCTGCGAGAGGATGGACCTCCTCCGGTCCCCCGCCGACGTGCCGCGCTTCTTCGCCGCCAACAGACAGTTTGGCGAGGCGGTGGCGCTTCACTGCCGCAGCGAGGCGATGCCGCGCCGGCCCAGCTGCGTCGTCGCCGGGATGTGCCACACGTGGACGCTCGGCATGGCGCGCGAGCTCGGCGTGCCGTGCTACATCTTCCACGGTTTCGGCGCGTTCCCTCTGCTCTGCATCGAGTACCTCTACAAGCACAGGCCGCACGAGGCCGTCTCGTCGGCGGACGAGCTCGTCAACATCCCGGTCCTGCCGGCGTTCGACTGCAGGCTCTCGCGTGCGCAGCTGCCGACGCATTTTGCGCCGTCGACGACCATGGGTGCTGGGAGGATGCAGGAGATACGGGAGTTCGACGTGGCCGTGGACGGCGTGGTCGTGAACAGCTTCCAGGAGCTTGAGCACGGCTCCTGCGAGCTTCTCGCGGCGGCGACCGGCAAAACCGTCGTCGCTGTTGGCCCCGTCTCACTCTGCCGCTCACCTACTCTTGATCCACAGGCCATGACAGACGATGCGAGGCAGGTCATGGAGTGGCTGGACACCAAGGAGACGAAGTCCGTGGTGTACGTCAGCTTTGGCAGCGCCGGGTGCATGCCACCGGCGCAGCTGATGCAGCTGGGCATGGCACTAGCATCGTGCTCTTGGCCTGTCGTGTGGGTGGTCAAGGGCACCGACGACGTGAAGAAGTGGCTACGTGAGAGCTTCAACGACGACAGCAAGTGCTTGGTAGTGCGAGGCTGGGCTCCCCAGGTCCCCATCCTGGCTCACCACGCCGTCGGCGGCTTCCTCACGCACTGTGGGTGGGGCTCGACTCTGGAGGCCATTGCCGCCGGCATGCCCATGGCGACTTGGCCGCTTTTTGCTGAGCAGTTTCTCAACGAGAGGCTCATCGTGGATGTGCTTGGTGTTGGGGTATCCGTAGGCGTGACAAAACCAACAGAAAACGTCCTCACTGCTGGTACAACCAACGGTAGCAAAGCCGATGTCGAGGCGGAGGTCGGTATGGAGCAAGTGGCGAAGGCCTTGGAGAGGCTGATGGATCAGGGTGACGTAGGGGAGCAGAGGAGGAGGAAGGCTCAGGAGCTCAAGGCAAAGGCAAATGGAGCATTGGAGAAGGGTGGGTCATCTTACATGAATTTGGAGAAGCTAATCCAATGTGCTTCATGATAGAATAATTAACTTGTGACATTTAATTATGCTTTGCTGAATAATATAGCCGGCATCCAACCTTGTACTATGTTCCAATCACCAAATTTGTTTGATGTCTTTGAGATTAGCGTGTTGGGCTGATCTGATCTTGAATTTTTTTCAGCTTATTTCAGCTTATTCTCTCTTACAGAACACTATTAAATCAATCGAAATCAGCCGAACTATGGTGGAAATCTGTGCCAGCCGAACACCCAAGGTTAGATTGTTTATTATGTGTATGTTTGTGTTTGAAGACTTAATTGAGATTGAAGGTAGTGAAGGAATTGAGATGTGATGGAGTCGAAACACTATTTAACCTACCGTGTGATCCAATGAATACCGAAGAAACCACTGAACTGTTTTGTCACAATAACAAAATTCTTTATTTCCGATGCCATACAAAGCAATAGGAAGTAACGGCAAAGTTACTCCAAGAATATAAGGGTCATACATTTCTATTGTTTCTTAAGGCTAGAACGAGGTCATACATTCCTACGTCCAAGACTATTCAAGACCAAAAACACAGTTTAAAAAGCTAAGGAGAGTAAAAATCGAGCTTTGTAAATTGAGGATTGGAAAGATGGACATATGGCCCGAGGCCCGTGGGCATGAACCATGGCCTGGTAGTTTAGCCCGACCCAGGCATGACACGGCCCGATAGCCATTGTGCCCGTGCTGGCTTGGCCAGCTGGGCGTGCCTTGCTTGGGCTGCTCCCTGGGCACGGTGTGTTTGCGTAGCCCGGCAAGAGTAGATGTCGGCCCGACAAGGCCCGCTATAACAATATACACGCCACCATGTTTCTCAAAAACCTAGCACAACTCTCGATCTCCCATACCGCACTCGCACCTGCTCCCTCTGACTCTCACATTGAATTGTGCGTTTCTCTCCTCGCTCCTCGGCACGCAGCTATGCCAACCGAGCAGGCACGATGCCACGACCCCATCAGCCTCGCATGGCGAGGTGACGCGGCACCCAATCACGCTTGGGGCATGGCGGCACGACCCCCTTGGCCTCCCATAGGCATGTTGACGTGGGCCTCCCGAGCACGACAGGCTTACCAGCGCATGGGCCGGGCCGACACGACCCAAGGCTTAAAGGCCCGTGTTCATGCCTAAGGGGTAGCTTGTGGGCATGACCTGCTAACTAGGCGTGTCATGCCAGCCCGACACCTCACGGGCCATGCCTTAGCGGGGCCTTGCCATGCCGTGCGGTCTGCTTGGCCATATATAATTCGACCATAGCGAAAGTTGAGGGGTCAATAAAAACTTTTTTTCCATAAAACAATGCTGGTCAACGAGGAGAGAAAATAGAGACGGGCCTCATTGCCGCCATGGCCCATGGGCTTAATTAATGTCCTTTCTTTTTTCTATCAAGGGCCAAGGCGCCCACCTGTTCATGTTTCTTGACGACCCGGCGTCCATCAGACGTCGTCCAAATTGCCGTCTCTTTAATTTTCTTGTTGTCTTCATTTCTCTCTATATAAGGCTGAAGCTCATTGGTTCAGTGAATAGCAGTCTGCTCTGCAATCCGTACAAGATCATTTGTGCTGGACTCGGCAGCTTCCGTCAGTAACTTCAATTTCGACCAATTGGAGCCATACTGAAATTTACCATATAATTAGCTGATGACGAAGCCATTGCGGACATTTGTCAAAGGATACGTATGGAGATGGTGAAGCAGCAACAACTCTCTAACTTGTCAGCCTTCCAAGGACGCAAAATTCTCCTCCTGCTACCCAGACAACACGGGAAAGAGCATCACCCACATAATAAGAATGTTTCCTTCTGGAGGTTTGCCTTATATACAGTTGTTTATAACTGACGTAGCCTAAAGCTGACCAAACGCACATGTAAAAGTCGCGGTTAGAATACGCGAAACTACGACTAGCTTGCACAGTTGCACCAATGAATAGGCAAATCCACACGGCATCACACGGATGGAACCAAATGCTGACTTTTATTGGCCCGCGCCAGCTCTTGGGAATATAACGAAATGACTAATGTTACTGAAGCATCCAAATGGCATCGTCACTACTGGAGACCGGCTCTTTGCCGAGTGCCAGGTGGTTTGCCGAGTGTTGTTTTTCGGACACTCGGCAAAGACGCGTTTACCGAGTATTTTTTTTACACTCGGCGAGAGTCTATTTGCCGAGTGTTTTTTTTACACTCGGCAAAGAGCCTCTTTGCCGAGTGTTTTTTTTGACACTCGGCAAAGAGCTTCTTTGCCGAGTGTTATTTTTTTTGACACTCGGCAAATAAAATTTCAAAGCATATTTTGAAGCAGTAAATTAATTCAAATGAAAAAGTTTTCAACTACAAAGTTGTATAACTCATCAAGATGTACAATGTTTGTTTTGGTCTTTTCTTCATACGACAAAGTGAAAATAAATTTGTTCACAAATCTAACATATCTCTCTTGTAGTTGATGAAACTACAAGAGAGATATATAAGATTTGTGAACAATGTTAGAACGACCATGTCGGATGAACAGATGACCAAACAACCAAAATAAACTTTGTAGATCTTAAAAAGTTATGAAACTTTGTAATTGACAACTTTTTGATTTGAAAACATCTTGTCATGCAAAACTGCGTTTGAATTTCAAAATTTTAAAATTCGAACTTTTCAAACGACCTCGGATGAAAAAACAACCAAAATAAACTCTGTAGATCTCGAAAAGTTATGAAACATTGTAGTTGACAACTTTTTGATTTGAAAACATCTTGTCATGCAAAACTGTGTTTGAATTTCAAAATTTTAAAATTCAAATTTTATAAATGACCTCCGATGGAAAAACTTCCTAAACTAAAAGTGTAGATCTCGAAAAGTTATGAAACTTTGTAGTTTACAACTTTTTGATTTGAAAACATCTTGTCATGCAAAATTATGTTTGAATTTCAAAATTTTAAAATTCAAATTTTATAAACGACCTCGGATGGAAAAACTTCCTAAACTAAAAGTGTAGATCCCAAAAAGTTATGAAACTTTGTAGTTTACAACTTTTTTATTTGAATTCGTTTAGGGCCTCAAACATGCAATTTACACTCGGTTTAGTATAATATATTGGGAACCAAATGCTGACTTTAATTTATTGGCCCGCGCCAGCTCTTGGGAATATAACGAAATGACTAATGTTACTGAAGCATCCAAATGGCATCATAGATGAAGACATATTTAGTTAAGTGCATAGAATTGTCCGTAAGTTTTGGAATTCTTACTTCCTCATCTTTTTTTTAGAAAGGCCGGCAAGGGATTCGCCGAACTTATATTAGTATCATAACATTATTCATTTGATTGTGACCAGTGTATGTTTAATTTGTCTGGACTCAAACTGGAATATAAAAACATGAGAAAGTATGCCATCGGTGCCATTCACCTCCCCACTCCACTGTTCACTATACATATACACATAGAAGCCTAACTCCTTGCACTGTGCTCGCTTAGGGACGACACATACATGGAGTTGGCGATGGGGGCACTGGCGAGTACCATATTCAAGCTGGGTGGTCTGCTCGTTGGCGAGTACAATCTTCAAAAAGGGGTGAAGGGTGAGATCCTCTTCCTCAAATCTGAGCTTGAGAGCTTGCAGGGTGCCCTTGAGAAGGTCTCCGATACACCGGCAGACCAGCTCGACATTCAAGACAATATTTGGGCCAAGGATTTGAGGGAGCTGTCTTATTATATCGACGACAGTATCGATCGATTCATGCTACACAGCAAGGGCACTGAATCGGCTGAGCTGCATGGCCTCAAAGACTTCATTGATAGGAGCATTGGTTTATTCAGAAAGGCTATGTTTCATCGCAACATTTCTGCCAAGATCAGAGACATCAAGAGCCGTGTCACAGAGGTGTCCAAGCGGCGTGATAGGTACAGGATCAACAGTTATGTTGTTAATAAGCCTGTCTCGGTTGATCCTCGTTTATTTGCTCGGTATGAGAAGGCGACGGACCTTGTTGGAATTGATGGGGCAAGAGAGGAGTTAATTCAGATCCTGATGGCAAAAAATGAGGTGTCCGACAAAGGGCAAAATAAGATTGTTTCCATTGTCGGATTTGGTGGTCTGGGAAAGACAACCCTTGCTAATGCGGTGTATGAAAGACTTAAAGCAAAATTTGATTGCTCAGCTTTTGTTTCAGTGTCACAAACACCTTGCGTAGAGAAATTATTCAACGACATGCTTTATCAAGTTACTAGGGAAAAGAATCCAAGCACCAATGTTATTCAAGCTCTTATTAAAGACATAAGAGAATTCCTTGAGAAGAAGAGGTACGAATAGAACATCCCGATCAGTTTATAGCCATGTGATTATTTGTTTGTAGAAAAATTTGCATCATAACACTGAAAGAACACAACTTCGGCCAAATATCACCCTGAAAGTTCCATTTTAGTAATGTTCAAATTTCTCCCCCACGTTTTGATTAGCTATAACAGCCATGCACTGACTAACGTCACCATAAATCATGAAAAACAATGCCAATATGAAATGATCACTTGTGTTCCTACTAAATGTCATATTAGAGCGATTCAATCTCCTTCATGTAGTTAATGAACTAGAAATGGAGATTCTTGTTTCCTCAAATGGAAATTCTAAACCTTTTAATACACTAGCCATCTTGAATCACTATCAATCTTTAATAGTCTCCCTGGTTAGCTTCACTTGGATACATTAAACTAGAACTTTCGACCTTGCTTTACTTTGCTAGTAACATGGCTTTCGTATGTAACCATGTGTGCAGGTACTTTATAGTAATTGATGACATATGGGACATCTCATTCTGGGAAATGATTAGATGTGCTTTGCCTGATAATAATTTTGGAAACAAAATCATTACAACTACACGTATCCTCAGTGTTGCTAATCAAGCCGGTGGTGCTTATAAGCTGAAACCCCTTTCTCTAAATAACTCGCGAAGATTACTATTTCAAAGAGTTTTTGGTAATGAGAACTACAATAGTGAAAACACAGAAAAATGTCCGGTTCAACAGCTAGCCGAAGTATCTGATAAAGTACTAAAGAAATGTGCTGGTGTACCATTAGCTATTATTACAATGGCTAGTCTGCTGGCTTATAAAGCAAGAAATGAAATGGAGTGGTATGAGGTCTACGATTCTGTTGGTACAAGTCTGGAAAGCAATTTAGATGTGAAGAATATGAGAAAGATTCTATCATTTAGCTATTTTCATATGCCATCGCATCTAAGGACATGCTTATTGTATTTAAGTATGTTTCCAGAAGATCATAAAATTAGTAAAAATCGTTTGATATGGATGTGGATAGCAGAAGGCTTTATCCAATCTGAGACACAAGGGGAGAGCTTATTTGAACTTGGGGAGAGGTACTTCGATGAGCTCATAGATAGAAGTATGATCCAACCCATACATGATCGGTACACTGGCATGATAAAAAAATGCCGGGTACATGATATGGTGCTTGATCTTATCCGCTCCTTATCGAGTCAAGAGAACTTTCTGATCATACATGATCTGGATTGCACATCTCAATCAAATATGATACGGAGGCTGTCCCTTCAAAATGGCAAGGAAAGTCATGCTATGACTCAGTCTACTATGAGACTGGAACAAGTAAGGTCAGTTATTGTATTTCCATCAGCTGTTAATATAATGCCAGCCCTTGGGAGCTTCCGAGTTTTACGTGTACTGAACTTAGAAGGTTGTGATCTTTCCCAAGGTTATAGCCTTAAGGACATAAGAAATTTATTTCACTTGAGGTACCTGGGACTAAATTGCACTGGTATTGCTCAGCTCCCTAAAGAAATAGGAAGCATGCAATTTCTACAAACACTGAGCATAGCGAGAAATAAAATTTCTAGCTTGCCATCAACGGTTGTTCAGCTAAGAAATCTGATGTGTCTATACACTGACCACTCTACAAGAGTGCCAAACGGGATTGGGAACCTAACATGCCTCCAAGAGATGCTAATAATAAGAATTGACAACTCTAACATTGATATTATAGAAGAGTTGGGCCAGCTAACAGAATTAAGGGTGCTATCTATTTTCTTGAGCGAATGGAGCGACAAGCTAGCTGGATGCCTATGCAAGCTGCAAAAGATCCAGAGGCTATATATCAGGTCCGACTTTAATCAACGCATCATCGGTGGATTGGATGCCTGGGTCGCCACTCGTCATCTCTGTACATTGGGCATAGGACAGAGCTGTTGGTTCTCAACGCTGCCCACTTGTATGAATCTGGGGTTTCTTCCACACCTATCCGCTGTGTCCATTGCTGTAAGGGAGTTACAACAAGACGATCTCGATATCCTTGGGAGGTTCGAAGGTCTCCGCTACCTCAATTTGGAGGTGGACCATGAGAACCTCGGAATCCATGGCACATTTGTCTTTGGCTCTGGTTTCTTCCCAGAGCTAGTACGCTGCGAGTTGGGGTTTGTAGGGCCTGTGGTATTTCAGCAAGGAGCTATGCCAAGGCTCACAAGTCTATGGTTCAGCCCTTTCTCTGTGCGGGTAGAGAGAGAAATTGATGGCAGCAGTGATTGCTTGGACTTGGGCCTAGGGAACCTGCCATTGCTACAGGAGGTCGTCGTTAACCTTCGATCTGAAGGCGACAGCGAGGAGGAGGTGGAAGAAGTGAAGGCGACACTGAGGCATGCAGCTGAAATGCATCCCAATAATCCTACACTTCGAATCCGATGAAGTTGGTACGTTGATGGATGATGGCAGGAAAGGTGAAAGTTGTAACCTCTTGTTTCTATGCTCTCCCTATCTTATAATCTTTATTCACCTGTTTTCATCATGAAGAAACGAATCTCTGTTTCTGTTGCAGGTTCAGGTTAGCGATGGCCAATGGACACAACAGGCCAAACTCAGCCTGGGAGTCAGCATATCTGGATAATTTTACCTATACGTTTTCTCAGTAGTCATGTTATTTACTCATGGAAATGGAAATGTCAGAGGTCAAGATAGAAGAGTTGGGCCAGCTAACAGAATTGAGGGTGCTATCTATTTTCTTGAGCGAATGGAGCGACAAGCTGGCCGGAGGATTCCTATGCAAGCTGGCCCAACTCTCACACCTTATAATATTTATTCCCCTGTTTTCATCATGAAGAAAAAAAATCTCTGTTTCTGTCACAGGTTCAGGCTCATGGCTAATGAACACAATAGGCCAAACTTGCCCTGTGATTCTGTGACTCTGCATATATGGATGATTCTACCTATACATTTTATTAGTAGTCATGTTATTTACTCATCGCAATGGAAATGTCAGAGGTCAGGATACATGAGGAGGAAAATTTGCAGCTGTGATTGTAACTGGGTTTTTTGTTTTCAAATTGTTGCGTTGTAAAGAATTAGTGAAATCTCATTCTCACTTGTACATCGGCTTTTGGCGAGTCCTCTTCGTTAAGATGGTTATGATTATGTGTTTTTTGCATGACAAAACTGTCTTGATTGTGTAGTCAATTTCAGAAAACGCATATATGAGTCTTTGCACAAATATACCCTTGATCATTTCTGAGTATGAAATGGAATTTACTATTCAAAATTGACAAGTGGTCCTCAACTCTAAGTGTTCTTCTCAACCTACAAGTGGTCTCTCTCATCTCCAAGTGGTGCTCAAAGTTCATATCCTCACTAGTGTCATCAAGTGATGTTCCATGTTCCTTTAAGGCAATTGATGACAGAGGGGGAGAGAGTTGTCAAAGGTATCAAGAATCATTGACAAAGGGGAAGATTGGAAGCAATAACAAAGGGGGAGAGAAGAAAAGATGCAAGATTGAATATTAGAAGGGGATCAAATTTCATGAACAAGTGAAGCACACGAGTAAGGGAAAAAGCTCATGGACTTTGTTTGCTTTATGCATTTAGTTGTGCATAACATATGATTGCTTGCATTGCAAAGTTTAAATTCATTAATATGCTTGTGTGGTGTTTGTTAGACCATAGGCATGATGACTTGATCTCTAGATGTAGATATTTGAATCCTTTTGTAGTCTAACATGGTTGTTAAGCATGTTGTATTTCAAGTGCTATCTATCATTTCAAGTGGCAAGCATGCCAAGTTGTCAGGTGGTATCTTGCAAACCATGGTGCTAAGGAGGTTTTCAAAGTGATAAAGATTTTTCTTAGATGAGATTGCATTTTGGGACACATTTTGCAAACCAGTGCTAAAGGTGTCAATTGTCCTATGTGGCACATTTTGAAAATGCTAACATAGTGCAAAATGCTAACTCCCATTTGCTTAGTTGAGATTGCCGTTGGGTGAGATTGGAGTTGGCCTAGCGCATTTGCTTTGAGAGTTAGTGCCAGTGTTTCATAGACCGACCAGTAAATTTATTACCGCGCTGCTCTAGAAAGCCGGTGGTAGCACTTGAGACACAAGGAATTATACTAGTTCGGGATGGAGCCCTATGTCAAGCGGTCCTGTGACAGTGCCCTTAGCCAGGCTTGCGCGCATGGCAACGAGGGCGGCTCGTATTCTCCCCGCGCACCGGCGAGGCTGCAATGGAGCTCCTTCCCGCACGACGGTGGGATTCTACCCGTGCGACGGCGGTGGTGACGCGCGGCAGAGAGTCCGGGTAGGTCCTCCCCTCCTTCATCCTTACTCTAGGGTTAGGGTTAGGGTTTCGGGTTGGGGTCCGATCCTTTTCTTCAAATCGAATCCCCTCCTACTCTTCTACTCGGTTTTCTACCTCGATGAGCTAGATCTACGCCTAGTTAGGCTCTGATACCATTGATAGATACATAACAGGATCACTAGCCATAGATCTAGCATATATACTGACTTCTGATTGAATAGCAAACCCAAGAACATTCTAGTGCGAGAAACAGAGAGAAAGAGAGAGAGAGAGGGGGGGGTTGTGGAGGTGCAAACCATCGGCCGCCTTCGTAGAAGACGAGCTTGCCATGGGGAGCGTGTCGGTGGCGCGGTGAGGTCCGGCAGTGAAGTCACAGAAGCAGTGGTGGCGGGGCAGAGGCGGCGATAACCGGTGGCGGTCTTCCCGTCGCTGGCAACGCCCCCTCACTAGATCAGCTTAGGGTTTTGGGACTGTAGGTCGGGCGTCTGGCGGTGTTGGCATAAAAATGTGGCGATGCAACCAACACACAGCAAGCCAGACGATCTAAACAAAATAAGATTGGAGATTTGCTTGGCTTCAACACAGGACCAGTCGATCCTGAAAATACCGAAGGAGTGCCAGTCAATTTGACCTGCAATTGACAAGGAGAGAAAACTTATCAGTAATTTAGGGTGGAACATACCGGTTTTGGCCAGACAGTTCCAAGTATGCTGCTTCGAGAGCAGCCAAACAGGAGAATCGACTAAATAGCCGATACGAGAAGAAATCGACTGTTAAGGACTGTGATGCTCGTGGGTCATGATTGGTTTATGATAACAAGTACAATACACCCAGATATAAGTAATATAAAGAAACATCATCAGCTAGATGGATATAACCAGTGTAAAACATTGAGCCAATAAGTTTAACAAGAAAAGATATAACATGCGAGCAAATCGAATGTCTAGTACAAATAAATCTACAAACGTTCTGGATCTAATCTGTTACCATCAACAGTGAGGTTTGACCGGATCGATACAGCTATAATAATGATAACAAACTATAACCAAAGAATCTATAAAACCATCTATATTTCGACAAGTTCATGAAAAACATGCTATATGTGTGAAAGCAGAGGCGAATCGGCTAAAATAGCCAATGCATACATAGCAAACAAACAGAGTACATATCTTGATCATGAACAAAACCACTAATCAATGATCTCTAATCCAAAGTCTTACCAGTGAGGTTCGACCGGATCGATGCAGCTATGGTAGTGTCATTAGATTAGATCTTATTAACTAGTGAGTTTATCCAAGATTAAAACATGTCTTTGGATGCATACTATGTTTGATTGGAATAGAAATAAAACAACCGATCTAGCAGAATTAAGCCATCAATTATGAGATTCAAAGTGTGACCAGACTAGAAGACGACCAATTGTGATGATATGATGCCGATCTATCTCTATCTCAATCAGGTGATTTGTTATAATTAATGGAACATTAATTATAACAAGATCGATAACTGGTGAATCAACCAAAAACAGCAAGGAAAATCTTACTAATCTTAGCAGATTCGATAACTGGTGATATTGTGTTAAACAACAAGTTATTTAACACAAGATTGATAACTTTGATCTATATTATGATTCATAAGAGATCAATCAGCTGATGCGGCCTTATAAATAATGATACAGATCGATAACTAACTTATATTATACTCGTAAAAGATCAATCGACTGATGCAGCTTTACAGGTATGATACAAGTCATGACGGTACTCACAGACAAGCCGAAGGTCGATCGGTCAATGCAGCCCTGCTTGTTGAAGAACTCGTCGAGATGTACAATACTCCTACTCCTAAGGGTTGGCGTGAAGCCAGAAAAGTAATTGTATTGATTGATTGGTTGTCATAAGCCGATACTTTTCATACCAGGCGTGCAATCAAGCCCTCCAGTTTGGACTGTGAGAACTCATGCTTCAAAATTATCTTCCTTTAGTTCTTCATAACTACAAAATTGATCTTCCTCTGCATTTTGCAATCAACCTTCATGAGCCGATATCCTTGATGACTTGCTTGGATTCAATCCTCTAGAACTCCTGACCATTCACCTGCTTTAGCCGATTAGGAGCTACCTTTGAGTCTATAATTATAATCGGCTATAGAGACGATGGGCATGAACATCAACTTCTTTCTTGCCATTAACCATAGTTATCTGCATGTGACCATCTAATAACACCATGCCAAATCGATGCACATAATATATTCATCAACTGAGATGCCAATTAAATATTCTGGCCACCATGATATTTAAATATACTCTAAGCACTTATCAATACTTGGAGCCGATTTTTCATGTGCTGACAATAACTTTTGGCTGACAATCTCCTATCAACTATACACCAATAGTAATCACCAGCTGACGATCTTCTCTCATCTGATGTGTGCTGATGGTAATGTCTTTGGTTTCTTATGGCTTCCAGCTTTGTTTCCTCGCATCTTCGTACCATATGTGGTTGTATTATATTCAGACGGATACTATATTTTATTTTAGCCGATGGAATATAATATGCTTATATATCATTGGCCTGCACTGCAACTGAAATTAAGATTATGGCTTCCTATTCTCCTAGCCGATATCTCAGATGGCCTGTCCGACGATCAATGTATTGTAGTTGACTTGATGTCGCATACAACATGTTTCTTTGGAAAATGGGCTAGACTCAGATCCTTCTAGTTAACTCAGGCAAAGCATAACATCCTTCTGAGTATCCATGCCAAATACTAATATAGCCATCCACCCATCTTGTAGTCGTGTTCTCGCACATATGCCGTCAAACATGAACAAGCCGTATAACCCAATCTGATGAAAATTTATCAGTCGCTCTTGATAAAATAATTTCATTGGCTCAAAATTTCATTGGACAATTTTAATCCCATCGGCTATATATCTAGTCTTGGAGATGCTGGAAGTGAGGGAATAACGGACAACAGTGAAGAAGTAAACGATGAGAGAGCATAAGTCCAATTCTATTTCCTAATCCCCCTTACTTCGTTTGGCCTTGCATGGTTGATACCGATATCTGACATCTGTACAGAGCTTTCCGGCCAAACAATTAATTCCAATCTGAATTTTTATATTTCCAACTACAAAATGAAATCACATATATTTGTCGAGACTCCTCCATCCATGAGTTAGGTAAAGACATGACTCCTGTTACATGTTGTTCATCTGATATGTCCCTTGTTTGCTTTCTCTTATCATGTGTACAAGTGTCTTCATTCACCAAGCAAGTCATATGTGATGCACTGGAGTCTTGTGATGTATTCTCTCGAATCCAACTGAATAAAAGGCTCCATTGGCTTGCATTAATGTCTTGATCCATTGGCATCAGCTTGCATTTTGAACTAAGAATATTGTATCAAGCCGATCCCTTTCTTGAAAAGTTGATTCCGCTCTCCAATAGCCGATTCCTTTCTTGAAAAGTCAATTCCGCTCTCCAATAGCTGATTCCTGTATCTTTACAGCATTCATTGAGACTTACCGGTTATTTGCAAGGCGATATGTCTATCGGCTACTCATCTGCTGTACGATTGTCGGTCTACTTCGTCAACAAATCCAACTCCTTAGAATCAGATTTGCACACATAGCATGTATCCTGCATGTCTCCAGCAGATGCATTAACTCCTTGGGACCAGTAGACGCACTGACACACCCTGGATTACTTGCTGGAACTTCATACTGTAACCGCATTGAACGCTCCTTCTTGAAACATGACGATCTACACGGTGGAGTAATGACACATACTAGTAGACACGAAGCCTACAACGGTACGCCCTGTTTTTTCTGTAGTTTCTTCCATACGTGATTTCTAGCAGCATGCGTCCAAGTAGAGTTAAGCACTTTTCAATGCTCGGAATCCATATCTCTAACTTCTGATCAGACGATTGTGGTCTCACCGGGCGTGCCAAAACATGTGTTGACACAAAAAATGTGGCGATGTGATCAACACACAACAAGCCGGACGATCTGAGTGAAGTCAGCCCAAAGATCTGTTTAGCTTCAACACAAGAACGGTTGGTTTCAGGACCAAAGGCGTGTTAGTCAATTTGACCCTGCAATTGACAAGGAGAGAATAATCAGTAGTTTAAGGTGGAACATGTCGGTGTTGCACTAGACAGTTCCAATATGTGGCCAAATAGCCGATTCAATGGGGCTATCGACTAAATAGTTAATATCCAGCGTATTCATGGAATGAAGACCTTTGAATCAAGGATTATCGACTAATATTAAACGATAATGATACGAATCGGCTAAAATAGCAGATTCAATGGGGCTATCGACTGAATAGTCGATATCCAACATATCAGTAAAGCAAGGATCGCTGAATTAAAGATTATCGGCTAATATCAATAATGATGGTATGAATTCAAGATAACCGATACTCATGGGTCATAGCGATTTTATTATGATTGATTAATCCAGACAGAACAAGTACAATACACCCAAATATAAGTAATATAAAGAAAACATCATTAGCTAGATGAATATAACCAGTGTAAAGCATTGAGCCGATAAGTTTGATGAAAAAGGATATAACATGCGAATAAATCGACTGTCTAGTACAAACGCTCTGAATCTAATCTGTTATCATCAACAGTGAGGTTCGATCGGATCGATACAGCTATGATAATAATAATAAACTAAAGCCAAAGAATATATGAAACCATCTATATGTTGACAGATTCATGAAAGCATGCTATATGTGTGAGAGCATAGGCAATCGGCTAAAACAGCCGATGTAGACATAGCAAACAAACAGAGTACATATCTCGATCACGAATAAAACCACTAATCAATAATTTCTGATCTAAAGTCTTACCAGTGAGGTTTGACCGGATTGATACAGCTATGGTAGTGTCATTAGATTAGATCTCATTAACTAGTTAGTTTATTCAAGATTAAAACATGTTTTTGGATGCATACTATGTTTGATTAGAATAGAGATAAAACAACCGATCTAGCAGAATTAAGCCATCAATTATAAGATTTAAAGCATGATCAAATCAGAGAACAACCAATTAAGATGATATGATGCCGATTTATCTCTATTTCAATCAGATGTTTTTGCTATAATTAATAAAACATTAATTATAACAAGATCGATAACTAGTGAATCAACCAAAAACAGCAAGGAAAGTCTTACTAATCTTAGCAGATTCGATAACTTGTGATTTTGTATTAAACAACAAGTTATTTTACACAAGATCGATAACTTTGATCTATATTATGATTCGTAAGAGATCAATCAGTTGATGCAGCCTTACAAACTACGATACATATCGATAACTAACTTATATTATGGCTCATAAAAGATCAATCAGCTGATGTAGCTTTACAAGCACAATACAAGTCGTGACGGTACTCATAAGCAAGCTGAAGGTTGATCAGTCGATGCACTCCTGTTTGTTGAAGAACTCGCCGAAAAGCTACATTACTCCTACTCCTAAGGGTTGGCGTGAAGTCGAAAAAATAATTGTATTGATTGATTGGTAGATGATTTGGTACAATAGCCAGGGGTTTATATTTATACCATGGGCTAATAAGAGTCCTAAACGAACACGACTAGATAACAAAAAGAAATATCAAGATACATAGATTCTAATTTCTCTTATGCAGAATCCTTGCTGATGAAGCTTTCTTGTTTGATATGTGTCCTTGTTTCTTTCATCGTGATATGCATCTGGATGTCGTGTTTCTCCAAATAAAATAATATTTCCTGGTCGGCTCATACATATCCCTTAATTAGAAGACTTTCTTCCTTTTGACATCATCGGCCGATCTCTTCCTTTCTAGGATAAGCTTACCAAATTTTGGTGTAAACAGGCGGCTCGGGTGATTCTCCTACCTTGTGCCCCAGCCCCCACCTCCCTTTTTAAGGCACTGTGCAATGGGTCCCACTAACCATGGAGCGGTTGGGCGCCTCCGATTAGGACGCGGATCCAAGGGCCCAATTAACCATTGGTGGAGATCAATCTAACATATTGAACAATGAGCACAGCACATCTCCATCGAAAATGTTTCAAAGGTTGTCGCTTCAGAACAGCGTTGAACACCTGACTAGTCCATTCCCTAGTATGAGCATGCTACAAGTGAGGTCAGTTATTACATTTTCATCTGCTTTTGATCTAATGCCGGCCCTTGCAAGCTTCAGGGTTTTGCGTGTACTAAATTTAGAAGGTAGTTATCTCCCACAAGGTTGTGATCTTAAGCATCTTGGAAATTTATTTCACTTGAGGTATTTGGGACTTGAAAGGACATATAGTAATGAGCTCCCAGATGAAATAGGAAACCTGTGCGTTATCTACAAACATTGGACGTAGTGGGAAGTTATATTGGTAGCCTGCCATCAACTGTTGTTCAGCTAAGACATTTGACGTGTCTTTGTGTCGACCAAAATACAAGAGTACCAAATGGGATTGGGAGCCTAACAACACTTGAAGAGCTCTCAATGTTATACCTCTGTGACGAATCCATGGATATCACAGAAGAGCTGTGCCAGAACAGAACTTAGGGAGCTAGAAGTTTTCTTCTGGAACAACACCTTGGAGAAATCTTTGGTGGCGTGCCTATGCAAGTTGAGAAAAATCCAGAGTCTAGTTATCTGGGGCTCTGGTGGGGAATACAATTTTGATGCATGGGTCGCTCCTCGACATGTCCGTAGATTGCAACTACAATCCTGCTGGTTCTCAAGGCTGCCAGATTGGATGACTCCTTCGCTTCTGTGCCTCTCCTTGCTGTGGATCAACGTGAGGGAGCTGCACCAGGAGGATCTAGAAAGTCTTGGGAGGTTGCCAGCACTCCGTCATCTGTATCTGATGTTGGACCATGAGAAACTCAAAATCCCTCGGAGATTCGTCGTTGGTGATTGTTCGTTCCCATGCCTGGTAGATTGCAGGCTGATGGGATTTATGGGAGCTGTGTTCTTCCATCAAGGAGCTATGATGAGGCTCAAAAACCTTGCCTTCACGTTGTATGCAAGGGATGTGAGAGAAATTGCGAGCAGCGATGGTAGTTGTTTCGACTTGGGCTTAGGCAACCTGCTGTCACTGAAGAATGTCATGGTTTACTTCCGATCCAGAGGCGCCAGCGAGATGGAAGTGGAGGAGGCCAAGGCTGCACTGACCCGTGCTTGAGATTCATCCCAACCATCTCAACTATGACATATGGAGTTGAAGGTTAGCATGCCACTGAGATGCATCCCAATCATCCCACCCAAACCGAGCATCCCTTACAACTAACGACAGGAGAAGAACCTCAATTTCTCTCCTTTCTCTGCATTCTAATCTTTTTTCCCTGTTTTCCTCAAGAAAAAAAACCTCAGTTTCTGTCGCAGGTTCAGAACAGCGATGGCCAATGGAAACAAGTAAACAACAGGCCGACACCCCCCCAACCCCAACCCCGCTAGCAATGATGTTATTGTTTACTCATTGCCCATGGAAATGTCACAGATCAGGATATACGAGGAGACAAAAATGTACAGCTGTGATTGTAATTCTGGGATTTTTTTTTTCAGATTGTAGCATTAAAAGAGAATTGGTGATATCTCACTTGTACCACCTACTTTTGGCAAGCCCGCTTCTTCAAGAGATGGTTATGAATTATGGCATACCTTCAATTATTGGTGATTAGCAAATAGAACTTTTTATATTTAAAATTGAGGCCACGACCTCCCAGCAACGTTTTATTTTTGAAAATCACCTCCCAGCAGCCTGCAATATTTTTATTAGCATTTCAACCTCTAACCAGAATATGTTAAATTTTGTGGTAACATTGGTTCACAGTGAGACTTGCAGATATTTTAGGCTTGCATATATAACAACAATGATATAGAGACAAAGGAACCCGCTGTGGACCTCGTGTAGAGGTTGAGGTAAACTGTTAGAGCTTGTTTGGTTGCAAGCATGGCCTAACAGCTACAGCCTATCTTCCCGTGTGTTGTTTGGTTAGAATCCTGGAATGCTGGCAGCACCAGGCAACCAATGCCCCAACCAAGCGGACAAAAGTGAGTTCCTGGGCCAAATTAAAAGCGGGAGTGCTGGTGCCCGGACGTCCGATGGATACCGATCCATCCAACGGTGCTGCGGACGCAAGTCCCGCACGCTGCTCCTCCTGTTTCTCTTCTCTGATCGTTTCCCCCGCGCTTGTCGCTTGCGCCGTGCGCCCCCCCCCCCCCCCCCCAGCTCGCCACTGCAGCTTGTCCCCACACCCGCCGCGTACGCCTTCGCACCGCCCCACATACGAGCATGCCCCATCGCCCCCCTGACCGCAGCACCCCCATCCGGTTGGCCCCAACGCTTCCGTCCACTATCCCTCCGGCGAGCCACGCGCCCCTGGCCGCTTGGCTCGCCCCTGGCCGAACAACATAGAAAGCTGGAATAAAACACGTGCAACAACACGGAAACAACTACTGCAACATTAAGCTGAAGCAGCTGAAACACCATGAACATATTATTGCAACAACAAGGAACAACAGTTGCAACATTATGATGAAGCAGCTGAAACACCATGAACATATTATTGCAACAACAAGGAACAACAACTGCAACATTAGGCTGAAGCAGCTGAAACAATATGAACATATTATTGCAACAACATCGAACAAACTGCTGCAACAATAGGTTGAAGGGGCTAAAACATTTGGAACATATTATTATAACACTGGTGTGAAGCATATGAAACAACGCTCGAAATAAAAACACTTGCAACAACATGGAACAACTACGGTAATATGAGATTGAAGCAACTAAAACATACTGCAACATCTCAAGCAGTGCTACTACAACATCGCAAAAACATCTGTTGCAACAACAACAAAAAATCCCATTGCAACATTCGAAATCATCTGTTGCAACATCCGAAAAAACCATTACAACACGGCGAGATCTGACCCCGAGAGCTCGCCGAAACCCTAGCCACCGCCACATCCCTTAGATCCAGAGGAGGACGAGGAGGAGGTGGAGGAAGAGAAGGAGGGCTCAGATCCAGAGGAGGAGGGAGGAGGACTTAGATCCAGATCCAGAGGAGGAGGAGAAAGGCCTCAGATCTAGATCCCCCCGCGACCTACCTCGTCGGAGCCGCCGCCGTCGTCCTCATCTTCGGTGGGGTGCGGGAGCCGGGTCGCAGGGAGAGTGGGGGTGCATGGAGGTCGCGGAGGGTGAGGGACGGAGGGAGGAAGGGAGCACGGGCGGGCAGGCAAGCAGCGAGCTCGCGTGCGGACGGAGGGAGGTCACGGAGGAGCGAGGGACGGATGGAGGGAGGGAGCTCACGCGGCGACGGCGCAAAGAGCGGGCAGGAAAGTGGCGCGGAGAGCGAGTGCGGGAGAGAGCGAGGGCGGGGGAACGGGCGGAGTGCGACTGCGGGAGAGAGCGACTGCGGGCCAGTGGGTGGAGTGGGTGAAGTGCGAGCGGTGCGTCCGGAAGCCCGGACGGCCGGTCTATAGCATTACCGAATTAAAAGAGCACTTGCTGCCTGGGTTAGTGAAAGTCATTGTACGTATTTATTATAATCTAATCATTTGGCTGCCTGTAAACTATCTTTTTATATATAAATAAACACATGGTTATGTCAACACAATAAACAAGTACTGTGAAAAACAGATTTCCTTTTTCAGTTCTCTCCCTAGTCTTTAATTAAATGTACTAGTTTACTATTAAAATGTTTATATTTCCAAGCAAAAATATTTACTTTTAAGAATTTTATAACTTGCAAAAATAATCCAAATAATTTATTTTTGTTAATCGAACTATAAGAGTGCACGTTAACTGTACATAATTTATATCTTTATTAGGCATATTATTAATGGAGCTCTTATTATGGACATTATTAAGTATTTTTTATATTTTAAGCAATAATATTGGTATATTTTATATCTTTAAGAATACTATTAACATTGTTTATATGTTTAAGCATGTCACCAATTGAAACTCGTTACCTCTTTCATTAGACTATCAAACATATTTTATCTATTTGTCAACCTTCTCGTGCACATAGGCTTTCAACCAAACAGATTATCTTCCTGTTTCTTCAAATTTATAGACATTTGCTTGGCCAGGTAGATTCCTTCGAATTTATAAGCAACACATTTTGTCAGGCAAGCGGTACATGCCTTCAACTTAACAGACCCTAAAAGCGTATAATTAGTTGCAGCTGAGAAAGGCTATGACAATGTGAGGGCCATGTTTTTCCCTAGAAACCTCTAGCGTGCTTTACTGCACTACGTGTATTAACTTGATTTGCATGCTTACTGGAACGCAATGATCAGTATGCCTTTTTGCAGCTGCTTCCTTTAATTAGGATCTTCTTATGGAACTGTTCATATTAGGAAAGTAACCCTCAGCAATTTTCAGAGGCCCAGGTATAGTGCAAGGACTGACAAGTCAAGGTATGGGCCCTGGTGGGCTTCTAACTATCGTGGGTCGTCCAGAGTGCAGAGCAGCACAGCTTGTATCGTGGACCTAACCATCTGATTATATTCTTTGAAAGACAAAATGCACTTTCATTGTCGAAGAAAAATTCAAACTAATCTCCAAAACGTCAGAACCGTTACAGAGTACAAACTCGAATATACAGCCTTACGTACACTGGCAATTCAAACAGCACCTCCAAATCAATTGCTTAGGTCCTCTTCCTTCATGTTCATGTTATTAGACACTTAACATATTGACACACATTGTAGTGATCTCAATTCAAAACCAGAGCAGGGATCGGAGTGCTTCCGAAAAAAAAAAAACAGGGCAGGGAGTAAACATGCTCACTCAAGGACAACAATCAAATCCACCTTATCAACCACTTTACCAGGCTTTTCGCCGAACATGTCTTCAGTTATATCCTCGGCTACGAGGCTCTCATCTGCTCTGGTGCTCTCGACGTAGAACTGGGATGCGCCGTAATTGCATTGCTCCGGTGCCATCTCCAGTGCCTGCAGTGTTATGGTGACACACTAAACTTGGATCGTGGTGGAACAATATTTTTGCTTGGTTGTGTGCAGTACAGAAGTGAGCTCGCGGTTGTAACTCTGAAGGCAAAGTAATCGTCTGTATCATTAAATCATCTCAATTGAGCGTGTTATCACCTCATTGTGCTCAAACAGGACATGCAGCTCCAGTGGCTCAATCTCAAGCATGTCCTTCAACAACGGATGTTTCTGGGAGAAAATTTAGATACAGATTAGCATGACCTTGTACTAATATAACACCCAAAAATTTTATCCATTGCTCGAATGGACGATTAGAGACCATAGATGCGTAGAGCTCGTCGAACACATTCCGTTTGACTACTCATTTGCGTTGTTTGGAGTTTGGATCTTGGAGATATAGGTTTTGCAAGTTTTATAAAAATAAAAAATAATTAAAAAACCAAACGAGTTACTGTAGCCACTGTCACCTCGTATTCACATGAGAAGAGAGCAAGGTCTTGACAATCGTTCGCTGCCGTATCCATTCCTCCTCTAAAACCGGTTAGGGTTCTTCTTCTCCTTTTGTTTTGCTCTCAATCCCATGCTTTCCCTCGCTGTTCTTGATTGTGATTCCGTACATGGAGTAGATCAAGTCGATGAAAGGTGTGTAACGGCCGGGATCGTTGCAAGAAAGAAGGGGAAATGAGAGTTCAATCGTTGCGGATCGTCATCATACTCACAATTGGGGTAAGACTCGCTTTACCCTACTATTTTAATGGGAAATCTATGTTAGGGTTTACCTAATTCGTTTAGGGTTCTAATCTCATAATTAAATTATGTTGTTTTCCATATCGTGTTGTTGTTTATATGTTGTTTAAGGCTATTTTTACGTGCCAAAAAATTATATTTCAGTAATAGACTTCAATACCTTTCTTTTGCCATAGAGATCACCTTCATAGCTATTCTGGTTTGGGAGATATAATCATTCTTTTGTGATGCATTGACAGTTTCAGATATGTTCAGTTTTACAATATCTTAAGTACATAATTTCTATGAATTATCTAAATGAAAGTTGTAGTAAATTGCATAAGCTTTCCATATTGGTAAACTTAATAAATTTTGGATCATTATATCTCCAGTTATGCATGTTTTAGTCAGCTGTTGTTTTCTATTGTCAGAAAAGTTCAATTAGTTTGTTGGCTTGTTTTGGGTATCTTAGTTTCTTCAAAATCCAAAAGTTATAACATGTAGATCATGTTGTGTTGTATATTCTGATAAAGTTTCATATTTTTTGGATAAGAGATTTGTCTGCAGTAAAAATGTGAAGCAGAGTTGCTGCTGTTGATTGGTCGCATTTTTGATGGAAAACAATGGCATAGGCTGTAGAATCGATTCATGTGTTATTTGTGTATGCTCGCATGAGTATGTTTTCTGAGGTGATGGTGTTTAAACAGGTGGTGTGCTCTTGGATCATTCTTAGCTCAAGTGTTTGATCTTCAGTTAATGCAAGTAAACGTAGCGGTGGTTGCTATAGCTTGACTTGTTGTTTATTCTACCTACACTTTATCATAACGTTAATCCATTAGAGATGATATACCTAATTATAAATTCACTTATCCTTTGAAGTAGTTTTGTATGATTTTTATTATTGAATCTTTTGTCATATGTCTATCATCATGAGGTAAGTGGTATGTTTATGAGTGTGGATGAATACGACAGATGAGGTAAGTATACTTGCAGTTGCATCATGTGCATTCTTGTTATGAGCATATGCATCAAGCCAGGTCAGTGAGAAAGTCATATAACTATTCCGGAGTGCTCTTGAGCCAGGTCAAAGAGAAAGTTATATGACTATTCCGGAGCGCTATTGTGGATTTTGTCGCCGCTTGTTGGCCACGACCGTACCGGTACAGCAACGTACGTTGCCCGAGGAGGGATACCATGCAGCTTCATACCTTGTTGAGTATGGAGGCAATGGACATGCATATGCATTTCATTTGCACTCTTTGAGGTTTATTTGTATTGAAGTTTTATGTTGGCTTGAAGGTGGATATGATGAGTATTGTTTTTTATGAGGAGTATTGTTTCATTCATATGTGGAGGTGGTTTATTTATTGTATATCATGTCCTCTACTTCTTTATGAAAATTTTATTTGATATCTTACATAATATCATTTACTTCTTTACGGAAATCTCATTGGATAAATAACTTGATTATTAAATATTGTTTTCTTACGATGTTATATCTTCCATATTAAATCGATGCCTAATTAACTTGTAGTTTGAATGACATGTTAAGGCAGTTTGTTCTCACCCGTCTTATCTTTCTAGGTGCTTGATTAGATGCTTTGCTTCAAGGGATGGGATTAGCAGCACATCTTCACTGTTTTATCCACTTAGTGATAATAATGATACTTTTGTCTTGCTGTTATAAACTTAGAATTTACTAGCTTGGTGACCATTTGTGGTTTAATAGTAACTTTTGCGTTGAAACCTATCTTAATCATAGCTTTATTCTCGTTGCTGCTTCCACGTTATAGTTTGTGTAGGGGTTTCTATTGCCTAGTTTTATACTCTTGCATGAAGGAAGGGACGTTAGTGACATCCTGTGCTTTTGTGATGCCAGGGGTGTTACAACTAAATTGCTTATGGAGAACGATGTAGCAAACACCCTTACCTGATCAAATATAGATACATTGGTATTATTATCCAATTCGTTGAGCTCATGGATAATGGAGCATATGGGAGGTCTTCTATTTCGTTCTCTGTGCAAGCACCTCAGTGCCAATTCGAGGCATTTATGCACTTGATGGTACCACAATGGTGTATGCTTCCCGGATTTATTCCACCTATGTTTCCATTTTCTAAGTACCTGCCATTTCAGAAACAAGGTTAGAATAATTCCCGGAGAAAAGTTCATGCAGATATTGTATGTGTCCTCTAGCTTCAAATATAGAAATAAACTCCCTCGGTCCTGAAATATAATGAATTTTTAGTTGGCCTAAATCAAACCCAGTTGACTAAATTTGTAGAGAAGAATACTAATATCTATCAAATCAAAGAGATAAACTATAAAAGTATATTTCATGATGTATCTAATGAAACTCATTTGATGCCATAAATATTATTGTTCTTTTCTATAAACTTGATCAAACTTATGACAGTTTGACATAGGATAATTGAAAATCAGGACTGAGAGAGTATACAATATGACCTAGAATATCATATGAATACTAATAATTCCTTGGAATTAAGGCAGAATCTCTCGGTTTCAATGTGAGTTCATCTGTTTCCAATGTAAAATTCCAACAAGTCTATGTGAATTTCATTCATTCCAATGTGGAGCCCTAAACTTGGACCAAACATTTCATGCATCGAGGCAACCTTTCCCTACCTTTTTTCCTTAATTCAATAGAAAGCTTTTCCGTCCTCAAAGGATACACATGCCTTGTTTGGTTTGTGATTAAACTAGCATATTCAAAATATGTTGTACTTTTTGCTAAGCAAACTTTGCAAAAGTTCATCAGTTTTTGTAACCATCTAAATCAACAAGTTCCTAGTGATGTGAAATAGATTCACATACCTATGAACTCTAAGTGCACGCATAACCATTTAGGAAGAAAAATGTGGAACGATTATAAGAGAAATGTGTGGTTAGCAACGATCTTATTACTATTAATTGGAAGCCCACAACACAGTATCCCAGATTACCAACATCTGCTATCATAAGAAAACTTGAATAAGAAAAGGCACACCTATATATTCTTCTAAATTACTAACTTCTTCCACTATTATAATAATGAATGAATAACGCAAAGTAAATATATATTCTGTTTGTGTAATATGATATTAAAAATGTAAGTTGTTACATTTGATGAATTTATACATTGATAGCTTAATTGTAAGAACTTGACTTGTTTACTAAAAATATTACTACACATATAACATCTTCAGCGTCATGGTGCAGGTTGAAATAACCATTTATGTCATTGTAGTAATATGCATATAGACTATAACCAAGTCTTCACGCTTAGTAGCTAGTATAATTTTTAAAAAAATACAAAATGAGAGTTAATAAAAGGTAACAATAAGCATTGAAGCTCCAACTTAACAAGTGGATAATAAAATTTAAGGCAACTAAACAGATTGAAACTTGCAATCCAAAATCTAGATTCATATGTCATGACACATGGGTAATAAAATTTAAGGCAACTAAAATGACTGAAAGTTGCAATCTAAAATCTAGATTCATATGTCATCACACGTATGCTCTGATAAGTGCCGACATAATATAATCTAGGTTTCAACTAAACACATGTTGCAGGCATATGCAAAGAGAAAAAACTATAAATTTAAATGGTGAAACATATCACTACCGAAAACCGGCACTTTGCCGAGTGTATTTTATCGGGCACTCGGCAAAGACGGTCTTTGCCGAGTGCCAAATAAAATACACTCGGTAAAAAAACACTTGGCAAAATGCGTCTTTGTCGAGTGCCTTTTTCTGTCACTCGGCAAAGATGTATTTTGCCGAGTGCTATTTTTCGGCACACGGCAAAATGCATCTTTGCCGAGTGCCTTTTTTCTGGCACTCGGCAAAGATGTATTTTGCCGAGTGCTATTTTTCGGCACACGGCAAAATGCGTCTTTGTCGAGTGCCTTTTTTCTGGCACTCGGCAAAGATGTATTTTGTCGAGTGCCTTTGTTTTGGCACTCGGCAAAGAGGCATTTTGCCGTGTGCATTTTTTTTTGGCCTCGGCAAATCAGTTTTTCAAAGCAATTTTTTAGGCCCTAAATGAATTCAAATGAAAAACTTTTCAACTACAAAGTTGTATAACTTCTCAAGATCTACAAAGTTTATTTTGGTCATTTCTTCATTTGACAAATCGACAATAACGTTGTTCATAAAATCTACATCTCTCATTAGTTTCATGAAAGTAGAAGAGAGATATATAAGATTTGTGAACAATGTTACTACCACTATGTCGGATGAACAAATGACCAAAATAAACTTTGTAGATCTTGAGAAGTTATGAAATTTTGTAGTTAGCAACATTTTGATTTGAAATCATCTTGTCATGCAAAAACGACATTTGAATTTGAAAATTTTAAAATTTGAATTTTTCAAAAGACCTCGGATGGAAAAACTTCCTAAATGAAAATTGTAGATCTCCAAAAGTTATGAAACTATGTAGTTGACAACTTTTTGATTTGAAATCATCTTATCATGCAAAACTACGTTTGAATCTCTCAAATTTAAAATTCGAATTTTTCAAACGACCTCAGATGGAAAAACTTCCTAAATAAAAATTGTAGATCTTGAAAAGTTATGAAACATTGTAGTTGATCACTTTTTGATTTGAATTCGTTTAGGGTCTCAAACAAGCAATTTACTCTCGATTTAGTATAATATACGAGGATAGATAACGGAATCTAGACACAAGTGATAGTGTAGTGCAGTGGTAGAGCAGTAGACACGCGAGGGAGAGGTCATGAGTTCAAATCCCGCCGGCCGCGTTAGCCACGAATTTAGCACAAAAATTGCACCGACTTCGATGAAGACGGGCGGGCGCTGACTGGTGGCGGCCTCCCCAAAAAAATTTGTGAAAATTTTTGCTATTATTTTTGGGTTTTTTCGCATTTTTATTTTGCCGAGTGTAAATCTTTGCCGAGTGCCGCCCCAAGCACTCGGCAAATTTTTTTTTATTTTGCCGAGTGCCTAGATAAAAAGCACTCGGCAAAGACCCTTTGCCGAGAAAAATTTTACCGAGTGGACTTTGCCGAGTGCTACACTCGGCAAAGCCTTTGCCGAGTGCAAAGGGCTCTTTGCCGAGTGTAAAAACACTCGGCAAAGCCGCGGCCTCCAGTAGTGTATATAGTAATTCATTAATTTATTACAAACAGAAGAGAGAAGAGACAGTATCTGATGGTATTGTGTTAACAAATTAACAGAGAAAAGTTGACGAAGATTAAGGAAATTTAATTAGTTGGAGATATCAAACTTATCAACAAACTTCTACTATTTATGTCTCGTAAGATTACAGTCCGGGTAGGAGAATAAGTTGATGTAGTTAGAAAATTACACTTACCCTAAAAATATTAGGCTTCTCCTTACTTCCAGTTACCAGCTCTCTGGTTATGACACCCAAACTATATATGTCACTATAGATGTCTCTCTTATGTGGCGGCATTCTGGAGCAGAATATCCTCTGCATACGACAGGACCCATTATGACATGATAAAGAAACTAAAAATTATGTAACAGGAATTTGTTGGCATTTCTGGTGACAAACATTCTAGCTATATATCTTGTGAATTTTGTAATAAAATTCAAGGGATCTGTCAACGTTGTGCATCCAGGACTCCACAGATATTATAGAGCAGCTGGGCAATCTAACAGAGCTGAGGGTGCTTGGTATTGACTGCTGCACTGAATGGAACGTCAACGAGGTGGAGAAATCTCTAGTGGAGTGCCTGCACAAGCTGCAAAAAATCCGGACACTATCTATCTCAATGGTTGGTGAATGCAACTTGAATGCCTGGGTCGCCCCTCAACATCTCCATAGATTGGAACTAAACGGATGCTGGCCATCCACAGTGCCAGCTTTGCTGAATAACCCATCGCTTCTTCTGGAGCTCTCTTTCCTGTCCATCGAAGTGAGGAAGCTTCGGCAGGAGGAACTCGAAAGTCTTGGGAGGCTGCCGGCTCTCAGCTATCTCGACATAGAGGTGGGCAATCAGAAGATTGGAACTGTTCAGACATTCATGATTGGTGCCTGTTCCTTCCCGTGCCTTGTACACTGCACGCTGCGGGGATACATAGGACCTGTGGTGTTTCAGCAAGGAGCTATGCCACTTGGTGTTCCCTGTACGAGAGATCAGAGAAACTGCAGGCATCAATGGTGGCGGTTTTGACTTGGGTTTCGGGAACCTGCCGCGGCTCCGAGATGTATCCTTTTTGCTCCGTCGGGGAGGTGCCAGCAAGGGGGAGGTTGAGGAAGCGGAGGCAGGCAATTGAAAGCCATCCCAATCGTCCCACACTTGACACTACTACACAAATGATTTTGCGCGACACCCCCCGGAGGCCACCGAGGCGGGCACCTATTTTTGCCCGTCACGGTAAATGACACGGTTTACCTAGGCGGGCATTTTTGTCCGCCACGGTAAATCGATTTACCGTGGCGGACGTCTTAAGATGTCCGCCACGAAAAATACCCTATTTTCCTCGGCGGACATCTTAAGACGTCCGCCACGGTAAATCGATTTACCGTGGCGGGCGTC
Source organism: Miscanthus floridulus (assembly GCF_019320115.1). Lineage (NCBI taxonomy): Eukaryota > Viridiplantae > Streptophyta > Magnoliopsida > Poales > Poaceae > Miscanthus > Miscanthus floridulus. The sequence goes on along the minus strand of NC_089588.1, from coordinate 112,365,092 downwards.
CTAAAATGCCCGTCACCTAAAATGTGGAGGCCCAACTGACCCAAACCGAGGCCCAATAGCCATCTCCAATATAAAAGGAGGGAGTTAGGGTTTCACTGAAACACATCACCCACATCCCTCGCACCATCGTCGCCACCTCCCCCACTCTCTCTCTCTCAGAGTGTCAGCTCCCCGCCTCCCCCACTCTCTCTCTCTCAGCTCTCCGCCTCCCCCACTCTCCCTCTGCCTCCCTCTACTCTCCCTCTACTCTCCCTCGATGCAGGCAGCGGCGCGCGGCGCAGCTCTCCTCCATAGCGCCGCCGCGACGGCCATCCCCTACAGCGGCGCGCGGCGCAAGGAGGAGAGCGGCGCAGGGTGGCGCCGCACCGAGCGACACGACAACGGCGGCGGACCCCTCCCTTCCCCGTCGGCGGCCTCCTCCAAGGGCGCGCGAGGCCTCCAGACGGTGGATCGAGGGCGCGCGGAGCGACGGCGCGCGCGGGACGACGGCGACGGTTGCGCCCTCCTCCTCCCCCACGGATCCTCCATGAACGACGACGGCGCGGGGCTAGGGTTTCAAATCCAGTGAGTTCATCTCCCTCTTCCTCTCCATCTCCCTCTTCCTCTCTCCATCTCCCTCACTCCTCCCTCTTCCTCTCTCCAGATCCGGCGACGGCGACCTCTTCCTCCACGGATCCAGCGGCGGCGACCTCCTCCCCCCCGGATCTGGCGGCTGCACCCTCCTCCTCCGTGGATCTGGCGGTGGAGCGACCGGATCCGGCGGTGGTCCCCTGCGAGCGACTGGCGAGGTGGTGGCGGCCGTGGGAAGCCCGGATCCGTCGCCGGTGGGCTCGCCAGTGGGCTCGAGAACGGGCTCGCCGGCGGGCTCCTGGTTTTTTTTGTTTTTTTTAAATGATTAACCGCAGCGGGCATCCTAACGTGCCCGCCGTGGTAAAAGTATATTTACCGCGGCGGGCACGTTACACCGTCCGCCGTGGTAAATCGATTAACCGCGGCGGGCAAGGCCGCCCGCCGCGGTTAAGCCACGATTTACCGTGGCCTCTAGGCCGCGGCGGACGGCTTTGCCCACCGCGGAAAACCGAAAACGCCCGCCTCCAGTAAAGTTTGTGTAGTAGTGTGAGAGTTAAGCCACGATTTACCGTGGCCTCTAGGCCACGGCGAACGGCTTTGCCCGCCGCGGAAAACCGAAAACGCCCGCCTCCAGTAAAGTTTGTATAGTAGTGTGAGATACTATGATGGAGATGAAGGTGAGCTATCTCCGGTGTACAGTGTATACCATCTCTTCCAGGCTTGATGCTCATACTGATGACATATATATCCTAGCCAGCCAACTAAAATGACTACTTTTTCTTTTATCAATACAAATGGCCAACATCAGTTGCAGGAGTAACTGGGATCCTGCCGTTGGGCAATGATAGGAATAAGGGGCAATTATGTATTTGGCCCGGAACAAATCACTCTTCTTTATTTAGCACTAAAAAATTTTAACTTTCTTATTTGGCATCGAGTTAAAATTTTCTTCTGTAAATGGCACTACCGTCCATTTAGTGCATTCATCCGTCACTTGACTACGTTGACCTTGTCATGTTTCTTTCGAAAGTACCAAAATGCCCCTCTATACTCGCTCGTGACCAGCGGCTCGTCTCCTGCCCAGGAGCTCGTGGAGGCGCGGAGGCCTCTCGCGCCGGACTCGGCAGATCGAGGCGCGGGGGATGCGCTGGGAGTTCCTCGCCTGCCGGTGCTGGGCCCAGCTCGCAGCGCGGGGGGCGCGGCGGGGCGGTCTCGCCGCCAATGCTAGTGCCAGGCCGCGACGCGGGGGACGCGACGGGGCGAGCTCCGCGATGGCCGTTCATGCGCAGTGTGCGTCTCAGCAAGGAGGAGGACGTCGTCGAGCAGCTTCTCTGTCCAGAGATGACGCGATGGCGCTGGAGCTCGACGTGACGCCGGTCATGTGGCTCCGGGCGTGGGACGAGCGGCGGCTGTGCTACGCAAAACGCGGCCTCTGCTGCGCGCAGCAGCAGCACGCGGGTGAGTGGAGCTCGCGGCCTGGGCAGCGTGCGGAGGACGCGGCCGGCGTGCTGCTGCTGCTTGCCCGCATGACTGTGCTGCATGACGTCGGAGCTCCCAGACCGAGTGCTGCTACTTGCCCGCATGGCCATGTGGCCGCCACCGCGGCGGCTCACCAGCTCGCCCGCTCCACGCCGTCCGCGTGCTCCGTGCGCCGCCCAGTTCGCCCGCTTCGCGCCGGCCATGTCCTCGGCGCGCTGCCCAGGCCGCGAGCTCCGTGCGCCGCCAATGGCGAGCAGCAACTCCGCGACGACCGTCAATGGCGAGCAGCAGCAGCAGCACATCGGGAGAGCAGCAGTAGCAGCACGTCGGGCGAGCTCCGCGACTAACACAAGCCACACATCGCCGCCTGGCCGGGCCGTCGCCCTCTGTTCCGCACGCGGGGAGGAAGAGCGAACGCGGGGGGGGGGGGGGGGCATCTGGCCGCGCCGACGCCGGGTGCCGCCGCGGATCCATGGAGCATGGTGGAGGATGCAGGCGCGCAGGCCCTCCCCCACCCCCGGCGGCGCGAGCTCCTCCACCGCGCGCCGCTGCTTGCGCCTTGCCATCGTCTCGGTTGGCCGCGCTCGCCCACAAGTCGTCGCCGCAGGTGCCGAGCTCGCTCCCGCGTGCCACACGGGCCACAGCCTCCGCCGTGGTCTGCGCCGCTGGTGGGGGCGCGCTGGGGTGGGGAGGGGCGCTACCGTTGGGGAGGGTGGATTGCGCGCCGCCACTGGCACTGGAGGAGCAATGCCGTGGATGCCGTTGGGGATGGGGGCGCCATGGGGAGGGGACGAAGGTCGCGGTCGGGGACACCATGGAAAGGGGACGAAGGTCGTGTGGTCGGGGGTGCCATGGAGGCCGCCAGCCTTGGGGGAGGGTCGCGGGGGTGGGGTGCGGGGTGGAGGGGGTCGCCGCCATGGAGGATCTGGAGGAGGATGAACACAGGGCCGACCTCCTTTCCATGTTCTTTTCTGACGGTGGGTTGGGGAAGTCAAGGGATTTTGGCGACACGTGAGGCAGGGATAAGGATGGGGCACTGCTGGCCTGCTGCGCCAGACACCGCTCCCTCTCTCTCTTTCTTTCTCTCGTGTCTCTCTCTTCCTGCCTGCCATGCGAAAAGGGACAGGGGACAGGCGCACAAACGGTTTGTTGGGCTAGAACCAGAACACACCGGTTTGGACTGGGGCTTTTCAGGGTATTTATGTCATTTTGCTAGTCACTTGACACTGTTACTGGCTTAAATAGACGGTAGTGCCATTTATAAAAGAAAATTTCAACTCGATGCTAGATAAAAAAGTTTAAATTTTCTAATGCCAAATATGAAAGATCGATTTGTTTTAGTGCTAAATACGAATAATGCGCGGATGGGGATGGCCCTGCAGCATGGCCATATGACCATTAGTATCACCAGGAATATCTCGATCGGAAGAGCAAAACGCAAGGGTGTTGACGCGACTTGCACTAATCTTTAGAATATTTATCTTTATATATATGCTCCTCATTGCAGTAACTTCTGAAGTCCTTATTTCGGGGGGGGGGGGGGGGGGGGGGGGGGGGGGGGGGGGGGGGACAGCAACATCACGTTCATTTGCGATATATAAGTGCTTGTAGATAGGCCGTGTTTATTTTGAGTGCAGTGGTTTGATTAGTTCATGTAATCATGTTAATGAAGAAACAAAATCGCTTCGTCAGCTTCGGCACTGTATTTAATTTGCTGTACGCCTGTACCGTTTGTTCATACCAATCTTCAGTATGACCTCGTTGGCTCGCTGCAGTAGTGTGTGTTTGGGGATCTGTAACTCTGAAGGGATTTGCCTTTGTAATCTCTTTTAGTTGCTGTTAGTCGGTTTTTGAGAAGTGGGCTGTGGTTTGAGAGTTTTCTGTGTTTTGGTGATGTTCACTGAATGCTTTAAACTGTTTTGGTCCTTGTGATAATGCAGTGACCGGGGCATTTTTTGCCTTTAAACTCTATTAAAAAAAAGGATTTGCCTTTGCGTAATGGAGCACAGTAAAATAAACAACTGAGTGCGATTTTCATTGTAACGTTTGTTCATATATATGATATGATGAAGCTTCAGAGAATACGAATTTTGGAGGCAGATACATGGCGTACCTTAGAACTTGTGTTGCTGACATGTCTCATCGCTAGCAGAATCGCTACGCGTTGACAAATATTTCATCGGAGAGAAAGAGGATTAAACATTGGGCACTAACAAAATAATTTGAGGGTAATAATAATGAATTATATAAACAAGATGCGTTGGGCAAAAAAATATATAATATAAAAAACAAAAAGAACGACGCCTGAGAGATTCGAACTCTCGCGGGGAAACCCCATGTACTTAGCAGGCACACGCCTTAACCACTCGGCCAAAACGTCGTTTGGTGTCTGATTTTTCTTATAGATATATAACATCAAACAGTGCCGTTGGAGAATTGAAATGACAAAGGGCTTTGAACATTATTTGACATACATGTGTGATCGTCGGAATATCATAATGCCGTTGCATGTGCTGCATTCCATTGGACTGTTTTCAAGAGTAATTTGAAGACTCACAGTGCATAGTTTCATAGGCCTATGCATTTAAATTGTTGCATGTTGGTAAGAAATAAAATGCTCCCGGTGGAGTTTCAATCGGTTTCCAACGCGTGTGGATGAAATAAAATGCTCTCGATGAAGTCTCACTCTGTTTGCAATGCATTGCTAACCATGCACACTGAATTTTATCTGGATAAAACTCGTCTCGTCTTTCTCCTCATAATTCATGTCACACTCGCGTCCTCATTTTTTGCTAATGTGTTACCTTATTAAATGGAAATGAAATTCTGGGACTAGCCTAAGAAATCTTATGAATAAAAGGTTCTGCTTGATTTTTTCTTTAAACAAGCCAAAAAAAATGATGTACATTAGGCAAAGAAGAGCGCAGCTAAACTATTGCTTAAGTGTGTGCTTTAGTTGTGATTTTACTAAAGATAGAGTGGCTTGTGAAAATTACTCAAAATAACACACCAATTTCAAAAGCTAAAATACATGTATCCTTAATTACAACAAACCCATAACATCCTAAGACAATGCTTTTGACATGCACACAATAGAACAGATGATCTTTAATCCCTTGATAAAAGTATGGTCGTAAATGCTCTCCTCCTCTAGAAGCCCCTAGGTTTTTTCAAATTGGCATGCGTACACCCAGCTGTCCTCATCTCCCTCTTTCATTTTTGCCCATTTCCTTTACAAATTCGGACCACAACAGTAATATACACGCGGCGCAACCATACCCATGCGTCATCTGTGATCAACGACCAGGATCTGACGACCGAGCTCCTCCACATGCATGCATGTCCTTCCACTCCACTCCACCTGTGCCGCTGTGCGTGACCTGCCACTCCGATGCAGCGACGACATGCGTTCGTGATCACGACGCGCCGATCTCCTCCACCATCCACGCGGCCTCCGCGACACTGGGCCGGCACTCGGGCTCGGGGCTGGCGCAGTGCACGCCGACCCGGAGCAGCCTGACGGCGGCGTCCCCGCCGGCCGCGGCGATGGCGGGGTCCACGAGCTCCTGCTCGCCGCCCTCCGCCACGGTCGTGGCCGCCCAGTGCACGACGTCGGTGCCGCCGCGCGCGCTGAGGAGGTACTGCGACGGGAACCGCCCCGTGACGAGCTCCAGCAGCACGACGCCGAGGCAGTAGACGTCGGAGCGCGCCGACACGACCCCGCGCGTGGTGCCCTCGGGCGACCGGAACGCGAACATGGCCTGCGGCGCCTGCGGCGCGTTCACCAGCGGGAAGAAGCCGTAGTCCACCAGCCGGGGCTCCATCTCCGCGTCCAGGAGGATGTTGCCCGACTTGAGGTTCCCGTGCGGCGGCGGCGGCGGCGGCGCGTCGAAGTCCGCGCCATCCATGCTCACCAGCCGCCCCGCCGGGATCCCGAGCCTCTCGTGGAGGAACGCCAGCCCGCGCACCACGCCGACGGCGACCCTCAGCCGGCCCTGCCAGTCCAGGATCAGCCTGTTCGGACTCTGGTCGCCTGCCAGTCGTTATTACAGTTGATGATTAGTCACGTGATTAATTAGGTAGCTCCTAATCACGATTGATTGATTAATTAGCTGCGTTAATTAACCAACCATGCAGGATGTAGAGGAGGCTGCCGCGGGGCATGTACTCGGAGACGATGAGCTTCTCCTCCTTGCGGTAATGGTAGCCGACGGGCGGGAGCACGTTGGGGTGGTGGAGGTCGCCGAGCATGTGCACGTGCTGCTCGAACTCCTCGCGCCCGACGCGGTTCATGTCGCGGAGGCGCTTCACGGCAACGGTGACGCCGTTGCGCATGGCGGCCTTGTACGCCGACCCCAGGGTGCCGTTGCCCAGCACCTCGGCGGAGGCCTTCATCAGGTCCGGCAGGCCGAACGCGGGGATGTCCTCGTTCAGGAGGACGAACTCGCCCATCCGCCGGCCGCTGCTGCCGCCGTGGCTGGACGACCCGCCTCCGGCCACGTCCACGGCCACCATCTCCCCGGCGCGCGGCGCCGCCGTGGACTTGGTGGAGCCGGCGCCTGCGCCTGAGCCTGCGCCGGCACCGGCGGCGCCCGCCCTGCTGGCGTAGTAGTCCCACGCCTGCGCGGCGCTGTTCCTCTCGTCCTGCCGCAGCATGAGCACCATGGCGCCGGTGACGAGCAGGATGACGAGCAGGATGATGCCGATGACGACGAACACGCTGGTCTCCTTCTCCATGGCCATGTAGTCGTCCGCCGTGGGCGGCGGCATTGCGGGCGGGAGCGCGGGCCCGGCGGCCACGCACACCGCGGCGTCGCTGCCCGGCGAGCCGCACAGCCCGGGGTTCCCGGCGAACGACGACGCCTCGTAGCGCTCCGCGACGCTCTGCGGGATGGAGCCGCTGAGGCGGTTGTGGGACACGTTGAACCGCTTGAGCGACTCCGGCAGCCTGAACGGAATCGGCCCGTCGATCTGGTTGCGGTCGAGGTGGAGCTCGATGAGGCGCGGCGCGTTGGCGATCGCGTCGGCGGGCAGCGGGCCCGTGATGCGGTTGTTGTCGAGGTAGAGCTTCTTGAGCCACCGCATGTTGGCGAACACGTCGGCGGGGATCGGCCCGGAGAAGTTGTTGGAGGAGAGGTACAGCGCACGGAGGCCGCGCAGCGTGCCGAGGCTCGCCGGCAGAGGGCCGGAGAGCGCGTTGTGCTTGAGATTCACGGAGTGGAGCCGCCGGAGCTGGGCGATGGCGCCGAAGTCGAACGTGCCGGACAGGTTCATGTGCGTGAGCCGGATGCCCACGAGGCTGCCCTTGTAGCACTGCACCCCGGGCCAGGGACTCGCGGCGTCGCACGGCGGAAACGGCGACGTCGCCGACCACGCCTCCAGCCTGCCGGTCGGGTCTGTGAACGACTTCTTGAGATTTACGAGCGCCGCCCCTGCCTCCGACTCGTTGCCATTGTCGGCAGCGGCAGCGGCAGCGGCAGCGGCAGCGTCAGTGGCGGCAAGGAGGAGGAGGAAGAGAGGTGGGAGCCGGAAGGCGAGGAGGGTGACCATGACCGGGTGTGGTGGTGGTCAGAGCCTGTCCTCTAGCTTTCTTCCAGCTCTCTTCTCGGACGACGGATGATCCCTTCCCTGTCCCCCTGCCTGCCTTTCGTGGCGCTGCTTCGCCCTGGTTTTTGTCAACGCCTCTTCTGCTGCTCCAGTGGTTGCGCAGGCGGATCTGGGACTGGGACCCAAAAATAGGGTGCCCCACAGCTGAGACGGCAAGCCACCAACGGAGAAGCCCCACAGCTGAGACGGCAAGCCACCAACGGAGAAGACGATGCGATGCAAACATCAGAGGTGTTTCAGCTTCTTTCAGAAATGAGAGCAGATGTGGAACGCAATGGGACAAAGGTTGGATTACAGCAGAGGATGGCCTAAAGGGCAAAACCTCGCTTTTCTCCCTGACAGGTAAAAATGATTCCTGGTTTTGTAGACAGGACTAAATATAGTTAGGGCGCAAAATAAGCAAGGACTAAATTAGTAAGACTGAAACAGCTTCATGTTCATTGCTGCATTGCATGAATACAACATGCTACAAATCAAAATGCAGATTTAACAGTTCACCTGAGGAAGGGATGTTTACCTTTATTTATTAGGAATTATATATTCTTAGAAGAACCATTGGTAACTTAATAAGTATGTCTGCAGCAATATTATTTCGCCTTTAGAAATGAATCTTGTTCTCAAGAATTTATTGTTGTACATCAAGACAACAAAACAAAACACTACAAACACTGCTACCAATCTATGTACAAGAAAAGAGTAAACCACTTCATAAACTATCACCAATCCTCCTAACTAGCAAAAAAAATTCAACATTCAAAGCTACATTTGTCATATGTACACACATCATCAGCCTCGGCTACCTTGAGTCCAGGACAATCTAGTGTACATACTCCTGCCTTGAAAGCTTGAGTAGCTCTGCAATGAGCTCCAGGTTAAGCATCTTCGTCTCTGGTATTCGATAGTAGAACAGAAAAAGTGGAGCGCAGCACACAAGTGCATAGATCCCGCATGCTCCGCCAAGCCCGATGGTGCTCATCATCACCGGGAAGCAGTACGCTGAAAGCAGGCCCCCAAACCAGAAGGAAAGCGAACAGAAACTTACACAGGTCGCACGGGCCTTGGTTGGGAATATCTCAAGAGCAGAGAATGTTAGGTATTGGCCCCAAACCAACGACATAGGAGCAGAAGCAAATGGTTAATGCAAAGTGGAAGAGGATGGTACGCTCGAACGATCCCATATTCACCAGGGTGGACATAGACATAACGCTCAATGATAATATCAGGATAGGAGTAGTGGCCAACACAATTACCCTACAAAAAATGTTGAGTTGTATTAATAAGTAGTTTCTATCAGGAACAGGAACAAACATGTAAAGAAGAATTAACTAAAATGAATATTTACTTCAAAATCATGATCACTACATGACAAACTTGTTGCTGAATAAGCCGGCAAAGCGAAATGTTGGTAGATAATGTTGGCAAGGGATTTTTTTTTAGGATACCCAATGCAAATGAACCTAAGAAGCAGAGTGTGGAATCACAATTATAAATGTCAGAGGAGTATTGGAGGTTCAGAAATGGTACAACATCTAATGCTGCTGGTGAGGCATCAAAAGGCTATATAATGAGACCAGATGATGTATCTATGAACAGACCTTTTTCTCTTGGTCATGTGGATGCATTTCTACTAATTGTAAATCGACATTATTTTGAAATTGTAATGCTGATGGTGTCTCAGAGTTTACCTTCTTCCGCAGACATCCATCAGCAGCATTGCGGCAGTTATACAAGGGAGTATCAGCAAAGCATGAAGGGTACTTATGAGAATTGATGTTGAATGTGGAGAAAGTCCAATGTCTGAAAACAAGCTGACTCCAACCTGTTCAAGTATTTCAGGAGCACAGCGGAGAAGACCACTGATTCCTGTAGACTGTATTTTTTAGAAGAGCAAACAAGAAACAAGCAAAAAAAAAAAACGTGTCAACAGACTAACTAGCATTATATATATATAGGCTATTCAGTAGCCGGCTACAAAATAAGTTATTCTGTAGCCACCTCCATTTACTATAATTTTATATACTAATTTATGATAATGTCAATACATATTTACGATAGTTGGGTTACTATAACACATGGGGATATTTACCATAACGTTATATTAAACCACTTAGTAGGGAGTTACTATAATCTCGTAAATTAACATAGTAATTATTGTAACTCAAAGTGTCTACAGAATAAGTTATTCTACAGCTAGCTACAGGATAGTAGTTCTATATATATATATATATATACACACACACACACATACATACATACAGAACGATTGTAAACTGAACTCCATGCTGAACTGAATATAAAATCAACAATAACACAGAATCATACCTGCTGAAGGGCTTGAATTAACATGCCATAACACAAGGCATGCCTGATTCCTGGTTGAAGAAGCACCCGCCATTTAAACTTCATATCAGCTGTTTCAGATAGCCGGACTATTTGATGTCTGAATGGATGTCGCCCTGTGCTTTCCATATCACGAGGTGCAGACTGGTGAGGCGATACGAAGCCATGTATTTCTTCTTCTTCAATGTCATAATCATGTATAGACGCCATAAACTCTTGCGCAAGTACTGATGTTCCATGCCTTCTTAAATATGAAGAGCTCCCTTCAGAAGTAAAGGTATTTGTATCATTTACTTCAACACTTGCTGCCTGAGAAAGCAGAGAAGCCCGCAAACCATCTCCATTGTTAACTTCTCCAGCAGAATAAGCCTCCCTAGTCTGTTGATCACTGTTACCATCCCTGTGCTCATTCATATGTTCATGTTCTGGAAAAGAAAAACTGTTGAAGACTGGGAAGAAACTATTCCGTCTACTTCCTCCTTCTGACATATTCTCATGAATGCTTCCGCGAAAATCAACTAGGGGGTCCGAAAGCAGCCAGTAAAAAGTCCTGCGGGGCCAAGTGTGGTTAGCACTGGTTCCAGAGAAACTTTGAGCATGAGCAGTGCCAACAGCGGAGTCCGATATGATGTCCACACCTTCCACAATAACAGCTATCTCTCCTGCAGGTCTATGTGATGTCATGATGCATTTATGCTTCTTTATTTTTGACAAAAATAGAAATGACCAAGTGATTGGTTCGATTTATCAAAACAAGACAGTCTGCTAATGCATCATGTGTAATTAAAGCACCATCAACCCCCAATCATATTGACATATTATTGTCGGTACTTTATCAGCATTGCCTCACAGCCTTTAACTGTAAAACAAAACCCTCATCCGATTGTTCAATCTCTATGTTAAGTATGTAATGTCAAATGCTGCTTATGTTTACAATTTTACAGCATAAAAGTTCTAGGAAATGAATAAGAGGACTGAATTAGTTCCCATTCAGTTCTTTAATATGAAGTCATGTATTACTAGGCTACTATATTACTTACTCCCTCCATTCTAAATTATAAGACGTTTTGACTTTTTTAGATACATAACTTTTGTTATGCACCTAGATATACATTATGTCTAGATACATAGTAAAAGTAATATATCTAGAAAAGCCAAAGCGTCTTATAATTTGGGGTGGAAGGAGTACATAGTTCTATTAGTATCTTCTATGTTAGGAGGCTTTTTTGTAATGTAAGAGGTTCAATTAGCACCTCCAATGACAAGCTGAAATCAAAAGATCATGTATCTTCATTTCTCATAGTTCTGACTTCATGAACACCTGACAAAGAAAGAGGTGGACGGAACAGCACCATCACCCATTAAATGCCAGAAAAATCAGGTTCATGATCCCGCAATTCAACTGATAACAGTAATATTTCCAAAACTGCAATTTTAGTTTGTATGATCATGCTGTCAGACACTGGTTACAACTTTACATTTCTCAAGTCCCTACAATAACTGCATTTATTTACTCAGTTCCCTACTAATCAAGACCAGACTATCTTCAGATGAATAAATCTGGAAGCATTGTCAAGTGTCAACAATCTCACCTGAAACATCATGTTTCTTCCCTCTAAGCCACTGCAGAGAAACTCTGGCCTCACTAATCTTTCCATCACTTGCAAGCCACCTAGGTGACTCTGGCAAGTAGTAAACCAACTGTTATGTACCCGGATATATTTGGGGATAACTGGGGATAATTAGGCCTTAAGCTTTGCCTAGAGCTTGAGAGATTGAGGGGGACTAGAATAGTTTCATAATTCATTCCTTCCCTTCCATTGTGCCCCATGGGCTGAATATAAAGGGTACATAGGACTAACACCTCTTGTGCCTAGACAATATGGTACTATTCCTATAGATAAATAACTAAGAGAGACACTAATTAACACTAATGGGCTTAAGGCCCAACTAGGACACTTGCGCCCTACGGCGCCCCTCTTTATGCCCATGACAGACACTTGCGCCCTACGGCGCCCCTCTTTATGCCCATGACACCAACAAAGCAAAGTAGACAATGGAAGGAGCAGAGATTGCACCAATCATGATTCTCCAGTTAGGTGAAGACATTAGTGTTAACCAGAATATCAGGCAATATGAAAAGATAGTTCCTAGGAAGAACATAAACTGTGGCATAGTTCCAAGTAATCCCCTCATATTTGGAGGAGATGTTTCGGATATATAAATAGGGACACAGGTGAAAACCAACCCACTTCCTAATCCAACAATTAACCTAGCTAGAAGTACAATGTAGATGTTAGGAGACCACAGCATCAGGACACCACCCGAAAATAATACCAGAGATGAGTAAACCAGTATGGCACGCCTTCCAAGCCAATCTAATAGTGCTCCAGAGAATATTGTTATCACAATAGCCCCAAATGTTGAGGCTGCTAAAGTTATACCTTCAATAGAAGGTCCATTCAACAATTCAAATTCTTTTTCCATATGATGATTAGCTTCTGTCAGATAATTAAAATCAAGGTTAGTATGATTGTCAGATAGTTGAGATCTCTAATGGAGGTAATTAATGTATAATTACAATCAATAGAGCAAAGAAAAAAATACCTAATAATGCTGCAAAATCCCATCCAAGCAATGCATACCCAATAGAAACAACAACTGCCGAAAACACTGTTGACTTCATCTCATCAAGTACTATAGCCCTTTTGCAAACAATTATAAAACCTAGACAGTATGAAACCTGTGAGAAAACTTGTTTAAAAATAGAATTCAATCAAGTTAATTTTTTATGGCAACCAATTGAACTTCTCATCTCAGAGTTAGACAAACAGTTAAACACAAGCCAGTCTATAAACCGATCGGTCACTACACCAGTTATGTTACAACATATGAACCTCTCATTTGTTTTAAAATTAGTCGGTTAATGCATTAGCTATGTCATAAACTTATGTGCCATAATTGCTTCATTTGCTATGTTTTTTATAAGAAACTTTAGATACTTGTCCATAGTGTTCAGCTTACGTCTCACAAATGGTTACAATATTTGATTCCATCTATAGTGAAAGCATATTTAGAAGGGCAGGCCTGGTGTAGTGGTGAAAGCTGTCTCACTGAGTCATCAGGTCATGGGTTCGAAGCAGCCTCTCCGCAGATTTTGCGGGGGTGGGGGTGGGGGGGGGGGGGGGGGCTTTTGCCTCGGTTTTTCCCTTCCCAGACCCCACTCATGTGGGAGCCTCCGACACTGGGTCTGCCTTTTTTTTTATAGTGAAAGCATATTTGATTGATACTGGAAACAGGGACTGGGCTACAGGGTGGTTCCTGTGGGCCATGGACCACCCTGCACTCTGTCCTAAAAGCTCATAGGATTTAGGAATTCTAATTCTGTTTCCTAATCCACCGTGATGCTTCCGCTTCCACCTTCACAGGCATGGCTGGTCCCAGCAGCCAGTCGCCTGTGCCCCTTCCTATTCGCTGCTCCGTGCGACCTATTAGCTCCTCTGTGCGACCATCTGTGCTCCTTTGTATTCGTCCACACCCAACGGGCAACGGCTTCACATGCCGGCAGCGGCGTCGGGCGGTGAAGCACACCTGAGAAGTCAGCCCTCAGGTATGCCTCACAGCCAATCAACCTGCTTGCCTATTGCCTATGAATGAACTTTTAATTTGAAAAAAGAAAACGCTATCCTATATAGGTGCAAGAGCACAACCACCCACACAAACTGCTCCTGCAAACCAGAAATACATTTTTGCAAACTTCCTAGTGGACGGTTGAAACCTAAAGAAAATGGTGAGTATCTGTCAATCTGTGCCCAACTTCTGTCTGATCCATTCTAATGCTAATTGTATCTAGTTGTTATATGTTCACTGACTCTTGTGACTGTTCTTTACCTATTATAGGTATGTAATCTTTCAATGGTACATTAATCAATCTAGACTCATCTATTCTGTGATGTTCGTATGTCCTCTAGTTTAATCGTATTGTGTTTCGTAGTTCATATATTTGTGTTTCGACATGTTATATTTATAGCGGCTAAATTTTATTTTAAACAAGGCAATGGACCACCCAGCTACAGATCCAGGCTACGCAATTGACTGGAAAAAAGTGCTCTGAAAGGCAGCATACATGATTAAATGCACCACAAGAAGAATACTGGCATTGTTCAAATTATGTGGAAAAACATCCTGCCTTGACAGTTCAGTTATCCAATTGTGTTATAATTCAGTTAGCAGTAGACCACATTCAAGATGGAACCAGATGCAAATGAATAAACAATAAAAGAGGCATATGACACGAATGCGTCCAGGGAGCATCTGAGTGAAGTTTTTCATTGTATTACAGAGTACTCAAACTCTAAATGACTAGGTCTCCATCCAAGAATCCTCATCTCACATTTGTCAATTGTAAAATCCTTATCCCACCTCAGCTGCCATTATCCTGTGGCCACAACCCAGCACTGCCACCTCCTCTAACTTGCCACCATTACGCCACTGTACATCTCCTTCAGCTCCAGTGGCACCGCCCATCAGATCGCCTGCCCCCACTGCCACAGAACCACCTAACTTGGACACTCAATTTGCAGTGTATCATGCTCATCAATGCTTGCCAGTATCATGCAGCACCGGACCATTTCCCGCAGCAGGATGGCCCCCTGTGCCCCTTCTCAATCCATAGTCAGGGCTCTGCCCTGGTGAACCCAAACCAAAATAAAGAAGGTTCATATGCAAGTTCACATAACCCAAATACACACAAACATGAATATACCCTACATCATCATGGTGATCTCCAACTCTAAAAGCCCCCATCAATTCCAGGACACTACTGTCAAGTGCAATCGCAAACCTTCCATGTTTGCATTAGCTCTCTTGACTGAAGGGTCTGTTGATTTTAAATAAGAGATGTATTAAATTACCAGATATAGACGGCTCACATGCTTGTGTTTTCTCCAGCTATTGTTGCCTAAACAGATTATTTATACAGCTGTTAGCCAATTTCAACCCTAGAAATGAGGCTGTCACAAGGATATAGGAGCATGACTGATCCATTGCAGCACTTTGTTTTTCTGTTTGTTTATCCTTTTTGCAATGTTTAGCTCACAAAGCGCAAAGTTACAACAGGTCAACAGCTAAAATGGTCCCAACAATCAGTAAAATATCGCTGATCCAACCAACCCTGCAGAGCATTGAGGTGAAGTAATATGCAACAAACATTAGGTGAAGTAGCATTTTTTTGCATGTGAAATCGAAGACTGGTTAAAAATATCTGGAATGGGAACAACTGTGTCTATTTGTGGAAGTATGCAACCTCTCAAAAGTCAAAACAAAATGAAAATAACACTCCACGGATTAGTGGAAAGATATGGCCTTCCAATAATAGGGGTTCAATTAAAGACACTACAATTAAGTAGCATTAGTAACTATCACGAGCAACGGTAAACCAACCAAATTCAATGTTGCAATTGTATTTCAAATATCAACCATCAGCATTGTCCACAAGGAATGCTCTGAACTATCTCCCATCTCTTTAAAACAATAGTTACCTGATCTTTACAGAAATCAACTCGATAATACGACCCCACATTCAAACAGAACTTACCAACAAAAGTAAAATCAAATATCCCGCCAAAAAATCATATCTGTTCTCTTCATTGGACACTATTAGTGGCTAGTAAATATATAGTACATTGTAAATAAGTAAATAGAACTTTTTATATTTTATTAAGGTTGAGTATTTTTCTATTGAAGGTAGAAGCCATAACATATACCAATTTCACAAACTCTTTACGATTTTGATGTGAGTTGCCCTCCAACAACTTCTTCAATTAGATCTCCAAACATCACAATCATGGGGATAGCTCTTCAAAGTGCACACAAGATATAAAGTATTGAAAGGTGGAAGTATATAAAATGGTTTTTAATGAAATAGCTCTCCAAATGAGAATTCAGAAAGTAAGTTAAAGACTATGCTCTAAGAGCATCCGTAACGGGCGTTTCCATCCTAGATCCACACATTAAATGCATGTACATGGCCTGGTTCCATACACCTTGTAGCCAAATCCATGAAGAAGTTGCTTTTATTCGTAGGACCCACTCTCATCCTCCTCTCTCTCTCTCTTATACCGCCATAGAAGGAAGGCGCTACCATCCTCCTCCTATTGCAGATGGGTTCAAGGCTAGCCCGATGCACGAAGGCTTTGTGGCTCTAAGGACAGGCAAGAGATGCGGCTCTCTCCGATGTCGGTGCCCCCGTCCTAGCCGCTGCGACCTCTGAGCACAAGCAACTGGAGGTGGCGTCTCAGGTGGAATGGGGGCATCACACGAGAAATATGGGGCCAAAGCAGGCGGATGGTTGGAGCGAGCACTGCTTGAAGCGACATGGGGAAAAGAAGGTGGTGGTGGGTCGGCTGGAGCGGTCGAATTGGGAGGAAAGTGGATCGCATAAATATGAGAAAAGAATGGCGGGTCCAGTTATGATACACATGTCCGTTTCTAGACATTTGGGATGAACCTCAGATGACATCTTATTAGACACGTAACGTCGTCATAAGACACATTTAAAAGAACATCTTGTCTCCATACACTGCTGGTGCCCTCCACCCCTTTATGTCTATGGTCACAGACTAACAGCATTGGAATTTTATCCCAAATAACTATCGGTGGCCTATTGATGCGGTTCGTACACAAAGGTGTACCACACCACCATCCCACCACATCACACTGTCGTCGCCCATCGTCACGTGAAACGCATGTTCTGGTGTCCTGTTTGTTGCTTTGTTTAAGGGCGAAATAATCTGCTGCGGCACTGCTTTTTTTTATTGAAAAAAAACAGTAGTATATGTGGGACGCCAAGAATAGAGCATTAATGGTACCAGTATAATGCTCATGCTAACGTTACGGCTTTATCTTGATGATGCACGTGAAATAATCAAACAATGAACTTTTTTCATAGTTCAACTTTTCCACAATAGTATATTGTTCGTGCTAACGCTATGATGACGTTTAAAAAAAATAAATCATAAAACTAAAATAAATCATAAAACAAAAAAAAATCAACTAATAAAAGAAACATGAATTCACAGTCTCGCAGAGATTAGTCATTTCACACATAAAAAAATAGACAAGCCCACACAGCACTACTAAGACGGGTCTTAAAGTTCATAAACCATGGGTCTATATATTATTCTATAAACAATAGTTTATGGCCGGGACAGGGCTTTCTCCGTGGTGCGCTGACACTCCACTCTGCCAGGCGTCCTTCAAATAGAAACCCTTATCATCAGACATATTGGCCCCTGCAAAAATGTAAATAGGCAAAAGGTTGTGAGAGACAAACTTGACAACCTGTTCCACAAATATTCTTATTCACAACAATAATGCAAACAGAGAACACAAGCACACCGAAATTAGTTGAAGCAGAATGATTGTTAGAAGCATGTTGAATATATAAAACGTATCTCTACTATAATGGAACTACACATTCTCTATGAAAGACTTGTTAACGGAGGCCGCACATAATCACATGCAGCCATACTAGAATGTCAGCAAGGAACAAATTTATCAAGGTACTCTAGAGATCTAGTTTATACTGTTTTACGATTATGCAAGCAACAGTTACATATCTAACTGAGATTACCCAACAAAGCTTAAGCTCAGTAGGAACATTGGTAATTTGCGATGCCTAAATTCTACAATACTACTTTCCATATATCCCATAAAAAGAAATCAGGTTCCATTTTCTGAAAGCTGACATTAAGATGCATGCAATGCTGTCTAGACCAAAAAAATTGTCATTGTGGCTTGTACGCATTTTTAAGCATTCTAATCATTCTGGGAAACAAAATCGAAGGATGGTGATCTTGTTGCACATCAATTTAAAGCCTTTCGGTACGAATAAGCAAAAATATACCAAATTGAATTGTTACCCTAAAAGTATTCATAGCCACCGGCTAACAATTTTTTTCAAAATCATTGAAAAGAACATTGTCCAACTAATAGCTAAGAGGAAATTACAATGGCTCAAAATAAGCCTATTACCAAATAAATGTCTACCATTTCTAGGAAAAAAGCCAACTGTATCCTTGCTTTTCTAGACCAACTGCAAAAAAACAAACACACATCAGCTCATATGACTGGTATACTTCTTGAACAAACCACTACAAATACAGTTTCAAGAAGAATAGTTTTGATCGGTTTCTATATGTATGTCCACAATAAAAAAACTTACAGTGCCTACATTTCTACTAATTTACACAGGTCACACTGGCAATTTAATTGTAGCATAATCTAATTCCAGTTTCAGAAAAAAATCATAAACATTATTTTTTTATCAACAAAAGTTGCCTTCTTCGTGCAACTCATAATAAGAGAAAAATGTCAGCGATCAAGAGTGAGACAGGAGTCATAACTTTGGTCAGATATAGTCACCTAGCAGCTAATCCTAAATCACACATTACATATTTCTTTGAACCTACTACATGATAATCACCTTGTAGGAAATGCTTGTAGTATGCATTCTAGTGCAGGTGATGTATAGCATGCTGCAAAATCATCATAAATCTGAATTGAGCATCTAAAATCTATCGGACACAATCAGTAACAGTATAGAGATTGTTTGATTCAATTTTCGGTGCTGCTTGCCTCCAGTAAGGACTAAACTCAAATACAATTTTACACAGCTAGAAACAAACACATGAGAACATTGGTCAGTACCTCACTCCGAAGCTCCTCATGGACTTTGTGGCCATTAGCCGCCTCCACATCCAGCTTTGCAGTCGCTTCCTAACAGGCCTCAAAACTAATTGAAACACCAAAATTTGGCATGTTATGCATAACCGAGCTCTCCAATTTAGAAAGTAATGGAAATTAACTTATTCCAAATGAAACTAATGAGATAACACAACACCTGCATGTCAAGATTGAGCTCACTATTTCTCTTTGTAACTTTTAAAATTTATATATAATATACATATAATCCTTCCGGGATTACCCCTCCTTGTTTCTACAAAAAATTCCATGTGTGGTCATATCCATGCAACTGAAATTGCTAGTCAATTTAAATTGCTATTTTGCTTTTAGAATATAAATTGCTCTAGTTATCAATCTTTGATCCAGGCTATTGCACTATCAGAGCAAAACATTAAAAGCAGAAAATAAAAGTCACAATTTTTTCATGAGGAAATATACTTCAAAGATGATGAGATGATAATAAGCAAACTCACCAACAGCAGCGGGGCACAGCAGCACCCTCGAGTCTCCTCTACAGCGAGCAATCAGAGACGGTAGCAGTCAGAGTGGGGGCGGTCAGCAGCAAGGCCTCACGAGGGGCACACGACGTCCTGAATCGCGCAGGCCGAGTCGGTGGGCGACCTCACGCTGCTTGCCCACGGGGAAGCCGCATCTCTCCATCCAACGGACGCCTGCCCAGATCTGCCAGGGACCACGCCGGTGCGCCGTCCTCCCGGATCTAGGAAGGCTGGTGGAGTTCGCCGAGGCGACAGGCGCGGATCACCAACCGTGGACGTCGTCCTATCATGCTGACCTGTCGCCGCGCGTCCTGTCGGGTGTCCCATAGCCTGGCGCCGCCGAGTGTTCGAGCCTGAGGTGGCCGTGGCGACGCGGGCGTGCGAGCAGGCTAGGGGCGGACTCCGGCAGAGGACGGAGGCGCGAGAGGGACCGGTGGCCGTGGGGGCGCGCCGACGGCCAACGCAGTCGCGAGTGGAGGGCGGGCAGGGCCTAGCCAACGGCGCAGAACTGGATCCGGTGCTGGTGCCTACGCACGTGATCCCTCGCCATCGGAGAGACGCGCTGGGCTCCAGGGCGTGGTTGGGGGTCAGGAGTGGTGTGTTTGATTTTTTTTCCGTCGGCGTAGGCTTCTGTGGTCGCGACGTGCGTGGGGGCGCAGCTTCGATCCGTGCGTGGGATGGAGGGTGCGGGTGTGAGAACTGAGAAGGCGGGGCGAGAAGCCTGGCATCCCACATTGAATTGTGGCCATCGAATTTGGTTTATATATTTTATTAGTCCTTAATTTTAATGGAGACGAGTTTCTGTGTGTATTTTTCTGGGTGTACAATGGTAGGCTCTCAGGTGAGACGTAGTATAATTTTGATTGGTCTATTATTATAGTAGAGATGTCCGTCGAAATATACAATAGGTGAGGTGTCCGTCGAAATGTCCATTATAGTAGAGATTGCCATCACCACTTGGTTCCTGAGTTGAATGGTTGAATGCTTGGACGATATAAAATGGACGGATATGGTACGTCCTTGATTGATTTTGTGATTTTTGTTCATGTGTGTGTGTCACAGACTTCCTGTTATGCATGGTTTGCACCGCATCACATGATGCATATATGCATTCGAATAGCTAGTAGCTAGCTAGTAGGCTGCCTAGCCTAGTGGCGGCTAGCTAGCTAGCTAACCGCAGCGCGGCATGGCGACGTTGCAGGCGGCGAAGAGCTTCGCCGCGTTGGGGCTGCGGATGTAGCTCCCGTAGTTGGGGCTACGCGCGTACCCGCACAGGCACCCCTGCTGCGCCCGCAGCTGCGCGCAGCACGCCGGCGGCACCGCCCCGCCGAACAGCGCCGGCCCCGCGCACGGCGTCAGCAGCGCCGGGTTGCACGGGTTCGCGGCCTCCGTCGTCGTCGTCGTCGTCATAGCCACCGCGGCGGCCAGCAGGAACAGGAGGGCCACGGCGGCGCGCGCCGCGGCTGCAGACGGCTTCGTCATCATCTCCGTCTCAGACTCTCTCGAGAGAGCTTGGTGTTGATCGAGCGATGTGCAGTGCGTGGTGCGATCGACGCCGGCGTGTCCTGTCTTCCTGGTCGCGCTGAGGGGGCACTACTATTTGTAGCGGCCGCGGGCGCCTGCCGCGGTTGGTGAAAGAGGCGCGCTCTGCGCCCGCGCGCACGACGCGGTGTGCCGGTGCTAGCTTGTGGGGTTGCGTGGAGCTGAGCGAGGCGGCCAGGGATCGGAGGTGCCGTGCATGGCGGGTACGTGTCGACGATGACGCCTCGGCGAGCTCGGTGCGCGGTGGATCCACACCACCAGACGACGATCGATAGATGCATGCGTCCGGGGCTCCGGGCGGTGCGTACCGTGTGTGCGTGAGCGCGCGCGTCAACAGCGGCGGGCATCATCGCGGCACCTGGGAGTTGTGAAACGCATTGAATTGGGGGAAGAAGCTGATCTATATCTATTATATATTATCTATATAATAATAAAGAGACAAAATTTCAACCCATTTTTGGTCCGTCTATTTTTTTTTTGTCCATCTCACACTACGTGAAAAACAGCTTGTAGTAACGGGACTTTTTTTTAGGGACGGCTGGCATTGGAGCCACCCCTACAGTGACGTATTCGAACTCCAGAACAACAGCCGCCTCTACAAATGGCACAGTAGGGGTGGCTGGTAATACAAGCCGGCCCTATAAATGCGTCGATTTGTAGGGGCGGCTGGTATTACGAACCGCCCCTGCTACCAGCAAGCCACGTCGCCCCCAATTCACCCCAAATAAATGGATGCCTTCCCTTCGCGAAAAAGGGCTCCCTCCCACGCCCCGCCTCCCCTCCTGCTCGTCTCGCTCACGCTCCTCTCGCGGCGCGCCGCCTCCGCCGCTCGCGTCCCGTCCCCTCCCCTGCCCGCGCCTCCCCTCCCTCTCCCTCTCCTTCTCCCTCTCTACCTCTCTCTCTCAACGTGGTGGCGCACCGGCCAGGCCCCGGCGCAGGCACCTCCACGTGCGCACGGCCTGGGCGGCGGCGCCGCAGCCGCGCCAACGGGCCCGGTGGTGGCCGCCTCCTGCCACAACGCGGCGCCCGCGAGCCCCGCCGCTAGCCGTGGCGCGTGGCTGCCCCCCGGCGCTGCCTGCTCCCTGCGGTCCTCGCAGCGACTCAGATCTGGTCAAGTTAGTTGTATGGTGATGTATGGTGAGCCCGTGTTTTCTGGTCAAGTTAGTTGTATGGTGATGTATGGTGAGCCCGCGAGCCCGTGTTTTCTTCTTCGATTCCTCCCTTTTCCTCCATCGATCTGGTCAAGTTAGTTGTATGGTGATGTAATCTGACTGTGGTTTCGTATTTTTCCACTGAATTGTTCTGTATTTTCGATTTCCCTTTGGATGTGTAGCTCTGATTTCGTTGTTGTTCTATCTCTGCAGGTAGTAGTTTGTTAATCTGTGACCTAATGCCTATGTATGTTCACTGCAAAGCTAGGATAAGAAGTCTAACTATCTTTGGAACTGCAAAGACTATCTCGACTCGGTGAAGACTTTCTTCAGAAATCAATCTATTAACTTATTTTCTGAGGCTAGTAGATCACTTTACTGATTTTGTTCTGGCACATGGGAATAGGCATCTAGGATAATATTAGCAACTGATGATGATCATCCAGGTCAGGCTCTGGCCGAGGAACTTGCTCATCGACTTGGTAAAGAAAGGTTTGTGCATCAGCATTCTTTAACTATTGTGAAATAAAATGTTATGTGACCATTCATTTTTTTCATTTCCTTTTTCCCATTTGATTTGATGCAATCAGATGTTGGAGAGTCAAGTGGCCAAAGAAGAATGATACAGATACTTGCAAGGATGCAAATGAGGTTTGTTATGGAATGCATGGGTTCATTTGACATATTCTTGAAATCAGTTCTTGAAACTTGGGTAGTCTTTTGTCATTATGTAATCAGCCCTTGTAACACCTTTTTTTTGACCTACAGGTACTGATGTTTTTAGGTCCGCAAGCATTGAGAAAGGTTATAGAAGATGCAGAACTGTATCCTATAAGAGGCCTTTTTTCATTCAAAGATTTCTTTCCAGAGATTGATAATTACTTTCTTGGAATACATGGTGATGAGCTTGGTATTCATACTGGATGGAAATTTTTGGATGATCTTTACAAGGTAAAAAAAGTTTTATTGCATTATTCAATATTCCTTAGTTCATTGGTGAAGGTGGGTTCTCAAGAAGAGTTAGCTTTCTTTATTATAACAGTATGCTTTTGTGTGCCTCATCACAGGTACTTTGCTCACAGAAGTTGAATTTGGCAATCTGTTTTCTTTGTTTACCATATGATACTATTTCATTCAATTTACTGTCAATGTGGGTGGAAATTTGTTCTGTGCTCGATGGAAAACAAGGCAAGCCATTGTAGTATTTGATTGATGTCAGTTAATTAACTAAACGTCATTGGACACTTCCAAACAGTTTTGTCTTTGGTGTTTAGGTAAAGGAGAATGCTAGGAAACTCTTAGAGAAGCACATTGAGAAACCATTCTTTGATGCTAGGTAAGTCAGTCTGCAATTGGTGTTTGAATTTGTCTTATTAGTGATCCCTAAAGAGAATATCTTTTAGTGGACCGTTAGTATTTCACTGTGTTTATTTGGTTATAAGATGGTAAAGTTTAGTTGGTTAAGCAATACTTGTTTTGATGGAACAAAATGCATTTAATATCAGCCTAGAGAACACAATTTGTTGTCTTTTAATGTTACTGTCACTAATTCATGTATTTTTTATGTATCATATTCGTTTCCTGTCTACAGAAACAATGATATGCTGCTGCTTAATGAAATCATGTCAAGTGAATAGCAATAAAATGCTTGTCTTCTTATTTTTTCTATTTTTATGAACTTGAAAACTGTATTTGTTTTATAGCACCCAATGAAAACTACAGTTTTCTTTCTGTTGTTGAAAACTACAGTTTTTATTGGAATGCTCATTTAGACATTATCATTAGGGTGAAACAAAACAAAATTAAGAAAGACAAAATTTGGAAAGCATGATGGAAACAACACGGGTAATTAACTAATAATAGCACTATTGCCCGCATTGCCCAGTTTGTAGCAAGGACATGGGGTATTCGTAAGCTGTGTCGTAGGATTCAAATGGTGAGATGTTGTGTGAATATAACTCTTTGCCTACTGCCTAGCTTATAACAAGTGGAAATGAGTTTGAGCTCATTTTTTGCAATGCCATGCCTTCAATTGGTATTGAATCTCTGCCTGGTTGCTTGAGTTATTTCTACTGAATGTAGCCGAATGTGGTTCCAGTTCTGAACCTGCAAATTGTCTGTGCAAATCATGCCTTAAGATGCTGCATTATGCAATATTAGTGTTTCTCTGTACATTTTTTTGGTAGCTGTCTTCCTTTTTGAATAACTTTTACCTGCTTGCAAGGCTCAAGGAAAGCCAGCGCTCCCTTGGGGAAGCTACTGCTGATGCCGAACTTCCCAAGAGGTGGTGCCTACTCGAGCTATTTTTGGGCCTAATTTTCAGTGATATTGTTTTTTCTTTCTCTATTGATTCATCTCTTCCCTAATTTGCAGTGCTTCGGATAGAATCAAAGCAATGGGCCAAGTTTTATCAAAATCAAGGGATCTATTGTACGATTGCAAGGAAATTACCGTGCGTTTGAGAGCAATGCTTCAGTCAGCAGATGAGCAGGTCCGGAGCTTGAAGAAGCAGAGCACCTTCCTTAGCCAACTGGCAGCTAAGACAATCCCAAATGGCATCCATTGTCTTTCCATGCGCTTAACAATTGATTATTACCTTCTGTCTCCAGAGAAAAGAAAGTTCCCCAATAGTGAGAACTTGGAAAATCCTGATCTTTACCATTATGCTCTTTTCTCGGACAATGTTTTGGCAGCATCAGTTGTGGTCAACTGTAGGGGCGGTTGATACAGTAGCCGCCCCTACAAATCGATTTGTAGGGGCGGCTACAGTATCAACCGCCTCTACAAATCGATTTGTAGGGGCGGCTGATAACACCAGCCGCCCCTACAAATCGATTTGTAAGGGCGGTCTGGGAACCGCCCCTACAAATGCTTGATTTGTAGAGACGGTATGATAGGGGCGGCTGGCCGAGCCGCCTCTATAAACTAACGCCAGGCGCCCCTACAAATGCTTTTTGTAGTAGTGTCACTCTAACTACCGGACAATGGATAGTTTCTTCTGTCCGAACTTATATATATAACCCGTGTTTATATATGGCCAATGGCCCGGCCCGGCCTGGCATGTCGTGCCTTCCGGGCCGTGCCGAGGCGGGCACCATGCTTGACCTACGGCCCAGGCACGGTCTGCTGGGCCGATTTTTGGGCCAGGCTGGCCCGATAAGCACGGCCTGTCAGGGAGGCCGGGCCAGCCCAAGGCCCGCTTCAGCAGACGATGAGGTCGAGGGGGCTGCCGGCCGCGTCGGCGGCATCAGAGAGAGGAAAGGGAAGAAGAGGAGGGCAGTAGGGGCGAGGGGCAGCACGGGAGTGTGGTGGCGGCGGTGGTGAATGGAGTCATGGAGGAGGCCTCGAGGCAGATCCGCAGCGTCAATGCCCATGGCAAGCTCAAGCTTGTTCATCTCATTCCAGTAAGAAAAATCGAAAAAAACAACAACAATCACAGGGCTGTAGATCTCATGGATCAATCACAAGTCCACAACACCACAAAAGAAATCGAAAAATAGAGGAATCGGATAAAAGTCATGCATTCACACAAATCAGAGAAAAGGGAGAGGGAGCTCGGAGGAGAGGCACGCTGCCTGCGCCCAGATCCATGGGGGAGGAGGCCGCTGTGTCGCCTCCTGCGCGCAAATCCGAGGTGGAGGAGGCCTCTGCGCCGCCCCTACGCATGGATCCGAGGGGGAGGAGGACTCTATGCTGCCCCTGCGCGTGGATCCGTGGGGAGGAGGCCGCCCTGCGAGGAAGAAGGGAGGACGCCGTGGGAAGAGGCCGCCGCGCTGCGCCACCGTGCGTGCGGTTCTGAGGGGAGGGGCCATCGCTGCGCCCTGAGCTCGGTTCTAAGGGAGAGCGGAGAGGCCGAGAGGGAGAGCGGAGCGGGGATGGGCGATGGTTGCGTGGGGGCATGGGGCCAAATGAGGAGGAGGGGGAGGCGACAGGCTGGGCCACCGGCTCTATAGCAGGCCATGCCGTGCCGGCCCACGTGCCTGGGGTAAGGCCCAGGCACGGCCTGCTCCTCTGGGTCGTGCCAGCCCGGGCCCGCTAGCCGCCGGGCCGAGCCGGCGGGCTCGGGCTACATGGCCAACTATGCCCGTGCTCATACGAGTTAGAATAACTCTTGTCTAGCGCGATACGGAGTTCGATTCCAAAACGTATTAGGTCGTGTATGTGACACGAACTCATATGCCCTATGCTCGTACAGAGTTAGAAGAACTCACCTGCGTCTAGCCATGTTCGATACTGAATCCGATATATATATATATATAGGAGAGAGAGAGGGAGAGTATATTCAGTAGCATGCTATAAAATAAGTTATTCTGTAGCCACCTCCATTTACGATAATTTTATATACTAATTTACGGTAATATCAATACATATTTATGATAGTTGGGTTACTATAACACATGGGGATATTTAACATAACGTTATAGTAAACCACTTAGTAAGGAGTTACTATAATCTCGTAAATTAATATAGTAATTATCGTAACTCAAAGTGGCTACAGAATAAGTTATTTTGTAGCCAGCTACAGGGTAGTAGTTATATATATACATATACACACACAACCAATAGACACTACCGGATTCAGCTTCTTTGCCGAGTGCCTCAGGCACTCGGCAAAGGTCGATATACATTCGGCAAAGCCTTTGCCGAGTGTACTCGGCAAAGGATGCTCGGTAGATAGTTTATCGGCAAAGACCTCTTTGCCGAGTGCACTTTATCGGGCCCTCGGCAAAGCCTTTGCCGAGTACTAATCCGACACTCAGCAAAGAAAAGTCACCATGACGGCGAGCGCCACCGTGACGGCGGGTTTACCGAGTGCCACCGGCAAGACACTCAGCAAAAGTAGCCTATTTGCCGAGTGTCCTGTCAAGACACTCGGCAAATACGCGACCTTTGCCGAGTGCCTGGCCCGTGGCACTCGGCAAATCTGTGATGTTTGCCAAGTGCAATGGCCTTTGCACTCGGCAAAACATGTTCCCAGGTAGTCACTTTGCCGAGTGTCATGGCCATTGCACTCAGCAAAGTGGCTGAAAACAACCTTTTTTATTTATTTTTTACATCCCATCCAAACAAATAGAAGATATATATAACAAACATCACATATATATCATCAACAACACATATATATATCACTAACACCACATATATATCATAAACGTCACATATATATCACAAACGTCATATGTCTCACAATATATCACAAATAAGTTCACAAGTAATTCAAGTGCTCCATCAAAATGAACAAAATGAACAAACGTCACATATAAATAACACCACATATATATCAAAATGAACAAGGCCCATTATAACAGCACAGGCCACATAACATGACATTCAAATCCAGATTATTAACAGCCCAACTCAATCACAAAATGAACAAGAATATTACAAACCATAAGTGCACCAGAATATTAAAACACAGCTCAAAAAAATCTGTAGCTCCCATGTTGCTCGCTTTACTCCTTGCTTTAACCTGCAAATGAACCAAACAGCACAAAAGAAAATAAGTAGCCAGTAATGAACTAAAAGAAAATAAGTACCACGTAATGAGCTTAAATAGATCTAACAATACCTAGGCTAACAAAAGCTCTAATTAGCATTTGAAAATCCACTAAGCTCCAAAACTATAAACTGCTAGCTCTTGAAACCAAACTGCAAGTACATGCAAAGCCATTTTAACTATTTCGTTCTGCCTTCACTGAAAAGCATGTACTGAAACTGAGGTAATTTTGCAATTACAGAGACAAGCTAACTACCGACACAACCTGAGAAGCACAAGAACTGATGGACCAACACAACCTGAGAAGCACAAGACTTGCACCTGTCCTCACCGAGTTCCAAAACCCAAATCCAAGCAAAGGAAATAAAATAAGTTTCTGAACAGGCCATTTGACATTGCTAACAACCTTGCAAGTGAATCATACATATTCGAATCAGATTGTTATATGGCAATAAAATAAGTTTAAATTTACCAAATGCAAGCAGTCAGTTCTTACTACTGACTTTATAGTTTACAGTCCTATCAATAACGTCTACTTTCAATGCAATTCAGAGGCAAGGATAATGCTTGTTTAGTTCACAGTTTGAGGAGATATCAGTCAGGATTTGCTGTCTTTGCAAACCTTGAAGGATTTTATAAAATGTACTCAGATCATGAAATCTATTCTTTATAATATTCAGGATGTAGCTAGCGACATTTCCTCATTTACAAATTGTGATGAAATTGATTATTATAGAGAAAGCTACTTTCATGGAGAGGCACGATCAAAATTATTTGGTACTCAACCAAAGTCTACACCCATTGAAAATATTATTTAAGATAATTGTCATGATCATACCAAAATACAGAAAAAAAAAATCAAATCTGAATCCATAGAAAGACAAGGCAAGTTGACCCAAAATCATTTGAGAAATAACATTTAGTCTGATAATTGCTGGAACTAGTAATACCTGGACACTATTTCAGCACCATGTGCATTGCTGTAGAATCTGTGCTGTATGCTGATGAAGTCAACCCACAAGAGTAAAGCGACGACCACATCCGAAGGCCTCATCTAACTGCACAAGAGAACTTACAAATTATAGTATAGCTATTGCTGATTGTTGTTGCTGAAAAGAAAAGAAAAGAAAAGAGCAAAGCACTAAGCTTCTAAATCAAATAGAACAGAAATAAAAAATAAAAAGCATTCCCTACATGCAGAGTTATTTATGCAGAGTTATTTAGACAGGTATGCTAAATAAGAGAATGAGCAGCAGGCCATATTGCACATATGGTTAGGAAGTGCTTTTTTACTAGCATAAGAGACGTATGCACCATTGGAACAAACATGACATTTCAATTTTGGTACAAACAATAATACTGCTTTAGTAAAGTTTTTTAAATTGCGTAAAGTTTCAATAAGCAGTAAGACTTAAATACATGTTTCGCTTATGATAACATGCTGATCTTGTGAGTATCCTGGGCTTGATAAAGAAACACCAAACTACTCGAAAACCAGCCCTGAAATTCACAATCTCTGTCAGCACAGCATTGACTGCAACCTAATTTTGGACTGGAATAGTCAAGTTGCTTAATTAGAAATCCTATGAGCATACAGTATTGCATCACAAACAAGGAAAATCAGGTCTAATGTCTGAGCATTCAGTATTCACCTTCCCCTTCCACTAATCGCGCAGACACATCAATAGGGTTCTAGAAAAGTAGCTGCATCTTCCACCGTCCCAATAGAATAGAGTTTCACTGAGATCTCGGGTTCTAGAAAGGGGGGGGGGGGGGGGGGGCGGTAATTAGAGGCAAATAGAGCATCACAGATCGCCATTACCTTTGGGGAGGAATTGGGGGATGGAGGTGAGGGCGCCACCTAGAGCGGAGGCTGGGGAGGACCCATCAAGCACGAGGTTGGCCTCCATCCTCACGGCCTCCTCAGGCTGCGAATCCGCCGAACGGAGGAGAGGGCGGCGCCGCGGTGGATTTGGGTTGGGAAAAACCGGAGGAGGCTGCCGTCTTCTGGATCAAAGCCGCCGTCCATGGATCCAAGCCGCCCGGTCACGGATCGACGCAGATTGACATCGTCCAGGCAGTGGGGAGAGATGTCCGCCCCACGGCCTCGCCTCGCCGGTGCGCGGGCACCTCGGCCGCTTCTGCCGCCGTCGCCGCCGCCTGGAGGGTCGCAGGCAGAGAAGAGGAGACGAGGGAGACAACTGTGGACGGTGTGCGTGGGCCGGCTGGGCCGGCCGGGTTAAATCCCCTTTGCCGAGTGCTACCGGGTCTGACACTCTGCAAAGTATTTTTTTATTTTTTTTAATTCTCTGCCGAGTGCCACCTCGTCTGACACTCGGCAAAGAGTTTTTTTTTTAAAAAAAATTCTTTGCCGAGTGTCCCCGATCTGACACTCGGCAAAGTATTTTTTTATTTTTTTTTAATTCTTTGCCAAGTGCCACCCGGCCTGGCACTTTGGCAAAGAGGTTTTTTTTTAAAAAAAAAATAAAATTCTTTGCCGAGTGCCCCGAGCGACAAACGCAGACACTCGGCAAACCGTTTTTACTTTTTTTCTTCCTGCCCCCAAACTTTTTCTGTAGTCCTCATACAATACCTGGTACTCCATGTTCCAATGTGGCACATTTCTCGGACTTTTTCTATATTTCTTTAATTTATTTTATTTAATTGAATTTTCTTAGATAATTCAAATTATAACTGCTAGTCATTCGAATAATGAAAAAATGAATGGGAAATGATATTTATGTATTTAGTATAATGTGAGGCCGTATCCAGGAACATACCACCAATTTCGAACATCTTGTTCACGAAACATGACCACGAACTTACGGTCGAGTTGTTTTTAAATTCTATAAAAAGCAAACGAAGACCGAAAATCTTGAAACTTATCGAGATGTCATGATATCATATGTGGAGGTTGTGATAAAAAATTGAGGAGGTTTCGCACTAGTTTGTTACGTACGATGCTTACCACCTCGTCGGCCTCTTCACGAAATCATGAAACTTCTTCGGAGATTCTTCGGTTTGCAAGCATCGTACGTGACAACTTGCGCGAAACCTTCTTAAATTTTTATCACAGCCTCCACATATGATATCATGACATCTTGATAAGTTTTATGATTTTCGGACTTCGTTTGCTTTTTATAGAATTTAAAAACAACTCGACCGCAAGTTCGTGGTCATGTTTCATGAACAAGATGTTCGAAATTGGTGGTCTGTTCCTGGATACGGCCTCACATTATACTGAATAACATGAATATCATTTTTTCATTCATTTTTTTCATTATTCGAATGACTAGCAGTTAAAATTTGAATTATCCAAGAAAATTCAATTAAATAAAATAAATTAAAGAAATATAGAAAAAGTCCAAGAAATGTGCCACATTGGAACATGGAGTACCAGGTATTGTATAAGGGCTGCAGAAAAAGTTTGGAGGTCAAAAATGAAAAAATATGGTTTGCCGAGTGTCAAAAAATGACACTCGGCAAATCACCGCTTTACCGAGTGTCGGGAGAAGACACTCGGCAAAGGGTTAACGGCGGCTGCCGCCCGTTAACGGCGGCAGCCCTTTGCCGAGTGTTCTGGTTTGCCGAGTGCCCGGCAAACCTGGTCTTTGCCGAGTGTTATTGTTTGCCGAGTGCTCGGCACTCGGCAAACCACCTCTTTGCCGAGTGCCAGTTGTTTGCCGAGTGCTTTCTCTCTGGCACTCGGCAAATAACCTCTTAGCCGAGCGCCCGATAAAAAGCACTCGATAAAGTCTGGGACACTCGACAAAGAAACCGTCTTCGGTAGTGAGATGGCTCAATTAGAGATATTCCATAGCATAATATACCCAATAAAATGTCCAAACGGTGTAGCTATCTCTAAGTCGAAACTACTCTGCAGGATGCAGCCGGTACATGGCATACCCCTAGCCGGAAGCACGGAACTAAACCGGCGGCAGTGGGCGGCTCATGCAACGGATGCACAAGAGCCTCCGGCGGTTCTTTTGCCGGCCTTTCTGTGGCACTATTTGGACCTACACACCATGCACGTCGCGTGCGAGGCGAGCCACGTGTCGATGACTCGATGCAGGCATGTAGCCGACGTGGAACCCGTGTGAGCATGCCGGGATCGGAGCCGCCGCGACGCCTCCCCATCTTCTCATGTTTCATCCCCTCGAGGCACACAGCGCACTGCACGGCCTCGCCGAGCGCGGACACGGCTGCGTTGTAGCCTTGTAGGGGAGCACTGGTGCAACCGCAGCGCGCGATGGCCGTGCCGAGAGCACGCCTCGGCAGCAGGCCGAACGAACGCCGGCGCGTCCGGGGCGATGGTCGCGGCCGAGAGCCCGCCGCGGCGGCAGGCCGAACGGACGCCAACGTGACCACGGCGAACGAGGAGAGTACGAGCGGCGCACGAGAGCCCAAACAGGAGCGCGCAATGCACGATAAGCGTGATCCACATGTACCTGATGAACGCGGCCAGGATGACGAGGAATATATAGCAGCAGCGGGTAAGGCGGGAGCACCAGCGCGGCCACGGCTTCGCCTAAGACCTGCAAACGCCACGGGTATTCAGCTACCGATCGACTTACCGACGGCGACATCTCTATTGGGCTCTTGCTCGGCCGTTTTTAACTTGGCTCCGAGTACGTTTTGGTTTACCTTCTGATTGGGATTTTTTTCACTCAGCTCCGAATATCTTCTGTTTTTTTCGTTGCTATTTTCTGGAGTACGTTTCAATTTTTGTTGTGACCGTTTTCTACTCGGCTTCGAGTACGTTCAGAATTTTTTTCTCGTGACTGATGTGTTTTATGGTTGTCTCCACCTGTTTTTTTAGGTTCTAATAAATATAATAAGTGTAATAAAAACAAAGAATAAATAGGAGACCATAGCCGTTTTAACCTTTGACTCCGTAAGAAAAAAAAGAATTTTTATCAGTAAGTTAATTCGAGTACATGATCCATATGTAACTCAGATTCATGTCCCGTGCTAATATGAGTTGAACAACTCACTTACGTCTAACAATGATACAATGTCTTATTCCAATACGTATTGAATCCCGTTGCAACGCATGGGTACGTTTGCTAGTATCTAATAATAAGGCAAAATTTTAGCCCATTTTTTTGTTCGTCCATTTTTTAATCTGTCTTCCTCTAACTACCGGACAATGGAGAGTTTCTTTCTTCCAGACTTATATATAACCCGTGCTCATATGGAGTTCTATTCCAAAATGTATTGGATCATGTCCTTCTTACCTCAAATCTTAAATATGACACGGACTCATGAGCATGATTTACGAGTTAGAATAATTCTAGTCTAGCAATGGTACGGGATTCAATTCTATTGAGACTCAAATTTGGTTAGGGTAATATTTTATATGATAAGCCAAAATTGAGTGCTTGTAAAGATGCAATCCGGGTGCTCACAAAGATGCTCCAGCCACATGTATGGGAGATCAAATATACCAGGCAATTGTCTTCATACATGAGATTGTCTACTGTTAAGAAGAAATCCAGAGTCATGTTCGCTCGAACTTATTAGTCTGACTTATTAGTCATGGTACAATATTTTTCTCACAGTAAAATAGCATCAGTCGGCTTATCAGCCGTAGAAATCATCGGCCGAACGGAGCACCAGGATACAGTTGGCATCCGTTATAGATTACAGAGTCCATATCCAGCACTATATGCCAAAGTCCACATGAAAAAGGAAATACGCAGGCATACGATTTTTTTTCCGCTTTTATCCCCATTGTTTCCGTGTGTCCACTAGTTTCCTTTGTCGTTTGTGTTTTTGGGCTGTGTTCCGTATGTTCTGCTGGTTTATGTGTTTTTTTGGTCCTATAATTGGTTTTTCTGTTTCCGATTTGTTTTCTCATGTTTTTTCTATCCTATTTTTTTTTCTTCTGTTTTTCTGTTTTATACGCAGCAACGAACCAAACCAAATCCAGATTCCAGATCAAGTCCAAAACAAAATCACATACCAAATTGATGAAAATCATGTACCAAATAAAGGCCACCAACCATATATATAAAAAGTCGAGCCCAAAATCGACGCCGGTCGGAATGATCTGGGCGACCGACAGCCATGGCGCGGGATGGGGAGAGGGCATCATGGGCGAGGTAGGGGGATGACGCCACGGTGACGCAGGGCGGGAAGACGATGACAGCGCGAGCAAGGGCGGCGTAGACAAGGCTAGCGTGAAGGTGCGGGGAGGCGCTCAAGCAGGCAGCAGCGTCGGGCTGAGAGAGGCGGCGCTTCCAGCACAGAACGGCGTCCCCGCGGCCGGCACGATCGCCCACCGAGGCCGGCGCCCCCCCGGCCGGCGTGCTCGCCCCTGGACGGCGTCCCCGAGGCCGGTGCACTCACCCCCCGAGGCCGGCGTCCCCACGGCCGGCGCGCTCGCCACCGAGGCCCACGTCCCCGCGGCCGGCGCGCTCGCCCCTGAGGCCGCAGAGGCCGGCATCCCCGACTTCCTATGGCTGACTACGCCCCAGCGCTGGCACGCTCGTGGCTCGCCGGCTGCGGGCGCGAGCTGAGGAGCAAGGCCGCCGGGGTTGGCAGCCTGGTGCGGCTAGGGTGGAGGGACGAGCCGGCAAAGCTCAGCCGGCCATCGGTGGGGTGAAGAAGATAAGGAAGAGAGAGAAAAGGGAAACGGTAAAATAATTGAGGGGAAAAGAGAGAGAAAAGAAAATAAAAAAGGGTATTATAGTTGTTTTACCGTTTTCAACAACAAGAAGAAGCTATTTTATCAAACGCTGTCTAAAATAATTTCAGCTCCATAAGACCATAAGTGAAGATGCACTACTGGACTCAGGTTCTTTGCCGAGTGCCAGGCACTCGGCAAATGCCAAATTACACTCGGTAAAAAACATACGGCAAAAAATTGATCGGCAAAGTCCTCTTTGTCGAGTGTCTTTTATCGGGCACTCGGCAAAGAAAAGCGGTCGTCACGGTGCCGGCCCCGTTGACGGTGGCTTTGCCGAGTGCCAACCTGTAGGCACTCGGCAAAGATTTTTTTTATTTTTTTTAAAAAAAATTCTTTGCCATGTGTCGACCCTGCAGGCACTCAGCAAAGATTTTTTTATTTTTTTAAAAAACTTTTCTTTGCCGAGTGCCCACTAGCCGGCACTCGGCAAAGTTTAAATTTTTTAATTCTTTGCCGAGTGCCCTCTTTCCGGCACTCGACAAAGTTTGAATTTTTTTTTAAAAAAATTCTTTGCCGAGTGCCCTCTGGGCCGGCACTCGACAAAGTTTGAATTTTTTTAAAAAAATCTTTTCCGAGTGCCCTCTTGCCGGCACTCGGGAAAGTTTGAATTTTTTTTTTAAAAAAAATTCTTTGCCGAGTGTCCTATGGCCAACACTCGGCAAAGTTGGAATTTTTTTTTTTAAAATTCTTTGCCGAGTACTATGGTCATGGCACTCGGCAAAGCTGGAAAAATGGTTTTCCATCAGCCCATTTTCTCAGCTTTGCCGAGTGTTGTGACCATGGCACTCGGCAAAGGGGTCCTTTGCCGAGTGCAACACTCGGCAAAGTGACCCAAAACGGTCATTTTTAATTTTTTTTTACATTCCATCATGACAAATAAATTCATACAATCATATATCTCATCCATCACATATATATCTCATCCATCACATATATATCTCATCCATCCACACATCCATCACAATATATATCACATATATAATAATAAGTGCTCAAGTCCATCCAAATAAATCCACAAGTGCATCACAAGTATATCAAAGTCTATCACCAAGTGAACAACAAATGAAAAAAAATACAACGTGCACTCATCTCGGCCACTGCGAATGTGGTGAAGGCCCAATTGCATCATTCGGAGGTGCATGAGGTGGATTATTCGAACCACCATTAGATGAAGACTGCACAAAAGAGTAAAGATTGCATGTAAAACAAGATTATTTAGATAGCTAATCTAGAAAGGTAGAGGCCATACAAGCAAAGCACAAGCGAAAGAAAAAAAACTTTCATACTCACAGGAGTAGCTGCAGCTACAGGACGCGAAGGCGGAGGTGGAACCAACAACCCAGGTGGTAGAGACAAGCCCACACGTTGCCCAAGCCCTTGTAGGAACTCCGTAATGTCCGTCAGCCTCTGCGCCTGGGCCTGCCACTCGGTCCGCTCGGTGTCCAGCTGGGCCGCCAGCTCCTGACGTTGCCTCATTTCTTGTTCCAGCCGAACCTGCAATATTCCACTCCAATGTTTCAGTAATGCAAAGCTAATTAAGGTGTGTAAAGATCAATATATGACGAGTAAAACAGGAATAACCTCGAGTGCGTCGACTCGGTGTTGTGCAGCGGTCGGCCGTGTGCGAATGGCCGGGCTCTCGCTCATGCTCCGTGCTCGGATCTGGGAGAGAGAGAGGGAGTAGAGGCCGTGTCGATGACGCCGTCCCCAAGCCAGAACCGCCCATGGTTCTTGCCTTGCCCCGCCCTCATGACAGCCTCTCCATCGTAGTCATGGGTGCTCGAATCGTGGTCTGACCCATGGAGCGACCTCGCCACCTCAGTGTACTCACTGATGCGGGACTGGATGCTCGGGTTTGTGTATGCCTCGGGCGAGTCCTCTAGGTTGAAGGAGACGTTGGACGTCGCCTTACCCTTGTGGGCCATACACCATGCCTGGAAGTCCGAGCAAGCCTGACCACTATGTGATGCCGACTGCGAGAAAGACAGCACGATGATTACAAATCAGGCAGAACTGAGCGTCACAATAGATAAATGAATTTGCGTACCCATGCTTGTTTGTATCCGGCGAGGCTGCAGCTGCCTTGATGGTGTGCTGGACCTTGCATCTGCAAACGATGGTCCTGGGCATCCCTATGCATCTTGAGGTATTCCTCCGTGAACCACCTCTCCACCATCATCGCCCAGCACTCGGGATACGCTTGGCACCACTAGGGAATCATCTACTCGTCATCAAGTATTGGACATATAAGAAGATCAAATTAAACCAACTTAATCTCAAAATGAATCAATATTGATGTTCTTCATTTACCTCAAGGTACTGCTCCCGGGTCAGCTGCATCTCTCTTGCGTCTTTCTTGGTTTTCCTCTCTCCAAGCTTCGACCCGTAGTAGGTTACGATGGCCTAGATGTGTGCCTCGTGATGCATGTCGGTGATGAGTTTTTTACAGGCTTTGGTAGTCACCTGGTCTGCCCTGGCCTCAAATCCCTCCTCGCATCTGTAATAAGTCTGCATACAAAAGCGATGTATCCATTTATTATTTTAAGAAAAGTTCAATGAATGCGACATATTGAGCAATGCTGTGCGAGGGAGACTTACCCAAAGCTCTGCCTTCACCCACGCCACCTTGTTGGGGTACTCCACATCAGTGGTGATGGCGTAGTGGTCAAACGAGTAGGCTGGCTCCGTCTTCGATGCGTACGTGACAATGCCGGGGAAGTGTTGCCTACACAGAAGATCCAGGATGCCGTTGACTAGCCGTGCGTTACCACCCGACACAACCACCCAGTTCCTGCACAAGTGAGTAAGAAAAATTATTAGTTTTTTTCATCATATCATATGAAGTGGTGGTGATAACATATAAAGTTATTTACTTTTGCCCTTCGGGGCGAATCACTGGGCATTGGTGAGGAAGCGAGGCCTATGGGAGGCTCACAGGACCTCGCAAGTAGACACTCGAAGAGGAGTTAGAGGACGCATAACCCGTGCCTGCCGCCTCCTCCTCCTCCGGCTCCTCCTCACATGGCCCCTCCTCCTCGTCTGTCTGGCGAACCAGCTCATCATCCGACTCCTCCATGGGCGCCACCTCCTCCTCCGACTCCTCCTCACACGGTGTGGGAGCAGACGGCCCCCTCATGCAGTTGGCGGTCCTCTTCCTCATCCTCCTGATCGGTAAATGACTTGACCCTAACGGCACAGCCGTTTGCAACCTGTCTTAGCTCGTCACTTATAGACGCATCAGTTTGGGCTTTCTGTTTGAACCAACAAATGAAATCGGGGCTCCCTGGTCCCACACCCTATGAAAGAAGGGTATCATTTTCTTGTAGGGTAGGTTGCCTTGATCCATGTCAGGATTGATGAAGAAATTCCCTGTACCAACGAGAAGCAAGGGGGTTGGACGAAGAAACATGGACATAAGGCGAAATGAAACAAGTTCGTTCAGAACTTACCTAATGAACAGTTGCACCTCGACAAGGTTGGTCAACACATATAGCATGATACTATGCCACTCTTCATTTTTCAATTGCTTAGTGGTCGATGCACTTGCGCTTCTGAGTTGCCCTTGGAAAAGGCTGAAGTTTGATTCATTTTTGCCAGCATTGTAACGAGGGGGTGGATTATAAACGCTAGGAAGTTTCTCAGTGTAGTATTTCTCTATGAAGTTCGACACCTCCTCTAGAATGTATGCCTCTGCAATGGAAGCCTCAATTTTGACTTTATTTCTACATTTTTTGTGAAGAGTCTTCAGACATCTCTCGATTGGATAGCACCAATGGTTCTACACGGGCCCCCATCCGTGCCTCATATGGGAGGTGCATAATCAAATGCTACATCGGCAAGAAGAAGCTAGGTGGAAAGATCTTCTCCAACTTACAAAGCAACACGGGTGCCGCTTTTTCCAAGTCATCAATGACGGTCTGAGATAGCTCCTTGGCACAAAGCTGGCAGAAAAGTAGCTCAACTCTGCCAGCACTTGCCAGACATGCTCCGGGACATAACCTCGAACCATCGCCGGAAGAAGCCGCTCAATCCATATGTGGTAGTCATGACTCTTCATCCCATTTACTCGTAGAGTGCCTAAGTTCACTCCCCTCTTTAGATTCGCTGCATACCCATCAGGGAACATTAGCGTCTTGATCCATTCAAGTACTTCCCTCCTTTGGTCCTTTTCCAAGACAAAATCGGCCTTAGGCCTTCTCTAGGTCTTACCATGACTAGGAGGCTACATCTCTTGATTTGGTCTATCGCACAATGTTGCTAGGTCCACTCTAGCCTTAGGGTTGTCCTTAGACTTTTCAGTGTCCATGAGTGTTGCCCAAAGTGCCTCAGCGACATTCTTTTCAGTGTGCATTACATCAATGTTATGTGGCAGAAGAAGGTCATCGAAATAGGGGAGCCTCGTCATGCCCGAGATATGAGTCCACATATGTTGCTCACCATATCCCACAAAACCACCTTCATTAGGCACGAGAGCATCTATCTGAGCATGAACCTCGGCACCAGTCATCATCCACGGTGTAGGGTTTGTCACTTTGACACCTTTTGTAAAGTTCTTGATGTCTTGTCTAAATGGATGGTCAAGAGGTAGGAATTGACGATGTCTGTCGAACGATGAATACTTGCCACCCTTCTGCAACCAAATAAACCTCACACCTTCCTTGCATATTAGGCATGTGAACTTCCCGTGAACACACCAGGCGCAGAATATCCCATATGCCAGGAAGTCATGCAGGGAGTAGTGGTACCAAATGTGCATTTTGAAGGTTGTCTTTGTAGCTTGATCGTATGTCCATACCCCTTCATCCCAAGCACAGACCAATTCATCAAACACGGGCTCCATGAACACACCCATATTACTCTCTAGGTGTCCAGGAATTATCAACGACAAGAATATGTTATGACGTTGAACGGAGACACCGGGGGGGAGACTAAGGGGGATAACGAAGACGGGCCAACATGTGTATGGGCAGGGACAAGATGTTTACCCATTTCCACCTTGTTTACCCTCCTCCCTTTTCCACATTTGCTACAGGGACACAAAACTAGGCAATGTCCTTTAGCAGCCTTGCCAAATGCACTGTTCAAGAAAGCATCGGTCTTGTTCATCCATTCTGTGGTGTAATCACTCTGACTTCTCTAGCCCGTGTACATCCACTGACGGTCATCCATCCTCTAACATATGTATCAGCGAGTAATGTAACCATCAATGGCATCTACATGGTGTTCCTACTATCTAATAGGTGAGGATAGGTCCTAATCCCACCCGTGGATGCGTAGATGAGGTTAGTTTCCATGCTCTACTCCTATCTGAGATAGAATTTCGGCAGCACCTCCCTGCTGTTCTCCAGATACACGTCCTACCAAAGAAGAGTGCATATCTAGAAAACCACAAGGAGGTGATGCCGAAACTTTGTCTCGGACCGAAGCAGACCATGGAAACTAACCCATCTACGCATCCGTGGGCTGTCCAAAAAACATGGACAATCCGAAATAGATACGGTCAAAGATATGTAAAGATCTGCATACCTCCAACCGTATCTCTTTCGAATGGGAGACGCCTAACTAGGTTATGCGATCTACAACCATGATACGGAAAGAGGGGTTATACCTAGGGTGGCGGCGGAGTTAGGCTAGCGGGGCCATGGCAGGTCGGTGCAGTGGTGAGGCGACGCGGTGCAGGCAGACCGGCACGGCGACGGGAACTCCAACTCGGCTTCGACAGGCTCTTCTCTACGAAAATGGAACAAAATACTGTCATTTTAAAAAAATTCAGCAGAACCTCCCCTGCATAGTGAGGTTTCCAAAACCTATAAAAAACAGCGGCACGATGGACGACAAGCACATATATCTCAAGAGAAGCCATGTAATTTGGATATCAATCCATGCAGAAGAATATATTCAAGTAGTACCACTACTTCTACTACTACTTCCAGTATTGCTACTACTACTACCACTAATTCTACTACTACTACTAGTTGTACTACTACTACCACTACTTCTAATACTACTACTACTACCATTAGCTCTACTAGTACAACTAATACTACTACAACTGTCACTACCACGACAACAAAAAGAGAGAAGGCATACCTGATGGGCGCCAGGGGTAGGGTCGGGCGGCGTCGGGGTTGGCGTCGGGGTCGTCGGAGTCGGGAACGGGGCCGGGGGCCTAGGGCATCAGATATCATATGTAGAGATGTCCTGGTTTGTAAGCATCGTACATGACAACGTACACAAAATCTTCTGGAATTTTTTTCATAGCCTCCACATATGATATCACGACATCTCAACAAGTTTCATGATTTTTAGACTTCGTTTGCTTTTTATAGAATTTAAAAACACTTCGCACGCAAGTTCGCGGTCATGTTTCGTGAACAAGATATCCAAAATTTTGGGTCCGTTCCTGGATACGGCCTCACACTACACTCAGTAACATGACTATCATTTTTTGAATCATTAAATTCCATTATTCGTACCACGTGCAGTTCAAAATTATATTTTTCGAAAAAATTCAAGTAAATGAAATAAAGTAACTAAATATATTAAAAAGCCA
This sequence comes from Miscanthus floridulus, assembly GCF_019320115.1. NCBI lineage: Eukaryota > Viridiplantae > Streptophyta > Magnoliopsida > Poales > Poaceae > Miscanthus > Miscanthus floridulus. The sequence continues at coordinate 112,324,420 of NC_089588.1, read as the reverse complement.
TAAAAAATCCCCAAATTCTAACTAGGAGTTCCTGGTGCTTTAAAAGGGCTGCACAAAAAATTTGGAGGCCAAAAACAAAAAAAATTACCGAGTGCCGGGACATGGCACTTGGCAAAGGGGGTCTTTGCCGAGTGCCACGAATATGGCACTCGGCAAAGAGGGCTCTGATTTTTTTTTAAAATTTCCTCTTTGCCGAGTGCCTTGACAGGGCACTCGGCAACGACATTTAAAAAAATTTAAATCTTTGCCGAGTGCCGTGCCAGGGGCACTCGGCAAAGTATTTTTTTTTTAAAAAAAATTAAAAAATCTTTGCCGAGTGTCGTCACTACTGGAAACCGGCAATTTGCCGAGTGCCTGCGGCACTCGGCAAAGCCCGAAATACACTCGGTAAAGGCTTTGCCGAGTGCCGCAGTCGGCAAAGAACCCGTCGGCAAAGGTTTCTTTGCCGAGTGCCACATATCGGGCACTCGGTAAAGCCTTTGCCGAGTGTCACGTCAGCACTCGGCAAAAAAAAATCCGACGTCAACTCTGACGGCCTCTTTGCCGAGTGCCACCTCAGCGGCACTCGGCAAAGAATTTTTTTTAAAAAAATTCTTTGCCGAGTGCTATACTCTTGCACTCGGGAAAGAAATTTTTTCTTTTTAAAAAAAAATCTTTGCCGAGTGCCATGGCTCTGGCACTTAGCAAAGCTGAGAAATTGGGTCTCTGCTTCCCAGCTTTGCCGAGTGCCATGGTCACGGCACTTGGCAAAGCCCTCTTTGCTGAGTGTGGCACTCGGCAAAAAGGGGAAAATGCTTTTTTTGTTTTTTGCTTTCCATCAGCACAAACAAAGAAATCACATATATATTAACACACAGCACAATATATATCACATGCATATCCATATTTCATCACATACACATCGATAACCCATCACATACACACCCACCATCCATAATACATCACATACAAATCCATTGTCCATAATCCATCACATATATTCGCATCATCCATGACAATATCCATCATAATATATATATGTCTCTAGTAGTAGTCCAACATAAGGCTAAGTCTAACACAAGTCCATGCAACATGAAAAGAAATAAATAAACGGTACCTACTGCCAGCCTCCCCACCCGGAGTGTGAACTGCCACCTTGAGGAGGGCCAGTTGTCCACCCGGCATGTGGAGAAGGGCCACCTTGAGGAGTCGGGTTCGAACCCGCTGACTGTTGCTGCACAAAGGAGAAGCGAATTCATGAGTATCTACAGGAAGGCCGCACAAGCTAAAGGAATAAACAACCATATATATTCACCGGAGTCCCTACAGGAGGAGGAGGAGCCACAACTGGAGCGAGCAGCGACTGGGGCACGACCACACCTGGCAAGGCCTGAAGGCTCGCCATGAAGCTGAACATGTCCTACAGCCTCTGCGCCTCGGTCGCCCTATGGGCTTGTACAGCCTCCATCTCCAGCCGATGGGCCTCCGCCTGGGCCGCCTGCTGGGCCTCCAACCTCCACAAGTCAGCCTGCAACATTCCACCCGCAATGTTTAAACAATGCAAAGGCAAGGTAGATGTGTAAAAGCAATGAACGATGAATAAAATAGTACTAACCTGGAGTTCCGCCATCTACTGCTATGAGCTCTGCTGCTGAGAGCGTATGGGGAGGGAGGAGCTCATGCTCCTTGCTCGAATCTCGGCGAGGTTGGGAACAGAGGTGAAGTCGACTGTGCTGTCCGCCATCCAGTATCGGCCGTGCTGCTTCCCTCCTCCCATCCTCATCAGGAGGTCTATGTCTAGGGGCTAGGTGGCCGGATCGAAGTCCTCCCCATGGCGCTCGTGGGCCATCGAGGTGTACTTGCTAAGGTTGCTATGGATGCTCGCATTGGTGTATGCCTCGGGCCCATCCGCTGGGTTGTAGGTGACTTCCGGGGCCGTCGCCTTGCCCTTGTGTGCCAGGGCGTATGCCATGAACTCATTACATTCCTAGCCTTGGTGCGCCTGGGACTGCGAGGAAAACACAAAGATGATTACAAGTAATGAGAATTGAGCGTTAGAATAAATAAATAAAGATGAAAACACAAAGAAGATTACCCATGTCTAGGCGTACGCTCTGTGGCTCCGGTTGCCTTGGTGGTGTGGCGCCCCACCCATCTACAGGCGATAGTCCTGATGGATGTTGTGCTTCTTCGCCCACTCCTCCAAGAGCCACCTGTCCACAATGGCCTCCCAACAGAGGCGGTGCCTGGCGCACCAATCAGGACATTGATGCATGCCATCAAGTTATTGATATGTTAGAAGATGAAATGAAGCCTACCTATTCTTCATGGAAGGAGTCAGTATTAATGTTTTGTACTTACCGAGAGGTATTGCTCCTTGGTGAGCGTCCTGGTCCTGGCATCGGCCTTCCTCACCACCTGACCAAGGATGTCGGCGCTGTAGTTGATGATGCACTGGAGCCGCGTCTCGTGGTATAGATCCGAGAGTCGGGACCTACAGACCTTGTCCTACACTCGCGCCGCCCGGTCCTCAAACCCTTCGTCGCACCCGTAGAAGTCCTGTATACAGACATCATGTATCATTTCATTATTTCAAGAACGACCAATGAATGCATAGTATTGACCAATTTAGTGCGATGAAGACTCACCCAGAACTCGGCCTTGATCCGCGCCACAACGGTGCCGAACTCGCTGTCCTCGGTGGCGTAGAAGTGGTCCCACGTCCAGGGCGGCAAAGTCACTGAGGCGTAGGTGACCATGCTAGGGTAGTGCTGCCAAATCAGAAGGCCCAGGGTGCCATTGATGTGCCAGCCCGTTCCGTTCCTAGTTGCTGCAAGAGTCATTAAGAAGAATTGTTAGTCTCCAGTTCAATTTTCAACATGTCATATGAAATAGTAGTGAAATAATACTTACTTGTCACCGCTGGGTCGAATCACCGGGCGCCGGTGAAGTGGGATCGGCCGCGCTGGGAGCTACGAGGGCCCACGCAAGTAGACTCCCGACGAGGTAGAGCCAGAGGCAGTGCAAGTGGAACCCCCTACTGTCGCTATCGCCGCCTCCCCATGGTCCGACGAGTCAGAGGAAGTGCCACCCCCTCCTATGTGTAGGCCCACCGCCTGGTCATCCTTGTCCACCGACGAGGTGGCAGCCGGCTGCACCCTCATCCTCGGACGGCCGCAGGGGCGGCCGCTCCTCGTCCTCCTCGTCGGTGGCTCCGGCAAGGGGTCCTCCTCAGCATGGGGTGGTGAGCGCTCCCTCATGTAGAGGGAGTTGACCCCCGACGGGCCTGGCTTCCGCCCCGCATTTTGTCGAGTGCCTGCAATTTCAAAGAGTAAACCAATTAGCACAGTTAAATTACAAGTACTTATAAAGAGATGCAAAATGAACAAAACATAATAATAATAATAATAATAATAATAATAATAATAATATAGTATTACATGAATTAGAAATATTCTTCACGATCGACAGCGGCTGGATCATAGGTGTCGTCATCACTATCAATATTGTCGAGTAAATCGGGCTCATCTCCATCGTTGTCATCATTGTCATCGCCTAACTGTAATCGCTCAAGCATTTGTAAGTCCTTAGCATTTTGCACCTCTTCTCCGTCGTCCTCATCTCCATCGTCCTGATCAATATCATTGTCTACTTCCATGCCCATCAGCGAAAAGGCTGAGGTTCGATGAACTCTCATCCGCGTTGTAACGAGGGGGACGATTGTGCACGCTGGGAAGGCCATCCTTATAGTATGCTGTTGTGAAGTTTGACACCTCCTCCAGAATGAATGCCTCTGCCACAGAAGCCTCAATTTTGGCTTTATTTCTACACTTTTTCCAAAGAATCTTTAGACATCTCTCAATTGTATAGCACCAACGGGCCTGCACGGGCCCCCCATTCGTGCCTCGTACGGTAGGTGCAAAATCAGATGCTGCATCGCCAGGAAGAAGCCGGGTGGGAAGATCTTCTCCAACTTGCAGAGCAACATAGGTGCCACTTTCTCCAAGTCATTAATCACGTCCCGAGATAACTCCTTGGCACAAGGCTGGCAGAAGAAATAGCTCAACTCTGCCAGCACGCGCCACACATGCTTAGGGATGTATCCTCAGGTCATCGCAGGAAGGAGCCGCTCAATCCATATGTGGTAGTCATGACTCTTCATCCCTAAGACTCGCATAGTGGACAAGTTCACTTCCCTACTCAAATTCGCTGCATGCCCATCAGGGAACATTAACGTCTGGATCCACTGCAGTACTTCCTTCCTTTGGTCCTTTTTCAAGACGAAATCGACTGGAGTCCTTCTCCATTTCTTGCCGAGCGCGGGAGGCTTCATCACTTGCTTTGGCCTATCACACATCGTTGCCAGGTCCAGTCTAGCCTTAACATTGTCCTTTGACTTATCAGGAATGTCAATGAGTGTTGCAAAAAGTGCCTCGGCGATATTCTTTTCTGTGTGCATTACATCAATGTTGTGTGGAAGAAGAAGGTCATTGAAATAGGGGAGCCTAGTCAAGCCTGATTTATGAGTCCACTGGTGTTCCTCACCATATCCAATAAAACCACCTTTCTGTTTATCATCTTTGAGAACCTCTATCTCAGCACGGACCTCGGCACCGGTCATCATCTGAGGTGCAGGGTCGGTGACTTGAACCCCTTTTCTAAAGTTCTTGACGTCTCGTCTGAATGGATGGTCAAGAGGAAGGAATTGATGATATTGGTCAAACGAAGAAAACTTGCCACCCCTCTTCAGCCAAGTGAACCTCATAGCTGTCTTGCATATTGGGCATGGGAACTTCCCGTGAACACACCACGCGTAGAATATGCCATATGCTAGGAAGTCATGCAGGGAGTAGTGGTACCACACATGCATTGTGAAGTTCTTCTTTGTAGCTCGGTCGTACGTCAGTACCCCCTTTTCCCAAGCAAGGATCAATTCATCAATGAGAGGCTCCATGAACAAACCCATCTTGTTCCCCGGGTGTCCAGGAATTATCAGTGACAAGAATATGTTCTTGGGTTGAAACATGACGCGGGGGGGGGGGATTGAGGGGGATCATGAACACGGGCCAACAAGTGTACGGGGCCGCCAGCAATCCATAGGGGTTGAACCCATCTGTTGCTAGCGCTACACGTACATTCCGAGCCTCCTCAGCTTTACCATGATGTATGCCATCGAAATGGGTCCATGCATCGCCATCTGATGGGTGTACCATCTTGTCAGCATTGTATCTTTTGCCATGTTTGTGCCATGTCATCTATTTCATGGACTCCTCTATCATGTACAGCCGTTGGATCCTCGGTATGACAGGAAGGTACCATAGGACCTTCGCGGGGATACCAAGCTATTCCTTCTTGCCATCACTAGTGTCGACCTCCAGATACCTAGAGAATTTGCTCTTTGGATAGTGCGTTGCTTTCTCATGATCTTTCCTAAATAGGACGCAACCATTCGGACAAGCATGGATGTGCTCATACAGCATCTTAAGGGCACGAAGAAGTTTCTATGACTCGTATAAGTTCTTCGGCAGAATGTGACCCTCCAGAAGCAGGGATCCAACAACTGCCAACATACCATTGAAGTTGTCTCGACTCATGCTACACTGCGACTTGAACGCCATTAGGCGTCTAATGGCATCCAGTTGCGAAACCATTGTCTTTTCATGAAGGGGCTTCTATGCCGAAGAGAGCATATCGTAGTACGCCTTTGTGGATTCCTCTGGCTCGTCCTCTAATCCTTCACCGAATCGTGCCTCCTGAAAGTCATCTATCCAGTCTGCTACCCCGGCATCTCCATCAAAAGCCTCGAGGCGTGGTCTCACCACCTCCTCTCTAATATGATCGGCTTCACCATGGTGGATCCAGCAGGTATAGTTTGGCGCGAATCCATACTTGCAAAGATCTTCCCCCATGTTCTTCCTATTCTTTCTTACACGGTTGTCACATTTGCTGCAGGGACACGGCATCCGACTCGACCCTCTAGCAGCCTCGCCAAATGAATGCTCCAAGAAAGCATTAGTCTTAGTCATCCATTCTAGGGTCATACTTGCGTGGCCCGTGTACATCCAATCACGGTTCTCCATCCTCTGGCATATACATATGTAAGCGAGTAATATAACCAGCAATTGCATCTACACGGCGTTCCTACCATCTAATAGGTGAGGATAGGTCCTAATCCCACCCGCGGATGCATATATGAGGTCAGTTTCAATGCTCCGCTCCTATCCGAGATAGAATTTCGGCAGCACCTCCCCGCTGTTCTCCCGATACACGTCCTGCAAGGGAGAGTGTGTATCCGGAGAACAACAGGGAGGTGATGCCGAAAGTCTGTCTCGGACCGAGCGAACCATGGAAACTAACCTCATCTACGCATCCGCGGGTTGTCCAAAATACGTGGACAATCCGAAAGAGATACGGTCGCAGATATGCAAAGATCTGCATACCTCCGACCGTATCTCTTTCGAACGGGAGACGCCTAACTGGACTACGTGACCATATAAAACATGCATGCAAAGGAGGAGGGGGTTATACCTAGGGTGGCGGTGGAGTCATGCTAGCGGGGCAGTGGCGTGTCGGTGCAGTGGCGAGGCGATGCGGTGCAGGCAGACCAGCAGCGCCGACGAAGACGATCGGGGTCACCGAGTCCCTCCCACGGGTCCTTCTCCTACATAAAAAGGCAATAGGTTAGAATCCATTGAAAATTTTGGCAGCACCTCCCCTGCACGGGGAGGTTTCCAAAACCTGCAAGAAACGTCCTGTGCCGCGCTTTTGCCGAGAGTCTGGCACTCGGCAAAGAAGTCCTTTGCCGAGTGCCCGGCACTCGGCAAAGAACTCTTTGCCGAGTGCTCGATTTTTGACATTCGGTAAAGAATTTTGCACTCGGCAAAGTCTCTGTTTCCAGTAGTGATGCTTCATCAGCCGAAGCAAAAAAAGCTATATATTTATGCTAAACTATTAAAATTCACAGCCATACTTTCGTAAACTAGAGTAATTTATTTAAATAAAAAATGTGTCAATTTATTTAATTAGAAGCAGCAGCCATTAATTTTATAGACGTCTACAAGAATTTGTTTATTTGCTTCAAGCCAATATCACTAGCTATGTAGGCATGCTATGGCCATAATGTCGCTATATATAAAATGAAACACATGAGTAGTACGTGTCCAACTATGATATGAAGTAAAATTACACAATTAATTGAAATGCATGATGTAATCGTTAAATCTCTAAGCAATAAATTATCTATGATCATGCAAGACGTACTTCCCGTTGCCACGCATGAGCAATTTTACTAGTATATATATAATATAACAAAGCTCCTCCCCTCTCATTAAACAGTTTGATAAGCCGCTTACTCAATAGACATTTATTTCAATCGTTAGGTTTTGAAGCCCCAAACCGCCTTGCCCCTTTGGTTGGCAAGCAAGTCTCATTTCACTATTCTATATTTCTTTTTGTCCTCGTCATTCTGCCAAAAGAATCTGGACTTGAAATACTTATCACGATACTTAAGCACTTGTTAGTCCATTAGTTCTCACTCAATTACCAAAATCAAACTGAGCTTTCACTTGGCCTCTCCCTTCTCTCTCTCCCTTGCACTCCTTTCTTTTCCATCAGCCGCACTACCCCATGCCTCCTCCCTCTCCCCCCACATGTCTCTTACCACCACCTCCCCTCTGCAGTTTGCACCTCAATAGTTTGGAGCTTATCGATGTCCACGACAACCTCTTCTCTCTCTTTCCCACTCGTCGGAGGATATCAAACAACAGTCTCGGGATCATCTCGAGTCGCGACAGTGGGATTTCGAGAACGTGGGTGCGGGATCTCGATCGATGACAGTGGCATTGTCGCGGTAGGTCAGGTCCATGGCGACCTCACCCCCTTTCTTCAACATATCAGCCCCCAGATCTGGCGAGCTACAATCCCTTCTTGATCCGGGCGAGAGTACGTGTGGTGGTGACCTGACAATGGTTCCAAGAGGTAGTGGCTGTGGCCCAACAGAGGTTCTCTTGTTCTGTTCTCCCTCTCCCTCACTCTCTCCCTCTCATTATGGTGAAACGGATTTGGTAGTGGTGGCAAATGTAGCGGTGGAGCCAGCAGAATGCTCGCCAATAGTCGAATTTGGTGATAACTGCAGGAGCGGGCTCAACAACATGAAATTAGGTGGCAGAGGTGGGAGCAAGCTCGGTGGCATCAAACAGCGGCATGGTCGAGGGCAACAAACACCACACATGGGCTCGATGGGCCTCTGCGGACGTTTTTGGCACATGGTCTTTTTGGTTGATGCCTAAGTTTTCAACAGCCAACCTTAAATCGTGTCTGCCGTAGAAAGTGTGATGAGTAAAATTAAAACCACACTTGTGGTAAATTTTGATAAGAATATGACATGTAGGATATGTTGTTAAGAAAGTGTAGCGTGCCATAGTTATGACAGTGAACCAAACAACTACCTAAAAAGTTGTAACATACCTGTGGCATGACAAGTTCTGATATTTATTTAGAGTAAAGTTCTCTAGCGGTCCTCAAACTTGTTCAGTTGTATCATCTCGGTCCCTCAACTCGTAAATCGCTCGTTTAGGTCCTTAAACTTGTTTACAGTGTCCTCCCGGTCCCTAAACTCACAATCACCTGTTTAGGTCATCAAACTTGTTCGACTATGTCAACCTGGCCTCTAAATTTGCTACTCGCTAATCGCGTATTTAGGTACTCAATTTTTGTTCACGGCTCACTGGCTTTAAGACCCGAACATACATCGAGAATCTAAACAGGTAATTTGCGAGTTTAGAAACTGAGATGGCATAATTGAACGTGTTTGAGTACATAAACAGGTGATTTGTGAGTTCAGAGACTGAGATGACACTAGCAAACAAGTTTAAGGACCTAAACTAATGATTTGCAAGTTTTGAGACCAGGATGACGCAGTGAAACAAGTTTGAGGACCGCTAATGGACGTCTATTTATTTATATCTCGTGCCATAGGCCGAGCACTCTTGTTTCACCCCCTTAACTGGATTATTGTACTCCCGTGTTGTTGCGAAAACATAAAACAACCAATATGTACTCTTGTTTCTTTTACCGGAACATTTGGACCCTTGTGTTTCTTAGGGCTTCTCCGGTAGCAAGCCAAAAGCAACTCATGAGTCCCAGCTCGACTCAAAGAACGAGAGAGAAGGAGTCGACTCATATTCTTGCATCGGTTCATCGCGATTAAAAAAATCAGAATAGAGAGAGAGACACAGGGAGCGACTCAAGAGTGAGAGGCTTCAGGCTTGCAGTTTTTTATTCGTATATACGCGGCCAGGTTGCACGAGGAGTCGACGCACCTAAAGATTGCAAACCCGTGGGCAACAAACCTGATGGGCGCGGATACGGGCGCCAAACTATGCCCACGGGCACGGGTGCGGGCTCAGCTGTCAACCCGACGGATATTTGATAACGGGCAAAGAAATAACCTACCCGCACCCGCAAACCCGATAGACCCACTCCGATCACTGACAAGTGGACCGCCACTCTCCTCCCTAACACCACACCGCACCCTCCTCCTCCTCCTCTGTCTCATTGCTCTCACTTTTCACGTTCTTTGCCAAGAACAGAAAGAACAGAGAAACAAATCCTCTTCTTCCTCTCCCAAATCCCACCTCCAAATCCAGGAATCAGGTTATGCATGTCACACCACCGCATTCTCCATCTTAAGAGCTTCCCATTCTCCTATGGGGCTCTCGCTAGCGTGGAATATCGGAGGAGATCGAAGAAGGTCGCCCTCCATGGCCACCTCAACTGTTTCCATGCCGCCCACGTCACCAGGGCTGGGCGCTCCCAGCTCGTGCACCTGCCCAGCTTGGCAACCGCCACCAGGCCATGCTCCCCATCTCTACATCGGCGGCGTCTTCCTGCTCGACCTCCTCTGTCCAGGCGTGGGATTCACGGGAGCACAGGACGAGCGCGTGCATGGGCGGTGAAGCAGGAGTGCGGGACGGGCGCATGGGGAGGCGAAATGGGGAAGAAGACGGCGGAGCACTAGATCTAGAGGGCAGAGGCTAGAAATGGCTAGAGTCCTCCCCTCCTGTCTCCTGCTTCCTCGAGCGGGGGCCACGACGGCGGGGCCACCGGACAACGGCGAGCCATCCTCTTCACTCGTCCTCGTTGCTCCACCAGCTGTCCTCGTCGCTCCGCCCGCCATCCTCGTCGACCGTCCGGGCCGGCCGCCTTCCTCGTCGCTCACCCTCGTTGCTCCACCGGCCATCCTCGTCGCTCGCCCCGGCCGGCAACTTTCTCATCGCTCTCCCTAGCCGGCCGCCGTCTTCGTTGACCTACCGGCGGGCACACGGGCATGCCCGTGGATAGCGGGCACGGGCACAGGTTGCTGCCCGTGGCAGATGGCAGGCATGGGTGCGGGCACAAGATTTTGCTCGCGGGCGCGGACGTGCGAAGCCACTGTCCGGATACTGCCCATTGCCATCCACCAGAGAAAGCAAGAGTCCGACTCAAGAAAACCTACTTGTGTCAGTTTTTTTTCATTGTGAGCCGACTCACCACTGGCTATGCTCTTAAATGGAATATTTGGACCCTTGTTCGTGTTTTCCTCGAAAGCTGTGGACTCTTGTGCAACAGTCTTTTGACTGCAGAGGCGCGTACGCGTGATGTGACGGCGACGACGAGGGCGCGGGAACTCTTCTTGGTCGAGTCTCTGCTACCGGCAGCGCGCGGAGCAATGCCATATCTGCCCCTTGTGTTTGTCACGTGCAGTCGTGCTAAGCCCCGTCGAGATTAGACGCTGCGACGATGGTGGTTGTTGAGCTAAGAAAAGGCTTAACTGGATAGGACGATAAGAGCATGGCAAATGAGAAGATACCGGAAAAGTAATACCTTGCCACCTTGGATCACATGACTTTTTTGACACTGCTAAGAGCTCCCTTGGTCTAAAAAAGGTTACTATGGTCAAACTCTTTTAAATTATAAAAAATATTAGCAATATTTGTATCTTTGAATAAGTTTATTATGAAAATATATTCAGCGTTTTATCTAATGATACTAATTATGTAATATAAATATAAATATTTTCTTATATATATTTGGTAAAAAGTTGAGGATGTTTGAATTTTCTCGAGAACTGAGAAAGACACTTTTTATCAAAGTTGAAGATGTGTGAATTCCGAGAAATAAGAATGACACTCTTTATAGGACGGAGGGAGTACATACTACTTGCATCCATTTGAAAATGGCATACATGTAATAGCCATGACATATGTGGGACTGCTGATTAGGCTGATCATTATCAGCGCTCGCTTCTTGCCAAGGACACACTTTTGGTCATGTATGGTACTTCATATCGTGCCTAGAATTGTACTCCCCCATTTCAATTTATAAGTCTTTTTGACTTTTCTGGATACGTAGCAAACGCTATGTACTTAAAAAGCCAAAAGACTTATAATTTGGAACAGATAGATTAAGTAGTTTATTAGAAACCATAATTGTTCTTCATTGGTTCTAACCTTTTACTCCCAGCATTTGACACTACCTCTCCTAACCTCATGGGTGCTCGACGAGGATAATTGTGGTCGACATAGTTTGTTGGAAAGCATGATTGTTCCTTGTTATTGTAACCCTTTTACTCTCGCTGCCAAACATGCCTCTAAGAGGAACTCCAGGAGACTCTTTATATCCTTCCTAAATACTAGGAATAGAGATTTTCGTAAAAACCACTCTCCAACAGTTTCTCTAAATTAAATGGTTATCCAAATATAGCTATCTTCTATTTTAGATTTTTTGCTAGCCAAAAATAGAAGACAATAGTGGCTCTCTAGAGTGCGCAAAGATATAGAAAAGCTATTGCAAAGTGAAAAAATATAGGAAATAATTTTTATGCAAATAACTCTTCAAATTATAATTTAGAGAAAGAGATTTAGAAAGGCTCTTGGAGATGCTTTAATTGTGCTGTCATCGAAACGTAACTAATGTTTTCGCAAATACTCCTTCCATTCTAAACTACAAGATCTTTAGACTTTTCTAAATATTTAGATTTTGCTATGCACTTAGATATACCCTAATGTCTAGATATATTGTAAGAGCAATAGATCCAGAAAAGCTAAAACGTTGATTTGCGTGATTTTCAATGTGTACTTTTGAACTTTAACAACTAATATGGTCTCGAACGACTATCAAAATCTTAAAATCTGCGGCTGTACAACAATGGGAAATGAGCAGACCCACAAGAGTTACATATGTTTGCAGGTTTGAATGAGACTTCGAACAAAATCTTATAATCAACGACAAATTTTGTGAATGGCGGGAATAATGTCACTTTCAAAATAACCAACAGCCGTAAACAATAGCCCAGTTGGATCCCAGTAATTTAACCAGAGCTTATATTAAATCACGAAAATCAGCAGATGCATATCATTCTGCCACGTGCTGATCCTGCACCCTCGCAGCAGGACACACATCCTGACTGCAGCCGGGGCCACACCGATCCTGACACACACCGGATCCCCCACCTGCCTCACTGAGACTGTATCCACGGCAACCCAAAATACAAGATTCATTCGTCCTTCAGTAGCGCTACAGACAAAGATTTTAATACATATTTTGATCTTCTCCAACGAGACCCAAAAGACAACATGTCGATGTTTCGAATCACCGGCTAGTAAATTTCTATTTTACGCGTTTGACCTAGATGGTTGTGCTCGGATGACACAAGGATTTATACTGGTTCGGACGGAGCGCCCCTACATCCAGTCTGCTGCTGCTCGTGTTACCGGCACTTGGTTTGTAGTAGGGGTTACAAACAGACGAGAGAGGAAGAATGTCCCAAGTCTCTGGTAGAAAGAGTGAGTCCAGTTTAGCTCTCTATCTACTGCCGAGCGCCAAAGCCTTCCGCCGCTCAGGCGTGTTAGATGTGTCTTGGAATGCCCCCTCCGTGGGGTGCCCTGCTTTCTCTTTTATTGATGAACGGGAACATGCAAGTTACATCGGAGAAAGAGAGAGAGAAAGAGACGAGGAGAGGAAGGGTTTTGGGATTGCAACGTCTTCCATCTCCTTTACGCGGGTCCCGCCGACCCTGTAGATGACGACGGGGATGGCTCCACGTCACGGCCCCATTCGTCACTAACGCCGTACACGGGCGTCGTCAGCCGGTCGTGTCGCTCCATCTCATCCCAGCGGACGGTATGGCTCATTGACGTCTCCGCCTAAGGCCGTACGAGGAGTAGGTAGTACAGCGCCGGCACGCTCGATGCTATTGGCGACGTGCATCCTCATACATGGCCCGCCATGGCCGCAGGTCACGTCATGACGCGCCTGCTCCCCTTCTAGCGTTAGAAGTTTGACCCCGGACTCGTACTTTCAGACCCGTAGTGGTTGGGGGTGGTACGGACCTCCGTCGGGCGAGGGGGAGCCCACGCCTTTAGGGGTCGGATGAGGTGAACTCCGCGCCCTCGGGGTCGAACGAGGCGAAGCTCACGCCCTTGGGGTTGGGTGAGATAGAGCCCGCGCTCTTGGGATCGGGCGAGGTGGAGTCCGCGTCCTCGAGATCGGGTGAGGCGGAGTCCACGCCCTCGAGGTCGGACGAGTCGGAGTTCGCGCCCTCGAGGCCGGGCGAGGCAGAGTCTGCGTCCTCGAGGTTGGACGAGGCAGAGTCTGTGCCCTCAGGGTCGGGTGAGGCAGAGTCTGCGCCCTTAGGGTCAGACGAGGCAGAGTCCGCGCCCTCGGGGCCGGGCGAGGCAGAGTCCACGCCCTCGGGGTCGGACAAGGCAGAGTCCGCGCCCTTAGGGTCGGACATGACGGGGCTCTCGCCTGAGGGGTCGGGCGTGACGGGGCTCTCACCCGAGGGGTCAAGCGAGACTGAGCCCGCGCCCTTAGGGTTGGATCACCCAGATCCCGTATCCTTTAGGTCGGACGAGATAGAGCCCATGCCCTCGGGGCCATGCGAGACTAAGATATGTTCTTGACCATCTGAGGGAGTTAGCATTTGCGGCCATTAGCTTCCTTCTTTCGGGTATCCCTGATACTGATACCCAATAGTAGCCCCGAGCTTGCGAAGGAGCAGAATACTCCTTCGAAGGCTTTTTCGGACGAAAGAATTCTGGGAATCTTGATCTCCCTTTGTGGGTCGTGGGATGTCTTGGTATGGTAGAGATTCCTTGTGTTTGGACTTCTTGGGAGCATGTAGCTACTTGATTCAGGGGATCAGAGAAGATCTCTCTTGATTATGATTCCTCTCTAGGATTCGACCGATCCGCCATTGTCACGCGACCGCGTATTCGGTCTCCTTATGAGTCCTAGTCTTGAGCCCCCTTGAGCATCAAGGGTCTGGTCGAGGGGTTGGCTCGTCTTAAGGTCATCCTCCCTCAAGTATTTTTTCGATAAAATGGAGGGGCTGAGTTGTGCTATGTTTTCCTCGATGGACGAACTATGGTGCTTGGTGAGCTATTAATGGGCAAGTTCGAGTGGGGCCTCGGCTTTCCATTTACGGGGGTCTGGTATGGGTTAGCTGGTGACCAACTCCAGATTCCTGATAGCCAATCCATATAGTTCTCGGGTCTATTCGACCTGTCCCGAGGGCTCATTCCCTTTCTTTGAGGAAAAACCATGGACCGTTAAAAGCTCTAGTTTGGTTTTGGTGAATTGATAAAACCCTAAGTGCTAACCTAGTTCATCTAAGTGATCATGAGATAGGCAGCATTATTCCAAGTGGTGAAGCAACAGTGAAGATCATGATGATGGTGATGATCAAATGCTTGGACTTGGAAAAGAAAAAAGAGAAAAACAAAAAGCTCAAGGCAAAGGTGAAATTTGATAGGAGCTTTTTTGTTTTAGTGATCGAGACACTTAGCAAGTGTGATCACATTTAGGATCGATAGTCGTACTATTAAGTGGGGTGAAACTCATATCGAAATGTGGTTATCAAAGTGCCACTAGATGCTCTAACTCATTGCATATGCATTTAGGATCTAGTGGAAAGCTAACACCCTTGAAAATGTTTGTGAAAATATGCTAACACACGTGCACAAGGTGATATACTTGGTGGTTGGCACATTTGAGCAAGGGTAGAGAAGGCGGTGAATTAAAGGAGGTGTGTTTTCATTGTCAAATAGTGACCGGACGTTGAGTTCGAAGTGACCGGACTCAGGGTTCCAGCGTCCGATCAATTATAAAAGAAGGTGGTGCTCTCAGGCTCGATTTGCCCTGTGACCGGACTCGGAGAAGAAAAGTGACCAGACTCTGGCTAAACACTATTCAACGTCCAGTCCTGCTAACGTGGCAGCACGTAGAGAAGAGGAGGAGCGGACACACCGGTGCGTCCGGTCATGGTGGACCGGACGCGTCCGGTCAAGAAAAACCGGCTCTGGTGCCTTATTGGAAATGATCGGACTCCTGTGATGGAGCTCCGGTCACTTTGAGCAGTGCGTCCGATCACAACTTAACACATGATGCGAAGCAGACTAGCCATTGAGATCGGGCATTCAACATTTGAAGCTAATGACACACGGCGATCATCAGGCGACTGGACGCAGGGGTCCAGCATCCCGTCAATCTGACCGGCACGTCCGGTCCACTTGAATTTTAGAGGAGTGAGGAGCCAATGACTCTATTTCATTGGGGGCTCTATTTAAGGTATGTGGTCAGCTCTAGCTCTCACTCTTGGCCATTTGTATTGACATAGCAACCTTGTGAGCTTAGCCAAAGCCCTCACACTCATCTCCATCATTGATTCTTCATCTTTGTGAGATTGAGAGAGAATACAAGTGCAATTCTTGAGTGATTGCATCTAGAGGTACTTGGTGTTCGTGTTTCGCTGCTGGATTCACTTGTTACTCTTGGTGGTTGCCACCACCTAGATGGCTTGGAGCACTGAGGATCATCGAGCAGAGGATGGTGATTGTCTCTGGCTCTGATCGTGGTGATTGTGAGGGGTCTTGTGCCTTCCTTGGTGGAGAGCCGAAAGGTAACTCTAGTGGATTGCTCATGTCATTGAGTTACCTCACTTGTGGGTAGGTCCTTACAGTGTCCAATTGTGTGGACGAGATTTATGCAACACCTCTTAGCCACCGAACCACCAAGTGTTGGTAGACACAATGGGGACTAGTGTGCCGGCAAGCACGTGAACCTTGGGAGAAAAATTGGTTGTCTCTTGCCCTTTGGTGTTCTCCCGATGATTGAATTGGTATTCATCTTGTGATTGGTTCACTCCTTTACGTGGTGGTATAATCACCCTAGTCACTCATTTATATTCTCGTAAACTAGTTGTAGCAAGCTCTTTAGTGTAGCTAAAATTGAGAGCTTGTTTTGTAGTTTAAATTCATCTAGTGGAGCTCTTTAGTGTAGCAAGTGTGAGAGCTCTTAGTGAGTAGTGACTTAGCAAATTGTGTGTCTAGTGATCATAGTAACTAGAATTGTTGGATAGGTGACTTGCAACCCTTGTAGAGCTAGAGGAAGTTTGCTTTTCACTATTTGTCATACTAATCAAATTGCTCTTGTTGGTTTGTATAAAATTAAATAGGCTATTCACCCCCCTCTAGCCATATAAGGACCTTTCAACCATGCTCTGTTAAGACTTGAATGTGGGCCAGGATGCCCATGGTGCTTGTGTGCTCGGGTACTAGCCGCTAGCGGGCCCATCCTGTTCCACCCCTCACTCTAAAGGTGCCTCAGAGCGGTTTAGGACTTTGTTGAAGAGACACTTAGAGTAGTTTAGGACTTTGTTTTTCCTTTAGCCATACTATTAAGGGGGGTATGGACTAGTACCTTGACCTAGGTGAGTCTAGTGGGTTAGGTGTGGTGCACACTTGTCAAATCTAGCACTAGGTAGCTCCGGAGTAGCCCTAAGATCAATTGGAGCAAACTTCATTCACATATGATTTCGAGTTGAAAGTGAATGGAGGGTCAAATGTTGACCGGACGCTGATCCGGTTGTGATTGGACGCTGGCAGTAGAGTCCGGTCAGTTCATTTGATAAAGCAGAAGTCATCTAGTTGCGACCGGACACTAAGTGTGATGTGATTGGACGCTGGGTGTCAGAGTCCAGTCAACTCCAATAAGGTTCCAGAGAGGGAGAATCCTGATCGGACATGTCCGGTCAGTGCTGACCGGACGCTGGTCAGGTTCTGGTCAACACCAGTAAGGTTTTAGAGAGCAGTTTTCATGACCGGACATGTCTGGTCAGTGCTGACCGACGTAGGCCAGAGTCCAGTCACAACTTAATGGCTCTATGGCGGGGATAACTGACCGGAGCATCCGGTCACCCCGTAGAACACTGATGTAGCCTCCTAATGGTTCATTTTGAATGAGGGGGTATAAATATTTCCTCTATTCATCCAAGGGAGGTCTCTTGCCCATTTGATCAGCTGAGAAACACCCTTGAGAGTGCTCAGGAGAGCAAGAGCCTAGTGAGGTGATTGAGATTTGAGAATCCAAGATTAAAGCCTCATTAGTGCAAGGAGAGTAGCAAGTGTGCATCCACCCTTCTCATTAGGCTTGTTGTGGTCAAGTGAGAGTTCATGCTTGTTACTCTTGGTGATCGCCATCACCTAGATGGCTTGGTGGTGATTGGGAGTTTGGTGATCATCCGGCGGAGCTTGTGGATGACCCAACTCAAGTTGTGAGCGGTTGTGGGTGATTCACCGTGACCGGTACCCTAGTCCATCACTGCCCTACATCTTCTCGATTGTCGAACCTCTTCGTATTGGAACCCTAACCCTATGTGTTTTCCTAGTGGTACCCCGTGATTCGTTCATCTGATGATTCTTCACCGGGTCGTCTGTGTTCGTCAGGTAGCAAGCCATCGCCTCTAATTTCATATCTAATGCTTGCTTCTTAGGGTTTTGTATCTCTAGATATATTTTGTAATTATTCATATATCCAATCTATTATAACGTGCAGCGAGTCGGTGTTTGTGAGGTTCCTTTGGCAGTGGTCAGTGAACTCGAGGCCAAGCCCGTAAGTACGGATCGAGGCCAAGCCTCGGAAGTGCCAGTTGGCAGTCGGTTCTTATCAGTGGCAGTAGTTCTTTTTAGCTCCAGCAATGGCACATGTCAAGAACGCCAGAGGTGGTCCAGGTGATGAGGATCCGAGGCCTCTATCTCGCTTGTCTGCTCAGGAGAAAGGCAAGGACAAGAAGACCACAACAAAGAAGCAGAAGCTTGTTGATGCGGAAGCTTAAGAGCAATAGCAGTTGCAGCCATCGTAGAGCGTGCAGAGAGAGGAGCTCGGAGTGGTGTTTGCATTGTAGACCAGCTTTCACCAGCTTAGAGGGCCGCCGTCGAGCAGGTTGAGCATCGTCATGGTAGTCTAGCTGGGACTGTCATGCTTGAAGGATGGCGGGTCGCTTTAGAAGAGAGTCAGCCTTAGGGGGAGCCACAACAGCAGACACAGCTAGTAGAGCAGTCAGAGGGCACCCAGCAGACAGAGCAGACTTAGGAGGCAGAGCAGACCAAGGAGACAGAGCAGGCATCTCAGCCACAGTTATGATACTTAGGTGTAACACCCCGGTGTTATGATTTTATTTAGCACCACATTTTAGGCCTAAGTAAAAATTTTCGTAACGAGTTTTCAGAATTTTTAATCTAAACGTACTTGAGGCGATAAGCGAATCTTGGGTGACTTAGTTTCGCGGACTCGAATTAAGCGCTCAAGTTAAATTACGCAGTGAAATATTTAGGAATGTCCATAACGATTCTAGCAAATAAATAGCGAACGGTTTGTTCTATTAGATTAAGCGGGAAAAGCAACTTTTATAAATAAAATAAAATCCATTAATAAATAGAACGATCCATATATATATATATATATATATATATATATATATATATATATATATATATATATATATACGCCCGGGTTTATGTTGATAAGCACGAAATGAATGTTACATTGCATGTCACGTTATATTATTTGGTGTCATAAACGAATTTTTATTTAAACAAAAAGGCTAATGAACGCATGCATGCGAATTTTCTCTTGCTTTCATGTTTGCACGCAAAGCCACGCAAAGTTGTCATCACGTTATTTTGAACGGTGGCCGGCCAACCATTTGAGATGGCCACCTTTATTTTTCATGCACGTGTGAAGGACGAACGGAAGTACAGGCGGTGCCTAACCCACCACTGTGCGGTAGTACGATGCTGGAGCGTCCATGCAAGTTTTGTCATCACCGGCCACTTTAAGATCTGAACGCGGTCGCCTCTGCAAGTAGCCTAGCAGCACTCCACCATTTTTCCAGTTAGCCATACTTCCATCGCGCTATTCGGCATCGAGCTAGTAGCAACGTCGACGAACTCCACCGCACCACGTCCGAGCAAGAAAGCAGAGCAGCCGGAGGTGCGTACTGTTGTTGTTAGCTTGTTGACATCAGCATGATGTCATCCCTACGTCACACCCATTTTAGAGCTGTTTTCGTGTAGGAAAATTAATCAGTGAATATATTTGAAATACGTCGTGGGCTGGCCGGTTCGCTGCCTCGCTCGGCCTGCTGCTGCTGCTATGCTGCGCTCGGCCCGTTGCTGCGCTACCGCCGCTGGCCTGCTTCCGCGCCACTGGGCCACGCTCGCTGTCGGGCCGCGCCGCCCTCGCTGCTGCCAGCGCTCGCGCCGCTCCCGTGCGCCTGCCGTGCTGCTGGGCCGCTGCCGCTGCCTGGCCACACGCGCGCACTCGCCCGCACTAGCCTGCCGCGCACTGGGCCGCGCTGCTTGCGCGCTGGGCCGCGCCACGCTCGCTGCTCGCGCGCTGGGCCGCGCCGCCTCACTGCCGCGCGCTGGGCCGCGCTGCTCGCGCGCTGGGCCGCGCCGCCTCGCTGCTGCGCGCCGGGCCGCGCCGCCCTCGCTGCTGCCAGTGCTCGCGCCGCTCCTGCACGCCTGCCGCGCTGCTGGGCCGCTGCCGCTGCCTGGCCGCGCGCGCGCACTCGTCCGCGCTAGCCTGCCACGCGCTGGGCCACGCTGCTCGCGCGCTGGGCCGCGCCGCCTCGCTGCTGCGCACCGGGCCACGCTGCGTCCGCCCGCTTGCTAGGCCGAGCCAAGCCATTGGCCCTTTAGTTTATAAAGCGCTTGTTAATTTAGTTTCGGGCATAAAACTTGTATAGTCAATATAAAATTGTGTAGTTGTCTAAAAATTGTGAAACCAGTTTCGTTAAGTTTCTAAAATCCTGATCTACCTGCTAGTATAATTTGTTCATATAGTTGGATAATACTCTTAGGAGCTATATAATTAATTTGGGATAATTGCTATTGTAAAATACAAACTTGTAGGAATTTCCATGATAAGTTGGTAATATTGTGGAGTCTGAAATTTATACAGTAGGCTCCTAGAAATATTAGGTACGCGCTATAAGTTTTGCAGTTCCAAAATAATTAGTTTGCTAAATAGATACTGATGGCTTATTGCGAATAAGGATTAAATCTACATAATGAAATAAAGAAACAACTTTGGTTTATATAACTAAAATAATTATTGGGAAATAACATCTTATCCGACAACGTGTATATGAACCTAAGTACGGCCGTCGTTAAAACTAGCTCGTTAGTTTGAGAGGCGTAAATCGTATTTTTACAAGTCACCGTTGCAATCGATTAATTATGTCTTTGCATTGCATCGCACTGCATATCATATAGGTACGATGATGGATCAATGGATCGATCAAAGGATGATTGGGAATCCGCGGATGGTGTACTGGTATCCCCTCTAGGAGATGATGCAATGGTCTTGTTATTCAGCTGATGGTGGATGATCTGAAGATGCAGAAACTAACTTTAAATATATCTTACCCAGGCAAGCCCCGGTGCATAACCTCTACTTTTCTGCAGTTTAAAATATATTTGTGCATTAAGTTTTAAGGAGTTGAATGAAACCCACTTGCATATATATCTTTATCCTATGAGTCTTACTAGTATGATAGGATCGTGTAGAATGCTATGCTATAGGACTCCGGTAAAAGTCGAGTGATTGCCTGTCACTTGCGAGATATAGGAAATATGTTACTATATTACTATCACTTGGAAAATATAAATGTTGGGAGAGGTAAACTGGTGATCGGGCAGGGATATGGTTTGGGTATTGGTGGGTGTAAGAGGTTGTGTCGCCATGGACGCGGGGCATGACTTGGTTACACTGCTTTCCCTGTCTGGTCGGTTAAGGACCGATCGTTGCATAAGCCATCGAGGCAAGTCACAAATCTTATTATCCCGAGCACATACTTGTGTATGGGCGCTTGGAAGACTTGTTGCTCTCTTGTCGCGAATCCGGCTCTTTCCGGACTGACTGTCAGGGTTTTATTTTGGTGGAGGAGGTCCTTGCACCGCACTGAGTCCGGGACTCAGGGGCGGGGGCTTGGAGTCCCAGTTTGGACGGGGACCTGGACACCCGAGACAGGAGAGTGATGGGTTGGTCCTGCTTGTGTCTGGGGTACAAGTGGGGCGTGTGTTTTTGGGGTACCCAGCTGGGGACATTGGTTCATGAATCGCCGCCGAGTCGGTACGGCTTGTCTTATGCCTAGCATCGTAGTAAGAACTGAAGACGAAAGATGGAAAAGGAAATCTAATTGCTTACCGCCTGCTTGAAAGTAGCACAGGTGCTTACATAGAATGGTTAGTTAATGAACCAATACGACTATTAATAAAAATCAAACATAAGGACGCACGCTTAGTAATGCTTCCTACAAATGTAATAAACCCACTAGCCAGATAGCCTTGCATATCCTTGGAGTCTTTTCTTTTCTCCTGTCGGATAAGTCTTGCTGAGTACAATTGAGTACTCAGAGTTTCATTCCCCCTGTTGCAGGTGACAGGTGGACGCTTGAGCTGACATTTGTGTGTGGATTCCTCCTGGTAGGCTCAGAGAGGATTTCCTTTACGCTGCGATCGTAGTTGTTATTTATAACTCTCACCAAATGTTTTTATGAATGAAAGTACTACAACTATGTCATAATTTACGTATCAATAACTCATCATGCCATGATTAGATAATTATTTCCGCTGTAATTCTGATCACGTATCTATATTCCGCTGTATATTAAATTGTTTATAACTCTGATAACATGATTTCATTCCATTGTTATATTAATAAATATTATACTCTGATGTTGTATTAAAAGTGATGTAAGAAATGGTTACGAATGATGTAAGCTTTATTCTCTCATTTGTGATCCTGATGGCAAAAATGTGGATTTTCGGGTTCTCCCCTGGGGTGTGCCCGACGGAATCGAGTAATTTAGTGTTCTCCCTCGAGTGCTTAGTGTCTAATGTAAGACAAGCACTCCTGTGAGGCATTAGATTAGGCGGTTCTGCCACATTAGGTGACACCGAGGCCAGAGACACAATAGAGGGGTTCTCGTCCACCTCCCAGACCATAGGGTCCGCCTCTAGTGACTCACCTTGATCTGAGGGTAGCTACAACCAAGCAGGTGTAGTAGCTTAGGTTCATGTAGTTCAAGGACTGGTTTCCGCCGAGGCGGGATGAGCGTGCTTCAGAGGGATTCTATACACCACTGTAGAAGGACTTCTACAATGCTTATCTGAACAGTGGTGTGGCTTTCAGATCACAGAGGTTTGCTCCATTGAGTTAGGGCCTGTTTGGAACAAAGGAATAAAAAATACAGGAATGAGAGAAAACAGAGGAATAGGAAAGGAATGAAGGTGTAAAACAGAGGATTGAAAACATAGGAATTTTTATAGGAACGGGTGTTTGGAACATAGGAACATAACTGGTATAGGAATTTTAGATTTAGCTGGAAACTCAATGCTTTAAATTAAAATTAATAGTAAATATTTTTCCTTTTTACAAATCTGGTATGTACATATCAAATAAAGCATGGAAGAGAGCCCCACAAGTAGCATATGAAGAACTGTAGCTCTGAATGACAACTCGATTAGTGCTCGGGCATGCAGCCACACATGCCCTAGCGCTGCAGGAAAATTTCCATTAGCTGAGAGTGGATTCTTTCGTTCCTCCAAAAGTGTAGGCTTCTTCGTCGTTCCGGAGGAAACTTTGGTGCTCATTCCCGTATTCCAAACGCTGCTATAGTGAAAAAACTATAGGAAGTGCATTCCTCTGTTTTTCCTACGTTTTTCCTGTGAACCAAACAAGGCCTTAGTTGTTGCAGCAGCAGGAGAGCAGATCCGCCCTCACCTTTCTTACTTGTCAGGGTTGACAAACCTACTTGGATGGACTGGTCAGTATCTTTCTTCATGGGTCCATGAGTTCTACTCTTCACTTTGGATTGACCTAGGCCATAGGTTCATACACTTTGCATTCAGAGGCCGTGACTATACGCTGATGAACTTTAGGGTCAAAGAGATTCTCAAGATACTAGAGTCACCCATCTGCCTTCACTAGGTTTGCTATGGTCAGATAGAGCCTCCTAAACGCCCTCACAGCGGTCTTATGCCTCCCATAGATCTGGTCTGACCTTGCTTCATAGAGCCTTTTGGCAAGGGGTCAAGCAGGACACCTAGAGACCTTACTCCAATATCTAGGCTGCTAGATGCTATTATGAGGAGGACCGTGCTCCTGAGGATGGGTTATCATGAGGGATTGACTCGCATCCAGTTCTGGCTAGTGAACTCCCTGATTCAGTAGACAATATTTGACATTTGGGATGTTATTCTATTAGAGATGGAGAACACTCTTGCAGAGGGGTTCAGAGGCCATTGTCAGCTGCCTTATGCTCACTAGATTATATTCTTGATTCGCAAGGCAGTTACAATGAAGTCCCCAGAGACTATGGTAGAGTATACTGGTGCCACTATAGAGTTCCCTCCTTATAACATGACCTAGATGCTTCATCATAGCCGTGCGAGGACGCCTAGCTAGCCGCGCCATCGCCTAGAGGTGCTAGGGACTATAGCCTAGTAGGATGTGATGATCAGGGGCGTAGCAGCGATAGAGTAGGAGGAGCTAGATGCTTAGCGGGAGGGTATGGTCGAGAGCGACCCCAGTGATAGTTCAGATGATGACTACCAGGCTATCCCTCAGATGCCGCCTCAATGACATGATAGTGAGGCCGATGTCTCTAGCTCAGCTCCACCCTAGCCACCACAGACAGACCCTGCTCTTCTTGCTATTCTTGAGCGGATGAGGCAGGATCAGGCTCGCTAGGCCCAGGAGACCGCAGCTGCTCTAGCATAGGTTCAGGCCAGACATGACGAGTTCCAGAGACAGCAGCAGGCCATACAGCAGCAACAACAGGCCATGCAGCAGCAGCAGCTCCTGATGCAGTAGCAATTACTTGGATTTATGTAGCATGTTGTCATAGCTATTGCAGTTGCACCACCACCGTCTACACCTCAGCTTGGCTAGCCTGCAACCACTTTAGTGACTCATACTTTATAGCCTAGTGGGCTTTAGAGTCAGGGATAGCCAGCTACATAGTTTGCTTCACCGACAAAGCAGGTGTCCTAGTGGTTTGCTTCTCTAGTGCCAGCCCAGGGTCCTTCCTTCACACCTATTATCATGGGCTTCACACCGGCTCAGAGTTCCTCAGTGCTTGTGACTAACACCCTAGTTTCCAAGAGCCTTGGTGCTATATTCAGTGAGTTGACAGGGCAGCCTACACCGCCAGAGCTATGTGTCCCTGCTCCTTCCACAGTCGCTCCAGTTACTGGGACTACAGAGATGCTCCCTTCTTCTGTTGCATCATCAGAGCTAGCTGCTACAGTGGTACCTATAGAGCCACAGGATGCACCAGTCCTACAGCAGACCCAGACCGCTTTAGCTTCACTTCCATCTACTCATTTTTAGATCACTCACTGCGACTCAGCGCCTGACTCGTCTACTCCTGTCCCGCCGACAAACCCTTAGGTTTTGGTGCTTGACGCCAAAAGGGGGAGAGGGATTGAGTATGTTAGATCTAGGGGGAGCGATATATCTAGGGGGAGCTTATTTATTACTTTTGGCTTTTTATGTGTGATACATTACTGTGCATTCATGTTTACTTTCATGCATTGAACTACATACATGTGATTGTGATATTTAAGTGATGTGTGATACTTTATGTGATATGTGACATGTGTGCTCTCTACTTCGATCTTTATATATGTCATGTCACTTCATTATGCTCATTTGGTTTGCTTCCACATTTTACTCCGATTCAAATGAGCCTTATTTCTTGTACTCATGCTTATTTCATATCTATTGAGTACATCATGTTGGCTTGGGTCATATAAGCATGCCTAACTCTTTTGTTCTTATTGTCAAAAGCTTATATGAACCAAGTATGTTGAAAACCTCATCTCTTTTACATACTCGAGGTTGTATTGTCATTAGTCATCAAAAAGGGGGAGATTGAAAGCATCTGGGCCCCTAGTTGGGTTTTGGTGATTAATGACAATATGAGATTACTATGACTAACGTGTGTTTTGCAGAGGCAATTAAGTTAGGTCATGGTAATGGCAATTGATTGGGCAATCATGGTTGTCATGCCCCTATGATGGAAATCATTTTGGTTTTCAAAGGATGGACGACAAGGTTAAGGATGGACTAGTTCTAAGTGTCGTTCGGTGTTGAAGAGACACTTAGAGTAGTTTAGGACTTTGTTTTTCCTTTGGCCATACTATTAAGGGGGGTATGGACTAGTAGCTTTACCTAGGTGAGTCTAGTGGGTTAAGTGTGGTGCACACTTGTCAAATCTAGCACTAGGTAGATCCGGAGTAGCCCTAAGATCAATTGGAGCAAACTTCATTCACATATGATTTTGAGTTGAAAGTGAATGGAGGGTCAAATGTTGATCGGACGCTGATCTGGTTGTGACCGGACGCTGGCAGTAGAGTCTGGTCAGTTCATTTGATTAAGCAGAAGTCATCTGGTTGCGACCGGACGCTGAGTGAGATGTGACTGGACGGTGGGTGCCAGAGTTCGGTCAACTCCAGTAAGGTTCTAGAGAGGGAGAATCCTGATTGGACGTGTCCGGTCAGTGCTGACCGAATGCTGGTCAGGTTTTGGTCAGCATCAGTAAGGTTCTAGAGAGCAGTTTTTGTGACCGAACACGTTCGGTCAGTGCTGACCGGACGCAGGTCAGAGTCTGGTCACAACTTAATGACTCTATGGCGGGGATAACTAACTGGAGCATCTAGTCTCCTTGACTGAAGCATCCGTTCACCCCGCAGAACGCTGACGCAACCTCCTAATTGTTCATTTTGAATGAGGGTGTATAAATACTTCCTCTATTCATCCAAGGGAGGTCTCTTGCCCATTTGATCAGCTAAGAAACATACTTGAGAGTGCTTAGGAGACCAAGAGCCTAGTGAGGTGATTGAGATTTGAGAATCCAAGATTAAGGCCTCATTAGTGCAAGGAGAGTAGCAACTGTGCGTCCACCCTTCTCATTAGGCTTGTTGTGGTCAAGTGAGAGTTCGAGTTTGTTACTCTTGGTGGTGATAGGGAGTTTGGTGATCATCCGTCAGAGCTTGTGGATGACCCAACTGAAGTTGTGAGTGGTTGTGGGTGATTCACCACGATGTTGTGTCAAAGAATCAACCCATAGAGAGCACTTGATCCTTGAGCGGATCAAGGGGGAGCTACACCCTTACGCAGGTGCTCCAACGAGGACTAGTGGGGAGTGGTGACTCTTCGATACCTCGGCAAAACATCGCTGCATTCCTTCTCCTCTCTTTACTTTGAGCATTTATATTTGAGGAATTCAATTCTTGTCTTTACATTCTTAGAATTGCCATGCTAGAATAGGATTTGAACTTAGGGTGCTAAACTTTTGTGCGGTAGATCAATAGAATCACATTCTAGGCACAAGGGGTGAAGTGGGCTAAGTGTAGGTTTTAATTATTGCAAAGAATTTTAGAATTAGCCCAATTCACCCTCCCTCTTGGGCATCTTGATCCTTTCAATTGGTATTGAAGCCTCGTGCTCATGTATTTAGGGTTAACCGCCTAGAGAAAGATGTCCCACGGGGATGGACCTCCTCCTATCTTTGAGGGAGATGATTTTCCATATTGGAAAATCTACATGGAGGCTTATCTAGAAGATCTAGATGTTGGAATTCTTAGAGCCGCCTCTCAAGGCTTCCCAAAACCTAGGGATCCCACACACCTTCAAGGCGATGAGGTCAATTATGAGAAATGGAATACAAAGGATAGAAACACCATCTTTAGAGGCCTACAAAAAGATGTGTTTAACCGTGTGCGAAACCACAAGGACGCCCATGCACTATGGTCGGACATTTGTGCGCTCCATAAGGGAACAAAGAGCGAGCATGAGGAACGCTATCATCTTGTCATGAAAAAGCTTAATTTTTTAGATGCTTCCTAAAGAAAGTATAAATGAAATGTACTCACGCTTAAATGTTCTTGTAGAGGAAGTCAATGGGCTTGGATTTATACAAATGCAACCATCTAATGTTGTAAGAAAGATCTTGAGTGTCCTCCCTATTGATAAATATGGACACATTGTGACCGTGCTTTATCAAGGTGATCTTTCCACCACTACACCAACTCAAATCTTGGGAAAGATAAATGCTCATGAGATGTATATGCACATCACACCACAAGATGGCTCTTCTTCTACCAAGAAGAAAGACAAAGACTTGGCATTCAAGGCTAGTCAAGAGAAGGGCAAAGCAAGAGTTGAGTATGAGAGCTCAAGTGATGATGAAATTGATGATGCAAGTATTGCTCTCATGGTGAGAAGAACCGCCAAGATGCTAAAGAAGCTCAACAAGAATGGTGTCAAGTTTGATGGCAAGAAAAAGAAGTTCTTCACTAGCAATAGAAGGAAGACAATCTCCGAGATGGATTGCTATAATTGTGGAGAACTTGGTCATCTAGCTCATCAATGACCTAAGCCAAAGAAAGACAAATATAAGAAGAAGTACATGGGCAAGAAAGATGACTCAAGTAATGAAGATGAAGATAAGAAGAAGAAAAACAAGCCATACAAGAAGAAGGATGGCAAAAAGAAGGACTTCTACAAGAAGAAGAAAATAGCAAGGCATACATCATCGGTGATTGGCTCACGGATATTGATTCATCAAGTTGCTCATCTGATGATGATAGTGAGAATGAGAAGGTGACCGCTATTGTGATTGGCTCCTCATCATCTTCACCAACACCACCGCCATCATCCTCTACACACCTATGCCTTATGGCCAAGGGTGAACGAAAGATATTAAATGATGATGAAAGTAGTGGTGATGAACATGCTAGCAATGATGATAGTGATAGTGATGATGAATTTGAATCACCTTCATATGATGATCTTGTTAAATTGCTAAATCAATACACTAAGATCATTAGAAAGTCAAGAGCTAAGAATGAAAACCTAGAACTTAAGAATGACTCTCTTTTAGCTAAATGTGACATAGCAGAAAAGGCTAGTGTTGAGCTTAGAGAAGCAAATGATGCTATGCCATCCAATCTCAAGGAGCTCAAATCTTCTAAGAAAGAGCTTAAAGAAAAACATGATAAACTTGAGGGGATACATAATGAGGTCATCACTAGCTACAATATGGTAAAAGAAGAATATACAAATCTCAAGATCAATCATGATAATCTTGTTGTCTCTAATGAGCTATTATCCAATGAGCCACATGATGCTACTAACCATGTTGTTAAGATTGATATAGCTACATCATATGATGATATGATCATTGAGAACATTGAGCACGGTTCTAGTAGCAAAGGCAAGCAAGTGGTTGAGTCCGACAACTATGATGAGTATGTCAAGATCAAGAATGAGAATGCGAAGCTTAAGAAAGATCTTGAAAAGCTATCAACCACCAACACTATTGTGATAGAGAACCTTGACCATGATAGTGATCTAATTCTTGAGAATGAGAAGCTCAAAGAAGAGAACAAGAGACTCAAGAAGGAGAAAATTCATGATGAGCTCAAAGAAGAGAACAAGAAGCTCAAGCTAGAAAAAGAACATCTCAAGACTGGGCTGAGCAAATTCACAAGAGGTCAATATCTTCAAAGTGAGCTACTCATGAACAATGTCATGAAGATGTATAAAAGTGGAATTGGATACTTGGCACATCAAGAGAAGAAAACTCAAGCTCAACACCAACAACAACACAAGTCAAAGCCAAAGCCAAAGAGGTGTTTTGAGTGTGGACAAGGTCACTTTGCCCATGAGTGTCAAACTCCTCCACCACAACCCTTGCCCAAGCATGCTAGACCTTTTGCTTTCAATGCTCATTACATGCTTAGAAAGGACTCTAGTGGTAAAATAAAAGTCATGTTCTTAGGACCTTCCAACAAGAATAGGCCTAAGAAAATTTGGGTTGCAAAGTCACTTGTTGAGAAAGTCATGGTAATGGTAATTGATTGGCCAATCATGATTGTCATGTCCCTATGATGGAAATCATTTCAGTTTTCAAAGGATGGACGACAAGGTTAAGGATGGACTAGTTCTAAGTGTCGTTTGGTGTTGAAGAGACACTTAGAGTAGTTTAGGACTTTGTTTTTCCTTTGGCCATCCTATTAAGGGGGTTATGTACTAGTAGCTTGACCTAGGTGAGTCTAGTGGGTTAGGTGTGGTGCACACTTGTCAAATATAGCACTAGGTAGCTCCGGAGTAGCCCTAAGATCAATTGGAGCAAACTTCATTCACATATGATTTTTAGTTGAAAGTGAATGGAGGGTCAAATGTTGACCGGACGCTGATCTGGTTGTGACCGAACGCTGGCAGTAGAGTCCGATCAGTTCATTTGATCAAGCAAAAGTCATCTGGTTACGACCAGACACTAAGTGAGATGTGACCGAATGCTAGGCGCCAGAGTTCGGTCAACTCCAGTAAGGTTCCAAAGAGGGAGAATCCTGATCGGATACGTTCGGTCAGTGCTGACCGGATGTTGGTCAGGTTCTATTCAACATCAGTAAGGTTCTAGAGAGTAGTTTTGTGACCGAACACGTCTGGTCAGTGCTGATCAGACGTAGGTCAGAGTCCAGTCACAACTTAATGGCTCTATGACAGGGATAACTTACCGGAGCATCCGGTCACCTTGACCAGAGCGTTCGATCATCCCGTAGAACGCTAACGCAAGCTCCTAACGGTTCGTTTTGAATGAGAGGGTATAAATACTTCCTCTATTCATCCAAGGAAGGTCTCTTGCCCATTTGATCAGCTGGGAAACACCCTTGAGAGTGCTTAGGAGAGGAAGAGCCTAGTGAGGTGATTGAGATTTGAGAATCCAAGATTAAGGCCTCATTAGTGCAAGAAGAGTAGCAAGCATGCATCCACCCTTCTCATTAGGCTTGTTGTGGTCAAGTGAGAGTTTGTGCTTATTACTCTTGGTGATCGCCATCACCTAGAAGGCTTGGTGGTGATCAGGAGTTTGGTGATCATCCGACGGAGCTTGTGGATGACCCAACTCAAGTTGTGAGTGGTTGTGGGTGATTCACCACGACGGAGTGTCGAAGAATCAACCCGTAGAGAGCACTTGATCCTTGTGTGGATCAAGGGAGAGCTACACCCTTGTGTGGGTGCTCTAACGAGGACTAGTGGGGAGTGGCGACTCTTCGATACCTTGGCAAAACATCGCTGTGTTCATTCTCCTTTATTTACTTTGAGCATTGAGCAATTCAATTCTTGTCTTTACATTCTTAGAATTGTCATGCTAGAGTAGGATTGGAACTTAGGGTGCTAAACTTTTATGCGGTAGATCAATAGAATCATATTCTAGGCACAAGGGGTGAAGTAGGCTAAGTATAGGGTTTAATTATTGCAAAGAATTTTAGAATTAGCCCAATTCACCCCCCCCCTCTTGGGCATCTTAATCCTTTTAGACGTCACCCACACACGCATGAAAGGCCTCATCAAGCGCGATCTTCTTCATTGGAGGACTGACACGATGGAGTGGCTGGTTCCCAGCCACGAGGAGGTGCCGATGCCACCCGACGGTTACATCATCTCCCCCTCATTCGTTCTACTTAGGGCTACAACACCTCAATCCCAACGGGATCCATCACATCGTGACCTTCATCGCAATGTGCAAGGGGTACCTTTGGATTGAGCCACACTTTGAGATGTGGAGGTACTTCTTCACCATCTCCCTGCATAGGAAGAAGGACAGAGGCGGGGAGATCTCAGTGCTGATGGGATGTGTGGGCATCCACCTTCGAGGGCTACAGGTGGCCAACTACATGCCCTGCCAGCTATCTAGATCCAACAAGGGGTGGCTTGCGTAGTGGTTCTACTTGAAGAATGACCCCACCGCCCCCTTGCCGGACTTCACTAGGCGCTTGATTAAAGAGGTGCCACCAACGTGGCCATGGGGGCCACCCATCAAGGAGAAGAAAAACATGCGCGGCATCCTCGAGGCCATCGTGTCACTAATGAGCTACGGCCTTCACGTGGCTGGTGTCATTGGAGCATATCACGTGAGGAGGGTGGCGCCACTAATGGCGCATGCCTTCCATTGTTTGGGATGGTGCCCATCATGGAACTCGACGGAACGGTGCTCGCTTAGGGGCCACTTCACAGCAGCGATATTACATAGTGTGTCAAGGAAGTGACAGACGAGTCTAACTCCATGTTCCCAATCCTAGGACATCCCATGATGCGGCCGGAGCCGAGCTTCATCGAGCTATCAGCGGATTTGAGCTTTCGGGCCTCTATCGCGCCGCTGCCGGAGCATGTGGCCATGAGAGCGGTGAACCGTGCCATAGATGAGCAGAGGAAGAAGGAGAAGGACAACAAGGAGAAGAAATGGCGGGGGAAGGAGCGAGGGAAGCTACAGTGGGTGAAGCGGCACCATGGCTGATCGGAGGAGGAAGATTAGGATGAAGAAGTAGAGGAGGGGGGGTGATGGCTCTGGGTCACCCATCCCATGGGACGATCTAGCCGATGGGGACGGGGACCCACCTTTGCCATAGGTGGGGCCCTTCCCGCAGCATTTCCTAGAGCAAGAGGGGGAGGACTCACCCCTGGAGACGGCGGGAGCGAGTTGCCCCGCTCCATCCGGGCCTTCTACGGTGCCCCTAGAGCTTAGTGGAGCCGGTGGCTCCACCTCGTCCGAGCCTCCCGAGCAAAGGGAGGGCTCAAAATGACAACACGATGAGGAGTTACAGCTAGGGTCATGTGGGCCAACCTCAAAACATTAGCATCTGACGGCGTCAAGGTAAGTTGATAGTTTTTTCATTCTTTTGTTTTTTGATGAATTTTTCACCGCGAACTAACGGTCGTGCCTTCCGCAGCATTGGGGGCGCGGGACCCTCCTAAAGCTGGGGCCGAAGAAGACTCTCACCCTTCGGCGGGTGCGCTAGGACCCATCTGGCGCTGCACCGGAGGCTAGCGGGAGCGTGATCGGGGCAACCATGGGGTCGACCGAGGAGGCATGGCGGTCAGCCATGTCTATGGGAGGGCAGGCGCGACATGGCTGGGTGGAGATGGCGCTTCGGAGCCATCGTCCATGCTGGAGGGTGCATCAATGATGGGGCAACCGGGGCTATCATCCGGGCAGATGGCGTCACCCATGGCTGGACGAACAAAGGGGGCCACACCTAGTGCACCCTTAGCAAGCATGACGGTGGGGCAGGCTTCCTTGTCCTCGTCGCCCGCTCCCTCTATTGCTAGGGGGCCCACTCTAGAGGAGTCGCGAATGCGAGGGAGGTCGACGCTGCCTAGCCTCTGGTCTGGGTCGGTAGCGACCCTCACACCTAGGAAGGACCCTAGATTAGGTGGGCTGACCATCGAGACCTGGGGGCGACGCTCTTCACCCTTGATGGCACCGCAGAGAAGAGGGATTAGGGAAGCATCCATGCAGATGTGGGGGTCGCAGTCCATGCCCTGACCACCACGCTAAGTTTGCTGCAAGATGTCATCGCTTCAGTTGGCCAGGTATAGTGCATCAACATTTATGACCTTCATCTTCCCTTTTCTTGCCTTTTAACTTGTACCCCTTCCGCAGGTTCTCATGGACCGCAGCCATGAGAAGTCTGCATTCCTTCACCGAGAGAAGGGCATTTGGGATCGCCTCATGGAAACCACAGGGGAGCGGCTACATGAGGAACTGGCCGCCCAGCTTGCTACCGCTCATCAAGAGTGGCCGAACTTGCCCCATTCGCTAGGAGTTGGCTGACCTCCAGATCAAGTACGCGGAGGCTCATGACAACGCCCACAAAGCTAGGGAGAAGCTCCTAGACCTAATCGAGAGTACACGCATGGATGCCACAGAGATCGAGCGGCTATGGAAGGAGCGTGATGATGCCCAGCAGCGGATCGACCTCCTGGAGGGTGAGCTACAGGGGGAGAAGGATCTAAAGGTCATGGCAGAGGTGGTGACCGCCAAACTTGTCATGGAGGTCAGCCAGTGATAGGAGCAGGCTCGGATCTTGGAGGTTGAGGTGGCCCAGTGGCATGACGAGGCGCGTAAGCTCTAGGTGGACATGGACGGTAAGCCCCTGGTCTTCCTTTGTTGTCCTTCTCTCTAGGATCCATGGGGCGCTTTTTGACATGGCTGGTACATGTTTTGGGTAGGTCTTGATCATAGGCTCGGGGCGAAGGTGACAAAGAGTCGTAGCCTAGAGAAGGAGCTCGGTGAGGTGAAGGCCTCCCCCCCTAAACGAGAGCTATCACCACGATGCCCTACGCGTCGCTGTCTAGCTGGTCTGCGATGACCTTGAGCTGGCTTCAGCATAGGAGACGAGCTCGCTTGTGGTCCACACAATCTAGATCATGTATTAGGCGCATGAGATGGCGAGGGACGCACTCCACTTTGGCATTCGTCGGTCGTTCGCGATCGCTCGTTCTCACTATGAGAACATCGATCTAGAGACGATGAACCAGGGCTTCGCACCTGGTTACTCTGACGCCGAGCTAGAGGACATTGAGAATGAGGTGGCCCCTCTGGTGTAGGACTTATTTGCTAAGATGGAGGATGAGATCATCCTTCTAAAAAATTAGTTAGTTAGGCCAAATAGTGACCTTGTAATAAATGGACATATTTTAATTTCTGCTATGGTTGAACAATCTTTTAGTTCTCTGTCCTCTTCTTTTTTTTATAAAAAAGGTTAATGTATTCCGACCCTTTATGTGGTTAAGGCTGTAAACCTTGGGATACGGGTGAAACAATTCTAATCACGCTGGTGAGCAAAAACGTCGTAGCTGCTGGGGCGTAGGTTTCTTGCAGTCCGACCAGTTTTACTCAAGGTTTGTTTTCGTAGCCCTTACTTTGAGATCTTAACGTAAGGGAGGGTTGGGCGCAGAGAATGTCTCTAAGTAGATATACTCTTATCAGGCCCCGAGTGATGCCTGACCCCCTGCCATTGCTAGGGTCAGGTGTCACTAAAGATAGAGGGAACGATAGCGAAACCGATAAGAGAAAACTTTTTTGTATTTCTCAAATATCATTCTTAAGCATATGCATAGGCTAGGGGTAAAAGCGACGTAGCTGCTCGATGTTCCATGTGTTGGCAAAGACCTTGCCATCAATGGCCTTGAGCTTGTAGGTGCCTAGTCGGAGCACCTCCACGATGGCGTATGGTCCCTCCCACGGGGGGGGAGAGGTTGTGATAGTTTTTGTTGCTCTGGACGAGGCGGAGTACCAGGTCCCCGATGTTGAAGGCCCGACCCTGCACCCGACGGCTATGGTGCCAGCGCAACACCTATTGGTACTTGGCCAAGTGGAGGAAGGAAACATCATGTGCCTCATTGAGCTAATCCATGGTGTCCTCGAGCGATGCCTACACTCCCTACTCATTGTACGCCCTGACCCTCGACGCCCCATAGTCGAGGTCAGTCAGGAGGATAGCCTCAGAACCATAGGCCATAAAGAAGGGTGTGTAGCCAGTGGCCCGGCTAGGGGTTGTCCTCAAGCTTCAGAGCACCGTAGGAAGCTCCACGACCCAACGCCCACCAAACTTGTTCAACCGGTTGAAAATCCTAGGCTTGAGACCTTGTAGGACCATGTCGTTCGTGCGCTCGACCTGTCCATTCATGTGAGGGTGTGCCACGGTGGCCCAATCAACGTGGATGTGGTACTCATCATAGAATCTGAGGAACTTCTTCTTGGTGAACTGTGTGCCATTGTCCATGATAATGGAGTTCAGGACTCCAAAGCGATGAACGATGTTGAGGAAGAATAACACAGCCTGCTTGGACTTGATCATGGAGATCGGCCGAGCCTCTATCCACTTTGTAAACTTGTCTACGACGACAAGCAAGTGTGGGTAGCCCCCGGGTACTCTTTTGAGAGGTCCGACTATATCGAGCCCCTAGACCGTGAACGACCACGTTATGGGGATCATTTGGAGTGGTTGGGCCGGTAGGTGGGTCTGATGGGCATAGTATTGACACCCTTCGTAGGTGCGCACAATCTGCTCAGCGTCAACAACCACAGTCGGTCAATAGAAGCCCTATCGGAACATGTTTCCAACTAGGGTTCTAGGTGTGGCATGATGTCCACAGACCTTACTGTGAATGTCCCTCAGTAGTTGCCTCCCTTGTTTGATGGGAATGCAGCGCTGAAGGATTCTGGTGTGGCTTCGCTTGTAGAGCTCCTCCTCAACAATGACAAAAGACTTGGCTTGGTGTGTGATCCGCTGGACCTTTGTCTTGTCCATTGGGAGCACTTTGTGGAGAAGCCAATCGAGGTACAGGGTCCTCCAGTCAGGTAGGGGGTCAGGCTCTACCACTTGACCTTCATCAAGCTCCATGACTTTAGGGTCAGAGGGGGCGGGCGGTCGGTCAGCCCCTGAGCCTAGGGTGACCAGCTTTTCCTCAGTTTGTCCCCATTCCTCGTAGTATACCAAAGGCTTGTGTTGATCGCTGGTGAAGACGCCCATCGGCACCGGCTCTTCGCTCGACGCCATCTTCGCTAGTGTGTCAGCCGCCTCGTTGATCTGCCTCAGGATGTGATTGAGTTCAAGGTCATCGAACTTGTCCTCTAGCTGGTGGACTTCTCGGCGATAAGCAACCCTATTGGTGTCATGGCAGCTTGACTCCTTCATGATCTGATCGATGACCAGTTATGAGTCGCCTCAACGTCAAGCCGTTGGATGCCCAACTCAATGGCAATACATAGGCCATTGATGAGTGCCTTGTATTTAGCCACATTGTTGGAGGCGGGTAAATGGAGGCAGACCACGTACTTTATGCATATCTCGAGGGGCGAAATGAAGACCAGCCCCATGCCGGCGCCTCTCTTCATTAGCGACCAGTCAAAGTACATCGTCTAGTACTCTTGGTCGACGACTGCTGGCGGCATCTGGACCTCGATCTATTCAGCAATGAAATTAGCCAGTGCTTAGGACTTGATGGCCGTCCGAGGGGCATACGAAATGCCCTAAACCTTCCGCTCGAGTGCCCACTTGGTGATTCTTCCTGTGGCATCTAGGTTTTGGGCGACCTCGCTGAGAGGGAAGGACGTCACGACCGTCATCGGGTGTGACTTGAAGTAGTGACCCAGCTTCCTCTTGGCGATCAGGATGGCGTACAAGAGCTTCTGGATTTGTGGGTAGTGAGTCTTAGAGTCAGACAATACCTCACTAACGAAGTATACATGGCACTGCACTTTGAGGGTCTGTCCCTCTTCATCCCGCTCTACCACCAGGGCGGTGCTGACCACTGGTGTGGTGGCCATGATGTAGAGTAGGAGCGGTTCTCCATCAGTCGAGGGGACTAGGATTGGGGCTTTTGTCAGGGTTTCCTTGACTTTATCGAGTGCCTCTTGAGCCTTGGGAGTCCACACAAACCGATCGGTCTTCTTTAGAAGTCGGTACAGTGGGAGGCCTCGTTCGCCGAGGCATGAGATGAAATGGCTAAGCACGGCGAGGCACCTCGTGACTCGCTGCACTCCCTTTAGATCCTAGATCGGACCTATCCTCATGATGGCCGAGATCTTCTCCGGTTTGGCTTCGATGCCGCGCTCGGAGACGATGAACCTAAGCAACATGCCCCTTGGGACCACAAAAACACATTTTTCAGGGTTGAGTTTGATGCTATTTGCTCATAGTTTTGTGAAGGTCTGGTCTAGGTCATCTATGAGCTGGTCGGTTCATTTGGACTTGACCATGATGTCGTCTACATAGGCCTCAATGGTTCGCTCGATGAGGTCTCCAAAACACTTGAGCATACATCGCTGGTATGCAGCTCCTGCATTTTTTAGACCGAAAGGCATCGTGACATAGCAGAATGACCCGAACAGGGTGATGAAAGAAGTCGCAAGTTGGTCAGATTCTTTGATGACGATCTAATGGTACCTAGAGTACGCATCAAGGAAGCAGAGGGTTTTGCACCCTGAGGTCGAGTCGACTACTTGATCTATACGTGGTAAAGGAAATGGATCCTTTAGACATGCCTTATTGAGACTCATGTAGTCAACACACATTCTCCATTTACCATTCTAAATGTGACATAGCAGAAAAGGCTAGTGTTGAGCTTAGAGAAGCAAATGATGCTATGCCATCCAATCTCAAGGAGCTCAAATCTTCTAAGAAAGAGCTTAAAGAAAAACATGATAAACTTGAGGGGATACATAATGAGGTCATCACTAGCTACAATATGGTAAAAGAAGAATATACAAATCTCAAGATCAATCATGATAATCTTGTTGTCTCTAATGAGCTATTATCCAATGAGCCACATGATGCTACTAACCATGTTGTTAAGATTGATATAGCTACATCATATGATGATATGATCATTGAGAACATTGAGCACGGTTCTAGTAGCAAAGGCAAGCAAGTGGTTGAGTCCGACAACTATGATGAGTATGTCAAGATCAAGAATGAGAATGCGAAGCTTAAGAAAGATCTTGAAAAGCTATCAACCACCAACACTATTGTGATAGAGAACCTTGACCATGATAGTGATCTAATTCTTGAGAATGAGAAGCTCAAAGAAGAGAACAAGAGACTCAAGAAGGAGAAAATTCATGATGAGCTCAAAGAAGAGAACAAGAAGCTCAAGCTAGAAAAAGAACATCTCAAGACTGGGCTGAGCAAATTCACAAGAGGTCAATATCTTCAAAGTGAGCTACTCATGAACAATGTCATGAAGATGTATAAAAGTGGAATTGGATACTTGGCACATCAAGAGAAGAAAACTCAAGCTCAACACCAACAACAACACAAGTCAAAGCCAAAGCCAAAGAGGTGTTTTGAGTGTGGACAAGGTCACTTTGCCCATGAGTGTCAAACTCCTCCACCACAACCCTTGCCCAAGCATGCTAGACCTTTTGCTTTCAATGCTCATTACATGCTTAGAAAGGACTCTAGTGGTAAAATAAAAGTCATGTTCTTAGGACCTTCCAACAAGAATAGGCCTAAGAAAATTTGGGTTGCAAAGTCACTTGTTGAGAAAGTCATGGTAATGGTAATTGATTGGCCAATCATGATTGTCATGTCCCTATGATGGAAATCATTTCAGTTTTCAAAGGATGGACGACAAGGTTAAGGATGGACTAGTTCTAAGTGTCGTTTGGTGTTGAAGAGACACTTAGAGTAGTTTAGGACTTTGTTTTTCCTTTGGCCATCCTATTAAGGGGGTTATGTACTAGTAGCTTGACCTAGGTGAGTCTAGTGGGTTAGGTGTGGTGCACACTTGTCAAATATAGCACTAGGTAGCTCCGGAGTAGCCCTAAGATCAATTGGAGCAAACTTCATTCACATATGATTTTTAGTTGAAAGTGAATGGAGGGTCAAATGTTGACCGGACGCTGATCTGGTTGTGACCGAACGCTGGCAGTAGAGTCCGATCAGTTCATTTGATCAAGCAAAAGTCATCTGGTTACGACCAGACACTAAGTGAGATGTGACCGAATGCTAGGCGCCAGAGTTCGGTCAACTCCAGTAAGGTTCCAAAGAGGGAGAATCCTGATCGGATACGTTCGGTCAGTGCTGACCGGATGTTGGTCAGGTTCTATTCAACATCAGTAAGGTTCTAGAGAGTAGTTTTGTGACCGAACACGTCTGGTCAGTGCTGATCAGACGTAGGTCAGAGTCCAGTCACAACTTAATGGCTCTATGACAGGGATAACTTACCGGAGCATCCGGTCACCTTGACCAGAGCGTTCGATCATCCCGTAGAACGCTAACGCAAGCTCCTAACGGTTCGTTTTGAATGAGAGGGTATAAATACTTCCTCTATTCATCCAAGGAAGGTCTCTTGCCCATTTGATCAGCTGGGAAACACCCTTGAGAGTGCTTAGGAGAGGAAGAGCCTAGTGAGGTGATTGAGATTTGAGAATCCAAGATTAAGGCCTCATTAGTGCAAGAAGAGTAGCAAGCATGCATCCACCCTTCTCATTAGGCTTGTTGTGGTCAAGTGAGAGTTTGTGCTTATTACTCTTGGTGATCGCCATCACCTAGAAGGCTTGGTGGTGATCAGGAGTTTGGTGATCATCCGACGGAGCTTGTGGATGACCCAACTCAAGTTGTGAGTGGTTGTGGGTGATTCACCACGACGGAGTGTCGAAGAATCAACCCGTAGAGAGCACTTGATCCTTGTGTGGATCAAGGGAGAGCTACACCCTTGTGTGGGTGCTCTAACGAGGACTAGTGGGGAGTGGCGACTCTTCGATACCTTGGCAAAACATCGCTGTGTTCATTCTCCTTTATTTACTTTGAGCATTGAGCAATTCAATTCTTGTCTTTACATTCTTAGAATTGTCATGCTAGAGTAGGATTGGAACTTAGGGTGCTAAACTTTTATGCGGTAGATCAATAGAATCATATTCTAGGCACAAGGGGTGAAGTAGGCTAAGTATAGGGTTTAATTATTGCAAAGAATTTTAGAATTAGCCCAATTCACCCCCCCCCCCCTCTTGGGCATCTTAATCCTTTTAGACGTCACCCACACACGCATGAAAGGCCTCATCAAGCGCGATCTTCTTCATTGGAGGACTGACACGATGGAGTGGCTGGTTCCCAGCCACGAGGAGGTGCCGATGCCACCCGACGGTTACATCATCTCCCCCTCATTCGTTCTACTTAGGGCTACAACACCTCAATCCCAACGGGATCCATCACATCGTGACCTTCATCGCAATGTGCAAGGGGTACCTTTGGATTGAGCCACACTTTGAGATGTGGAGGTACTTCTTCACCATCTCCCTGCATAGGAAGAAGGACAGAGGCGGGGAGATCTCAGTGCTGATGGGATGTGTGGGCATCCACCTTCGAGGGCTACAGGTGGCCAACTACATGCCCTGCCAGCTATCTAGATCCAACAAGGGGTGGCTTGCGTAGTGGTTCTACTTGAAGAATGACCCCACCGCCCCCTTGCCGGACTTCACTAGGCGCTTGATTAAAGAGGTGCCACCAACGTGGCCATGGGGGCCACCCATCAAGGAGAAGAAAAACATGCGCGGCATCCTCGAGGCCATCGTGTCACTAATGAGCTACGGCCTTCACGTGGCTGGTGTCATTGGAGCATATCACGTGAGGAGGGTGGCGCCACTAATGGCGCATGCCTTCCATTGTTTGGGATGGTGCCCATCATGGAACTCGACGGAACGGTGCTCGCTTAGGGGCCACTTCACAGCAGCGATATTACATAGTGTGTCAAGGAAGTGACAGACGAGTCTAACTCCATGTTCCCAATCCTAGGACATCCCATGATGCGGCCGGAGCCGAGCTTCATCGAGCTATCAGCGGATTTGAGCTTTCGGGCCTCTATCGCGCCGCTGCCGGAGCATGTGGCCATGAGAGCGGTGAACCGTGCCATAGATGAGCAGAGGAAGAAGGAGAAGGACAACAAGGAGAAGAAATGGCGGGGGAAGGAGCGAGGGAAGCTACAGTGGGTGAAGCGGCACCATGGCTGATCGGAGGAGGAAGATTAGGATGAAGAAGTAGAGGAGGGGGGGTGATGGCTCTGGGTCACCCATCCCATGGGACGATCTAGCCGATGGGGACGGGGACCCACCTTTGCCATAGGTGGGGCCCTTCCCGCAGCATTTCCTAGAGCAAGAGGGGGAGGACTCACCCCTGGAGACGGCGGGAGCGAGTTGCCCCGCTCCATCCGGGCCTTCTACGGTGCCCCTAGAGCTTAGTGGAGCCGGTGGCTCCACCTCGTCCGAGCCTCCCGAGCAAAGGGAGGGCTCAAAATGACAACACGATGAGGAGTTACAGCTAGGGTCATGTGGGCCAACCTCAAAACATTAGCATCTGACGGCGTCAAGGTAAGTTGATAGTTTTTTCATTCTTTTGTTTTTTGATGAATTTTTCACCGCGAACTAACGGTCGTGCCTTCCGCAGCATTGGGGGCGCGGGACCCTCCTAAAGCTGGGGCCGAAGAAGACTCTCACCCTTCGGCGGGTGCGCTAGGACCCATCTGGCGCTGCACCGGAGGCTAGCGGGAGCGTGATCGGGGCAACCATGGGGTCGACCGAGGAGGCATGGCGGTCAGCCATGTCTATGGGAGGGCAGGCGCGACATGGCTGGGTGGAGATGGCGCTTCGGAGCCATCGTCCATGCTGGAGGGTGCATCAATGATGGGGCAACCGGGGCTATCATCCGGGCAGATGGCGTCACCCATGGCTGGACGAACAAAGGGGGCCACACCTAGTGCACCCTTAGCAAGCATGACGGTGGGGCAGGCTTCCTTGTCCTCGTCGCCCGCTCCCTCTATTGCTAGGGGGCCCACTCTAGAGGAGTCGCGAATGCGAGGGAGGTCGACGCTGCCTAGCCTCTGGTCTGGGTCGGTAGCGACCCTCACACCTAGGAAGGACCCTAGATTAGGTGGGCTGACCATCGAGACCTGGGGGCGACGCTCTTCACCCTTGATGGCACCGCAGAGAAGAGGGATTAGGGAAGCATCCATGCAGATGTGGGGGTCGCAGTCCATGCCCTGACCACCACGCTAAGTTTGCTGCAAGATGTCATCGCTTCAGTTGGCCAGGTATAGTGCATCAACATTTATGACCTTCATCTTCCCTTTTCTTGCCTTTTAACTTGTACCCCTTCCGCAGGTTCTCATGGACCGCAGCCATGAGAAGTCTGCATTCCTTCACCGAGAGAAGGGCATTTGGGATCGCCTCATGGAAACCACAGGGGAGCGGCTACATGAGGAACTGGCCGCCCAGCTTGCTACCGCTCATCAAGAGTGGCCGAACTTGCCCCATTCGCTAGGAGTTGGCTGACCTCCAGATCAAGTACGCGGAGGCTCATGACAACGCCCACAAAGCTAGGGAGAAGCTCCTAGACCTAATCGAGAGTACACGCATGGATGCCACAGAGATCGAGCGGCTATGGAAGGAGCGTGATGATGCCCAGCAGCGGATCGACCTCCTGGAGGGTGAGCTACAGGGGGAGAAGGATCTAAAGGTCATGGCAGAGGTGGTGACCGCCAAACTTGTCATGGAGGTCAGCCAGTGATAGGAGCAGGCTCGGATCTTGGAGGTTGAGGTGGCCCAGTGGCATGACGAGGCGCGTAAGCTCTAGGTGGACATGGACGGTAAGCCCCTGGTCTTCCTTTGTTGTCCTTCTCTCTAGGATCCATGGGGCGCTTTTTGACATGGCTGGTACATGTTTTGGGTAGGTCTTGATCATAGGCTCGGGGCGAAGGTGACAAAGAGTCGTAGCCTAGAGAAGGAGCTCGGTGAGGTGAAGGCCTCCCCCCCTAAACGAGAGCTATCACCACGATGCCCTACGCGTCGCTGTCTAGCTGGTCTGCGATGACCTTGAGCTGGCTTCAGCATAGGAGACGAGCTCGCTTGTGGTCCACACAATCTAGATCATGTATTAGGCGCATGAGATGGCGAGGGACGCACTCCACTTTGGCATTCGTCGGTCGTTCGCGATCGCTCGTTCTCACTATGAGAACATCGATCTAGAGACGATGAACCAGGGCTTCGCACCTGGTTACTCTGACGCCGAGCTAGAGGACATTGAGAATGAGGTGGCCCCTCTGGTGTAGGACTTATTTGCTAAGATGGAGGATGAGATCATCCTTCTAAAAAATTAGTTAGTTAGGCCAAATAGTGACCTTGTAATAAATGGACATATTTTAATTTCTGCTATGGTTGAACAATCTTTTAGTTCTCTGTCCTCTTCTTTTTTTTATAAAAAAGGTTAATGTATTCCGACCCTTTATGTGGTTAAGGCTGTAAACCTTGGGATACGGGTGAAACAATTCTAATCACGCTGGTGAGCAAAAACGTCGTAGCTGCTGGGGCGTAGGTTTCTTGCAGTCCGACCAGTTTTACTCAAGGTTTGTTTTCGTAGCCCTTACTTTGAGATCTTAACGTAAGGGAGGGTTGGGCGCAGAGAATGTCTCTAAGTAGATATACTCTTATCAGGCCCCGAGTGATGCCTGACCCCCTGCCATTGCTAGGGTCAGGTGTCACTAAAGATAGAGGGAACGATAGCGAAACCGATAAGAGAAAACTTTTTTGTATTTCTCAAATATCATTCTTAAGCATATGCATAGGCTAGGGGTAAAAGCGACGTAGCTGCTCGATGTTCCATGTGTTGGCAAAGACCTTGCCATCAATGGCCTTGAGCTTGTAGGTGCCTAGTCGGAGCACCTCCACGATGGCGTATGGTCCCTCCCACGGGGGGGGAGAGGTTGTGATAGTTTTTGTTGCTCTGGACGAGGCGGAGTACCAGGTCCCCGATGTTGAAGGCCCGACCCTGCACCCGACGGCTATGGTGCCAGCGCAACACCTATTGGTACTTGGCCAAGTGGAGGAAGGAAACATCATGTGCCTCATTGAGCTAATCCATGGTGTCCTCGAGCGATGCCTACACTCCCTACTCATTGTACGCCCTGACCCTCGACGCCCCATAGTCGAGGTCAGTCAGGAGGATAGCCTCAGAACCATAGGCCATAAAGAAGGGTGTGTAGCCAGTGGCCCGGCTAGGGGTTGTCCTCAAGCTTCAGAGCACCGTAGGAAGCTCCACGACCCAACGCCCACCAAACTTGTTCAACCGGTTGAAAATCCTAGGCTTGAGACCTTGTAGGACCATGTCGTTCGTGCGCTCGACCTGTCCATTCATGTGAGGGTGTGCCACGGTGGCCCAATCAACGTGGATGTGGTACTCATCATAGAATCTGAGGAACTTCTTCTTGGTGAACTGTGTGCCATTGTCCATGATAATGGAGTTCAGGACTCCAAAGCGATGAACGATGTTGAGGAAGAATAACACAGCCTGCTTGGACTTGATCATGGAGATCGGCCGAGCCTCTATCCACTTTGTAAACTTGTCTACGACGACAAGCAAGTGTGGGTAGCCCCCGGGTACTCTTTTGAGAGGTCCGACTATATCGAGCCCCTAGACCGTGAACGACCACGTTATGGGGATCATTTGGAGTGGTTGGGCCGGTAGGTGGGTCTGATGGGCATAGTATTGACACCCTTCGTAGGTGCGCACAATCTGCTCAGCGTCAACAACCACAGTCGGTCAATAGAAGCCCTATCGGAACATGTTTCCAACTAGGGTTCTAGGTGTGGCATGATGTCCACAGACCTTACTGTGAATGTCCCTCAGTAGTTGCCTCCCTTGTTTGATGGGAATGCAGCGCTGAAGGATTCTGGTGTGGCTTCGCTTGTAGAGCTCCTCCTCAACAATGACAAAAGACTTGGCTTGGTGTGTGATCCGCTGGACCTTTGTCTTGTCCATTGGGAGCACTTTGTGGAGAAGCCAATCGAGGTACAGGGTCCTCCAGTCAGGTAGGGGGTCAGGCTCTACCACTTGACCTTCATCAAGCTCCATGACTTTAGGGTCAGAGGGGGCGGGCGGTCGGTCAGCCCCTGAGCCTAGGGTGACCAGCTTTTCCTCAGTTTGTCCCCATTCCTCGTAGTATACCAAAGGCTTGTGTTGATCGCTGGTGAAGACGCCCATCGGCACCGGCTCTTCGCTCGACGCCATCTTCGCTAGTGTGTCAGCCGCCTCGTTGATCTGCCTCAGGATGTGATTGAGTTCAAGGTCATCGAACTTGTCCTCTAGCTGGTGGACTTCTCGGCGATAAGCAACCCTATTGGTGTCATGGCAGCTTGA
Source organism: Miscanthus floridulus (assembly GCF_019320115.1). NCBI lineage: Eukaryota > Viridiplantae > Streptophyta > Magnoliopsida > Poales > Poaceae > Miscanthus > Miscanthus floridulus. The sequence goes on along the minus strand of NC_089588.1, from coordinate 112,279,571 downwards.
CTCCTTCATGATCTGATCGATGACCAGTTATGAGTCGCCTCAACGTCAAGCCGTTGGATGCCCAACTCAATGGCAATACATAGGCCATTGATGAGTGCCTTGTATTTAGCCACATTGTTGGAGGCGGGTAAATGGAGGCAGACCACGTACTTTATGCATATCTCGAGGGGCGAAATGAAGATCAGCCCCATGCCGGCGCCTCTCTTCATTAGCGACCAGTCAAAGTACATCGTCTAGTACTCTTGGTCGACGACTGCTGGCGGCATCTGGACCTCGATCTATTCAGCAATGAAATTAGCCAGTGCTTAGGACTTGATGGCCGTCCGAGGGGCATACGAAATGCCCTAAACCTTCCGCTCGAGTGCCCACTTGGTGATTCTTCCTGTGGCATCTAGGTTTTGGGCGACCTCGCTGAGAGGGAAGGACGTCACGACCGTCATCGGGTGTGACTTGAAGTAGTGACCCAGCTTCCTCTTGGCGATCAGGATGGCGTACAAGAGCTTCTGGATTTGTGGGTAGTGAGTCTTAGAGTCAGACAATACCTCACTAACGAAGTATACATGGCACTGCACTTTGAGGGTCTGTCCCTCTTCATCCCGCTCTACCACCAGGGCGGTGCTGACCACTGGTGTGGTGGCCATGATGTAGAGTAGGAGCGGTTCTCCATCAGTCGAGGGGACTAGGATTGGGGCTTTTGTCAGGGTTTCCTTGACTTTATCGAGTGCCTCTTGAGCCTTGGGAGTCCACACAAACCGATCGGTCTTCTTTAGAAGTCGGTACAGTGGGAGGCCTCGTTCGCCGAGGCATGAGATGAAATGGCTAAGCGCGGCGAGGCACCTCGTGACTCGCTGCACTCCCTTTAGATCCTAGATCGGACCTATCCTCATGATGGCCGAGATCTTCTCCGGTTTGGCTTCGATGCCGCGCTCGGAGACGATGAACCTAAGCAACATGCCCCTTGGGACCACAAAAACACATTTTTCAGGGTTGAGTTTGATGCTATTTGCTCATAGTTTTGTGAAGGTCTGGTCTAGGTCATCTATGAGCTGGTCGGTTCATTTGGACTTGACCATGATGTCGTCTACATAGGCCTCAATGGTTCGCTCGATGAGGTCTCCAAAACACTTGAGCATACATCGCTGGTATGCAGCTCCTGCATTTTTTAGACCGAAAGGCATCGTGACATAGCAGAATGACCCGAACAGGGTGATGAAAGAAGTCGCGAGTTGGTCAGATTCTTTGATGACGATCTAATGGTACCTAGAGTACGCATCAAGGAAGCAGAGGGTTTTGCACCCTGAGGTCGAGTCGACTACTTGATCTATACGTGGTAAAGGAAATGGATCCTTTAGACATGCCTTATTGAGACTCATGTAGTCAACACACATTCTCCATTTACCATTCTATTTTTGTACAAGGACGGGATTGGCTAACCACTCGGGGTGATACACTTCCTTGATGATTCTGGCTGCCAAGAGCTTTGTGATCTCTTCACCGATGACCCTATGCTTCTCCTCGTCGAAGCAGCGCAGGTGTGGCTTCATCGGCTTAGAGCCCGGCCTAATCTTCGAGGTGTGCTCGGTGACTTCTCTTGGGATGCCTAGCATGTCTAAGGGTTTCCACGTGAAGATATCTCTATTGGCACGGAGGAAGTCGATGAGCGTGCTTTCCTATTTGGAGGAAAGCATGGTGCCGATAAGCACCACTTTGCCCTCGGAGCTATTGGGGTCTATGAGGACCTCCTTGCCGCCCTCCGTGGGCTCAAAGGATCTGGCCAACTGCTTGGAGTCGGGTGCCTCCTCGGCCGTCCCTCCCTTGATGACCATGAGCTCCTAGGAGGCAATGATTGCTGAGGCATGCTCGCAGCACTCAACCTCGCACTCATAGGCGCGCTGGAAGGTGGTGCCGATGGTGATGACCCCACACGGGCCTGGCATCTTAAGCTTTAGGTAGGTGTAGTTGGGGATGGCCATGAACTTCATGTAGCATGGTTGTCCTAGGATGGCATGGTAGGTCCCATGGAATCCAACCACCTAGAAGGTGAGGGTCTCCATCCTATAGTTGGTCAGATCCCCGAAGGTGATGGGAAGGTCGATCTGCCTGAGCGGTATAACTTGCTTCCCAAGCATGATACTGTGGAAAGGCACCTCAGTCGGTCGGACATGCGACTAGTCGATGCCCATGGCATCAAGTGTCTTAGTGTACATGATGTTGAGGCTGCTGTCTCTATCCATCAGCACCTTGGTGTGGCGCTTCATGCCGATGATCGGGTTTACCACAAGCGGATACCTCCTTGGCTATGGGATATTATCTGGGTGGTCAGATCGGTTCAAGGTGATGATGGACTCCGATCACCGGAGGAAAGACGATGTGGCTGGTTCGGCCGCGTAGACCTCGCGGCATGCGATCTTTTGGCGGCGCTTGGAGTCGTAGGCCGCCATCCCACCAAAGATCATGAGGCAACTGTCTAGGGTTGGAAAGCCGCCATCCTTCCCCTTAGTGTCGTCTACCATTGGCTCAGGCTTGTTTCTCTGGTTCCCCTTGTTAGAGTCGTCGAATAGGAACCGGTTCATGAGGGCACAGTCCTTGTATAGGTGCTTGATAGGGAAGGCGTGGTTTAGGCATGGCCCCTTGAGCAGCTTCTCGAAGTGGTCAGGAGCATTCTCGGTGGGCGCCCAACACCTTTCCGCTCGACAGCGACCATGAGCGAGCCCCCATGCTGCTGCTTGTTTGTCTTCTAGTTTGGATGGTTAGAGGGGCCCTCACCGACGTCCTCGTCCTACCTTGCTTTGCCTTTGGAGCGATAAAAAAATTGCTCTGACCGCCTCCTCGCCTGAGGTGTGGCTGGTCATGATGTCGAGGAGCTCCTTGGTGGTCTGAGGGCCCTTACGTCCTAGCTTGTGGACTAGGGACTCACAGGTGGTCCCGGATTGGAAGGCTCCGATGATGTCGGCATCGACGACATTAGGCAACTCATTGCATTGCCTAGAGAAGCATCAGATATACTTGTGGATAGTCTCTCCAGACTTTTGTCAACAATTTTTTAGATCCTAGGGTTTCCCAGGGTGCATGTAGGTGCCCTAGAAGTTTCCCACAAAAATCTCCTTTAAGTCCATCCAACTTTGAATCTAGTTGGACGGAAGGTGCTCTAGCCATGTTCACGCCGAATCATCTAGGAACAAGGGGAGGTTGCGGATAATGAAGTAATCACTATCTACACTGCCAGCTTGACAAGCAAGCCGGTAGTCCTCAAGCCACATCTCGGGGTTTCTCTTCCCAGAGTACATCGGGACGTTGGTCGACGGTTGATACCGTGGTAGGAAAGCCATGTTGAGGATGTGCCGGCTGAAAGCCTGGGGCCTTGGCAGATCAGGGCTTGAGCTCTGGTCTTTGCCGCTGTCATAGCATCTACCCCAATGAGGATGGAAGCCATAGCCGACCTCCTCTCTCTTGTCACCCCTTCCATGCCTATGGGCATCTAGGGTGTTGCGTGCATCACAGTTGGGGCCGAGACGCTCGTGCACTGGGACCATGGCAAGTCCCCCGCTATTGCGTGGCACCTGGTAGATGGACACGTCTCGACCATCGTCCCAAAGACATGCGCTAACTGGCATCAAGCTCGCGTTGCCGAGACAATGAGATTTCTGCCTGTTGCACCGCTGCTCGCTCAAGCAGCGTGCGGATCTCGCAGTAGGCCTGATGGTCTTCGGGTGTCATGGGCTCTAGGAGCCTTTGGAGTAGGGCCGCTGTGGCAGCTATGTTATGACTTGCCTCGGCAAAGTGTAGGAGGCCTCTGTCATCCTCGACGATCCTCTAGTTTATGTCACGAGCGATGGCACATGCGCGGCCACCATCCCCACAAAGCTCGATCTTGCGTTCGAGCTCTGTGCGCTCCTGCTCTAGCTGGAGGCACGCATCTTCGAGCTCCTGATGTCGTAGCCTTAACTGTTCCACGTGCATGCGAGGAAGGGCCCCCGCATTTTCATTGACTTCGTCATTGAAGTCGTTCGGTGGGGTAACCCCTCCCTCATGGATGCTTTCGATGTGTCCTTCGAGGGTACCTACCATAAAACATTCTCGCAAGGGGTGATGGCTCCCCCTACTAGAGTCAGAGTCGAAGATCGACTCTAAATCTCTCGCAAGAAGGTCATGGAAAGACTCCACGATGTAATCGGCCATTCCCACGAATTCATCATCCGTGGGAGGCGGGCACATGCGCTGTACCACGAGGTGACCAATGGTTCTCGTGGCATTGCGTAGACCGAACAGGAACATTGTTGGGGCGTCTCGGGTGAGATATTTTGGGGAGAGTGGCTCCCCTCCAGCAAGCTATGTCGTGACATTGGTGAGGGAGAAGGTGAGGCAGCGCACATCCTCCTGGGACGGTCGGAGTACCAGGAAGGCATCGAGCTAATGCTCCATCCTCCTATAGTTGAAGTCGAGGAGCTGGTCGCTCCTGGGGACACATGCCTCCAGTGTGCATAGCTACAGCTTCTCGAGGGCCTCGACAGTTGCGTCAAGACTAGTGGAGCGAAGAAATTGAATGGGGGTAGGAGCCCGAGCCAACTCTCCCTCCGTGGCGATGATGAAGTCTTGGCTCCCGAAGAGCACGTGTGTGCCCGAGATCCAGCTAAGGCCATGGCTAGCCATCCGTGGCCTGTGGTGGACACCCTGTTGTGGACGACGAGATGCGCAAAAGGCCCCTACCTGGCTAGTAAATTTCTAGTAAATTTCTAGTTTGCGTGTCTGACCTAGATGGCTATGCTTGGAGGACACAAGGATTTATACTAGTTCAGACAGAGTGTCCCTACGTCCAGTCTGCTGCTGCTCGTGTTACGAGCACTTGGTTTGTAGTAGGGGTTACAAATAGGCGAGAGAGGAAGAAGGTCCCAAGTCTCTAGTGGAAAAAGGAGTCCAGTTGAGCTCTCTGTCTACTACTAAGTGCCTAAGCCTTTTGCCACTCAGACATGTTAGATGTGTCTTGGAAAGCCCCCTCCGTGGGGTGCTGAAAGCTCTAGTTTAGTTTCGGTGAATTGATGAGACCCTAAGTGCTAACCTAGTTTATCAAAGTGATCATTGTGGCAGAACTGCCTAATCTAATGCCTCACAGGAGTGCTCATCTTCTATTAGACACTAAGCACCCAAGGGAGAACACTAAATTATTCGGTTCTGTCGGGCACACCCCAGCGGAGAACCCAAAAATCCACATTTTTGCTATTAGGATCACAAATGAGAGAATAAAGCTTACAACATTCTTAACCATTTCTTATATCACTTTTAATACAACATCAGAGTATAATACTTATTATTATAACAACAGAATGTAATCATATTATCAGAGCTATAAACAATTTAATTGAATAACAAAATATAAACATGTGATCAGAATTACAACAGAAATAAATATCTAATCATGACATGATGAAGTATTGATATGTAAACTACAACAACAGATTATGAAACTTTCATTTATAAAAGCATTTGGTGAAAGTTATAAATAAAAACTATGATCGCAGCGTAAAGGAAATCCTCTCTGAGCCCACCAGGAGGAATCCACACACAAGAGTCAGCTTTAGCATCCACCTATCACCTACAACAGGGGGAATAAAACCCTAAGTACACAATTGTACTCAGCAAGACTTACCCTACAGGAGGAAAGAAAAGACTCCAAGGTTATGCAAGGCTATATGGCTTGTGGGTTTATTGCATTTGCAGGAAGCATTACTCAGTGTGTGTCCTTATATTCATTTTTTATTAATAGCCGCATTGGTTTATTAACTAACCATTCTAAGTAAGCATCTGTGCTACTTTCAAGCAGGTGGTAAGTAATTAGATTTCCTTTTTTTATCTTCCATCTTTTATCTTTCAGTTCTTACTACAATGCTAAACCATAGACAAGCCGTACCAGACCGTCTGGCGATTCACGAATCAATGTCCCCAGCTGGGTACCCTGAAAACACAAGCCCTGCTTATACCCAAGGCACAAGCAGGACCAACCCATCACCCTCCTGTCCTAGGGTCCTAGGTCCCAGTCCAAACTGGGACTCCAAGCCCTCGCCCCTGAGTCCTAGACTCAGTGCGGTGCAAGGACCTCCTCCACCAAAAAGAAATCCTGACAGTTGGTCCGGAAAGAGCCAAAACCCACAACAAGAGAGCAACAAGTCTTCCAAGCGCCCATAACCAAGTATGTGCTCGGGATAATAAGTCTATGACATGCTTAGAGCCTTATGCAACGGCCGGTCCTTAACCGACACAAATAGGGAAAGCAGTGTAACCAAGCCATGCCCTGCGTCCATGGCGACACAACCTCCTACACCCACCAATAACCAACCATATCCCTGTCCGGTCATAATTTTCCTTTCCACCATTTATATTTTCCAAGTGATAATAATCCAATAATATATTTCCTATCTCTCGCGAGTGACAACCATCACTCGACTTCTACCGAAGTCCTATAGCATAGCAATCTACACGATCATGTCGTACTAGTAAGACTCATGGGATAAAGATATATATATCCAAGTGGGTTTCATCTAACTCCTTAAAACTTAATGCACGAATATAATTTAAACTACAGAAAAGTAGGGGTTATGCACCAGGGCTTAACTGGGTAAGATATATATTAAAAAAGTTAGTATTTGCATCTTCAGATCATCCACATCATCTGAATAGAAAGCCCATTACATCATCTCCTGGAGAGAATACTATTATACCATCTTTAGATTTCCAATCATCCTTCACTTGATCCGTTAATCCATCATCATACTTATATAATATGCATTGATGCAAATGCATAGATGTAAACAATCAACGACAGCTGAAATGCTTCGAAACCCGATCATGCCTCACAAGCTAACGTGATAACTCTAATGCTGGTCTACGTATCCAAGTTGTCGAATAAGACGTTATTTCCCAACAATTATTTTAGTTATATAAACCCAAGGTGTTTTCTTTATTTCATTCTATCGATTTAATCATTATTCGAATTAGAGCATCATTATCTATCTAGCAAACTAATTATTCTAGAGCTACAAAAATTATAGTGTGTACCTAATATTGCTAGGAGCCTACTATAAAAATTTCAGATCCAACACTATTACCAATTTATCACAACAATTCCTACAAGTTTATATTTTTACAATATTAAGTACCTTAAATTAATTATATAGCTTCCACGAATATTATCAAACTATGTGAATAAAATATACTAACAGGTATATCATGATTTTAGAAACTTAACAAAATTGGTTTGGCATTTTTATGATGTTCCTACATTTTATTATCAATTTCCAAGTATTTAGACGTTTGCTGAAATTAACAAAACACCGGAAAAAGAAACTAAAGCTCCTTGGACCCAAAGCGGGCCAGCTCGGCCTGGTCCAGCGATCAAGCAGCCCAGGTGGGGTGGGGCGCGCAGCGCGAGCAGCCTAGCCACGGCGGCCATAGGCCAGCCCAAGCGCGGGAGCGGCACACGGCCCAGCGGGGAGTCTGGCCCGCGAGAGCAGACCAGCCAGAGGCCCAGGCAGGGCGTGGCCAGCAGCGACCGGCTGGCCCAACCCATGGACGCAAGCAGCCTAGTATAAAAATTATGCAATTTATGCAATTTATGCAATAAGGACCCTGCGTTTTCATGAATTTAACCCGCAGTCCAGAGTCCTATTTAAATGAGTCACGTATTTCACAGTAAAGACCTTGTATAAAAATTATGCTTAGATTTATACCCTTCACTTCATCTTCTTTAGACAGAGGAGCAGAGGAGGTTCGGCCGGTGGTCAACCCTAGCCGAGAAGGACATGGCAACGGCTGGAAGCCCACCGACGAGCGACACGGGAGACCGCACGACCACGGGCAGGCTGCGCCAAGACCCAAGCCGCCCTATCGGTAGCCTACCCACGCGAGCCGTGGAGGTGACAAGAGGGCAGCGGCGGCCCGGATGGATGGACGGCGGCAATGGCGCGGCAGCGGTCGAGGGCAAAGGTGAGCATGGCTCAGGTAGGGAAAAGCGGTGGAGGCTCGGCCAAGAGATGCCAGTGATGGCCCAGCCACACGCGCGGCGACCACGATGGGCGGCAATGCCCCGGTAGCAAGCAAAGGGGTCACGCTAGCATGGGTGCTCACACGAGTCTGCTGGAAGCAGCGGCATTGTTCTAGAAGCATGGCCTGGCGTGGGCGCACATGGTGGCCTGATGCGCTGTGGGGCATAGCAGAAGCGGCCACTGCGATGGTGCGGGCGGTTGTGGCGATGGGGCGCATCACTGGCCAAGGGCAACAGGCGGGTCGTGGGGATGACGGCAGGGCGACGATGGCGCCTGGGAGGACAGCTGCTATGGGGCGGCGAGGAGGGTTGCAGCTCAGAGCGGACCGTGGGGCGCGACGCTCGCTCACGAGGGTGACTGGGTGAGGCGCCCTGGAGTAGCAGGGCAGCGCTGTGGGCATGGACGCATGGGAGGGCAGCGGTGTGGTGCTGTGGTCCACAGAGGGGAAGGAAAAAGGAGGGGCGTCGGTGTCGAGCAAGAGCAACAGCAGGGGCTCAGAGGTGACTCGACCTGAATTGCCTTGGCGCTACGACTAAACGACAGTGGCAAACGTACAGGCCTAGACACCTCAGTGGCACGACTCAGCACAGAGGCAGACAATGTTGCAGTGGTGTAGGACTAGGACACGACACAAGCGAGTGAGCTAGACTAGCTGGGCGATGACATTTACATGTCTCGGCCATCATTGGTCGCGTATGCATTAAAGGCTTGTGGTGTTCGCGCTATACGGCTTAAGAAGACGTGCCGCGACATACCATGACAAGACGGATCGGCTTTGGCTACGTGCGGACGATGACAACGGAACAATAGCCTTGTGTAGAGTCCGCCACGCAAAACCAACGTAGAAGGCAACATGGGGAAACCAGCGGCATCACGACAAGGCCATTAATTCGATGGGACAACGGAGGCAGTGGCTATAGCTTTGGCAAGGCCCACGTATGGCCCGACCAGCAGCGAGCAAGACTGGTCATAGGCACGACCAAGGCCAGTACCGGTAGTAGTGTGCACGTGCGGTAATTTTGGCTCAGGCCAACCAACAACGAACAATGACGAGCACTAAATCGAAAGCAACGCGAAAACTGCTAATGATCGTGATTGAGGCCCACTAATGTCACAGTGCTAAAGTTGTTCTCATCAGCTATCCCACGGAGCAATCCGCACAATAAATGGGCCACACGAGAGGAAGATACCAGCACACCAACTTGGGTTCGTCACTTGGGCACCAGTTCACGAACTGAGTCCCAGAACATGGGCTACAGTGCATTTCAAAAGAACTTTAGGATATTTATGGGTAACCCCGCAACATCAAACCAACCTATGAACTACACCAAGCCAAGGTACTCACCGTGAACCATCAAGCTATACAAAAACATGGATAATTTGTTTTTATCATTTTATGTGAGTTTAAAAAAACTTTAAAACATGGGAGCTTGGTTAATTAATTTCTTTTAGGCCTTAATCAAGGTGCTAAACAAGATCGTAACACTAGGGGTGTTACAACCAACCCCCCTTAAAAAGAATCTCGCCCCGAGATTCAAAGCGAGAACCAGAAAAGGGGAAACACGATTACATTTCATAGATCAGGGATTACACGAAAGATTACACGACTTCGAATACTAAACCACACGGGGATCTAGGGATACATGGTTAAGAGCAACCTGATACAACTGAGATCTAATCTAGAAGTCGAGATAGACGAGTGCAATGGAGAAACAACAAGATAATGATTATCCAAAACATGGCGTTGCACCAACAGATCCAGAAATAGTCGGCTGAGAAGTAAAACATCATGAACCCTAAGATTGACTACCCCAAGGGAACTTGAACTTCTTCGACGAACCGAATCTTTTCTTCTCCTTAGATTACACCATCACCTTAGACTGATAAACCTAGCTTCACAATGTCGACTGGATTTCGTAGCTCTGCTCCGAATGCGAGGGGAATGGAGATGAAGAAGAAGAGCAAGGACTAAGGGGATCTTATAGTGGCGAACGGTGGTGGAGCGCAACACACTGGAAGTGGAGGCAACATGGATAGGGTACATAGATGGGTCATGCTATGGAGATAAGGTCAGACATGGTGTGCTTCCTACGTGAGCAGGTAGAAGATAAGGGAGATGAGAGGAGAGGGGGTCCGCTCGATGAGGCAGGCATGTGAGCGACCATGTTTCCAAGAGAAAAGAGAATGGGGAAGGGGGTCCGGTACGGGGACGAGGCATGAGAGTCAAGAGCCGACCGGATGCTAGGAAAAGGAGAAATGCACAGTGCATAAAGATGGCGAGTGTGGCACGATGCAGCGGCCACGTGAGAATGGGGAGCTAAGGGCCCGATACAGACAACGTTCGCAGGGCACGTAGCAAAATTACACAGCAAGGTCAACTAAACACAGAGCTTGGGACATGACATCCACTTAGACTTTTACAATCACTCCCGACTACCCAAGGTTAACTTTCCTTACAACTCTTCTTTTTCTTTCCTTTACTCGACCACATCCGTCTTTCATGTAGACTGAGACCATGTCATACTTTCTTCCTCCATAACCACCTCCTCTTGCTTACCTTGAGAGAACACTATGTCATCAACCTATTGTGGATTTCCTGTTTGAACACCTAAACATTTCCAAGGAAATTATTTGTAGCAAAAGTGGTATGGCGGTGTAACTTGGTAAAGGTACTTGGTCAACAACCTCGATACCAGCATGTGCCGAGCAGCATCACCATGTGGCAGTTGTTCCACAGGGAGCCCTCGGTGTCGTTGCGGCACCATAAGCTATTAACCAGGCAACTACTACCAATTTACACGCCATGAAGGCGGTGGGGTCATAGACCATAGAATAAGGGGAGTATTGCAAGGGAAAATTCAAACAACAAAGGTTCCCTTTACAACAAGGGACAAGGAATTCAAATCCAACGACAGATTTGATTTAAAGAGATTCAAGTGTTTTGCTGGAACATCCACAATTAGTCGATGTAGTGTCCTATGTTCTCCAATCACAACTAGTTTGCTGATATCTGAATGGCAACTTCTCTTGTAATCCACCTAACATCGCCCATGAAAACTTTAAGCACATCTAACGAAACTTAAGGTAGATGAACGCAATAAACACAGCGAAATAAACAAAATGCACATTCCAATGGTCTTATATGGTACAACGTACATGCATTTAGGCTCCCAATCACGACACGGCATTCACCTACGGTTGGACGATCTCAACAACTATGGATGAAATCAATGGCAAGAGTACAATACCGGAGGACATCAACGAAAAACACTACTACTACGGGTACAGCATCCCAAGGCAACTAATCTACATCTTCTCGTGGCAATGGCTGAGTGAGAGGAATCAAGGGCTCTTCTTCTGACACTTTCGATGGTGGAGGTGCTGGCGGTTCTACATCACCGGTTCTCCTTCTTTTAGGTAGGTGGATAGAGATCCCCTCCAAGATTGGGCATCCTGCCTTTCATCAACCAACATCCTTCGCTTGGCCCTGGTGAATAGATAGGCCTCACCCAGCTAATGGACATGCCGATCTTTAGCCTCCTTTAGGGCTTCTAACATGGCAGTCTCTTGGCTCTCAGCAGCTACAGCACTCGCATGCGCTTTAGCGAGCTGCACCTAGAGCATCCGGTTGAAGATATCGGCTTCCTTGGCCCACCGGAGGTAGATCCTCAGTTCCAAGGCTTGCCGGTCATACTGCTCATCTAGAGCAAGTAGGTACGTGGTCAAGTGCACCACGGTAGGACTATCTTCTTGCACATCTCGACCTTGCAAAGCCTCCATGCGAGCCTTCCATGCCCGCTGATTCTTGTCCAAGGGTGCAAAGAACCACATGGGGTACGATAATGGGCTCCTCATAGATCTGGCAGAGGTATTGCAAGGCTTTGCAGGCCACAACCTGGTTGGTGTCGATGAAGCAAAACCCGGCTGTAGTCACACTCCAGGCTTCAGTGAGGTCGGGGAACTCTTCACTCTTCCCGATGTAGACGGTAACCTCACACCGCTCGATGCCATGCTCCTCATACTCATGGCCCTCATACGCGGGACGATCTTTGACTCCGAGCTTTTGTAGGGTGGCATGCAGGATTCTGGGAAAACCCTCAATGTTAAGGCAATAACTACTAACCCAGGCTCCTGCCATTTCTAGCGGTGGTGGTGAGGAAGGCTGAGCAAAAAGCTTGCTAAAAGGAAAAGCTAAGCGAGCTAAAGTGCGCCGAGTGGTGGTACTAATGGCTAAGCTAGGCTCTACTTATAAAGGCGAAGCGTTCAGTGGTCTGGACATGGTCCACCAGGGTTCTCGCGCGAGATCACTATGAATGAATCGACCAAATTTCGCGCATTCGAGGCGAGCGACGTGCTATGCCATTACTGACTAGTACGACTGTAGGACAAGGGTTCGACAAGAGTGTAGAAAAGAGGTATGGGGAGAATGCAGGTCACGATAGGCGTGAACCATGGGTGAACGAAGAGCACGAAGCCACAGTGCAGACCAAACTCTAGAACAGGAACGAGTCAGTCATGCACAAGATGACACGCGTGACACCTATGTATGGCGTATCTGCAAGCAAATACCGGCACTACAATGCACAAACATGATATGCATGAATGCACATCCTATACGCCCTTCCACTATTGCCAGCATATAGGGCAACCGTTCTCAGATTTTTGGCACATCATTCTCTCCTTGTAGCTAGTCAATACTATCGAACTATGCTCGAGTCAGTGTACCTACAGAAAAATTGATTAAGTCTACCTAAGTCAGCAGAGTGCCATCTATCCTGGATACATAACTATAGTAATAGGGCTACTTATATAACTTCGCAGTTGAACGCCCTAAGTTTTTGAAAAAAGAATAGGTTGCCAAATTTTAGTTTAGAAAAGGTTTTCGAAGCTTTATTTCCCCATTTACGCTCTAATACCACCTGTGGCAGAACCGCCTAATCTAATGCCTCACAGGAGTGCTCGTCTTCCATTAGACACTAAGCACCCAAGGGAGAACACTAAATTACTCGGTTCCATCGGGCACACCCCAGGGGAGAACCCAAAAATTCACATTTTTGCCATCAGGATCACAAATGAGATAATAAAGCTTACAACATTCTTAACCATTTCTTACATCACTTTTAATACAACATCAGAGTATAATACTTATTATTACAACAACAAAATATAATCATATTATCAGAGTTATAAACAATTTAATTGAACAGCGGAATATAAACATGTGATCAGAATTATAGCGGAAATAAATATCTAATCATGACATGATGAAGTATTGATATATAAACTGTGACAACAGATTATTAAACTTTCATTTATAAAAGTATTTGGTGAAAGTTATAAATAAAAACTATGATCGCAGCATAAAGAAAATCATCTCTGAGTCCACCAGGAGGAATCCACACACAAGAGTCAGCTTTAGCATCCACCTGTCACCTGCAATAGGGGAAATAAAACCCTAAGTACTCAATTGTACTCAGCAAGACTTACCCGACAGGAGGAAAGAAAAGACTCCAAAGTTATGCAAGGCTATCTGGCTTATGGGTTTATTGCATTTGTAGGAAGCATTACTAAGCGTGTGTCCTTATATTCGTTTTTTATTAATAGCAGCATTGGTTTATTAACTAACCATTCTATGTAAGCACCTGTGCTACTTCCAAGCAGGTGGTAAGTAATCAGATTTCCTTTTTTCATCTTCCATCTTTCATCTTTCATATCTTACTACAATGCTAAACCGTAGACAAGCCGTACCGGATCGTCTGGCGATTCGCGAATCAATGCCCCCAGCTGGGTACCCCAAAAACACACGCCCCGCTTGTACCCAAGGCACAAGTAGGACAAACCGATCACCCTCCTATCTTGGGGTCCTAGGTGAAACAACCCCAATTTCTATGAAGGGAATTCCACAGAGTTGAAGTGTAATAAGACCGTGGTAGATCATATTACCCAAATTCCAGTCGAATATCACATCCATACAACGATAATATCAGAGTACAAATAGTGCGGAATTATATAAATTATTACATCGCCGCATTGGTGGAATCAAAAGTAGCATTCATTCAGAACAGCTTGATGATAAGATCGCCAAACTCGAGCGTAGGCACGAACCCCTCAACCGTCAAACTCCTCGGAGCTATACTCCTCAGCAGAACCTGTATGCCAAAATTTATCAGTACGATTTGTACTGGCCACTCCCAACCCTATGAGCATTGCTTTGTGGAGATTGGATGCAAGTTGGCTATAGTCAAAAGGAACCTATAAGGCTGAGGTTTCCCATGTATTTTAGCATATCAAGTATATAACAGTATAGTCAAGTTTTAACACCATTCCCACACCTATTCCATCCATTCCCATTCCAGAGCCAGGTTTCGATCCTGGGATCGATATACCACTATCTCCACACCATCACCATACCATAACCATACCATCGCTCAGTCGATAGGCCAACTCCCTCTCAGCACTATCTCAAGGCCCGTAGCCCCTGGCTACGACCGAATACTCACTCACAGGGGAAGAAAAGGACTCATCTCACTATCTAGTTTAAGCGAAACCCAGGAAAGGTCCATAGCCGACAAGTTGGCACATGTATCGATCGATCAACCATACACTCTACAGAGGTTTTACATAACCACAAGATCCGCCTTCCTCGCTGACCGTCGTCAACTAGGCTGATTCTGGCCGCTTGCTAGCCTAGGATAATGCCATTCTACCATTCAGCCCTAGTACACCCCAAGTTTAATCTGGGGTGGCTGAATCTGTGAGTCATGAGTCAGGTCCACAAGGTCTCCATGAAGTCTCAGAAGGGTGTGGGGGAAATCCTCCGTGCCCCGTACCTCCTTACACTGTCCGCTATCAACCTAGCAGTAGTGGCAATATCCTACCAAGTAGTCCAGCCGTCCCGCACCATATAGGGCGAGTGGTACGTAAGGCTTCCCGGTGAATTTGAGTACTAGTAAGTCCTTAGAGGTGACCAAGCCAGAATGTTTTCATCAGGGTTTCCATTTATCGTGCCACCACAGCACCTCCATCCCGGGCTCCTCCTATCATAGGTTCACACCTAGGACCACCTCATATACCATTTACCCACCACAGATATCCATTCCAAGGGTGCCCAGGTAGCACCACACGGCATGACTTGCCCTAGGCTCATCGTATACTCCAACTTGGTCGACACAACCCTCACCCTCCACACACCCAAGTCACAAACGCAGCACTCTCCCCGTAGTCCAGAATACCCCACGCATTAATGTAGTATAAGCGTAGTAGAAGTACAAGCAAATAAAATATAGCAGTAAGCATGTGTCTAACCTAATAGCAGGGTATGCAGGGGTAAGGTTGCATCAAGGTAAAGGCCATCAAGAAAGCATACTACCATGCAAGTCCTATCATAGTATGATTATAACAGTAAAGTGAAGCAATAGCAGTTCTACATTAGCCATGCGTAATAGGTGCTACGAGATTGGGTGGGATGTGGCACCTTCAGTGTAGTCATCTCCGTACTCCTCATAGTACTCACAATCCTTGTCCGTCAGGTTCTCCTCCGAGTCTACAAACGATCGTATTATAGTCGCGTTAGCGACGTCTATAGAATAGCACATAGAAGCAATGAAAATTCAAAAGAGCCAAATGCACTCAAACATGGGTTCATTGCGTAGAGCTTGATTTTAGATGAATTTTTGTCCTAGTTTCGTATTTTTCTGAGGTCATATGAATTAGTTATGAATTTCCGAAGTTCAAATCATTTCTGAAAATGGAAAAGGCTGAATTAATCCTGGGCTGACATGTGTCACGCTGTGGTTGGTCCACGTGGCTTGCTGACGTCCGCATGACGTTAGTATGACGTTGGCATCACGGTTCCGAGCTAACAGGTGGGGCCTAGCTGACGTCATCAACGTCATCCACACCGACAGGTGGGGCCAGAGACCATTGGGTCACTGACAGGTGGGCCCGGTCAAAGTCAACGGCGAGTCAATGGTCAATGGTCTTTGGTCAACGGTCAGGGTCACTGACATGTGGGTCCAGGGCTGCTAACGTCAGCAGCTGAGGTCATCATGACATCAGCATGATGTCACCTCGGCTGTGTTACTACTGACATGTGGGTCCCGTGTGACGTCATTACGACGCTAGCATGACGTCATCGTCTGACGTGGGGGTCCAGCAACACTGTGTCGCTGACCTATGGGGCCAGGTCAATGGTCAACGCTGACCAGTCAATGGTCAATATGGGCCGGGTCTGAACTGGGCCGGTTGGGCTTCGGGTTGGGCCGGTCTAGGCCGGGCAAGGCTGGACATGTGGCATGCTATGACGCTACCACATCACGACCGTGGGCTCTTATTGGGCTTCATCCATAGCGCGGCTCACACCGTGTGGCTCACGGTGGACCAGCGCTCATGGTCCATGGACTTACGGTAGGGCACATGGTGGACCAAGTCCACCGTCTCTTCTCCTTGGCTCGGCTCACGTGCACCGAGCTCACGCATGGGTGGCCGGCGAGGGGGTGTTCCCCTGTTTTCTTCTACGGCGGTGCTCCCGTCAGCGGCGAGTGCCCGGTGAGCCTCCGTGGCAGTGCTGGTGTCCGATTGGGGAGGGGGAAAGCTTCCCCGGGCCATGGTGATCATGATCCTGAGGTCTAAGTGGTGGTCGAGGTCCTCTAGTGCGTTGGCCACTGCGGCCGGCGGCTCGGCAGTGCTCGCCGGTGGCAAGGCCACGCACACAGGCTCTCTAGTGGCTAGTGCTGAGCAGATGGGGCTTCTACGGCTTCGTGTGGACGCGACGAGGGCGTCCCGAGCTCAAGGCGGGGTTTCAGTTTCTCGATGGTCGGTGGGGCTCCAACGGCCATGGCGACATGGTGACGACAGCGATGCGCACGGTTGATCAAGGGGGCTCCTGCGGGTGGTCACGGCATGGTCACGGGGTGTGCGTGGGTGCGTGTGTTCCTAGTGGCCGGAGACAAGGCGCTGGCCTATGCGCTCCAGGTGTGGAGCGCCATGGCCGACGGTGATGTTCGGTGGCAGAGAGAGACCAGAAGGGGGGGCTCACCGTGGGTGGCATGGAAGAATGGATGGTGGTGCCGTGTCGATTCGAGGCTGTGTAGCTCTGGTAGCCATGCAGTGCCGTGCTGAACCGCGTCGGTGATGTAGACGATGGCGTCGCTCTCGGCTCCGGCGGTCTCCTCCCCCACAGCGGCTTCAGCGTTTCCACCTCTTCTTCCTCTTCTCCCTCTTGGCTTGGGTGGGCTATGGATGGCCACCAAGGTGGTGGCGGGGCGACGGGACGAGCGCTAGGGCTCCGGGGCTGGGGCTTTTATAGCCGAGCTCGGCCATGGAGCCTGGTGTTCGGCGGCTGGAGATTGAGGGGAATCGGAGGCGTGCATCCCATCCGACGGCCGTGCGTGGTTGCGTGGGCGCGGCGCAAGGGGGGGCAAGGCCATGCCCCGGGCGTGACCCCCTGGCCCACCCTGCCATTACTGTCGGGGTTCTGTCGGAGGGGAGAATCAGCGTGGGCGTGGAGAAGAAGCACAGTAGGGCTGACATGCGGGGTCCAGCAGCAGCGGCAGTGAGCGAAGGTGGGGAGCGCGCGGGCGTTGCTGGGCCGCAAGCTGGGCCGCGCGCGCTGGGGGGGCGGCCGCGATGGTGCTGGCTGGGCTAGCTAGCTTGGGCCGAGCGGCTGGCTACGAGGCCCACTTCTTCTTTTCTTTTTTCTTTTTTCAGTTCTGTTCCATTTGTTTGAATTCAAATTTGGTTTTGGTTTTTGAATTCAAAAATTGGTGCACCAAATTCATTAGAGTTTTAGATATGTGACCCACAACATTCTTATATATATATTAGGAATTTATTTAGCCATTTTGTATAACAAAAGTAAGTGTAACAAATCCTTATTCTTTGATTTGATTTGATGGTTTATTACTTTTAAAGGAGTTGTTAGGCATTACATAAAACAAATGAAAATCCAACTCACAATTTGAGTTAACAATGTATGCAACCCTTTATTTGTTAGAAATTAAATAACATAATCAGCAAATGTCATGCTATGCTTATGTGATGACTTGGGTTGGGGTTATGCCTAATGCAGCCCTCAGGTTGGCTTTCTATACATGACACTCATCACTACATGGGAGTTCCAAGAAAAAAAAATTGTAGTTGGTATTTTTGGTGTATGGATTTTTGGGTTGTTACAGTCCTACCCCCTTAACAGAATCTCGTCCTCGAGATTAAAGTGTAACGTACTCTTCAAAGAGGTAAGGATATCGTAGCCAGAGGTCTGACTCTTTCTCCCATGTTGCTTCTCTCTCAGTATGATTACTCCATTAGATCTTGCACATAGGAATAGTCTTGCTTCGGGTCTCTTTGGTATCTCTGTCCAGAATTCTGATAGGGTGTTCTCTATACTCAAGTGTATCTTGAATGTCAAGTGTATCAGTTGGGACTACTCATCGGGCACCCTAAAACACTTGCGTAGCTGTGAGACATGAAATACGGGATGTACACCCACCAATTCCTCAGGTAGCTCGAGTTTGTAGGCGAGCTTTCCAATCTTTTTGCAAATCTTGTATGGGCCAACAAAACTAGGGGCAAGCTTTCCTTTCACATGGAATCTGACAGTCCCACGTAGCGGGGATACCTTGAGATAGACGAAGTCCCCCACATTAAACTCAAGTTCTCTTCTCCTTTTGTCAGCATAGCTCTTGTATCGACTTTTAGCAATTCTCAAATTCTCTCTTACTTGAGCAGCTCCTTCTTCGGCATCTTGAATCTTAGCGGAGTCAAAGAACGATCTTTCTCCTAGTTGGGACCACATCAAAGGTGTCTTACAAGGTCTGCCATATAGAGCTTCAAACCGCGACATCTTGATACTGGCTTGGTAGCTATTGTTGTAAGAAAATTCTGCATAGGGTAAGCATCTCTCCCAATCAGAGCCATAATTCAGTACACTAGCGTGAAGCATGTCTTCTAAGATCTGATTTACTCATTCAGTCTGTCCATCTGTCTATGGATGATAAGCGGTACTGAAGTCAAGTTTGGTTCCAATGGACTTGTGTAGGGCTTCCCAAAATCGAGACACAAATTGAGGGCCACTATCAGATACAATACTAGAGGGAGCTCCATGCAGTCTGAGAATATGTTCAATGTATAGATCTACTAGTTTTTCGGCATTAGTCTTGATCTTAACTGGTACAAGGTGAGCAACTTTGGTCAAGCGATCAACAATCACCCAGATGGAATCATTGCATTTCCGTGAACGGGGCAATCCAACTATAAAATCCATGGATATGCTCTCCCATTTCCACTCGGGAACGTCAAGAGGTTTTAGCAAACCTGTAGGCCTTTGATGTTCAGCCTTGACCCTATTACAGGTGTCACATCGTGCCACATGTCCTGCAATGTCTGTCTTCATGCCTTTCCACCAAAAGTGTTTCTTCAAATCTTGATACATTTTTGAACCTCTAGGGTGGATACAGTACTTAGAATCATGAGCTTCTGACAGAATTTCCTCTCGTAGCACTGGGTCAGATGGAACACAGATTCTATTCTTGAACCAGATGGTTCCTTGTTCATCTTCATGGTGGTTGGTCTTATAGCCTAGTTTCATCAGACCATAGAGATATTTGATTTCTTCACAATCTTTCTGAGCTTGATGGATGCGTTCTGTGAGATCATACTGTATGCGGAGCTCATTCAACAAGCCGTGCGGTAGTATCTCAAGTTGGAAATCATCAATCTCTTCCTTGAGCTCAGGTGGTACAGATTCAGTGATCAAAGTGTGACAGTAGCTCTTGCGACTGAGAGCATCTACGACTACATTAGCTTTTCCCGGATGATAGTGAATTTCTAGGTCATAGTCCTTGATCAACTCTAGCCAACGGCGTTGCCTCATGTTCAAATCTTCTTGAGTGAAAAAGTACTTCAAGCTCTTGTGATCCGTATAGATATCACACTTGTTGCCTATCAAGTAGTGTCTCTAGATCTTCAGGGCATGCACAACTGCTGCTAACTCAAGATCATGAGGAGGGTAATGGTTCTCGTGTTCTTTCAACTGTCGAGACGCGTATGCTATCACTCTTCCATCTTGCATCAATACACAACCAAGTCCTTGACGGGATGCATCACAATAGACTACGAAATTTTTGCCGATATCAGGCAATGCTAGCATAGGAGTTGTGGTAAGCTTCTATTTCAATTCCTGGAAGCTTTGTTCGCACTCGGGCGTCCATTCAAACTCCTTGGTCTTCTTCAGAAGATTGGTCATTGGACGGGCTATCTTGGAGAAGTTTTTGATGAATCGGCGATAATATCCAGCCAATCCCAAGAAACTTCTGACTTCTGTCACATTACGGGGTTGATCCCACTCTTTCACAGCTTCAATCTTGGCTGGGTCAACTGCGACACCTTCAGCTGATAGTACATGGCCTAGGAAGGCAACTTCCTGTAGCCAAAACTCACATTTGCTGAACTTTGCGTAGAGCTAATGTTGGGCTAATTTCTCGAGCACAGTTCTCATATGATGTTCATGTTCTTCAGCGATGGGTGAATAGACAAGGATGTCATCAATGAATACTGCCATGAACTTATCCAGTTCATCCATGAAAACCTTATTCATCATGTTCATGAAGTATGCGGGCGCATTCGTGAGTCCGAAGGATACCATAGTGAACTCAAACTGTCCATACCTCGTCATGAAAGCTGTCTTCAGGATGTCACTCTCTCGAATCTTCATCTGATGATAGCCAGATCTGAGATCAATCTTGGAGAAATACTTGGCACCTCGAAGCTGATCAAGCAGATCATCAATTCTTGGCAGGGGGTACTTGTTCTTGATGGTGACTGCGTTCAAGTTCCTATAATCAATGCACATTCTCATTGAGCCATCCTTCTTCTTGACAAACAGAATAGGGGATCCCCAGGGTGAAGCATTGGGTCTGATATATCCCTTTGAGATGAGCTCATCAAGCTATTTCTTGAGCTCAACTAGTTCATCAACTGACATGCGATAAGGTCTCTTGGCAATGGGTCCCGTTCCTGGCAACAGATCAATGATGAACTCTACATCACGGTCTGGTGGCATACCCGGTAATTCTTCAGGGAATACATCGGGATAGTCTCTGACTACTGGCACATCATGAACTGTCTTCTCCTCTTTTTGTGATTCTGAACTTGCTTTAAGGGCACATAGGATAGAGGTGGACTTTCCAGACTGGGGTTCACATCTAATGACTTGGCCTGATGGGTGGGTCACTTGGACGTATCTAGGTGAACATAATATGATACCTTGGTGAATGGTTAACCAATCCATACCTAGGATGGCATCTAAGCTAGTGGAAGGTAAAAGGGTTAGGTCGACTTTAAAGACAAGACCCTCAATGGTAAGACTCACTCCCTTACAGATGTGGCTGCATTTTAGGTCTCCTAATGGTGAACAGGTGATGATAGGCTTTTCACGTGGGGTTACAGGTAGGTCATGCTCTCATGCAAACTTGGATGATATGTATGAACAAGTTGCTCCAGAGTCAAATAGAACTGATGTAGTGTTGCCATTAACTAAAAACATACCGTACACCACGTCAGGGGCAGCTTATGCTTCCTCGGTGTCCAGATGGTTGAGACGTCCACGAGTAGCAGATCCCTTGAGCTGAGACTTCTGAGTAGCTGAGTTCTGAGGGCACTCAGCGGCTTTGTGACCTGGTTGGCCACAAGCAAAGCAGGTGAAAGGAGTACCGCCTGTAGGGGTTGGCGTAGGTGCCTTCCAGTTTCCAGTGCTTGGTGTGGAGCGGTTCTGTGCTGGGCATTCATTCGCTGAGCGGGGACGGTTAAAACGGTCCTGAGTGTTGCGGTCCTGCGCATAATGGTCCCGGGTGTAACAATCCTGAGCAGGGTGGGAGTATTTGGCGTTGTAGCCTCCACTACCCCTACTCGATCCAGGGTTGTCATCCCTGTTGTGGCGAGAGTTCTCCCTATAGAGTGCATCTCTATGGAACCTCTTGCGATCATGTCCACGGAAGGACTCCTTAGGCTTATGCTTCCTCTCCCTGTACTCTTCTCTAGCTTTAGCATGGTCCTTCTCAATCTGGATGCAGCGATCCACCAGAGCACGCAATGTGTTACTCTCAATACCGCCAAACTTCAGCTTGATGTGCGGGTTAAGTCCCTTGCGGTAATAGTACAGCTTCTCTTTCTCTGAGTTCACAACATAGGGAGGCGAATAGCGCAGAAGGTTAGTGAAACGGGTAGTGTACTCAGTCACCCTATCCTTTCCCATCTTGATGTTGCGGAACTCCTTGGCTTTGGCCTCCATGATACCCTTGGGAATGTGGTACTCAGTGAATGCTTCAGCGAACTCATCCCACGAGATGTGGGCAGGGTCCTCATGGGAATCACTGAAACTGTCCCACCAGGCGCATGCTGCACCGATGAGCTGGTGTGTGGCTGCTCCAACACACTCATCATTAGTGAAAGTAGTGAGATTAAGCTTCTTCTCCATCTCCTTGAGCCAGTCATCGGCTACAAGTGGGTCTGGGTTGGTGCCATCATAGGTAGGTGGCCTTAGCTTCAGAAATCCTTCTAGCTTCCTTTGGAAGTCATTCTGCTGACCTCCCTAGCGATGGTTCGCTCCTTCAACAAGAGCTGCAAGAAGCTGGGTCTGTTGTGCCATCATTTCTACTAGGTTCGGTGGTGGTGGTGGTGGAATGTTCTCCTCAGGCGGCAGAGTATTCTCTAGGTGGAAGGGTATCCCTCCACGTCCACGGCCACGGCCACGGCCATGGTTGTTGCCACCACGTTCCCCATTTGGTTAAACTGGTTCAGGGGTGGGCGCACGTCCACGGTTCATTAGGCGATTAGATCGGTGGTTCGACATCTGCAACATGGATCATAGAGATTTTAGTGCTTGTGCCAAAAGTGCTTATAATTCAATATGATTACATGATTTTTGATGATTTAAAGAAAAACATTTACACTATCCAACACTCATTACAAAGAAGCAATAAGATCCATAAGATGCAATAAGATCCAAAACATTCATTACACGGGTTTTATTACATAGCATCATCTCCAGTAGCTATACTTAAAGACATGCGAGAATCGTACTACGCATAATGTCTCATAATACATCTCATAAGGGGTACATCATGGGGTACAACTTACGAAAGCCACTGACATGACTCATGACCGCGTAGGGTCTTCTACTCTAACTTGTACACCACAGCTGGGATACGACTGTTCTCGATCTCGATCACCTCATCGGACTTGTGAAGTCGGGATACGTACTTCAAGGCCTCGGCGAGCTCCTCAGTAGGCTTGGCTCCAGGTAGGGTAGGATAGGCATCTAGGTTGAGGCGAGTCGGGGCTAACTCAAACTCCTCTACCCTAGGCTTCGTCTTGCTGCGAATCTCCTTGGGTAGCTGATCCCACATACCCTTCATCTCCCTGAGGCGCTTCCTATCGGACTTCTGCCAGGCCTGTCGAGTCCTCTCACACTTGTCCTATAGGTACTCGTTCTGCCTGAGTGCCTCGATTAGGTGACCCTAGTTGCGAATGGCCTTCTTTCTGAATTCTTCTAGATCTTGAGTCATGGTCTTGTTTCGAGACTGGATCTTTAGCATGTCAATCCCCTTGGATCTCTCTTTGTCTCCTCTGTGGTTGAACTCGGCCTTCTTGTCGTCCAACACTCTCTGCAACTCCAAGACCTTGCTGTCAAGGTAGCAGTTCCTATTGCCTAGGTCGGCGGCTTTATCCTATAAGTCGTCGACCTCGGCTCTATGGATTTCTTCACGGCGGTTGAGCTCGTCCTGCAGCTTGGCAACTATCTCAAGTAGACTAGCTCGCTCCTGTGCTCTCTACGAGTCTCGCTCCTGGTACTCCCACCAGAGGGCCTAGTCCTGACGTCTCTGCTCTAGCTGGGTCACGTACCTGTCCTGCTCCAACAGGTGGATAGCTGAGACGCGAAGGCATCTGTCCTCCTCGGCAAGGATAACTCTGTTGGCTACAAAACTCTACTCACTAGGGGTAAGGCTGAGGTCGAGGGCCTGGGGAAGTAGATGGAACTCTGTCGTCTTCAGGTGCTCATAGTGGTCCCTCATCACTCTACGAAGTGCCTTGTGCGAGATAGCTCGCAGTCCCTCCTCGACGGTGTCCTCTATAGTCAACTCAGTGGAAGCTAGGACAGAAGGTAAGGTAGTGCTAGCTAGGAACTCGACTGAGGTGACAATCGATCCTTCGATTCCTCCTTCCTGAGCTGGCTTCCCGGTGCAGGTGACCTTAACAAGCTCGTCGGGGACACCTAACGTGACGAGAACTCAGCAGAGGGTCTGTGCAAAACCCCTAAGCTCATGTAGGTCAAAGGTAAGCTTGGCGTGGTCCAGAGGTAGCAGTCCTAGAGGCGGCCAGTTGACGTTCGTTGCCATCTGCATGTTTCAAGGGGACAGGTGTTAGCAGGTCAATAAATAGATAAGCCTTGCATAAAAGTAAATGCAGGGTCGGTATATAACCGAAAGAAGGGTTGTCCACGTCCAATTCTATCGTCCATTTCTGAGGGTTTCGTCCTATGGTCAAGTATGGCTCTGATACCAACTGAAACAACCCCAATTTCCGCAAAGGGAATTCCACAGAGTTGAAGTGTAATAAGACCGTGGTAGATCATATTACCCAAATTCCAGTCAAATATCACATCCATACAATGATAATATCAGAGTACAAATAGTGCAGAATTATATAAATTATTACATCGCCGCATTGGCGGAATCAAAAGTAGCATTCATTCAGAACAGCTTGATGATAAGATCGCCAAACTCGAGCGTAGGCACAAACCCCTCAACCGTCAAACTCCTCGGAGCTATACTCCTCAGCAGAACCTGTATGCCAAAATTTATCAGTACGATTTGTACTGGCCACTCCCAACCCTATGAGCATTGCTTTATGGAGATTGGATGTAAGTTGGATATAGTCAAAAGGAACCTATAAGGCTGGGGTTTCTCATATATTTTAGCATATCAAGTATATAACAGTATAGTCAAGTTTTAACACCATTCCCACACCTATTCCATCCATTCCCATTCTAGAGCCAGGTTTCGATCCTGGGATCGATATACCACCATCTCCACACCATCACCATACCATAACCATACCATCGCTCAGTCGACAGGCCAACTCCCTCTCGGCACTATCTCAAGGCCCATAGCCCCTAGCTACGACCGAATACTCACTCACAGGGGAAGAAAAGAAGGACTCATCTCACTATCTAGTTTAAGCGAAACCCAGGAAAGGTCCATAGCCGACAAGTTGGCACATGTATCGATCGATCAACCATACACTCTGCAGAGGTTTTACATAACCACAAGATCCGCCTTCCTCACTGACCGTCGTCAACCGGGCTGATCCCGGCCGCTTGCTAGTCTATGATAATGCCACTCTACCATTCAGCCCTGGTACACCCCAAGTTTAATCTGGGGTGGCTAAATCTGTGAGTCATGAGCCAGGTCCACAAGGTCTCCATGAAGACTCGGAAGGGTGTGGGGGAAATCCTCTGCGCCCCATACCTCCTTACACTGTCCGCTATCACCCTAGCAGTAGTGGCAATATCCTACCAAGTAGTCTGGCCGTCCCGCACCATATAGGGCGAGTGGTACGTAAGGCTTCCCGGTGAATCTGAGTACTAGTAAGTCCTTAGGGGTGACCAAGCCAGAATGTCTTCATCAGGGTTTCCATTTATCGTGCCACCGCAGCACCTCCATCCCGGGCTCCTCCCATCATAGGTTCACACCCAGGACCACCTCATATACCATTTACCCACCACAGGTATCCATTCCAAGGGTGCCCAGGTAGCACCACATGGCATGACTTGCCCTAGGCTCGTCGTATACTCCAACTTGGTCAACACAACCCTCACCCTCCACACACCCAAGTCACACACGCAGCACTCTCCCCGTAGTCCAGAATACCCCACGCATTAATGTAGTATAAGCGTAGTAGAAGTACAAGCAAATAAAATATAGCAGTAAGCGTGTGTCTAACCTAATAGCAGGGTATGCAGGGGTAAGGTTGCGTCAAGGTAAAGGCCATCAAGAAAGCATACTACCATGCAAGTCCTATCATAGTATGATTATAACAGTAAAGTAAAGCAATAGCAGTTCTACATTAGCCATGCGTAATAGGTGCTACGAGATTGGGTGGGATGTGGCAACTTCAGTGTAGTCATCTCCGTACTCCTCACAGTACTCATGATCCTTGTCCGTCAGGTTCTCTAAGTCTGCAAACGATCGTATTATAGTCGCGTTAGCGACGTCTATAGAATAGCACATAGAAGCAATGAAAATTCAAAAGAGCCAAATGCACTCAAACATGGGTTCATTGCGTAGAGCTTGATTTTAGATGAATTTTGGTCCTGGTTTCATATTTTTCTGAGGTCATATGAATTAGTTATGAATTTCTGAAGTTTAAATCATTTCTAAAAATGGAAAAGGCTGAATTAATCCTGGGCTGACACGTGTCACGCTGTGGTTGGTCCACGTGGCTTGCTGACGTCCGCATGACGTCAGTATGACGTTGGCATCACGGTTCCAAGCTAACAGGTGGGGCCCAGGTGGCGTCAGCATGACGTCATCAACGTCATCCACACCGACAGGTGGGGCTAGAGACCATTGGGTCACTGACTGGTGGGCCCGGTCAAAGTCAACAGTGAGTCAATGGTCAACGGTCTTTGGTCAACGGTCAGGGTCACTGACGTGTGGGTCCAGGGCTGCTGACATCAGCAGCTGAGGTCATCGTGACATCAGCATGATGTCACCTCGGCTGTGTTACTACTGACATGTGGGTCCCGCGTGACGTCATTACGACGCTAGCATGACATCATCGTCTGACGTGGGGGTCCAGCAACACTATGTCGCTGACCTATGGGGCCAGGTCAACGGTCAACGCTGACCAGTCAATGGTCAATACGGGCTGGGTCCGAACTGGGCCAGTTGGGCTTCGGGTTGGGCCGGTCTAGGCCAGGCCAGGCCGGACACATGGCACGCTGTGATGCTACCACGTCATGGCCATGGGCTCTTATTGGGCTTCATCCACAGCGCGGCTCACACCGTGTGGCTCACGGTGGACCAGCGCTCATGGTCCATGGACTTACGGTAGGGTGCATGGTGGACCAAGTCCACCATCTCTTCTCCTTGGCTTGGCTCACGTGCACCGAGCTCACGCATGGGTGGCCAGCGAGGGGGTGTTCCCCTATTTTCTTCCGCGGCAGTGCTCCCATCGGTGGCGAGTGCCCGGTGAGCCTCCGTGGTAGTGCTGGTGTCCGATTGGGGAGGGGGAAAGCTTCCCCGGGCCACGGTGATCGTGATCCTGAGGTCTAAGTGGTGGTAGAGGTCCTCCAGTGTGTTGGCCACAGCGGCCGGTGGCTCGGTAGTGCTCGTCGGTGGCGAGGCCGCGCACGCAGGCCCTCTAGTGGCTAGTGCTAGGCAGATGGGGCTTCTATGGCTTCGTGTGGACGCGGCGTGGGCGTCCTGAGCTCGAGGCGGGGTTTCGGTTTCCTAGTGGCCGGTGGGGCTCCAGCGGCCATGGCGACATGGTGACGACGGCGATGCGCACGGTTGATCAAGGGGGCTCCCGTGGGGTGGTCACGGCATGGTCGCGGGGTGTGCGTGGGTGCGTGTGTTCCTAGTGGCCGGAGACAAGGCGCTGGCCTACGCGCTCTAGGTGTGGAGCGCCATGGCCGACGGTGAGGTTCGGTGGCAGAGAGAGACTGGAAGAGGGGGGCTCACCGTGGGTGACGTGGAAGAATGGATGGTGGTGCCATGTCAATTCGAGGCCGTGTAGCTCCGGTAGCCATGCAGTGCCGTGCTGAACCGCGTCGGTGATGTAGATGATGGCGTCGCTCTCGGCTCCGGCGGTCTCCTCCCCCACAGCGGCTTCGGCATTTCCCCCTCTTCTTCCTCTTCTCCCTCTTGGCTTTGGTGGGCTATGGACGGCCACCAAGGTGGCGGCGGGGCAACGGGACGAGCGCTAGGGCTCCGGGGCTGGGGCTTTTATAGCCGAGCTCAGCCATGGAGCCCGGCGTTCGGCGGCTGGAGATTGAGGGGAATCGGAGGCGTGCATCCCATCTGACGGCCGTGCGTGGTTGCGTGGGCGCGGCGCAAGGGGGGGGCAAGGCCATGCCCCAGGCGTGACCCCCTAGCCCACCCTGCCATTACTGTCGGGGTTCTGTCAGAGGGGAGAATCAGCATGGGCATGGAGAAGAAGCA
Source organism: Miscanthus floridulus (assembly GCF_019320115.1). Classification (NCBI taxonomy): domain Eukaryota; kingdom Viridiplantae; phylum Streptophyta; class Magnoliopsida; order Poales; family Poaceae; genus Miscanthus; species Miscanthus floridulus. Next base: position 112,251,313 of record NC_089588.1, on the reverse strand, counting down.
CAGTAGGGCTGACATGAGGGGTCCAGCAGCGGCGGCAGCGAGCGAAGGCGGGGAGCGCGCGGGCGTTGCTGGGCCGCAAGCTGGGCCACGCGCGCTGGGGGTGCGGCCGCGATGGTGCTGGCTAGGCTGGCTAGCTTGGGCCGAGCGGCTGGCTGCGAGGCCCACTTCTTCTTTTCTTTTTTCTATTTTCAGTTCTGTTCCATTTGTTTGAATTCAAATTTGGTTTTGGTTTTTGAATTCAAAAATTGGTGCACCAAATTCATTAGAGTTTTAGATATGTGACCCACAACATTATTATATATATATTAGGAATTTATTTAGCCATTTTATATAACAAAAGTAAGTGTAACAAATCCTTATTCTTTGATTTGATTTGATGGTTTATTACTTTTAAAGGAGTTGTTAGGCATTACATAAAACAAATGAAAATCCAACTCACAATTTGAGTTAACAATGTATGCAACCCTTTATTTGTTAGAAATTAAATAACATAATCAGCAAATGTCATGCTATGCTTATGTGATGACTTGGGTTGGGGTTATGCCTAATGCAGCCCTCAGGTTGGCTTTCTATACATGACACTCATCACTACATGGGAGTTCCAAGAAAAAAAATTTGTAGTTGGTATTTTTGGTGTATGGATTTTTGGGTTGTTACACTAGGTCCCTGTCCAAACTGGGACTCCAAGCCCTCGCCCCTGAGTCCCAGACTCAGTGCAGTGCAAAGACCTCCTCCATAAAAAAGAAACCCCGACAGTCGGTCCAAAAAGAGCCAGAACTCACGACAAGAGAGCAACAAGTCTTCCAAGCGCTCATACCCAAGTATGTGCTCAGGATAATAAGTCTATGACTTGCCTAGAGCCTTATGCAACGGCCGGTCCTTAACCGACACAGACAGAAAAAGTAGTGTAACCAAGCCATGCCCCATGTCCACGGCGACACAACCTCCTACACCCACCAATACCCAACCATATCCCTGCCCGATCACAATTTTCCTTTCCACCATTTATATTTTCCAAGTGATAATAATCCAATAATATATTTCCTATCTCTCACGAGTGACAACCATCACTCGACTTCTACCGGAGTCCTATAGCATAGCAATCTACACGATCATGTCATACTAGTAAGACTCATGAGATAAAGATATATATATGCAAGTGGGTTTCATCCAACTCCTTAAAACTTAATGCACGAATATAATTTAAACTACAGAAATATAGGGGTTATGCACCGGGGCTTGCTTGAGTAAGATATATATTAAAAAGTTAGTATTTGCATCTTCAGATCATCCACATCATCTGAATAGAAAACCCATTGCATCATCTCCTAGAGAGAATATCATTACACCATCTTCGGATTCCCAATCATCCTTCACTTAATCCGTTAATCCATCATCGTACCTATATAATATGCATTGATGCAAATGCATAGATATAAATAATCAACGACAGCCGAAATGCTTAGAAATTCGATCACGCCTCACAAGCTAACATGATAGCTCTAACGCTGGTCTACGTATCCAAGTTGTCGAATAAGACGTTATTTTCTAACAATTATTTTAGTTATATAAATCCAAGGTGTTTCTTTATTTTATTCTATCGATTTAATCATTATTCGAATTAGAGCATCATTATCTATCTAGCAAACTAATTATTCTGAAGCTACAATAATTACAGTGAGTACCTAATATTGTTAGGAGCCTACTGTAAAAATTTCAGATCCAACACTATTACCAATTTATCACAACAATTCCTACAAGTTTATATTTTTATAATATTAAGTACCTTAAATTAATTATATAGCTTCCAAGAATATTATCAAACTATGTTAACAAAATATACTAATAGGTAGATCATGATTTTAGAAACTTAATAAAATTGGTTTGGTATTTTTATGATTTTCCTATATTTTATTATCAATTTCCAAGTATTCAGACGTTTGCTGAAATTAACAAAACACCGGAAAAGGAAACTAAAGCTCCTTGGGCTCGAAGCGGACCAGCTCGGCCAGACAATGTTGCAGCGGTGCAGTACCAGGACACGACGTGTGCGAGTGAGCTGGACTAGCTGGGCGACGACATTTACATGTGTCGGCCATCATTGGTCGCGTATGCATTAAAGGCTTGGGGTGTTCGCGCTATATGGCTTAAGAAGACATGCTGCGATGTACCATGATAAGACGGATCGCCTTTGGCTGCATGCGGACAGTGACAATGGAACAACGGCCTTGTGCAGAGTCCGCCACGCAAAACCAACGTAGAAGGCAACACGGGAAAAGCAGTGGCATCACGACAAGGCCATTAATTCGACGGGACAACGGAGGCAGTGGCTACAGCTTTGGCAAGGCCCACGCATGGCTCAACCGACAGCGAGCAAGACCGGTCATAGGCACGACCAAGGCTAGGACTGGCAGTAACATGCACGCGAGGTAATTTTGGCTCAGCCCGACCAACAACGAACAATGATGAGCACTAAATCTAAAGCAACGCGAAAACTGCAGATGATCGTGATTGGGGCCCACTAATGTTGCAGTGCTAAAGTTGTTCTCATCAGCTATCCAACGGAGCAATCCGCACAATAAATGAGCCACACGAGAGGAAGATAACATCACACCAACCTAGGTTCATCACTTGGGCACTAGTTCGTGAACTGAGTCCCGGAACGTGGGCTACAACGCGTTTCAAAAGGACTTCGGGATATTTCTGGGTAACCTCGCAACGTCAAACCAACCTACGAACTACACCAAGCCAAGGTACTTGCCGTGAACCATCAAGCTATACAAAAACATGGATAATTTGTTTTATCATTTTATGTGAGTTAAAAAAACTTTAAAACACGAGAGCTTGGTTAATTAATTTCTTTTAGGCCTTAATCAATGTGCTAAACAAGATCGTAACACCAGAGGTGTTACAATCATGAGATAGGTAGCACATTCCAAGTGGTGAAGTAAATGAAGATCATGATATAATGAAGGTGATGCCATGATGATGATCAAGTGCTTGGACTTGAAAAGAAGAAAGAGAAAAACAAAAGGCTCAAGGCAAAGGTATAAGTGGTAGGAGCCATTTTATTTCGGTGATCAAGACATTTAGCGAGTGTGATCATATTTATGTTCGATAGCCATACTATTAAGAGGTGTGAAACTCGTATTGAAATACGGTTATCAAAGTGCCACTAGATGCTCTAACTCATTGCATATGCATTTAAGATCTAGTGGAGTGCTAATACCCTTGAAAATGTTTGTGAAACTATGCTAACACGCATGCACAAAGGTGATACACATTGTGTTTAGCACTTGGGAGCAAGGGTTTGAAACTTCACCAGCGGAGTGTCCGCCCATAGAGTGCGGACAGTCCAACGGTGCCACCGGCGTCCTATACAGAAAAGACAGGGTTTCATAGAGTGCACTAGATGCTGATCACACTACCCTACGTCGGATCAAGTAACAGTTGTGAGCGTGTGGTCTCGTGACCGAACACTGGCGCAAAGAGTGACCGGATGATCAGGACCTGCGTCCGATCAGTGCTTTCGTATGCTAATGTGGTAGCGTGAGGAACAGTAGTGACGCGTGGCAGTTGGAGAATGTCGATGTTTTACCACCGATAGCCTGCCACGGGGGGTACCCGGGATAGTTGTTCGGGCTTCAGCGAATAGCGGAATTCGGCGGTTACGCAAAGAGACTCATGATTTATACTGGTTCAGGCCCTCGACTTGGTCGAGTAATAACCTTACGTCCAGTTTTGGCGTTAGCCTGTTTGCGTTGTATTGCTTTGAGTATCGGGTATGCGTTCTCCTTTTACAATGGGTACCCTCACCAGCCCTTTATAGTCTAGGCACTGAGAGGCGTTGTTTGTGTCCTATTCGGATACAAGGTTAGAGTCCTAAGCTACGCTTCGGGCGCCTTTCCTTGTATAGTTTGCGTTGGAGTTTCGGTTTTGCACGTTGCTTTGCTCCACGTTCTTCTTGGCGATTGGGCTATAGGCCTTGTTACCAAGGTCTACCTCCATGCAGTATGGTCCATGGGGGGCCCGTAGGGTTCCCCATCGACAAGCCCCCGAGCATTTCATGATTGAGCTTCAAGGGCCGAGTTGTTGTAGTCTTGATCCGGGTCCTTCTTGAAGTGAAATCTTGAGATGGTCTTCTTTGATTCTTCTTTTGGCTGATGTGCACTTTTGCTTGATGTCCTCCGGGTTCTTTTTTTCCTTTGAGTGCAGCGAGTGCAATTTTGCAAAAATTACACTCATTGAGTGTAGCCCCCGAGCCTTCTGTTTTTTGGTACAAAAAGCTAGAGGGTCAAAAAATTTAAAAATATGTTTTTCTGTGGTAGGTACTTGCAGCTCCCGAGCCTTCTTCGGGTTCTTTTCTGTTGAAAAGAAGCCAGAAGAAGGGTCTCGATTTGTACTCCTTTGATCTTTGTCTTTTGCTGGTCACGGATGGGTCTTGTATAGCCATGAGTGAGCGTCTTCTTTTACTTTTTGTCAGGAATCTTGCTTTTGGGTACTATTCGCCTTTGTTGCTTTGCTCTTTTGTTCTTTTCCTCTTTCTTTCTTGTGATCTTTAGCCTTATTTACCTCTGGTTTGCTATAAATACCTTCTTTGTTGGTTGTGGTTCTTCCTTGAGTAGGAAATTTCTTCTTTAATTCTTTCTTCATTCGTAGATATGCTGGTGTGTGAGGTTGAGCAGCCCCCGGGCTTATGCTTGCTTGGTAATGAACATGATGCTCTATCTGTTCTTCTGCATCCGGGCTGCCGCTGCTGCCACCACTGGGTTCCTTGTTGCAATATTTAAGAATCTTATCTCTATCTTATGTCTGAGTTTATCCGATCCTGTTTGGCTGTCTATAACCTTTGTATTTGTCTTCGATCAATGAGATTTATAATTTTTCTCCGTCTGAGTTCTTTTTCAACTGTAATCCTTTGACACTGTAATTTTGTATGTGATCCTTCACATGTCTCCGAGTTGTTTGTTCGACTGCTTATTGCTGCTGTCATTTTGGTTGTTGGAGAATTCAATGTGTCTTCACGGGTTGTATTGCTGTTGTGGAATATTCTCTTAGATATGCTTTATCTTGTACTATGGTTGTTCTGGGTATGTACTGTTCCTTTGTGATGGTCTAGTCACATCTGATTTTTTACAGAAGTCCTGGCTCTACAGTGGTTCACATGGTTGTCCTTTTGGAGTTCTTTTTTCTTCCATGAGTCTGGCATATGTGCATCTGAGTTGTGCTATAAATATGGCCTATTGCTGATACCCTGCTGTGCAGTTTCTTCTTCTTCTTTTTGTAGTCATGGATATTATAGTTTGGGAGCTCGACGAGCCCCCGAGCCTGTTCTCTTTCTTCTATTTTCTTCTGCTAGTAAATGGTGTAGGTCTTGTGATAGAGACTAGTAGCAGGCTAGTCTCGAGGTGGTATTTAGCTATAAGGGATATTGAGGCAAATGGTGTAGGACTTGTGATGTGAGTGATGCATGTTGCGTTGCCTCATCTTCCAGTGCCTGCCCTTTCTGTTTTGTTCTTCTTACAGTGATGATTGGCGCGTGTTCCAGCTTGTTCTTCAACAGTCCGTTGTAGATCAGCCATTATTTAGTCTTCTGCTATGCCATTTAGGTTCAGTCCAATACAGATCAGCACGTGTTGAGAGATGGTGTCGGGTTCTTCCATATTGACGTGGTTGTCGTTGTCAATCTTGGATGACTTGTGGGTGCCTTCTCTGTTACCTATAGCAATCTTGGATGTGCGCCTTTCCTTTGGAGAAAAGTACGTTCGAGTTATTTTATCCTGCCTGGTAATATCGAATCTTGGTTCGAGGGTTGCAACCTCGTGCTGAATGATTTCCTTTGCTTTCTTCGTCGAATTCATTAGATCTTGTATTCTGTTGTAATCTTAATGTACCTTTGATGAAATGAAAAAATATTCCTTTCTGCTCTATGACCGAGTTGTTTATTGATGTGGCCGAGCTCTTTTGTATGTTTGTACTGTGGTGTTTTGTCATGACTGACTTGTTGCATCCTTCTTTCCTGGTTGCCTCCTTGTGAATGTGTTAATTCGTCATGTATCCGTTATAGTCTGAACGGACCGTTGCCTTTTCGTTTTGTGTGCACGGTAATTGTGGAACGGTAACTTTGAAGGGCCTCTTCGGGCAATCCGCATGATTTTGGGCCTCGTGGGCCGCGTATTTTTCTTGTATAAAGATAACTGCTCTGTTACTGTTGGCTTAACTTGCCTTTGCAATAAAAAATTCCCCAATCTCAGCCAAAACCCTAGCTCCATTGTGCCTTCGATCTCCTGCTATTTCCGTCCAAATCTTGTCTTTGTTTTTCTGAGATGGTGGCGAAGAACAAGAGCAAGAATAAGGGCAAATCTGTCGACGAGGAGGCGTCGCTCAAGGTGATCGAGAACACCGAATTTGTTGCGATGTGGAAAATGCAGAGGCAACTCCCCAAGCCGTCGACTTCAGAGGCGGAGTTGGATCTGCTTGTTGATCATGGCCTTCTTCAGGAGAAATGTCTCTCTAATTTCTCTGGTCCTGGTGAGCACGATGTCCCTTCTCCCACTCCGAATCAATCTGTTCTTTTTGTTCCTTTTGTGCGGGCGGGGCTCTGTTATCCCCTGTCCAATTTCTTGCTTGAGTTTCTTGGATCCTATGGGATTCAAATCCATCATCTTACCCCTAACGGGGTTCTTTTTCTTTCTACCTTCGTGCATTTTTGCGAAGTTTTCGTTGGAATTCCTCCAAATCTTCTTCTTTTTTGTCATTTTTTCCGTGTGCGTTTGTCAGACGGAAATAATACTCCTTTTCTCGGCTCTGCCTTATCCAATCCCGTCAGGGAGTTTCTTTCCCTTCTCTTACCCTTTCTGATTCTGTCAAGAATTGGGCAGAGAAGTGGTTTTATATTTCAAAACCTGCTCTTTCCTTTTCTCATGATCTTTCTGTTCTTCCCGTTCCCCTCTCTATTTGGAAAGATAAAATCTCTTCTGCTGAGCGTGCTACTCTAAAGCCTGTACCCGCTTGAGTTGCAGTGCTTAAACAGGCAAGTTTAAGTGGCAATTGTATAGTTGCCAGTTTCTTGCGTCGCCGGGTGCAACCTCTTATGCAGAGGGTGCATTACGACTTTGAATATACTGGGCCCTCAGATCCTTTCCGACTTGTTCCTGATGTTGTTTTGCCTGAGGAGGTCATTCTTGAATGCCTGGGGCATATTCTGGGTGGGGTCTCTATGATGCCTGCTCGTGTTGAAGAGTATGATGCTGCTCATCCTCCTCCTGAGGTAAGTGATAATCTCCTCCGAGTTCTTTTGGGTTTTTGTAATTCGTATTCTGTTTTTGACTTCTTTCTTCTTCTCTTGCAGGGTTTTGGTCGGGCTTTTAAGCTTGAGATAGCTGTTGCTGGTGGTGGTGGGGCTGTTGTTGAAGAGCCCACCGAAGAAGGAGATGAAGATGATGATGTTGTTGCCGGTCCTGTGGTAGTTGCTGCTACCGGGCCGGGTTCTTCTTCTGCCATGTTGATTACTGGCTTGTTTGAAGGTCACCACTCCTACATTGAGTATGTTCCTGATCCTCGAATTGCTCAATATACCTTGTCATCTAGGAAGCGGAAGTCAGAGGTTGCTGCTAAGCATATTTTACCCAAGAGGCAACGTTCAATTCGTCAGATTGCCTCAACAGGTAATGTTCTCGTAGGTGAGCTTGTGCTTTCTCCTGTGTTGTTTTTGCCTCTGTCTTTTGGTTTGCTTTGTTTTACTAATTCTAGCTTTTGTTGTCTTGATAGAAGGCCGGTCTGTTGTCTTGAGCGAGGTGGAGACTGAGGATGAGGTCCCCTTGATCACTCGACCATAAGTCTTCCGTTGTAAATTTTCTTGTGCTTGTCTTTTTGCTCTTTTCCTAAATAACTGAATTGCTTTTTTCATTGTAGTCGGAAACCGGCACCTTGTGCCCCTTCTGTGACAGTTGTATCTACTTCTGTCCTGGAGGCCCTCCCAATCCCCTCCTTTGAGGTGGTTGAGGATGATTTATTCGATGTGCCTCTCCCGAATCTTGGCTTCTCAGGGGTGGCTAGAAACTTTAAGAAGGTTATCAAGTAAGTATATTTATCTTGTCTTCTGATTCACCATTTTTGCTTTTGTCTCTGACTGGCCCAAGCTCTTTTTTTGAATGTAGGCCTTCGGAGGATACTTCTTCTTCCCTGGCTCTTGATGCTGGTGGACCTCTACAAGATTTTACTGCTGGTAAGTTATTTTCCTGTTTATGCTTGCTTTCTTGGTTTTTTCTTTTCCGTCTGATGGGTTGTTTTCTTTGTAGCTTCTCTTCCACGTATTGCCTCTCCTGCTCTGCGTGTTGAGGAGGAGGCTATTGGAACTCTGGTGTCTCCTCCAATGGAGCACCGAGTTGAAGTGAACTTAGGCAGCTCTTTTGCTGCTCCTATTCTGCCGACCGGATTGTCCCTGTTGGACAACCTCGAAGCAGCTGCTCGGGAGGATGCAGTGAATGGGGAGCCGGCTGATAATAATCCTTCGTCTGTTGCTGCTGTGGATGCTGCTGGTACTTCTAGTGCCGGCCAGCCTTTGACTTCTACTCCAAGTACTCTCCTGTTAACTTAGGGTGGGGAGGAGTTGGTCCAACTCGGTCGTGTTGAGCGGTTGTCTGAGTTGGTTTCTTTGTGGGAGAATTTCTCGGGCGCATATGGCGCCAAACTCAAGGTATTCAAGTTCTTTTTAACTTTCGATATTGGTTTTTTCTGCTGCTGTCTCACATATTTTTGCTTTGCAGTCTTTATTTCAAGATCAGGATGTCTTGTTCGGTCCTCATGAGGCGCAATTTACTACCATTGCTGAAGCCAATTTGAAAAGAAAGGAAGATGAGCTGGCTCGGATTGAAGTTGTCCTGACTTATGAGAAGGTGCAGCGTGCTCTGATGGAGTCCGCCCTCAATGCTAAGGTGCTTGAGGCTGAGAAGGTACGCGACTCATCTTTGCAGGCTGTTACTGCTGCTCAGAATGAGGTCTCCGCGTTGAAGAAAGAAAAAACTGGTGGGTTCTCCTTTCTTTGCATACTTGCTTTTTCTACCTTGTTTTTTCTTTCTTTCTTTGAGTTCTTTGTCTGCTTTCTTTTCAGCTCTTGTTAAGGATAAGGAGAGTTGGCAGAAAGAACGAGAGGAGATGGTCAATACCCTCCGTACTTCTCAAAATCAAGCTGAGTCTGTAAGTTCTTCTTCTAATATCAAATTGTAAGAGGCCCAAGATTTATTTGCTCAGGCCAAGCTGATTAGATCTGGAGCTGATCGTGACCTTGTTTAGGCTTTGAAGTCAGTGCAAGATTTGTAGGAGAAGTTAGCAGCTGCCCATGATCAATTCCGGGCTCTCCAAACTAAGCTGACAGGTGCCCAAGATCAATTCCGGGCTCTTTATGAAGCTGTGAAGCCTATTATTGCTGCGTTGTGTAAACAATGTTATATCCTTCATCTGGGTTGCCACTCCTGATGCTCTGCTTCAGCAGATTGTAGATCCTTCCGTGACTGCAGAGTTTGTGCAGCGATGGGATGAGGCGAAGGTGGAGCTTGGTGGTCTTACAGACCAAATCTTGGAACAGATGGATGTGCTTCCTGTTGTGCCTCCAGCTCCTTAGATGTTTTGTGTAATGAACTTGTGGTTTCTTGTAATATATACTTGTCTCTGAAAATATGATCAGGCTTTGCCCTGCTTTTGAATTTGTCTTTGGCTGAAATGAGCGGGCTTCGACCTGTCTTTCTTTTTCTTCTAAGATGTCTTTGAATAATATGGAAAAGTTTTGCCCTGTCTTTCCTTGTGGCTTTTTTCTGCTTTGCCATAGCTTGTTTCTTCTTGTGATGTAGTAGAGTTGATGGAGTTGATTATACTTTTCTTGGGGTAATCAACCGATTTGTACTGTAGATCGCTCCTTGGGCGAAGTAGTCAATCGTACCACTCTTTGGGTCAGCGACCGAGTTGTTTGGAGTGTTTGTGCCGCTCTTTGGGTGAAGTAGTCGATTGTACCACTCTTGGGGTAGACGATCGAGTTGTTCGAGTGTTTGTGCCCCTCCTTGGGCAACGTAGTCGATCGTGCCGCTCTTGGGGTAGGTGATCGAGTTGTTGGAGTGCTTGTGTCCCTCTCTAGGCGAAGTAGTTGATCATACCACTCTTGTGGTAGGCGACCGAGCTGTTGGAGTGCTTGTGCTGCTTTTTGGGCGAAGTAGTCGATTGTACCACTCTTGGGGTAGGCGACCGAGTTGTTGGAGTGCTTGTGCTGCTTCTTGGGCGAAGTAGTCGATCGTACCACTCTTGGGGTAGGCGACCGAGTTGTTGGAGTGCTTGTGCCACTTCTTGGGCGAAGTATTCGATCGTACCACTCTTGGGGTAGGCGATCGGATTGTTGGAGTGCTTGTGTCCCTCTCTGGGTGAAGTAGTTGATCGTACCACTCTTGGGGTAGGCGATCGAGTTGTTGGAGTGCTTGTGCTGCTTCTTGGGTGAAGTAGTCGATCATACCACTCTTGGGGTAGGCGACCGAGCTGTTGGAGTGCTTGTGCCGCTTCTTGGGCAAAGTAGTCGATCGTACCACTCTTGGGGTAGGCGACCGAGTTGTCGGAGTGTTTGTGCCGCTTCTTGGGCGAAGTAGTCGATCGTACCACTCTTGGGGTAGGCGACCGAGTTGTTGGAGTGCTTGTGCCGCTTCTTGGGCGAAGTAGTTGATCGTACCACTCTTGGGGTAGGCGACCGAGTTGTCGGAGTGTTTGTGCCGCTTCTTGGGCGAAGTAGTCAATCGTACCACTCTTGGGGTAGACGACCGAGTTGTTGGAGTGCTTGTGCCACTTCTTGGGCGAAGTATTCGATCGTACCACTCTTGGGGTAGGCGACCGGACCCGTATAGCACAACCGTTTCCGGGTTGGCTGTTTGCAGGGTAAGTAAGCAATCGTACCAGCTCTTGGGGTAAGCGATTGCGCCCGTATAGCAACAACCATTTCCGGGTTGAGCTGTTTGCAGGGCTGCCTCTTTTTCCCCAACCTGATTACGGGTTGGTTTTGTCTGTTGGACAGGGCTGTCAGTCGTACCATCTCTTTATGGTAGAGTGACAAATGCTAGCTTGGGTCTCCTTACCCAAGAAGCTATTTGGCCGTTGGCCGTCAGTCAGACCATCTCCATATGGTTGAGTGACAAGATTGCCCATGTAGCGCAACCGTTCCTAGGTTGGCTGTTAACAGGGAAGCCCCTTTTTCCCCAACCTGATTACGGGTTGGTTCTGTCCGTTGGACAGGGCTCATATTTGAAGCTGTTCTTCTTGAATAATCTCTATTTTATTTCTCTTGAAACTTGAGTACAATCTGTTGTACTTAATTGTAGAATCTTTTGAGCTGGCTGATATGCCAAGTGTTCTTTACAGGTATTTCATCTAGAGTCATCAACTCGTATGTGCTAGGTCCTGTTGCTGTCTTCATGATGAAGGGTCCTTCCCATGGACTGAGTAGTTTGTGTCGTCCATCTTTCTTCTAGATTAGTCGTAGTACTGAGTCCCCTGGCTTTAGTGATCAGGGTTGAGTACTTTTGTCATAATGTCTTCGTAACCCTTGCTGATATCTTGCATTTTGTATGATTGCACTGTCTCTTATTTCTTCTATTGAATCAATTTCTAACCGCCTTGTTTCTTCTGCTTCGCCTTCTTCATATTGTTCTATTCTTGGAGATAGCCATATTAAGTCGGCTGGTAGTACTACCTCTGATCTGTAGACCAGAAAGAATGGTGAGTATCCAGTTGCTCTGCTGATCTGGGTTCTTAGACCCCATACTACTTTTGGTAATTCGTCGATCCATTTTCCACCATAATCTTTCAAATCTTCATATAATCTTGGTTTTAAACCTTGTAATATGAGTCCATTTGCTCTTTCGACTTGTCCATTGGCCTGCGGGTGTGCTACTGATGCAAAGTCGATTTCTATCCCACAATTTCTTGCCCAGTATTGGAATTCTCTTGTTGTAAATGGTGAACCAAGATCTGTGATTATTCTGTTGGGCATGCCGAACCTATGCATGATGTCTTGTATGAATTCCACTGCCTTTTCTGCACTGTATTTGACCAAAGGTTTGTATTCAATCCACTTTGTAAATTTGTCGATTGCCACAAATATGTATTCGAAGCCTCCTTTTGCTTTTTTGAGTGGTCCGACTTGATCCAGCCCCCAGCATGAGAACGGCCAAGTCGGCGGTATGCATATTAAGTTGTGAGCCGGCACATGTGATTGCCTAGCAAACATTTGGCAATTCTTGCATGTTCTGACGAGCTCTTCTGCATCTTTGAGTGTTGTTGGCCAATAGAAACCAGTTCTGAATGCTTTGCCGACTAGTGTCCTAGAGGCTGCATGATTTCCACAACATCCTGAGTGGATTTCGTCCAAGATTTCCTTTCCTTTATCTGTCAGAACACATTTAAGTAGTACTCCTGATAATGCTGCTCTTTTGTATAGTTTATCCCCCACCAGAACGTAGTTTTTGCTTCTTCGTACAACCCGAGTTGCTTCTGCTTTGTCTTCGGGTAGTTTCTTCTCTTTGATAAAATCAATGTATGTTTGTCTCCAATCACTTTGTATGACCATGATTTGTCTTGACTGGTCTGGTTCTTCTGCTTGATCTATTTCCATTGGATCTGTTGTCTCCTTCTCTTTTTCTGTGTTTCCAAGTTGTTTGACGGATGGGGCTGTGAGTTCTTCCACAAATATATCAGGTGGTACTTTTGCTCTATCTGATCCTAATTTGGCTAGCACATCTGCTGCAACGTTGGAATCTCTTAGTACATGATGGATTTCGAGCCCTTGGAAAATTTTCTCCAATTTTCTGACTTCTGCATAGTACGCATCCATATTATCTTTTGTACAATCCCAATCCTTGTTGACTTGATTGATTACTACAGCTGAATCACCGTAGACAAGTAGTCTTTTGATCCCAAGCGAGCTTGCAACTTTTAGACCGTGTATTAATGCTTCGTATTCTGCCTCATTGTTAGTTGCCTGCCAAAGTATTTGTAGCACATATTTTAACTGTCTCCCTTCTGGTGATATGAATAGTACTCCTGCTCCAGCTCCTCCTAACTTTAGGGAACCGTCAAAATACATTTTCCAATGATCAAGTATTGGTTCGGGTTCTTTTTGACTGATTTCTATCCATTCAGCAATGAAGTCAGATAATGCTTGAGATTTGATTGATGTTCTTGGTTTGAAGTCTAGGTTGAGAGCACCGAGTTCTACTGCCCATTTTGATATCCAACCTGTTGCATCTTTGTTGCGTAGAATGTCTTAAAGTGGAAAATTGGTTACCACTGTAATCTTGTGTTCATGGAAATAATGTCTCAGCTTTCTTGATGATATCAACACTGCATAAAGTAGTTTTTGCACGTGTGGGTATCTCACTTTTGATTCTGTTAGTACTTCGCTTATGTAATAGACAGGTCTTTGCATTTTGTATGCGTGTCCGGGTTCTTCTCTCTCAACCATAATTGTTGTGCTGACAACGTTCTTGGTTGCTATAATGTATAGCATCATGTCCTCTTTGTCTTTTGGTGGTGTCATTACTGGTGATGATGCCAAGTATTCTTTTAACTTTTGGAATGCTTCTTCTGCCTCTTCTGTCCATTTAAAATTTCCTACCTTTTTTAATAATTTGAAGAAAGGTAGCCCTTTTTCTCCTAGTCGGGAGATGAATCTGTTGAGTGCTGCCATGCATCCTGTAAGCTTCTGTATGTCTTTAACTTTCTTTGGAGGTTTCATATCCATGATGGCTTTAACCTACTTTGTACTTGCTTCAATTCCTCGGTTACTGACTAGAAACCCGAGTAGTTGTCCTAATGGTACCCCCAAAAACACACTTTGTGGGGTTTAGCTTCCACTACCATGCTTTTAGATTCTTGAAAGTCTCCTCGAGGTCTTCTATCAATGATCCGGGTTCTTTTGTCTTGATTACTACATCATCAATGTATGCTTCTGCATTTCTTCCGACTTGACTCCCCAAGCAAGTTTGAATTGCTCTTTGATATGTTGCCCCTGCATTTTTTAGCCCAAAAGGCATTGATTTATAGCAATATGCCCCAAAGGGTGTAATGAACGAAGTCTTGCTTTGGTCTTCTTCTCTTAAGGATATTTGATGATAGCCTAAATAGCAATCTAGAAAGGATAACAGAGCTGATCCTGCTGTCGAGTCGATGATTTGATCAATCCTTGGTGAGACATATAGATCTTTTGAGCAATGTTTGTTGAGGTCTCTATAGTCGATGCACATGCGCCATTCTTTTGAATTCTTCTTCTTTACTAGGACCGGGTTGGCAAGCCAATCCGGGTTGATTATTTCTCTAATGAATCCTGCTGCCATGAGCTTGGTGATCTCTTTTTTGATTGCTGCTTTTCTGTCTGGAGCGAATCTTCGTAACTTCTGCTTAACGGGTTTGGACCCTTTGTTCACATCAATTATGTGCTCAGCCAACTCCCTTGGGACCCCTGGCATGTCTGCTGGCTTCCAAGCAAAAATATCTTTGTTGTCCCGAAGAAAGTTGGTGAGCGCGAGTTCCTATTTGGGGTCGAGATTTGCACTGATGATTGCCGTCTTCTCCGGATCACCAGTCAGTAGGTCAATAGTCTTGGTAGCGGCTTCTTTTGGTGGTGCAAAGTTGCTTGGCTTCTTAGCCGATATCTTAATCTCATCTGGGTTCATTTCGTTGGCCAGCATTGCAATCTCCTTTCCTTCCTTTATATCTTGTAATCTTTCGGATATTTGTACTGCTTGTACGTCGCAATCATGTGCTTTCTTTAGATCTCCTTTCAATGATAATACGCCCTTTGTTGTTGGCATCTTGAGTAGTAGGTATGGATAATGTGGTACTGCCATGTATTTTGTTAAAGCTGGTCTCCCAAGTATTGCGTGGTAGCATGATTCAAAGTCTGCAACTTCGAATTTGATGAATTCCGTCTGGTATTTGTCTGGTGTGCCAAAGGTGATGGGTAGGGTTATCTGTCCGAGGGGTATAGCTGCTCTGCCGAGTACTATTCCGTAGAATGGTGTGCTTGTGGGTGTCATTAGACCTTCACAATCTAGATTCATCCTTTTGAGAGTATCTACGAAAATTATGTTAAGCCCGGCTCCTCCATCGATGAGTACTTTAGTTACTGCTACTCCTGCGATAGTCAGACCCAGTACCAGCGGGTAGCATCCTGCGTTTGCTGCACTAGTCCATTGGTCTTCCCTTGTGAAGTGGATAGGGTACTCTGACCAATCTAGATATCTTGGGATGGCTGGTTCAGCTGCCATGATGGCTCTGTGAGCTAGTTTCTCTTGTCTTTTGCTTCGTGTGTTAGGAACACCTGAAAATATCACCGCTAATTGGCGTTGGGGTTTTTGATAATCTCCTTCAGCTCTCTTTTCCTCCTTCTTGGATTCTTCTTGCTTTGGCTCCGAGTTGTTTTGATTCCTGTTTTCTCTCTTCATGAATTGCTGCTGAAAAGTGCTGCATTCAACTAACTTGTGTCTGGCCCCTGGGTGTATGTGACATGGCATGTTTTCTATGTCTTCCGGCGCTCTTCCTCGGTAGTTGTTACTCTGATAGTTGCTATTACTATTGTAATCGTTGTTGTTACGGTTGTTGCTATTGTTGTAGTTGCCATTGTGATTGCTACCATTGCTATCATTGTCGTTGCCATTGTATCTTCTTTTGTTGTCTATGGTTGCCACCATATTGTCCTGCCTTGGTCTTTTGTCTTGCTGTCTGTAATCGGGTCTTCTATTATCTGGGTTGTCCCTAGCAAATCTATGCTGAGTTCTTTCTTCTGACGAAATTAGCTTCTCAACAACCCTCTTGAAGTCTTCATTTGTTCTTGGGTTCTCATTAAAATAGTCCTTGTATTGCCAGTTTGCCCAGATTCCTTCTGCAAAGGCCTCTATCACCTCCCTATTAGTAATGTCGTGGACTTGAGCCCTGAATTCTCCAAATCTTCTATAGTATTCCCTTAGACTTTCTCCTCTCCTTTGCTTTACTCCTTTCAATTTGGCTGCAGTCATTGGATGGGTAATAATGCCTACGAAGTTGTTGTAGAAAGCTTCTTGCAAGTGTTCCCAATACCTGATTGATTTTGGCCTCAATTTGTCAAACCATTGTAGCGGCATTGCTTCGAGGGCCATTGGGAAGAATAGAGCCTTGATGTCGTCGTCTCCTCCAGCTAATTCAATAGATTGGGAGTAAACCCTTAGCCATTGTCTTGGTCCGACTTTGCCATCATACTTGGAATGATTTGCTAGTTTAAACTTGTGCGGTAGCTTTAAAGTTTGTAGTCTTCCTGCGAAACAAGGAAATCTGTCGTATGGTTCCGTTCTTCTGTAATCTAGCGATCTTGCCCTTCTGTAATAAGACTTGTCTTCTTTTAACTCAGACTCTCCGTAGTCATCTTCTTTGTCAAATCTTCTTGATATTTCTTGGTAGCGTTGGCTCAATTCTGGTTTGTCTCTTTCTTGTTGCTTTGAGGAGTGTTCCTTCCTTCCATTGATATCAGCACTTTCTACTGGTCCTATCCTTTGAAAATTCGATTTTTTGGGTGGCTGCTCCCTTTGTGGCTCCTGTGAAATTTCTTCGCTGGGTTGTTTTTCTGATCCCCCGACTTCTTTCTTCTGGTCTTCCTTTGATTTCCCGTTATTCGTGAGGGTGTACAACTCCTTTGTTAATTCTTCAATTCTTTCCCTTTTTGTATTTTTATGGCTTCTTTTTCCGCCTTCTTTCTGTTGTATTCCGTTAGCTCCGCTTTGTATTTATTCTAGACTTGCTTCCTTTGTTTAGCCCAGTTCCTCCTTCCAGCTTTCAATTTATTCTTCTTTAGCCATGCTAGTCTTTGCTCATCATTTTCGTTGTTGTCGCTTTTCTCATCTGGCGAGATGTTGCCTTCTGATTCGTCTGAAGATTTTATATCTAGTATCTATGGTGGTTCCAAAGGTTGTTCTAACTGCTCCGCCATGTATACAGTATCCTCTTTCGAGCTCTTCTTGTACGGTATTCCATCCTTCGTTTGGTTGAGCTGTCTGTAGCTTTTGAACTGGATCCGAGTTCTTTTCCCTCTTGATAAGGTAGTTCTTCAATGCGCGTGCCAGTCTGGACTTTGCTTGAGGTGAAAGAACCTGGCCAATGCACCACACAATCTTACGGGGTCACTATCATGATCATCCCTTCTTGTGCTCCCTCTAGGAGTATTCTTCTTACTGAGTTCATCTTGTTTTGGGTAAAGTGTTGATAGACTGATGTCGCGTTGCGCAGTCCGTAAGTTCCCAAGTTCTTCTTTGAGTTGTACGGGTCATATCCCTTCGTGATCGTTGTTGTGTCTCCGAGTCCAATTAGGCTTGGCTCTTGTGCTGTGAAGATTGTCTTGGAATCGAGTTGTATCTCTTTTTCAGAGTCGGTTTCTTATCCACTTTCTTCCTTATTCCGAGTTGTATCCGAAGTTGAGAGTTTCGTCATCTTCTCGGTGAGTTTGTACTGAACTTCATCATCGAATTCTTTTTCTTCTCAGAGATGGGTACGAAGCTTGCCGTCACCGTCAGCCTTGCAGATCCAGGATCCGAAGACAAAGGTTGTTCCTGCCGAAAAGGTCATCTTGAGGTTGAGGTCCGCCGAACTCTCGAGAAAAATTCATCGAAAGCCCCTACCTGGCGCGCAGTTGTCGATATTTTACCACCGATAGCCTGCCACGGGGGCACCTGGGATAGTTGTTCGGGCTTTGGCGAATAGCGGAATTCGGCGGTTACGCAAAGAGACTCACGATTTATACTGGTTTAGGCCCTCGACTTGGTCGAGTAATAATCTTACGTCCAGTTTTGGCGTTAGCCTATTTGCGTTGTATTGCTTTGAGTATCGGGTATGCATTCTCCTTTTACAATGGGTACCCTCATCAGCCCTTTATAGTCCAGGCGCTGAGAGGCGTTGTTTGTGTCCTATTCGGATACAAGGTCAGAGTCCTAAGCTACGCTTCGGGCGCCTTTCCTTGTATAGTTTGCGTTGGAGTTTCGGTTTTGCACGTTGCTTTGCTCCGCGTTCTTCTTGGTGATTGGGCTATAGGCCTTATTACTAAGGTCTACCTCCCTGCAGTATGGTCCATGGGGGGCCCATATGGTTCCCCATCGACAGAGAATGACCAGACTCAGGTGTTGCATCTAGTCGTACAGAAGCGGACGTGTCCGGTCACAAAACAGAGGTTCGAGGAGCTCTTTGGAAACGACCGGACTCTGGCTGGTCTGCGTCCGGTCGCTTATGATGGGACGCGTCCGGTCACGACTGGAACCTTATTAGAAGTGACCGGACGCTGGGGTCCTATGTCTGGTCCTATACTGTAGAGTGTTCGGTCATAACTTAAGTGCACTGATTGACCGTTGAGATCGGGCGATCAACATTTGAAGTAGGGGACACATGGCGAAAATCTGAGGACCGGACGCTGGGGTCCTATGTCTGGTCAAACCGATAGGTGCGTTCGGTCGTCTTGATTTTTAGTGAACAGAGGAGCCAACGGCTCTATTCGTGGGGGCTCTCTATTTAAGCCCTATTGCTGGCTCTAGCTCACTCTATTAGCGATTTGCATTGACATAGCAACCTTGTGAGCTTAGCCAAAGCCCTCCCACTCATTTTCATCATTGATTCATCATCTTTGTGAGATTAAGAGTGGATTCAAGTGCATTGTTTGAGTGTTTGCATCTAGAGGCACTTGGTGTTCGTATTTCGCTGTGGGATTTGCTTGTTCCTCTTGATGGTTGCCGCCACCTAGACGGCTTGGAGTAGCGAGGATCATCGAGCGGAGGTTGGTGATTGTCTTCGGCTCCGATCGTGGTGATTGTGAGGGGTTCTTAACCTTTCTCCTACGAGAGCCAAAAGGTACTATAGTAAATTGCTCATGGCTTGTGTGATCCTCATCTTGTGTTGGTTGTGCGGCACCCTATCGAGGGTTTGGCGTGTGATGCCAATTAGCGCGTGAACCTCCAAGTGAGTGAATCGCCACAACGAGGACTAGCTTGCTGGCAAGTAAGTGAACATCGGTAAAAAAATATTGTGTCATTATTTGATTTCGAGGTGATTGGTCTTTATTGGTATTTATTCTTGTGATTGATTGGTTCATTCCTCAAATCGGCGGTATAATCATCTTGCTCACTCTCTCTTTACATTACCGTAAACTAGTTGTCAAGCTTTTATTGTAGAAAGTCATGAGAGTTTGTTAGTTTGATTAGTGTGGCTCTTTAGTTAGTCTTTGATAACACACTAACTTAGTGTAGTGACATAGCCATTGTGTAGATAGAGACTATATAAACTAGAATTGTAGTAGGTGGCTTGCATTTTTAGTAGGCTAGCGCAACACTCGCTTCGCCTCATATTTGTCTAACCGGTTTACTAAGTGTTGTTGTAGAAAATTTTAATAGGCTATTCACCCTCCTCTAGCCATTAGGACCTTTTAGGTGCCCTGCTTTCTTTTTTATAGATGAAGGGAAAGATGCATGTTACATCAGAGAGAGAGGAAAAGATACGAGGAGAGGAAGGCTTCTGGATTGCAACGTCTTCTATCTCTTTTACGCGGGTCCCGCTGGCCCTGTAGATGACGACGGGGACGGTTCCACGTCGCGGCCCTGTTCGTCACTAACACCATACGCGGGCGTCGTCAGCCGATCGTGGCGCTCCATCCCGTCCCAACGGATGATATGGCTCGTTGACGTCTCCGCCTAAGGTCATACGAGAAGTAGGTAGTACAGCGCCAGTACGCCCGATGTTATTGGCGACGTGCGTCCTCAGACGTGGCCTGTCATGGCCGTAGGTCACGTCAAGACGCGCCTGCTCCCCTTTTGGTGTTAGAAGTTTGACCCAGACTCGTACTTTTAGACCCATAGTGTTGGGGGCGGTACGGACCTCCGTCGAGCGAGGCGGAGTCCACGCCCTCGGAGTCAGGCGAGGCGGAGTTCGCGTCCTTGGGGTCAGGCGTGACGGAGCCCGCGCTCTTGGGGTTGGGTGTCCCGGATCCCGTATCCTTGAAGTCAGATGAGACGGAGCCCGTGCCCTCAGAGCCGGGCGAGACCAAAATACGTTCTTGACCATCCGAGGGAGTTAGCGTTTGCGGCCATTAGTTTCCTTCTTTCAGATATCCCTGATATTGATACCCGACACAAATGGGTCTCTAGGAGAGATGATATTTATATTTGAGTTATGTCTCTCCTAACATCTAAAATAAGTCTTTTATATAAGTACTTTGTTGAAGGCTGTAGGTATTGTGTTGAAGATCTATTTTGTGTGGTTTGGGATCCGCTACTGTTGGAGACAGCCTGACATGTGACGTCCTTCCATCCCTATCCACTCCGCATCCCCCGCTGTGTGTGCTCCCCGTTCACGTACGCCGCGCAGCCGCGTTCCCCGCCCTCCGCGATCTCTCTCCCTGCACGGTGGGGCCACCCACTAATCAGTGTTCAGTGTCACCTCACTCCCGGCGCACCAAACACCGCGCCTCACCCTCCCGTGCTGCGCGTGCGCCCCCAGGAACGCACACTTTGCACTCCACCCCTCGAGTTCCTCCACAACCGTGCATTCGCCCCATAGAAATGAAAGAAACAATTCACCCATTGACACTCCGGGCACGGTTGGAGATCGCGACAATATGAAGGTCTGAAACGAAAAACCAGCAAGCCCGTGGAAATATCCCGCCAGCTGCCCGGGCGGGCTCACCCCCGCAACGCCTGCGCTCTCCTTCTCTTCTTCCCCTCGGCTTCGAGGGTTATTTTCATTTCTTTCTCTCCTTTTTTTTTCTTTTTTCTTTTCTTTTTTTTTCTTTTTCGTTTTTTTTTCTCGTTCCTCCCGTTGGGGTTTTGAGCCCCGACGAACCTAATAATCGCCAGGGACCCGGCGGCCGATCGCCCGCCGGCATGCACCCGCAGCAGCGGATGAAGCAGGCCGCGGCGGCCGCGGCCGCGGCGCAGCACCACCACCAGCAGCAGCTGATGCAGCAGGCCCTGCTCCTGCAGCAGCAGCAGCAGCAGCAGGCGCAGCCGCCCTTGTTCCCCGGGCATCACCCGCACCCCGGCCTCCTCGCCGCGCCACAGGTGGGGTCAGCTCTCTTTGTTTTCTCGTCTCTCCGGTTCGATCGATGTGACGGGTGTGTCTAGCGTGGGAATCGGGGTTCTGATTTGGGGATTTCCGCGCTTTAGGGAGCAGGTGGGGTTCGGGAGGTTCGGATCGGATTTGTGGATTTCCGGGCGCAAGGGCTATTTGGGGGTTTCGAGTTTGCGGTTTTCCGCTGGAATTTAGTAGTGTTCTGCGGTCGGTTATGTCAATCGTATCGCCATTTGTCGCGATTCTGGGATCCTCGTTGTGGATGCGGACATTTGTCGCGATTCTGGGATCGTCGTCGTGGGTCGTTCCGTGTCACAACACAATTTAGATTTCTGCTAGGGTTTCGTGATTAAATGTTTTGGTCCGGTTGAGTTTGTTTTTGGTAACTGGTAATTTTGAGATTATCTTATATCATTATATCATGTGCATTGGGCGACTATAGTCATGTCCGAATCTTTTTTCGGTTCACTTTTAGTTTATTGTTTTTTCCAAAATAATAAAATACTTTTAGTTTATTTTCTGATTCACTTTTAGTTTATATCATTATGTATGTTCAGCGGTGCACACTTTCCCAGTTTTGGAGGTTTTGCTTTTGTTTGATTTGATGCGGATATTTATTTGTTCGACTGTGGTAGTGTTGTTTGATGAGTCACGCTTGTTTTCTTTTTTCTTAGTAAAGGAGCCACTTTGAATCTTATATCGTCTCTGGCTAGCTTTATATGATCCAGAAAGCGATTCCATTGCAAGGCGTTTCAATGTTAATACTTTTCATGCAAATTGTCCTTAGGTGAACTTTAAGTGAGTTCCTGGCAGGTTGGTTAGGTTCAATTAGAAATCTGCCCCCAATGTTTTATATACTTTTTATCCGCCGATCATATCATAGAGAAGTGTACTTGTACTGTGAATTTGTGTTCTCTGTATGATTGCACTGTGTTATTTGCGCGTATTGTTTCACTTATCTGTTTGCTTGTCTCCACTTTTCTTCATTTAAGACAAATGTGAACTGTGTTATGAAATCAGAGATGTTATCTCTGTTCTTCATAGAACCTTTTGCTTACACTTGTATGTCTTTGCAGATGGAGCCCATAGTTAGTGGAAACTTGCCTCCTGGGTTTGATTCAAGTACATGCCGCAGCGTGTAAGTGGTTCTTTCCCTTATCTTATGCCCTAGTGACTGCTATAGTGCTAAATTCGTTTTTTAAGCACATCTCCATAAAAATATGACTTTTCTTCCCCCTTAGTTTCTGAATGGTCTAAATGAAACAAGGCCTTTGTGCAGAATGTTCTGTGTTTAATGTTATAGATCAAACTGCCCTCTGCATGCTGTAAATCTGCAAAATAATGTTGACTACCTTTTCTACATTTATCCTTTTTGTGCTCATCGATCACATTCTCAATAGGTATGTTGGCAATATCAATCTTCAAGTGACGGATGCAGTACTGCAGGAAGTCTTCCAAAGTATTGGTCCAGTAGAAGGGTGCAAGCTCATCAGAAAAGAAAAGGTGGATCTTTCTTTCTTTTAATTAAAAATAAAAAATGGCTAAAGATAGTTTGTATATTGTAACAGATAAATCCATATCCCCCCACCTACCCCCAACACCCACTCGCCTGAAAAATTGTGGCTGCCTTTTCAGACTGCTCTCTTCATCTGATTTTTGGCTTTGCTTTACCCGTATGTCTGAAGTCTAGTTACCATGGAAACACACACGTGTAACATGTTTTGCTATTTTCATTTTCATTGTCTTAGGCTCTTGTTTTGATGAATTAAATGCCTGCATTAATTCTTTCAATACTTTCTGATAAGTTTTAGTTATATGATGCTTAATTGTATATTAGCTCTATTAAAATCACTGAGATACATAAAATATATATTTTAGTCACTTGAAAATATTACGAGAAGTAGTGCTAGAATGCTTCCTTGTGGTATACTTTTGGGTACTCAACTTATTTTGGCTGAGTAGAGTATAAAAGAAATTTTACTTATCGGGGAGAAGGGGAGGGGATTGGGTTGGTTATTGATCCTCCTCCTTTTTTAATTGTAGATATTATGCTAAGACTTTTTTAGGAACAACAGTTTATTTTCAGCTGGCTGACTACAATCAGCGGTGTGCTAATCTTCTTTTGCTGGAATGAAAGCACACATGCACTCTGCAGTTCAGCCTAACCTATTTATCTAGGTGGGCATAAGTGTTTCATTGCTATTCATGTTAGTTTTTAAAAGTTTGATGAGTGCAATATGGTGAACTGAGATAGCATCGGGGAGCTGAGCCATCTATGTTACTGTGGTTTGACTTGTGGTGGACTGTAGACTAACTTATTGACATGTGCTTTCATACCCATCTCTAAATTATTATACTGTACTATCAGTTCAAACACGTACGAGAATTAAATGTTTGTGGTTAGCCCTGATCCATCCATTCTGTAGTTGTTGTTTACTGCCTTTTAGAGTGACACCTTTCGACTAGCATATTATATCAGGGAGTTGGAAGAATGTCATAGTTAGAACTTAGAAGCTATTAGATGCAACGAACATTTTGAATGTGAGACATATTTATTTTATTGGCTAAACTTTGAATGGATGAAAATAATTATGATTTTAAGCGTGGTTGTTCTAGTGCTGCCAATCATTACCCCTTTTTATCTCAGGATTAGGATACCTTAATTTGGGATACTGCATTTCGTATGTTTAATGTGTTAATTGTTAATGATTTACTATAGGTTTGCTTATCCTCTATAAACTACATTGTTTATGGCAATGTGGCCTTCACACTTTCCATTCTGATGTTGCAGTCATCCTTTGGTTTCATTGACTACTATGACCGCAGATATGCTGCACTAGCAATTTTATCTCTCAATGGCAGACAACTGTAAGTTTTTTGGTTTTGTACTCTCTCCATTTCTAATTGTAAGTCGTTTTGGCTTTTCTAGATTCATAGTTTTACTGTGTATCTAGACATAGTGTATGTCTAGGTGCATAGCAAAAACTATGTACCTAGAACAGCCAAAATAACTTACAATCTGGAACGGAAGGAGTATGTGCTAATTTCTATGAACACTGCCCTGTTTTTGGCTCAACTTTTCTAATTACCACCAGAAATCCAGGTATGGTCAGTCGATAAAAGTTAATTGGGCATATACAAGTACTCAGAGGGAAGATACATCAGGTTTGGAACTGAAGATGAATTAATCATATATTCTATATTTGTATTTTACTTGTTTCAAATCATGCAGGTATGTGAATGTATGGTTTCTGAATTCTAAGCTTTGGTGGTGAATCTTCATCTATGCAGGTCATTTTAATATTTTTGTTGGGGATCTTTGCCCAGAAGTCACTGATGCTACTTTGTTTGCATTTTTCTCTGGATACTCCTGCTCGTAAGCATTGCCTGACTCTCATCTCCCCTCCACCATTTACTTGTCATTGTGACATCTTAGCAGAGTAGTTTGCTAATTGTCCAGTACATGGTATGTCTATTTACCAGTTTAGGTTGGTAACTTTTGCAGAGATGCTAGGGTTATGTGGGACCAGAAAACAGGACGATCCAGAGGGTTTGGTTTTGTTTCTTTCAGGAACCAGCAGGTAGTGTCACCATTTTTAAACCCTTTGTGCATCGTTGCCATGGACTTTTGGAGCTGCTGTTTCATCTCACTGTCATTATTTCCTTAATAGGATGCTCAAAGTGCGATAAATGACTTGAATGGTATGTTCTCTAGTTCCATGTTTCTAACTTATGTTTCATTTTGGAGTCCTAAGCTTTCACAAAGTGATTACACCTGTTTACTTTTCTATTGGCAGGGAAGTGGCTTGGCAACCGTCAAATTCGTTGCAATTGGGCAACGAAAGGTGCTAATGTTGGTGAAGAGAAACAGATTGTGGACTCCAAGGTTGACCTGACAAATGGCACATCAGGTAAATACATGTGCTTTGACTTCTTGAGCTTCTCTTTTTCTGAGTGTTTCAAAAAGTGCTAGCCGCTAGATGTGCCTAGCAGCCTAGGTGTTGCTTAGGTGTTGCTTGACATTTGTACTTTCTATGGATGGTATGCCATGCTAAATAAAGCATTTTTTTGGCATACTCCCTCCATTCCAAATTATAGTTCAATTTAGTTTTGTCCTAAGTCAAAGTTCTCTAACTTGATGTTATATCAAGACTGCAAGTTCAAATAAATGTACTATCAAGAAGTTGCATGGAGAATTTAATGAGACTAATTTGATGTTGTAGATGTTTGTGCATTTTTCAACAGAAGTGGTCACAGTTAGAGAAGTCTGACTTAGGACAGAGATAAAGTGAACTACAATTTGGAACGGATAGAGTACATTCTAACCTTAGTTTTTACTCCTTCTGTCCCAAAAAAATTGACATCCTAGTATTCAAAATTTATCCCAAAAAACTTAGTCATTCTAGCCCACTAGACATAATGAGTCTATCCACTGTAATTGAGGGTGCTAATTAGACCCAAGCATGCTAACTAATCTGCATGCCTGCAATCGGTTCCTTAATTTTGTGTGCGCTGTGGAAGGTTACCCATGTGACAGCCCTGTTTCAAGGGAAAACACTTCCTAATAAATAGGGTACCATGGTCATTTTCCCTCGATACTAATATGTCTGAAAAATCCTAGGATGTCAAGTTTTTTGTGACGGAGGGAGTACAATTTTAATTCATAGGTAAGATGGGTATTTGGTAGAAGCTATACGCGTCACAGTTATGGCTTGAAATTGACCTGCAACACCTTTTAATCTTTTATAATGTTCTGCAGAATCTGGAAAAAAGAATGCAAACGAAGATGGTCCTGAAAATAACCCTCAGTTTACTACTGTTTATGTTGGCAATCTTCCTCACGAGGTAATACTCTTCCAATAGAACAGCTGTTGTCTATGTTTACTGTGCATCTTGTGTTTGGCTTTCTATTTGCTGTTACCATTTTTTTGTTTAACTTTTTTTATTGTCTTATCAACGTTCTTCCATGTTTTCTTGATTTCCAGGCTACCAACAATGATGTGCACCTGTTTTTCCATTCACTCGGGGCTGGCTCAATTGAGGAGGTCCGTGTAACTCGTGATAAAGGCTTTGGCTTTGTGAGGTACAGCACCCATGAGGAGGCTGCACTGGCAATTCAGATGGGTAATGGCCAACTTATTGGTGGGAGGCAGATAAAGGTATCTTTGGTTCTTGTTTTCACATTTCCTTGATAACGGGATTTAGTAAAATCCTGAATGTTCCTAGGTCAATTTTTACAATAGAATAATATTGTTGGTGGATAACAGTAGTATTACTAGGCCTGCTTATGGGTCAACACCCACCCTTTTCCAACCCACCCCCACCCCACAGCAACAGACTCAACCTTCCCAACCCATTCCAAGCCGCTCCAAACCCCCTAGCACCCAACCCAACCCACTGAAAGGATTCACCCAACCCGAGTAGATCCAACCCAAACCCACCTACGGCCTTGTTTGGATGCCCATGTATCTACCTCAATCCGTGTGTGATGGAAACCACTCCCAACCCACATGGATTGAGGTCGATACACGGGCAGCCAAACAAGCCCTACATTGACAGAAATTCGCTAGCGAGAAAGCGGCAACGGGGAGCCGTGTGGCGCCATGGAGGAGAGGGACAGAGGAGGATCTGGGCGGGTCGATGCGCAGTTGTAGTTCTGCACGAAGCAGCGGCGGTCGGGGAGGACCTGGCGCCGCTGCGAGCGCTAACTCCGGTGCTTCTGCTTCCACCGGTCCAGCAAGAACGGAGCTGTAGATCCTGCCCACCATGAGTGCCACCTTCAGATCTTGCACCTGGACATCAAGCCAACCAGACCACTGTCTACAATGGGCGTCTACAAGCTCAGGACAGTCGAGGAGTCCAACGTCTGCAAGGTCCCGCTGTACTGGTCGAGGCTGGTTACTGCGGCAGCGTCCTCAGTGGCCATGGCCTCCGCGGTATTCCTGCTGGAGGGCAACGATGCCATCAGGCAGGGCATCGATCTCCTGTACGCTGCCAGCACTGTGAGTATGGTGCTGTCAACATGTCACTGCTCCTCATCCACATCTACGTCACGCCAACCCCAATCAAGCGCTTCCTCTAGGCTTCGCTGTGGCTGTTGGGCTGCTTGGCTTTCTTGTGACCTACCTCGTCGCTGCCCAGCTGCTGGACGAGGGCTTATTGGCGAGGATGAAGGGCGATGCTGCACCGCATGCGAGGTGATCGTCCGCCGGAGCAAACCTTGTGGCGGCAGCGTAGCAGAGAGCCCTGAGAAGGGCGAGGGCGAGGTGGCTCGGGTGCGTTTAGCCGTCGACTGTGGGACTGAGTCTCGCCATGTCCACCGATTGAACCCACTGGTTCCATCCATTCTGAGTATCATCTTCGACCCTAACCTGCCCCACCCTGCCCGACATCTCTTATACACCCTGCCCCAACCCAGCCTGCTGATTAACCCATTTGAACCCTTCTAAACGAAATTAAATGGGAACCCACACCATTTAACCCAAACAAACCCAACCCATTAGCAGGCCTAAGTATTATGTGAATGGTTTGTAGGTAATATAAATTGGTTTTTCTACATTATCCCCTGAAAATATATCCAGATAGTAAAACTTTTGTTTGCTTGGGATTTATAAAGGTATGTACAGAACATCTTGGTATGGTATTCACGATATTATCTAGTTGTTTACTGAATAGTCTTTGCCTTAATTTGTTGCAGTGTTCCTGGGGAAGCAAGCCGACTCCACCAGGGACAGCATCCTTGCCTCTGCCTCCTCCAGCACCGGCACCATTCTCCACTGGAGTGTCGGCGACAGACTTCCTGGCCTACCAGCGCCTGGCCCTGAGCAAGATGGCCACGAACCCAGCCCTAATGGGTCAGCACGCCTTGAAGCAGGTCGCTGCACTGGGGATGGGCGGCGGAGCCAGCCGGTCCATCTATGACAGCGACTTCCAGGGCACCAATACTGCCACCGCCACAACCTCCGCCCAGCAGCAGCAGCAGCAGCAGCAGCAGCAGCTCATGTACTACTAGAGTACTACTCCATGAGGCACCAGCTATCTATCCCTTCAAGTGGAAGGCGAGGATAATGGATGATGCCCCTTACTACACCCCTATACATATAGTAGATGATGAAGTATTTACCAGGACCTTTTTTTTTTCTTCCTAATCTTTTAAGGCCCAACTAAGTAACATGTCCTCTCTATGCTAGCTATATATATACACCGTAGAACGTATGTATTTCTGGATACATGAAGACCCAAGGTTCTTAGTATAATTTTCTGTGTTTCACCATCTTTTTTTGTGCTGTATGGATTTTCATTGCCAATTACTGTATATATATTACTGGATGGCAAGCGTCATGTTCTCGTCGAGTCGTACTAACTGTTAGGCCCTGGTTGGATCTATAGGGCTTAACTACATGTCCCTCTGTTTGAAATTATAGTTCGTTCTGGTTTTCTAGCTTTTGGGATGCATTAGATATATATTATTATGTCTAGAAACATAATAAAAGATACGTATCTATAGAAAAGCTGGAGGGAGTAGTTGATTAAATTTTATATTTCTTAAGGATCCAAACAGGCCGACGCCAATCATGGACAAGTTATTAGTTTACGTTAAAAAAGGATCTTAATAAGCTGTATAGGTGTTTCCTTTGGGCAAAGTGGGATATATATGCGTTTCAAAGAAAGAAAAAGAAAAGAAAAGAAAAGTGGTATATATATGCATGTACGTGTTCCTCACATTGTTATTGGAACTTGCACACAACTCCTCACGCGCCGCCGTGTCATGTACGTGCTCCTCACGCACACAATTCCTTTGGTGGATCTAGCGAAAAGATCGACTGCGCGACCACAAGGAGAAGAAGCGATTGTGCGGCGTGGAGGGACTTCGTGCTCGACAACGCTCGGGGTGTCTTCTAGGTCGTCATGCGTCCTGTCCGAACTGAAGATGCGGTCATGTGCCCATGTCCTATCTATGCCAATATGTACATATATACGACTACAGTTAGTAGTATTTCTACTTCATCATGTCTGAAACTGCAACATGCTGGCAGTCCAATTTGGGTGTAGAATCATGCAAAGATAGATACCGCATTAGCCATTACCGAAGGTGCATTTGCCGTTTATAGTTTGTATTATCGTGGCTGCCAAAACATTCCGAGGCTCTGCTTTATCTACTGATAGTGAGATGCGGCAGCATATCATGCCACAGTTGATCTCCTATCAACCTGTTTCATATCGTTGCTGGTTCGTGAAAAAGTACTGCTGGCTGGTTTGTGTGAGAGAAAAATACTGTTCCGACTGAAAATTTACGATCATTTACGACAAGCCACAGCCAAACGAACAGGCTGTATGTTTGTGGTGTATACAAATGCTCATTAAACTTTATTCTCTATAGAAACTGCAATAAAAAAGCCTATGTATGTATTAGGATGATTGAGACTAAATTAGGCGCACACACTACTCTAGAAGACTACACTATGCATTGGGACTGCACTAACTGTCGTCAGAGTCTGTCAATCCAAAGCCGGACGACTGTCTCCTTCAACTTTTTAAAACTCTTTATTAAATGACCTCTCTAGCCCTTCAACTCTTGAGCTGTTTAAATTACCATCCTAAAATTGTTTGAATTACCTTTCTGTTCCACTTAGGAGTGATTTTCTAGATAGTTTCATTAATTTTAATTTTACGATTAAAAATCTAGAAAACAAGTAATGGTTTTTAAATCACAAGAAGTATCTCAAGTTGTTTAGGTGTCCCTTAACTCCAAAATAGAATAAAATGTCTCGTTCAACTCTCATAATTTTTAGAATGATTTCAAGACGGTTTCATGGTTTTTATTTTTGGAAATAAAGAAACTACAAAGCACATAATAAAGTTTTTAGACCACAGAAAGCGGCGCTTGTGAGAACTTTGAAGAAAAACGTGGCACGAGAAAACCAAATAAACATTTTGAGGTCATGGAAGGAAGTATCTAAAAGCTTTCATAAATTAGGTTTAGCTTATATGAAACTGGAAAAAGCATACAAAACTCTAGAAAATTCCCAAACGTTCTAATAAATGTCTAAATGTGTTTCAAAACTTTCAACAATGAATATTTGAGATGCAACCAGCATGAATATATATTAATAAAATTTTTCACATTTTTAGAGCTAAATCTAATTTATAGAAGCTTCTATTATATATATTAACAAGATTTACATATTTTATTTGGGTTTCTTATATCCTAACTTCTTTACGATTGTTCTATAGGAATTTTAGAAACCTAGAAATATTTTCCACGGTCTAAAACCTTGTCATGTATATTATTTTAATTTAAAAAATAATGGAGCCTCCTAAAAAACCACTTCTAACTGGGGCAGTGAGATAATTGAAACGGTTTTGAAATTGTAACTGGGGCAATGAGATAATTTAAATGGTTTTGAAAGTTGAAGAGATATTTTTTTTTGAGTGGAGTTAACGAGATAATTGTTCGTCCGTTCGAGTATATTGATTTGTAGGCCGAAAGAAAGAAGAGGCCCAAGCCCAACCGACCAACAGAGGTGCGCGAAGCATCCGGGGTGCTGCTCTGCTCCCTGAACACAAACTCGCTTCTTTCCAAGCTCTCCTCCGCCTCGCCGCCGCCGCCGCCATGTCGGGCTTCGTTCGCCGTCTCGGGGGCGTCCCGTGGCGGAGCATCGCGGGGGACGCCCTCTCCCGCGTGTTCCTGGTGGCGCAGGCCTACTGCGCCGTCCACGTCGTCGACCAGCACCTCTGCTCGCTCGCCATTGTGCGGGGCCCGAGCATGCTGCCGGCCATGAATCTGGCGGGCGACGTGGTGGCGGTGGACAGGGTCAGCGCGAGGCTCGGCCGGGTCGCGCCCGGGGACGTCGTGCTGATGATCTCCCCCGAGGACCCGCTCAAGTCGGTCGCCAAGCGCGTCGTCGGGATGGGAGGGGACTCCGTCACCTACCTCGTCGATCCCGGCAACAGCGATGCCTCCAAAACCGTCGTGGTGAGTGGTGAGTTGGTGACTGGGCTGGGATTTTCGGTCCGTACTGCTTGTTAAGTGCTGCCTTCGTGATTGGATTTGTGCTCAATTGATTGATGCTCTTGGCGCTGTAAAGATCCCAATTTGGTCGTTGGGGCGTAATGCACTGACGCTAGAGGACGGGGGTGTTTGAATAAGTCCTGAGCTTCCTGATTTAGCAAGTAGAAGGTAGATTAGCGGGCTGAGCTAAGAATGGCATGTCCCAGATTGTTGGGATGGCAGCAATTGTGCACGAACATGCCGTGATTGCCTCAGGCATTTGTATCCTTATTTGACTTGTAATTTTGCTTATATAGAAATGAAGGGCGGGCCTGGTGCAAGCGGTAGAGTCTTACCGCCTGTGACCGGAAGGTCCCGGGTTCGAGTCGCGGTCTCCTCGCATTGCACAGGCGAGGGTAAGGCTTGCCACTGACACCCTTCCCCAGACCCCGCACAGAGCGGGAGCTCTCTGCACTGGGTACGCCCTTTTTTTTTAGAAATGAAAGATCGACAGAAAAGCTGCCGCTTTGCAGCACAAGCATTGTGTCCACTGTGTCGCGTGTGTTCCTCCTCTCTCTAATCGGAGTTCTGTCAATTGGCATCAGAGCCAAGTCTCGCCGTTGCCATGTCATCAAAGTCGCCAATCAAGGCTGAGACTAGTGATGGCACCGGCGAGAAGAAGGTCCCGCCGTCGCGTTCGCCGCAATGTCGTCGTGGCCGCTCCCACAACCGCTCCTCGCGCAACCGGGACGCCGGATCGCGCGTTGTAGAGCGCGTCATCGAGCGGCCGTCGGCGAACGTCGCATGGCC
This sequence comes from Miscanthus floridulus, assembly GCF_019320115.1. Lineage (NCBI taxonomy): Eukaryota > Viridiplantae > Streptophyta > Magnoliopsida > Poales > Poaceae > Miscanthus > Miscanthus floridulus. The sequence continues at coordinate 112,219,413 of NC_089588.1, read as the reverse complement.
AATGCTGACCCGGACAAATTATCCAGAATGGGCCTTGGTCATGGAGGTGAATTTCCAGACCCTCCGCGTCTGGGACCTCGTCCACGACGGCATCTCCGTAGACCCCGATGAAGAAGAGTACCACGACGACCGTCAGGCGATGGCGGGCCTCTTGCGCTCGGTACCCTCCGAGTTGTGGAGCACCCTGGCCACGAAGAAGACCGCCAAGGAGGCGTGGGACGCGGTCAAGATCCTACGGATCGGCGATGAACGTGCGCGCGACGCCAGCGCGCAGCAGCTTCGACGCGAGCTCGGCAACATCTCCTTCAAGGAAGGGGAGACCGTCACCGAGTTCGGCCTCCGGATCACTGCGCTCGCCACCAACCTCCGCTCCCTCGGCGACAACATCACCGACGCCGAGGTGGTTAAGAAGCTGCTGCAGGTGGTCCCAGACAGGCTGAATCAAGCCGCCGTCTCCCTCGAGATGTTCCTCAATCTGAATCAGGTATCAATCGAGGAGGTCATCGGTCGGCTGCGCGTGTTCGAGGATCGCAGAAAGCCCAAGGAGGTCACGGACGCCATGGGGCGCCTGATGCTCTGTGAAGAAGACTGGGAGGCCCGATGCAAGGCGCGCCGCGAGTAGGAGAGCTCCGGCGGCAGCTTCGGCACCAGCAACCGCGGGAAGCGCCGAGGGCGCGGACGCGGTCGTGGCGGCGCAGGATCTTCGTCGTGTGATGGCCGTGATGGCCAGAACGCCGGCGCCGGGAACGCCGGTGGCTGGAAGCCACCGCCCAATACTCTTTGCCTCAACTGCGGCAAGGGTGGCCATTGGGCCAAGGACTGCCGCGGGAAGAAGAAGGGCGCGGCACATGTTGCGCAAGCCGAAGAGGAAGAAGGGGCTCTCATGTACGTCGCCGCGGACACTGAGGTATGCGCGTCGCAGGACTCGTGCTCTCATCCCGAGTCGCCACCACATGATGTTCCGCAGGCTCGCGTTCACCTCGTCGAACGGAAGGTTCTCCTTCATCTCAGTGAGGAGGAGAAAGAGGCCGTGGGGCCTCGACGCTGGGTGCTCGACACCGGCGCGACGAACCACATGACGGGTTCGCGGTCCGTCTTCGCCGAGCTGAACACTGGTGTTGCCGGAACTGTAAAGTTCGGTGACGGATCGGTGGTAGCCATCGAAGGAAAAGGCACCGTTCTGTTCGCCCTGAAGAACGGGGAACACCGTCGTCTCGACGGGGTGTACTACATCCCGCGCCTCACCACCAATATTGTCAGCCTCGGGCAGATGGATGAGGATGGCTTCAAGGTGGACATTGAGTCCGGGGTTCTGCGCCTCTACGACCTGCAGCGACACCTCCTCGCCAAGGTACAACGCTCGGCGAGTCGACTGTACTACCTCGACATGAACGTCGTGGCGCCGGTCTGCCTCACTGCCCGAGCCGGTGACGTTGCTTGGCGCTGGCATGAGAGGTATGGGCATCTCAATTTCCAGGCGCTGAGGAAGCTGGGTCGCGACGACCTTGTGCGCGGACTGCCGGTGATTGATCACGTCAATCAAGTCTGCGAAGATTGTGTCTTGGCGAAGCAGAAGCGCACCTCATTCCTGTAGGCTGCGAAGTTCAGAGCGGAGGACCAGCTCGAACTCGTCCACGGTGATCTATGTGGGCCGATCACACCGCAAACACCAGCTGGGAACGCCTACTTCCTGCTGCTGGTGGATGACATGAGCCGCTATATGTGGCTCACTCTTCTGCGCACCAAGGCGGACGCACCGACGGCCATCATGGAGTTCCAGGCCCGTGTCGAGCGAGAGACGGGCAAGAAGCTCAAGGTCCTGCGAACTGACAATGGAGGTGAATTTACCTCGGTCGAATTCACTGAGTATTGTGCAGGTGAAGGAGTGCAGCGCCATTTCTCGGCTCCCTACTCGCCGCAGCAGAACGGCGTTGTAGAACGCCGCAATCAGATGATCGTGGGCACGGTGAGGAGCATCCTGCGTGCACGCGGCGTGCCCGGACACTTTTGGGGAGAGGCGGTTCACACTGCCGTGTATCTCCTCAATCGGGCACCGACGGCCGCGCTCGAAGGCAAGACCCCTTACCAGGCATGGTACGGGAAGAAACTGCCCGTGCACTTTCTGAGGGTGTTCGGCTGCGTCGCCTACATCAAACGACTGCGCCCGCACACTGCCAAGCTCGACGACCGCGGCCAGAAGGTCGTCTTCATTGGCTACCAGAGCGGGTCAAAAGCATATCGCTTCTATGACCCCGCTACGGAGCGCGTCCACGTCTCGCGCGACGTGATCTTCGACGAGAGCGCGCGCTGGGAGTGGGGGAGCACCTCCACCGACCTCGAGCAGGAGCCCTTCACCGTCGAGCAGGAGTACGAGCTCCCACGTCGCGTCTCTGGCGCACCGTCGACGGTCACGACGTCAGGGGAGCCCGTGACACCGCCCACCGCTCCGGAGTCACCTGCGGCTGCCGTGACAGCCACACCTGCTACGTCGCCGCCACGAACTCGGATCGCTCCCATGGGGACGCAGGTCGAGTTCGCCACGCCGCTCAGCGATGACCCCAACCTCGACGCGGATGATGACGAGGACATGGCGCACCGGTACCGTAGGCTAGACAACATCCTCGGCTCTGGAGCCGTTCCAGGCCTGGCGGACCGGGACACCGTGGAGGCTGAACTGCATTCAGTCAGCGTGGAGGAGCCGCGGTCGCTGAAGGAGGCCGAAGGCGATCCAAATTGGATTGCAGCGATGGAGGAGGAGATGACTTCCATCCGGGAGAACAGAACCTGGTCCCTGGTGGATCTCCCGCGTGGTCACCGCGCCATCGGCCTCAAATGGGTGTATAAGGTGAAGCGCGACGAGAACGGGAACGTCGCCAAGTACAAGGCCCGCCTCGTCGCCAAGGGATATGTGCAGCGCCCCGGCATCGACTTTGAAGAGGTGTTCGCTCCGGTTGCTCGGCTGGAATCAGTGCGGCTGCTTCTCGCCATTGCAGCGCACTACAGCTGGAGCGTTCACCACATGGACGTCAAGTCGGCGTTCTTGAACGGGGACCTCCAGGAGGAGGTATATGTCCAACAGCCGCCGGGATTCGTCGACGGCAAATACCAGCACAAGGTGTTGCGTCTACACAAGGCGCTGTACGGACTCCGGCAGGCTCCACGGGCTTGGAATCAGAAGCTCGACGCCTCGCTGCTGGCACATGGCTTCACACGCTGCACCAACGAGCATGGGATGTACACCCGTGGAGAAGGAGCAGCACGCCTGATCGTGGGCGTGTATGTCGATGATCTAATCATCACAGGAGGCAAGGCAGGCGTGGTGAGCAAGTTCAAAGCCGAGATGATGAGCACCTTCCGCATGAGCGATCTCGGGCTCCTCTCATACTACCTCGGTCTGGAAGTCACGCAGGGAGTGAGCGGCATCACCCTTCGGCAAGGAGCCTACGCCACCAAAATTCTTGAGAAGGCGGGGCTGGGTGCTTGCAAGCCAAGCGCCACTCCCATGGAGATGAAGCTAAAGCTGCTGAAGGAGGGGACGACTTCAAGTGTTGGTACCACTGAGTACCACAGTCTCATTGGCAGTCTCAGGTATCTCTGCAACTCCAGACCCGACTTGGCCTATGCAGTTGGGTACCTGAGTCGATTCATGGAAGCACCGCGTGAAGAACATCTTGCTGCTGTCAAGAGGGTGCTTCGCTATATAGCAGGGACAGTGCATTGGGGACTGCATTACTGTCCAGGAAGAAGAACTGAAGGAGTCCCCAAGCTGGTGGGCTATTCTGATAGTGATCTTGCCGGAGATATCAATGATCGGAAGAGCACCAGCGGCCTCATCTTCTTCCTTGCAGGTGGTCCGGTTGCTTGGCAATCAGCCAAGCAAAAGGTGGTCGCGCTATCTTCATGTGAAGCAGAGTATATCGCGGCTGCTGGAGCTGCGTGCGAGGCTGTTTGGCTGGCACGCTTGCTGGCTGAACTCGTCGGAGGAGCAGTCCACGCGCCAAAGCTCAAGGTGGACAATAAGTCCGCCATCTCTCTGATGAAGAACCCTGTGCATCATGACCGGAGTAAGCATATTGATGTGAAATTCCACTTCATCTGGGAGTGCTGCGACAGGAAGCTGATCGACGTCGAGTTCGTTGGTACTGAACTGCAGCTGGGTGACATTCTGACAAAAGCTCTCGGGCGCGTTCGGTTTCAGGAACTTCGTGGCAAGATCGGCATGAAAGACTTAGTCTAGTTGCTCTAGGACTTAGGAGGAGAATGTTTGAATAAGTCCTGAGCTTCCTGATTTAGCAAGTAGAAGGTAGATTAGCGGGCTGAGCTAAGAATGGCATGTCCCAGATTGTTGGGATGGCAGCAATTGTGCACGAACATGCCGTGATTGCCTCAGGCATTTGTATCCTTATTTGACTTGTAATTTTGCTTATATAGAAATGAAAGATCGACAGAAAAGCTGCCGCTTTGCAGCACAAGCATTGTGTCCACTGTGTCGCGTGTGTTCCTCCTCTCTCTAATCGGAGTTCTGTCAGGGGGCTTTAAATTCAAGTGCTTGGCATACTATTGTCGACAGTAGCTTTTGATTAGTGATTATTTATTATTTGTTGTGCTTCTCCGCATCGTTATTTTTTGAAGACAGGTTTAGTACTTGCTAGTACATTTTACTTGCTTCGAATTAAGATGCGTAGAAGACCTGTGTTTTTGGTAATTGCTACCTATTTTAGACTCTAGGCACCAAAGTTAGGGAAGCGTTTCTATGAGCTCCGCTTCAAAATTGTGCTTGATCTTTGATTATATGATTTTTGAACCACTGGTGGTGTTGGTTCAGTATGAGATATGGTGTTACCAACCTAAAATTAATTACTACTGATATAATTAGATTCTCGATGAATTAGAACTAAGTGCTGGTAAAACCTTGCACTGTGCTACCATCAGTATATTTACCCCACTAGAAGGTGCAACTTCTACAGTTGTGTTTGAACTTAGAGATATCAATAGCACAAAAAATTGGCTTATTTAGGTTTGCTTTCCATAGACTGGCAACATGATGTTCATGTCTTTAAATTCAGGAAATTGGTTATGTTCACATTCATTACTGATTTAGTGGGTTCCACGTGTAATGTTGGGGCCTGATGAGTTCTATGCTTTCTTGAGTTTTGTATTTTTTTTATTTATATCCCTTGTCATTATTTAGTTTCAAAATTGTACGGTCACTCATGCCCTTAACTTGGGCGATTGTATAATTATAGGTACCACAAGGTCATGTTTGGGTGCAGGGCGATAATGTTTATGCTTCTAGGGATTCAAGGCAATTTGGAGCCGTGCCTTATGGTCTCATTACAGGGAAGATCTTTTGCCGGGTAAGCTCAGCTATTTGTTTTGCATATTTGTTAATTTAATTTAGGAGGCTGGTGCAATCTCTGGAGCCAATATTTTGCTTTATGCATGGCTCCATAAGTTGGGACACAAGCAACTAGCAATTGTTAAATTTGCAGAAAAGGACAAAGTCGCACCTTTACTCTGCTGCTGTGTGCATGGTTATATTGATGTTAAGTTTTGTAAAGTATAGTTGAAGTGCTTCAGTATCTTATGAGCACATGTTTCCATTTCAAAATCCTGGATAACTATCAATTTTGTCTTATAACAATAATCATAATTTGGGGCAATACATTTTGCTGGCATATACTAGAGGGTAAATATTGTCCTGCTAGGTTCAGCTTGGTCTCTAGAAAACAAGACAAAACCGGGCATCATGGGTCCCAAATGCCAGTGAAAACGTGGTATCATTTGAACTGGAAGAATTATTCATTTGGCTGATATTGATATGCCTAGCTGCTGCTGTCTTAGGGTTAATAATGTTTGCACTCTGGATATCAACATATAGATTTTAAAATTTAATGTGCTTGATATTGATGTTGGAATGGAGATTTACCTATTTCAACTTGCTACCTGTTGATGTTTGTGGAGTGAAATCTAAGGCTTAAGATTCTGTTAGCATGTTTCCATAGTCCTTAGCGCACCTTAGAACATTGTTGCCGCAAATGGGAGTATTGACAGTGACTGTTCGATCTTAGGTTTGGCCGCTGGAGGGCTTTGGTCCAATTGATTCAAACCAGTCTTAACAGAGGTAATTTAGCTTTTTTGTTGCATCTTGTTTTCTAAAAGATACCTGGCTCTCTCTAATCATCATTTGTGCTAACTTCTGTGTTTTCTGTTTTTCTGGACCCATATTATTGCTCGTGCCCAGAGATTTAATAACCAACTGCAGGGCCCTTGAGCTTGAAAGCTTTTGATCTTCTATAGCACATTGCTACAGCGAAGCAGAATGTACCTTGATGTCCCATGTTTTGAGTTTTTAGTGTGTAACAGTTTTGGTTGTCACACCTGAAATCCCAATCAGCACATGTTCTGAACTTCTGATACAATTTCTTGTGCTAATGCCTGGGTTGTAACTTGACTGCCAGTGGATTTTGTAGAGGGTGGTGCCTGAATACCTGATTGATTCATGTAAATTGAGGTGTATTAGTTTCGAGCATATCAAACTGAATTACATACTTCTGGGTGCAGAGAAATCGCTTGATCTGTGCACTCTGAACCTTGCTTATTCAAATCATTTAAACTAGAGGACTCTGGCATGCCTCGATGAAGTGCTTTACCAGTCTTAGAAAATGCTCATCTGAGATGCCAGAAAATCAGAATGATATTTGTAGCTTGCACTTACGACCATGGGAACATCAGAATCAATTCCTACATTCTAGGACAAAAATACAAAATCGAACATTGGAACATATCATTGATCAATTGCAGGAATGCAGTTCACTAAGGAATGCCTCGAGCTCGAGTCCATCTCCAAATTTGTAGCTTCCAAATTTAATAACTGATGCAAGCAGGTGCATGCTATATAGTACTACATAAAGCGTTGACAATGAACTGTCAAATGTAACTAGGCCGGAATGTAAGTAGGGATATTATTTTGTCTCTTCCAGGTTGAAGGCATCTAACATCCCGCTAATGAACTTGACGCATGCCTGGTTGAGTTTGAGACAGCCATGCTTGTGAGCCAGCTGCAGTGTATCCACAGCGGAGGCTGCATCAATGTAGCTCAACGATGGAGATCAGGTTGTTCGTCGACTCCGCCACCCAACTGTTGATCTGGGTCACTGTTTCCTCTGGCTGCCAAACCAATCGACCACAGATAAAAAATTTCGCTACATTAGTATATAGATAGGTCAATCCAGTTAACAAGAAACGACCTTGGTGAGGAAGTCGACGGCGCGCACGACGGACCTGAAGGACATGGCGGCGACGTCGCGGTACGCCGGCTTCAGCGTCCGCGTGGAGTCGTGCCACAGGGCGGACGCGTAGGACACGCGCGAGCCGCCCGCCTGCGGGCTCGTCGGGATGGCCTGCTCCACCATGGCCCTGACGTTCACGTCGAGGCCGTCACGGGACTTTGTGCCTAGCAGGTCGAGCAGCTCGTGCAGGGTTTTGCCCTGGGCACCGGCGGCGTGTTAGCTATTGGGGAAGGGAAAGGAGGAATTGGATCAGGGGCGAGGCAGCAGAGCAGAGGATAAGAGGAAGAAGAATCTTAGTATTCAGTTTGGAAAATATCTGATTATAATAATTATGCCTTCTCAGAGGCAGAGACCAGCACATATACGAGGAAGGCAACTCACGCACGCACGCACTACGCCTTGCTGGGCTCACTCGTTCACCCATTGCGGCCCAAACACTCGAGCGCTCTTAGTCTTAGCCCGTTCAGGTCTTCCTTCCGCCGAGTCCGGCACAGATGCCTCCTGTTGCTCATCCGGCACAGAGGACCGGGCTTCGGTCCTGACATCCCCTCTCCCTTGTGCGTCTGGATGTCCCAAGACAGCAGCGTGCGAAAACTGTTGACGAAGGTAACCCAGATCCTCCCGTGTTGATAGAGATGAAGGTAACTAGGACCACTTGATCAACCCTTGAGGCATAGGAACTGAGCCCTTGAGAATGGAGCGGCGTTGAAGAATTTTCTCAGGAATACTCCAACGGATGGAAGCAGGAGGCAGAGTTTTCTCCACAATGTGATGACCACCCACTGCTTTCTTGAGCTGTGAAACATGAAAAATGGGAGAATAGAAGAAGAAGCCGGAAGCTCCAACCTGTATGCTACGGACCCAATGCGCTAAATGGCCCGAAAAACATGAATGCCAGCTTCTGGTTAGCACGATCTGCCAAGGACGACTGCACATAAGGCTGTAGCTTTAGGAAAACCCATTCATCAACCTGAAACTCACTCTCTGAGCAGTGTTCATCAGCCTGCTTCTTCATTCGCTGCTTAGCACGATAGAGATGCTGTTTGATAAGTTCAGTCATCAGTTCACGGTCGTGGAGCCACTCAGTCAAATCAGAAATTGGAGGATCATCAGCGGCATGCGACCCAAACTGTTGAGGGGCAAACGCATACATTACTTTGAATGGCGAACGACCGAGAACAGAATTGAGCGATGTGTTATACCAGAATTCCGCCAGATCAAGCCAAGAGCTCCAATGGTGAGGGTAGGCATGGACATAACACCTGAGGAAAGCCTCCAAGCACTGATTGACCCTCTCTGTTTGTCCATACGATTGCGGATGATATGCTGAGCTCATACATAGATCCACCCCAGCAAATTTGAACAGCTCCCGCCATAAGTAACTGGTAAAGATACGATCCCAATCTGATATGATACCATTGGGCAACCCATGCAACTTATAAACTTGGGATAAAAACAGCTTAGCCACCCCACCAGCAGTGAAAGGATGTTTGAGACCCAGAAAATGTGCATACTTCGAAAAAGTATCCACGACAACGAGAATACAGCTAAATACTTCTGAGAACGGAAGACCTTCAACGAAGTCCATGGAGATTACCTGTAAGGGTTGCAGAAGGCCAGGTAAGCAAGAGCGGTCCAGCTTGGCTTGTTGACAAGTTAAGCAGGAACGCACAAACTCTTGTACTGCTGATTTCAGACCTGTCCAGGCAAAGAGCTGCTTGATATGACGATAAGTCACCGAAATACCCGAGTGGCCGCCCACGGCGCTGTCGTGGAGAGCTGCAATGATACGAATCTGGAGATCAACATTATGACCGATCCATACATGCTGATTGTAGCGCAGCAGTCCATCCCGATAAGTGAAACGGGGTACAGTAGAAGGATCAATCACTAGCTTAGCAATCAGCTGTTGCGCATGGGCATCTGATGCATAAGAAGCAGCCACCTCTTGTAACCACTGTGGTTGAGCAACAGATACCGCGGAACACTGCAGTGCTGGCACACGAGACATAGCATCAGCTGCGCAGTTGTCTACTCCTTTGTGGTACACAATCTGGTATTGCAATCCGATGAGCTTAGTGAAGACTTTTTGTTGCCAAGGTGTATGCAGCCGCTGCTCCGACAACTGAACCAAACTCTTCTGATCGATCAGAATGCGGAACTCAGCATGCTGTAAGTAACTGTGCCACTGATCCAGTGCCAGAAGGATAGCTAGATATTCTTTCTCGTATGTAGACAACCCTTGGGATCGCGGGCACAGAGATTTACTGAGAAAAGCTAGCGGATGACCCTCATGAGTGAGCACTGCACCAATGCCAGTCCCGCTTGCATCCGTCTCGACACAAAATGGCTTGGAAAAGTTCGGTAAGGCCACAACTGGAGCAGACACCAGGCCTTGTTTTAGAGAGTGAAAAGCAGCATCATGAACAGTCGACCATATAAACAATGCTCCTTTCTTCAGCAATTCTGTCAGAGGCCGAGTGATCACCCCAAAATGCTTCACAAAGCGCCTGTAATAGCCCGCTAATCCTAAGAAGCTGCCAAGCTACTTAGCTGATGATGGTACTGGCCAATTAAGAACCACATGAACCTTGTCCGGATCAGTTGCCACACCCTGCTCTCAAATGACATGGCCTAAATATTTCAACTGCCGTTGGGCGAAGACACATTTGGAACGTTGGACTTGCCACTGATCACGGCGTAAGAGTTCCAACACCTGCCGAAGGTGGACCAAATGTTCTTCGAGCGACCGGCAGTAAATGAGGATATCATCAAAGAAAATCAAGACCCCCTTGCGAAGCAATGGCGCCAAAGTAGTGTTCATCGCTTTCTGAAATGTGGCCGGTGCCCCAGTGAGTCCAAAGGCCATGACCTGGAACTCATACCGACCCGAGTGGGTTTGGAAAGCTGTTTTTGGTTCTTCTCCCAGCTGCAACGGATTTGAGGATAGTCGGCTGTTAGATCCAGATAAGTAAACCACGAGGCATGAGTTAGCTCATCTAGCAACTCCTCGATCACCGGAACCAGGTACTTGCCCTTAGCAGTAATTGCGTTCAAGTGACGGAAATCCACATAGAACTGGAAGGATCCGTCCTTCTTCTTGACAAGTAAGATAGAAGAAGAGAATGGACTGTTACTTGGTTGAATGATGTCAGACTTGAGCATATCCGTTACTTGCCTCTCAATTTCGTCCTTGACAGCGGTTGGGTAGTGATAAGGGCGAACTTTCACAGGCGATGCCCCTGGAATGAGGGGAATAGCATGATCAGAAGGGGTCGATGGTCATCAGCCTGAACCCCATCCGCAGCTGCGCGACCACCACGATCAGGAGCGGTGGCCGGCGGCAGCATGGGCAGAGACTTGGATGGTGACTTCCTCCACCCAGGGTCCACCAGTTCTTCCTGCAACAAGGCAAGAACGCAGGCAGCATCCACAGAAGACGGGCATTGCATATGCACAGCAGAACGAATGTCATCCCGCAACCCATCCACAAAGCGCATAGCATAAAACAGGGGATCTGTAGTTTTGCCATAAGCTATGAGTTGATCTACCAAGCCAGTAAACCTATCTGCATACTCCTGAACACTGCCAGATTGTCGTATGTGAAACAACTGGCGAATCAGCAACTCATATTGATCCCGACCGAAATGATCTACGACCAACTTACAAAACTCCTCCCAACTGACCTGCTTCACCTTCGGATACAAGGACTGCATGCAGCGAGATGCGGCGCCTGTCATCCGCATCGTGGCTACATGAACCCATTAGCTGGGCTCAACAAAAATACATGTCGAAATAATCATCACAAAGACTGAGCCACAACTTTGGATTCTCCCCATCAAAAACTAGAAAATCCATCTTCGGCAGCTTACTACTAGAATACTGAGGCCCCCAATGTGCGCGATGCTCATGCGCCGCCGCCTCAACACCATGAAACTCTCGATCCCCCACTTCCAACGCCGAACTAGAGAGAGACCGATGCAGGACAAACTGATGGGTGGGCTGGGGAAGGGGGTGGATGGTGTGCTTACCCTTGACTGAGGGTTGAGTCATGGACTTGAACCCCCCGGTGATGATGTGCAACGCCGTGCCCAACAAATGAGCCAATGGCCGGGTGCCCGGTAGATGATATCGCCGCGGCCACCACGGGTTGGGACTTCAGGACACCAGCATTGGTCGCTGGCTCCGAGTCGAAAACCACACGACTCACGGTTTTGCGAAGAGCAGTCATCTCTTCGCGCATCAGCTCCACCACCACGCCGGACTTGCGGATCGCCCCCAACTCCGAGCGCAGCTCCGCCACCGACGCGTCCACCTTGGGCTTCCATTCATTGAACACCTTGGAGGCGTCCCCCAATCGGTTGAATCGGTCCGCGATGGAGTGCTCCACGGCCCCGATCCGCTTGCCCAGCAACGCCTCCACCTCCCCGATGCGCCCACCGAGGGACAATTCGAGCGAGGTCTTCACAGACTTGAGCTCATCTAGCAGAAGCTTGGTGTTGGGATCCATGGCACCGAGTTGCTTACGGAACATGGTGAAATGGTCGTGGATGATTTTGTGGGGTTCCAGGATGCCAATAGGATGGATCGGCCAAGGAACGATATGCTCTAGATACCTGTTAGCAATTGGGGAAGGGAAAGGAGGAATTGGAGCAGGGGCGAGGCAGCAGAGCAGAGGATAGGAGGAAGACGAATTACAATAGCCATGTCTTCTCAGAGGCAGAGGCCAGCACATATATGAGGAAGGCAACTAACGCACGCACACACTACGCATTACTGAACTCACTCATTCACCTATTGCGGCCCAAACACTGGAGCGCTCTTAGTCTTAGCCCATTCAGATCTTCCTTCCGCCGAGCCTGGCACAGATGCCTCCTGTTGCTCATCCGGCACAGAGGACTGGGCTTCGGTCCTGACACGGCGACGAGGGAGAGCGCGGAGTAGATGGACAGCGGCCAGAAGACGAAGTTGCGTGCGGCGTCGCCATGCGCGGCGGTGAACTGCTTCGCGAGGCGGTGGGACAGAGACGTGAGGCCGGAGCTTGCGTGCTGCCGTGCCGCCGCCACTGCCGTTTCGTAAAAGCCTGGAACTATTTATAGTACAAATATATCGTATTACTGCTTATAAACAGGTAAAGATTGTATGTGTTAATAATGATGAAGATAGAATGTCGTGTACTTCTGGTTTAAGGAACAAAATCACGATAACAGCCGTATTCTACGGGAGCACAACCACCCGTTGGGAAGGTTAGGCTGCCTGATTTTTTAAACAGATTTACTCAACCACCCAGCGCTTCCCTCGCCATTATTTGCGGTGGAGAACTGTTTCACGAGGCGGTGAGAAAGAGAGCATCTTCGGGAGTCTTTCTAAATCTCACTCTTTAAATCATCATTTGGAGAGTCATTTTTATAAAAACCGTTTTCTATATCTTTTGACTTTCTAACAACCTTTCTATATATCGTGCGCATTATAGAGAACCATTCTCGTCTTTTATTTTTGGCTTCCGAAAAATCCGGAATAGAAGATTGCTATATTTGCATAATCATTAGACAAATTCTTAAAGGGTAATTTTTCATCAAAATTTTTATTTCTAGCATTTATGAATGATATAGGTCCCGTTCGGTTGACAGAATTTTGGATGAAACTGGCTGAAAAACACTGTTCTGGCTGAATTGTTGTAAGAGAAAAATACTGTTCCGACTAAAAAAAAAGCCGAACAAATCGAATATGGGGTAAGCCAAAAGGGGCCGTATAGAGTCTTTTGGAGTTGGTCAAAGACCATGGCTACCGCGCTGTCCTGCTGCCGCCGTTGCCATTGTGAACGAGGAGGAAGATGCGTCGAGCGTCGTACTTGAGTAGACGTGCGTCCTGAGGCCGGGACTTTTTTATAATGCAAAAAATCGTATGGCGTGCTGTCGTATGACTGCAGTATTGCACGACGCGCTATCTGTCTTCCAGCCGATTCTACGTGGTTGAGGACCAGCGATTAACGCTTTGTTTAATTTTAGGGTTTAAAGTTGAGATGTGTCACATTAGATATCATATCGGGGTGTCATATGTAAGTGTTCGGATAGTAATAATAAAATAAATTATAGAAGTCCTTAGTACTCTGCGAGACGAAATTATTAAGCCTAATTAATTCATCATTAGCACGTGTTGCTGTAGCTTTACTGTATCACCACGTTGCCAAATCATGGACTAATTAGGCTTAAAAAATTTGTCTCGCAAATTAGTCTCAACTTGTGCAATTAGTTATGTTTTAGTCTATATTTAATACTCCATGCATGTGCCGAAACATCCGATGAAATAAGAACTAAACTCTAGGGGATGAACTAAACAAGGCCTAAGGACGATGTGGACCCCTAATGCGTGATTATCTTTTTTGCAAAAGGAAACTTGATTGGAGTAAAATTTCCACGGACCGACGTCTCAACTCCCAACAACCCCTCCAATTAATCACAGCGTGCATTTGCATGGCCGTCAATTTTGTAGTGAATCAAACCCAAATTGCATACCCTCGGAGTCTCACCAAAATCTCACCAATTTTTCCCCAAAATTTTGTCTTTTCCACCAGGTCAACTAATTTTTCTATCAACCAAAATGTTGATAGAAGCGGGAGATAGAGGAAGAAGCGGCAAGCTCGGCGAGGTAGCTTACCGAGGCGCAGAGCGACGGAGGGTGGTGCGCGGCTCGGCGGCGAAGCGGGCGGTGATGGCGGCTAGGGTTTGGCGGATGCGGCGACTTGGCGAAGACGGCTGCGGCTCCGAGGCTTGAGATGGAGAGGGACGGGCGCGGGCAGATGGTATTTAAGGCCTGGGGAGACTTGGGCTACACGGCAAGGATCAAGGCGTAGGCGGAGCGGAGTCCGGGGCGGCGGCGGTTGTGACCGAGGCGGAGACACGCGGAGAAGAAGAACAGTGTCGCTGACGCGTGGGGCCGGCTAGCAGCGGCACAGGGCGCGGGAGGAGAGGCGGGAAATGCATCGCGGCGTCTTGAGCCGCCTATTGGGCCGTTGCGGAGGATGGTGCGGAGGCGCCTGTTGGGCCACTGTGGGAGAAAAGAGGAGGCGCGGGGAATGGGCCGCTATGGAAAAAAACAAGATGGACCGAGCTGGGCCAGTGAGGGGAGAGAAGGCCGAGCGAGAGAAGTGGGCCGCTCGGGCCAAAAGCCAAGAAAGGAAGAATAAGAAAATAAAATCCTTTTTTCTATTTTTCTTAACGCATTTTCAAATCCAATTTTAACTCAAATTTAAATTCTTTTGCAAATTTCAATCAAACCAAAGCATCACAAATAAAATATGCAGCAAAATGTATTTTATTTTTAATTTTATTTTTAACAAAGTTATTATTTTTCTAAATTTAAATGCCCACAAAAATACATAATAAATCAAATTCTCCTATTTCAAAATCATGCAATTTTTAGGGTGTTACAGTTCCATGCTAACAATCAAGTCATATCATGTTTAAAGTTATAAAAATAAAAAGATTTATCATATATCATGCATGTATTAATAATAATATTTTTATATCAGAAACTTCCCATATTTATCCTACTTTAGAAAATTAAAATTAAATAAATGTGCTAATCAAATCATATCATGTTTAAAAGTTATAAAATAAAAAGATTTATTGTGTCAACAAAAATATTTTTATATCAGAAACTTCCCTTATTTCCTATTTGGAAAAATTAAAATTAAATAAATGTATATTTCACGTATTAGACGATCCTAACCATCCGATCTAATTAAATGAACGGCTCACACACATTTGAGAATACCACAGCAAGACCCAATAGAGAAATGCTCATCTCTGCCAGCATCAAATTCCTACTCTCTCAGTACATTTGAGAATACCACAGCAAGACCCAATAGAGAAATGCTCATCTCTGCCAGCATCAAATTCCTACTCTCTCAGTACAAGTTCTACAGCCGATAGTCATACAGCTTCTTAGAGCTTAGATGGTCAGAATTGCTCTGGAGTAGTCTGCTGGACTCCAGAATGCAGAAGGGATTCCACTCACAATCCAAAAGGCAACTTTCGAAACTAGACTCAAAGTACTAAAACAAGACTCAAAGTACTAAAACATTGATGAACTAATTGCATCACTGATTTTATGAATTGCAGCATGATGAATCAAAGAAATCTAAACCATGCAAAACATGTTACAGAAGTATCTCACAATCAGATCAATGAAGAACTACATCACAATCATGGAATGCACACTTTGCAGAAGCATACCCTTCTAGTAGTAACCTATACACTACCATACCAGAAAGACTCCAGAATTACCCAGAGGACTCGAAAAGCAGAGGACGATGAAAGGCTGTGCTCAGATGGATAGATTATGATCCATGGCCGGCGATCTAAGAGGATCGATAGATGGTTCCGCAAGTAGTATGAATATGAAAGGTAGGAATTATTATTTTCAATATAGCTGAATTGCTCATACCATGGTAATATCATAGTGTCTTTTCACATACCAATTCAATGAATGGAACTGCATGTTCTGGTAGACGTACTGGTACTAATTCGATAAGAGGTACTGGTACCCATAAAATGACTGTATAGAAGGCAAAACAACTTAATTCTGGTATTTTACTAATCTTATTTGAAGAGCAAGTCTAAGATAAACAGATGCATAATGCTTACTATCTGTGCTCAGCAGTCAGCACTAAGATTGCGTAGGGTCAAGGACATGTCCAGCAAAGAGGATAGCACCAGACACTTCCTCCACCACGAAGAAGGCAAATGGATGGTCCGCGACGAAGTCCACAGGCGGCGGAGGCTGCCGCCCCGGTCCACATGAACCAAGCATAAGGCAAGCAGTAACAGCTGCGGCCTCTGTCCCTTCCTCATTCACTTCGATCACAGCCTTGTGCAGGACGTCCCCAAGAAACAACGGTTCATGCGACCCGTCTTCCTCCAGCAAGTCAGGCAGCTCGGCTGCCCCTGAGAACACGGCCTGGACGCCGAGATCCTGGAGGTCCTCTCTCATAGATTTGGTGAAGGACATCTTGAACCTGGGAACCCGGAACTCCCCAACCTTGACTTTGTTCCGCGGCAGGTTGTCCTGAAGGAAGCTCGGGCTGGACGCCACGGCGTCCATGAGGCCCTGCAGGCCGTCGCGCGTGTCCGGCAGGAGGACGCACATGGAGTATCGTGGTGGGATGGTTCTGGGAAGACCTGGCGCCCTGTGCATCCTGTACGTGTAGGGCATCCTGAGCACCTTGAACCCGTCGTGCACGCCGATGAACTGGCGTTTAGAACTGTTCATGAACTGGGCTGTGACGGAGCTGCCGTCGAGCCGGTGGAACTTGTCCTCCTTCGTCCTTTGCTTCTCGAATGGCGTGTCCCACCTGCCCTTGAAGTAGATGGCGTTGGTGACCACGAGGCGCGTGGTGCTGTTCACGGATCCTGGAGCAAGGATAGAGTCGATGAGGTTGTTCGTTGACTCACCGACCCAACTGTTGATCTGGATCCTTGCTTCCTCAGCCTGGAAAATAAAATTTGATCGACCGCATATATCTATGAATGCGAAACATTAGCAGATCGAACCATATGGATTCCATGCCGACTGACCTTGGTGAGGAAGTCGACGGCGCGCACGACAGACCTGAAGGACGCGGCGGCGACGTCGCGGTACGCCGGCTTCGGCGTCCGCCTGGAGTCGTGCCATAGGCCGGATGCGTAGGACACGCGCGGGCCTCCGTCCTGCGGACTGGCCGGGATGGCCTGCTGGACCATGCGCCTGACGTCCATATGGAGGTCCTCACGGGACCCTGTGCCTAGCAGGTCGAGAACCTCGCGCAGGGTTTTTCCCTGGGCACCGGCGGCGACGAGGGAGAGCGCGGAGTAGATGGACAGCGGCGAGAAGACGAGGTTGCGTGCGGCGTCGCCATGTGCGGCGGTAAACTGCTTCGCGAGGCGGTGGGACAGAGACGTGAGGCCGGAGCTTCCGTACTGCCGCGCCGCCGCCACTGCCGTTTCCATTGGATGAAGGAACAAGAAGATTTGTGTCGCTATCGCATCTGTAGACGTAAGGCTGCAACTATTTATAGTACAAATATATCGTATTACTGCTTATAAACAGGTAAAGATTGTATGTGTTAATAGGCAAACAAAATAACCTATGCAAAGTTGAAAACTACCGATGAGGACTACTGGATGCTGATCTAATGGATTGGGTGAGACATGCCATTTTTTTTGTGTTTAAGCCCCCCACCCCTCACCCCATCTATTGAATCAGTATCTAGTGGTTCTTCCCAACGGATGGTAGTGCGCACGAGATATATTGCCGTGTTAATAATGATGAAGATAGAATGTCTTGTACTTCTGGTTTAAGGAACAAAATCCCGATAACAGCCGTATTCTACGGGAGCACAACCACCCGTTGGGAAGGTTAGGCTGCCTGATTTTTTTAATAGATTTACTCAACCACCTGGCCCTTCCCTCGCCATTATTTGCGGCGGAGAACTGTTTCGCCAGGCGGTGAGAAAGAGAGCATCTCCAAAAGTCTTTTTAAATCTCACTTTTGACATCATCATTTGAAGAGTCATTTTCATAAAATTCATTTTCTATATCTTTTTATTTTCTAACAGTTTTTCTATATCTCGTTTTCTATATCTTTTCACTTTATAACAGCTTTTCTATATCTCGTGTGTATTATGGAGAGTCATTCTTGTCTTTTATTTTTGGCTAACGAAAAATTTAGAATAGAAAATGACTATATTTGCATAATCATTAGACAAGCTGTTGAAAGATAATTTTTTATCAAAATCTTTATTCATAGCATTTATAAAGAATATAGAGAGTAAGTTGGAGTTGCTCTAAGGCCGTGGCGACCGCGCTGTCGTGCTGCCGCCGTTGCCATTCTGCACTAGGAGGAAGATGAGTCGAGCGTCGTGCTTGAGTAGACGTGCGTCCTGAGGCCGGGACTTTTTTAAATGCAAAAAATCGTATGGTGTGCTGTCGTATGACTGCAGTATTGCACGACGCGCTATCTGTCTTCCAGCCGATTCTACGTGGTCGAGGACCAGCGATTAACACGTAGTTTAAATTCAGTGGTTAAAGTTTAGACATATCACATTAAGTATTATATTGGTTTGTTACATGAGAGTGTTCGAATAATAATAATAAAATAAATTATAGAAATCCCCGGTACTCTGCGAGACGAATTTATTAAGCCTAATTAATCAGTCATTAGCATATGTTTACTGTAGCTTTATTGTATCACCACATTGTCAAATCATGGAGTAATTAGGCTTAAAAAATTTGTCTCACAAATTAGTCCCAATTTGTGCAATTATTTATTCTTTTAGTCTATATTTAATACTCTATGCATATGCCCAAACATCTGATGTGATAGGGACTAAACTTTAGGGGAACTAAACAAGACCTAAAGACGATGTGGACCCCTAATGCGTGATTATCTTTTTTTTTTCAAAAGGAAACTTGATTGGAGTAAAATTTCATTGGACCGACGTCTCAGCTCCCACCAACCCTCCAATTAATCATAGCATGCATTCGCATGGCCGTCAATTTTGTGAATCAAACCCAAATTGCATACCCTCAGAGTCTCACCAAAATCTCACCAATTTTTTTCAAAAATTTTGCCTTTTTCCATCAGGTCAACTAATTTTTCTATCAACCAAAATGTTTGGATTGAATTCATCACCCACCCAAAATTGCAACAAAGCAGCCTAAAATGGCCCTCCTTATCCTATAAGGCCATAACACCTCACCCCTTCCTATAGATGTTCGGATGGCCCACGGGAAGGTAGCATGGCCCAAAGCCTGTGTTTTGGCCCTGCACAAGCACGCCATGGTCCGGTGGCGAGCAGGCCGGAGCGCCTAATGCTTAGGGTCGTGCTTGGGCTACCTAGGCACGCTGAGTGACACGGCCCGGCCCACAAAATAACCTTGGCTCCATGCCCTTCCCTGCTCTGACCCGCCACCTCCGATTCACTCGGCCATTTCCATAGAGTTGCAAAGGGACAGGGTACGAGCGGGCCAAGGCGCATCGTTGGCTTCCACCTCTTGGCTCCCACCTCGCACATACATCCACCCCTGCCCAATGTCGATGGCCGCCGCTTAGGCACTTACCCTCCCCATCCACGCATGACACCATTTATCCACTGCTCCGATGCTCGTGCTCCCTCGCTTCGCCATCCGCTTGGTCGCACTAGAGCCACTCCCTCCATCAGAGCGCCCAAAGAGCTGCCAACCATGCATCTTCCTCACCAAGTCGCTGCCCTACTCCCTACATGATTTGATCTGCCTAGATGCCTGGGAGCCGCCTGTTGCGGGTTAGTAACTGTGGCAAGCATCTTTGTTTGTCAGATGTTGGAAGTCTAGGTCTCAAGTGGCTCGGGTACTCAAGAAAATGAGAGAGACAAGGCGATATATCCTGGTTTGGACTATTGAGGCCCTATGTACATTAGTGATGAGTTCTTCGTATTCTAGAGCACCCAAATCGGAGGTTACAATGAAGGAGAATGAGAGTTTCGTAGAGGATCGCTCGGTGCTATCTGATAGCTCGTCGGCGGTAAGGTTTCATCCACAACAAGTAAGGGAATCGGCCCTCCCTCTTATTGGGTTGCCATGTGGAGGAACTCTCTGATGTTCCTCTCTAACCGTCTAATCTGTCGACTAAACTCTATGTCTCCATCCCCCTTTCTATGGGAGTTGACCTTCCCCTTATTTCCTGAGGAAGGTTGGGTACAAGGAGGTTCTAGGGGAAGGGTCAGTCGGTCGGGCGGCCGCTGGACTCGCCGACCAAAGGGCGTGGTGATCTGACCCGAGCCCTCCGATGGTGAGGGGGGAGGCCGTCAGGCTTGGAGCTGCAAGGAGGAGGTGGGTAGGAGCCAGTCCATCGGCTCCCCCTCCTACCCTCCTGCCCTGCAACCCATCCTCGTGCCTGCCTCACGGGGAGGTGCGGTCAGGGAAGGGGCCGGTCGGGCCCCTATTGCCCCTATCTGTGTGCCATGGAATCTCGACTAAAAGGTCAGGCGACCTTCTATGATTTTTGCCATCGTATAGGCGGCCTTCATTTAATGGTTTTTGCCATCGTATATTGTGATCGATTTTGGGTCGTTCCCATGTAATGAAATTACATTCATGAGTAATCACATAAGAACCCAAGTATCCGGTAATTCTGTTCCTTGCTCTCGGACCATAGGGGTAGTTCTCTGCTTCCCGACTGAGCCACTCGCATGGTTCCTGAGCCTGTTCGACCAGGCTCGAAGGCTCGCTGCCTCCCTCGTTGGGTCACCATGATTCTCTTGGTCAGTACTTAGACATCATTTGATAAGCACCCAGCTTAGGCCGCTTGTGCCCACTAGTAAATATCCCTTGCACTTTAGGTGCCTCGAGTGGCCTTGAAGCCTCATGGGTCGGCCTTCAACCCTCAGCAGTGCCCCTTCTAGGGCGCCAACTCTGTCAGAAAGTGGGTTGACTTGACCTATCATTGGGTCAGAGATCGATACGAAAATGAAGCAATGAAATGATTTAAGGTATGAGAGCCACATAGCTGGTAGTGTAGCGGTCGGAGCTGGCCTAGCAGCAGTTGTTGATCGTAGGTGGGGATCCCTCGCTCGACTTGCTACACATGGGTCATCCTCATACAATAAAGTGATCCTAGTCACACCATGCCTTCAAAGAGAGTAGATTACAATAAGTCCGTGGTTCATATTACAATGGAAAGTTGAGGGAACACACAAGAACAAAAGATGGCCGAGGAGACTAACCTACGTAGCTTTGTGTTTGCATCCTAGACACATTATTGATGTAGAGGGTAGGATGCCTTGGCATGCGGTGGATGCCCAACTGTTGGGCTAGGGGCTCAGCCATGTCCTTCCCTTAGGGGAATGGTCAGGACACACCTCGGTTGGGTTAGTTCCTTTTTGGGATCCGAGCGCCTAGATGGAGGGGCCGACCGAGCCTTCAGAGCCACTAGTAGCGTTGGGGGCCTCATTGGAGCTCAGTTGGTCGAGCGATGCAGCTGTCTTGGCCTTCTTCCCTCCTGGTGCCTCTCTTGCATCATGTTCGGAGCTCATAGAGTTGCAAGAGGTAGAGATCACAATCGCCAGGGCAATGCAATACTAGTCGCAACAGTAGGCCTGTAGGAAGTTGGTGCTAATGGTGATGACCCCATTGGGTCTAGCATCTTCAGCTTGAGGTAGGTGTAGTTCAGGATGACCATGAACTTCATAAAGCATGGCCGCCTAAGGAAGGCATGGTTAGTGCAGGTGAAGTCCACCATCTCGAAGGTGAATGACAAGCGGGTACTGCCCTGGATGAGGGATGTGGTAGGGATGGTCATCCTAATTGATGGTGATGGCCGTCTTGGGCCACAGGAGCCCATTGGGCGGTGCTCCAACATGGTGGGGTTCAGATCACAACCAAGCTAGATGTGCTAGGCAAGGACTTCAAGGTCCGCACCCAGGAGGCCCAGTGCAGGAGTCGACGCCAAGGACTCATTGTCCAAGGGCGTGGCGTCCATGAGGGGGCGTAGTTCACCGTAGCAGACAACAACCTAGGCCATGCTCCCAAAATTGATAACTTGGTCTAGGGCGAAGGCACCGGCCATGACGGATATCTTTTCGCGAAGGCGGTCGCTGCCTTCTAGGGTGACGCGACCTACTCTAGCAATGAGGCAGGTGGCTCCAGCCACCATAGAGTCATAATCATGGCAAGCATCATTGTTTGTTATATGTCAAAAAGTGTGGGTCTCAGGTGGCTCAGGTACTCAAGAACATGAGAGAGACATGGCAATATATCCTGGTTCTTGCTGTTGAGACCCTACGTCCAACAGTGATGAGTTCTTCATATTCAATAGCACCAAAATCAGGGATTACAATGAAGGAAAATGAGAGTTTGTTAGGGGATCGCTCGGTGCTATCTTATGGCTCATCGATGGTGAGGTTTCTTCCACAACGAGTAAGGGAATCAGCCCTCTCTCTTGCTGGGCTGCCGTGTGGAGGAACTCTTTGTTGTTCCTCTCAAACTATCTAATCTATCGACTGAACTCTTCTTGTCCAACCCCCTCTCTATGGGAGCCGACCTTCCCCTTATATCCTAAGGAATGTCACGTATAAGGTCATCTGGGAGCTTTGGTCTATGGTATTCATGCACCAGCATCCAGGTGGGTGCTGCTACAGCGTGGATGGACCTTGGCATTGTCGTGGAGGTGGGGAAGCTGTGAGCGTCACCTAACTTCGCTCAGGCCCCTAACACTTGACCATCAGGTACTATCTGCTATGGTTCGTCCTCCACCGGGTGAACCATCTTAAGGCGACCTTGGTAGTGAAGACGCCCCAGCTCATGGGGCTAATGAGTGGGCCCAAGAACCACACACCCCTAGAGTCGATGGAGTCATTTGTCTTGTTGTGTCACACCATCTGCGTGACCCTATCGATGGAGTGGCCGACAGCACCTGTGGAATCTCCATACCTGCTGGGGCCTTGGATGCCAAGTGGGTTGGCCAGGGCTTAGGACGTTAGTTGTTGGTATGAGCGTTTGCTTGGGTTAGGGTCTGGCTCAGGTTGCCATTGATCGGGAGCCCAGAGCCTTGATGCGCCCCTGAGCCCCGACTAGTGGGCATGGGCATGCTCGAGCATTGCCCAACTCTGACCAGTGGGTACGCTCGAGTGTACCTGATGGGTGTGGACCACAAGCCCCCAATTGATCCAATGGGGATCAAATTGGGGATCTATCAGGCAGGAGCACTTTTCTTGGGGACTTAACAAACCCCTATGTTTGACTCCCTTCACCGCCTCTCTCGCATCTACGTCATCGAGTCAATAGGGCTATGCCCTGCTCTCTGGCGCAGAGACTCTCTAGTCCATTCATCGAGGCACCTAGGGCCGATCCCTTCCATTTGCATATGAGAGCTACCTCGCCCAATCCTAGGCTCCCACCGGTGCACCTATAGATGGCAAAATGGGCCAGGCCTGCTCGACCGGCACTAGTATAGCACTAAAATAGCACGGCCTGCCCCGAGGCCCACCGTGCCTATGCCTGGCATGGCACGATGGTAGTGCCAGGAATAGCATGGTTCTTGGGCCGACACTATGCATCCTGATGTATTTCAACCATTGGATCAACACCTCATGAATCTAAAACGGTTGGATGCAATGCACAAGTATATAAGAAGGCACCTTCTCCCATAAACACTAATAATTTCCTGTTCTCTCCTTTCTTTCACCAAATCATCGAGGGAGTGCGACAGTGGGGGCACATCTATGCAAGATGGTGGCAATGCTCGGCTGGGGAGCATCCCCATGGAGGTGAAGATCGGCCTAGGGCACATCCTCGAGGCTACGGTGCTTAGTCGGGGCACATCCGCGCTACGTGGGGAGAGGTGGTAGCGCAACCCCATGATCCCATGCAATGACGATGACGAGCATGGCTCGGCCTTCTACGCGGTGACAACAGCGAGGTGGGCAGCTTTGAGCTGGAATAGGGTGGCACAGTGGGTTGTGTTGACACCGAAATTTGGTTCGAGGTGAGAAGCCCCTAAAGACAGGAAATTACCAAGGAAAGGCCGAGATCTTCAATCAAATCAGGTAACTAGATTGATAGAATAGCTAGCAAGATGACATCATCAAGGGAATGAGTTCTTCGGCAAGCAGGTAGCAAGACGTAAAACAAGAAGGTTTAGTTTGTTATCTTTATTATGGTTGCATTGGTTAGGTCTGACCCCCACTGTTAAATATAGTAGATTGGATCTGATAGGCGTACGGGTTCATGTGCGTCTAATGGTTGAGTGGTTACATGCTACGACCCTATCTTTCACGGGAATCGGCTAGTTAGTTTATAGCATGTCTTGTTGAGAATATATATTGGTTGTTTACATGCTTTTACTTGTTCTTACCCTAAATAAAAGCTAGTATTTTTCTCAATCAATATAGATGCTTTCATGCCTACTTTGTACACTTTTTCGCATCCTTTCATGAAATCGGCAGTATAGATCCATGTATTTGAAAAACTAATGATTGCCGATATGCTCGTTTTCCTTATTATGCATCATGAACATGCTGGATATCAACTCTCTAGTTGATAGCTTTATCTTGCTAGCCACTTGGCTGCACATTTGGACCTGCCTGGATAAACACTGGCATGTTCCACCTTAAATTACTGATCAATCTTGCTCCCTTGTCAATTGTAGGTCAAATTGACTAGCACGCCCCAAGGTCACAACCATCTGGTCCGGTGCCCTTCCTAAGCCTGGAGAGAGCTCGGGATCTACACCACACAGTCTCTCCCCGGTGTTACTTCGTGTGTCCTGGCCACTGATGAGGGATGACCCCATCACCCCTTTTGGACATTGACACGGTTTGGCACACAATCGTCAACATGGAAAACAACAACGCCATACTCAAGATCAGCTTTGAAGACCTGCCTGACGACCAGAAAGCACACATTGAGCAGGCAATAAAAGAATTCAAAGAGAAGTGTCTGCTGTCCTATAGTAGGATGCACGAATCAGTCGTCTAGAAGACTCCATTGCCAAGGCTTCTCCTACATGGGTAGAGCGATCAAAATGAAGAAGTTGAAGCTAGACTTGCCGCCCAGATGATCCACAAAATCGTCAATGAAGTCATTACAAATCACATTCAGGTGCTTGCCAATACAGTTGACAATGTTATGAAGATAGTTTTCTTTGGAGTGCCAGTTGACCAAGTGGGACCAGCATATTTCAGTGGCTTCAACCATTCCGCTGTGGGAAGCATTGTGACTAGTTCTAGTCAACAGCCGAATGGTGGGCAGTATCAGTAGCCACCATTGCAGCAGCCTCCAGCAGTACAAGCCTAGACCCTCAAGCTCAGCTAACCATAGGGAGGCAAGTACAACTCCTGCTAGCAGCAGGGGGCAAGGTCAAGGTCAAGTGACAGAGGGGCAATCACCAGCTCAGTAATATCCAAGTGCTCCTGTTACTCAGACAGCCCAACTTCTAACTGGATAGACTCAAGCATATTCAGTCTAGCAGCCAACCTTGCTGACCACTCAATAGGTTGTGCAATGGTCGGCTCAGGGGAGGTTTAGTACTTCCAATCAGACGCCTCTATCGACCTATAGAATCGCTCCATCAGTGTCATGGATCACCAGAGACATTAATCCAGCCTACTACAATAGTCGGTTACAAGGATACACTACTCACAATGATCAGATCAACTATTGAGAAGGGTATCATCTAGTTTCTGATGCCAGCACATATGAGATGATGCCACACCCTGGGTATTAGAATCCTTATAACTGCAAAGCTTCAAGCTCAAGGACAATAGCTTTAGGTTCAAGGACAACAGCCTCCGACTCAGGGTCAATAAGTTCAAGTATAAGGATCTCAAGCCCAGACCCAAGGACAGCCGAGACAAGAAGCCATTGGCATGGTTGCTAATGAATTTGCTAGTAGAATAGTTGCTATGAAGCAGAGCCAATTTGGTCTAAAGCCCAAAGGACAAGTTGGCTCTTACCAACGTCCATACTCAGCTTGGTATGATATTGTACAACTCCCTACACGCTATAGAGTCCTAGACTTCTCCAAATTTACCGGAGATGAGATGACAACCATGGAACATATCAGCCTCTACCTCATCCAGCTTAGAGATGCATCTGTTGACGAGGCACACAAAGTTTGATTCTTCCCTTTGTCCCTATCTGGACCAGCCTTCAGTTGGTTTTCTTCGCTCGAACCAAATTCCATCACTGGATGAGTCAATTTGGAGAACAAGTTCCACACATACTTTTATAGTGGAACAGGGGAGAAGAAGATTACGGATCTAACAAGCATGAGGCAGAGGAACAATGAGTCAGGCTCTAAATTCATTCAGAGATTCAAAGAAGTAAGGAGCCATTGCTATTCATTGAATCTATCTGATGGCCAATTGGCTAGATTGGCCCTTCAAGGGATGTCTCCATTAATCAGAGAAAAGTTTGATGGTTAGGACTTTGAAAGTTTGTCCCACTTAGTTCAGAGAGTGTCTGCCTTTGAGAATCAGCATTGGACCCTATGTAGGGAGAAACATTTGAAGGGTACCGCGCTATGGTTGATCTATATGAAGTAAACTCTAATGAAGATGATGAAGTCGTGACTGCTGAATGGACATAGGGCAAGGCTCAGGTACCTTGTCCATGGGTGAAAGAAAAGGAGAATATCTATGACTTCGATGTCAAGAAAGCTGATAGGATCTTTGACTTACTGCTGGAGAAGAAACAGTTAAGATTACCCGCCAATCACATGATCCCTTCGGCTAAAGAATTAAAGGGAAAGAAGTACTACAAGTTTCACAATGCTACCAATCATAATACTAGTGAATGCAGAGTCTTCGACGTACACATTTAGAAGGCCATCGCACAAGGGAAGATCAAGTTTTAGCTAGCCAAGAAATAAGCAATGGGCATAGATGGACATCCTTTCCTAGGGGTGCATATGGTGGAGTTTCAGTTGGCTAAGGGAAAGACAAAGGTCCTAACATCGGCTAGGGCCAAAGAAGATGGGTCGGTTGACCCCAAAGTCCAAAAATTGGTTCATGAATACAAGCAACAACGTGATCAGCAAAAGGGCCGATATGAACAAGGTGAGACATCCAAAGCTAGTGCTATGTGCTCTCGTGTGACTTCTAGAATCTTGTTGAACAAATGACAATGCTAGAAGGAGAAGGACTATCAGCGCTAGCTTAAAGAAGAAGAATATGAGTGTCGGTGTGAAGAAGAAAGTTATGAGAGAGAACAAGCCAAACTACATTGGAGTTGTCCTTTCTTCCAACACTGTTGGAATGAAGGTCTAAAATTGCCTACAAGATGCAATTGTCCAGAATGCAGTAATCAGTATGCAGAATTCAGGCAATCTCAATCCAATCGCTAGTCCATCCATGAACATTTGACTTATCAATCTAACGATATGGATTGGCGCATAAAAAATAAAGGAGTTCATGATCGGTCTGGCAAACGTGTCCATGATCAAAATTGGGCCAATCGTGATGAAGAGAAAGAGCATGATTGGCAAGAAGGTAAATGGTGTCTAGGAGGTCTGACAAGGAGCTAGAAAAGAAGAGTTCAATGCTTAAGGAACAGAGAATTAGAGGCTTAGAAGTATAACAGACCCAGGACATGGCACATCAAGCAAATAGCCGACAAGGGCAAGCCATCGACTGATATTGATATGGTCTTCATCCTACCTGTAGAGTTCAGAGCTCCCTCCAAGTATGAGCAAGAAGAATCTGATGGAGAGGAGTATGATGGAGAAGAATTGGAAGAAGCAATAGCTCAGCTAGCCCTCCAGTCCCAACAAGCTATATTTGATAAGCCATCTCAGCATTGACACTTGAAAGCTTTATACATGAAGGGATTTGTCGATGGAAAGCCAATGACCAAGATGTTAGTCGATGGAGGTGCAACAATCAATCTCGTGCCTTATACTACCTTCCGCAAGCTTGGGAAGGGCCTAGAAGATTTGCTTGAAACAGATATGATGTTAAAAGACTTCGGGGGCAACGCATCTAAGACCCAGGGGCAGTTAACATTGAATTGATGATTAGAAGTAAGACACTGCCTACTACTTTCTTCGTCATCGATGGTAGAGGATCATACAGTCTATAGTTATTCAAAACTAGTATTCAACTTTCATTTCTAGCATGCAAAGCACACTTCATGGTTTAGAGATATAGAGAATTTTAGAGTTTTTTAATTTTATTTGTTTATAAAATGAGAAATTTATATTATATTAAAAATGAGTATAGAGAGTAGATGGCAATTGCTTCCGGGTCCTCGACCTCTCATCGGATTACAAAGCGACTGAGGCCGGACCTCCCTCTCATTGCATGCAGCAAGTGTGAGGAGAAGATTGTGATGGAGTACCGGGTGAGGAAGGAGTGTCCTAACAAGGGCCGTATCTTCTACAAGTGTCCAGATCACAATGTGAGTTATTTTATCACATTTGATGATTATGGTTAATTTATACTTATTTTCATGATGATTGTGATTAAAGTTCTAATTTTTTGTTTTAATTTCAGTGGGATGGCACTAGATGTTCAGGCTGGTACTGGGAGAAAGAGTATGTTGAACATGTGCAAAACTCTCTTGCATAGGCAGCTACGATGGCTGATGAGGCAGTGATCCTACACAAGAAGTCCATAGATGTTGAACAAACGCATGATCTGTCTATTTTAGTTGGGATTGGTCATGAAATCCTTATGCTACTAAAGTGCATTTTAGCTTTAGTTTTTTAGTGGTAGATGGGATTGTCTACATTGTAGCGAGACTTTCATAAATTAATACCTTGTGTGGTGGCATGTATGTCGTATAATTAGCTAATTATGTTCTAGGTTTTAATTGGTCAGACCATTCGTGACGCACAAAGAGAATGCAAAAGTGAAAAGGAGAAGATCAAGTTCGAGCGCATGCTAGAGGATCACAAGAAAATGCTATACCCAACTTGTGATGCGGGGCAGAAAAAGTTGGGTACCACACTGGAATTGCTGCAATGGAAGGCAAAGAATGGTGTATCTGACAAGGGATTTGGGGAGTTTCTGAAAATCTAAAAGAAGATTCTTCCGAAGGATAACGAATTTCCCGTCACTACATACGAAGCAAAACAAGTAGTCTGCCCTTTAGGATTAGAAATCCAGAAGATACATGCATGTCCTAATGACTGCATCCTCTATCGTGGTGAGGAGTATGAGAAGTTAGATGCATGCCCGATATGTAATGCATCGTGGTATAAGATCAGGCGAGATGACCCTGGTGATGTTGAGGGCGAACGTTCCACGAAGAAAATTCCTACCAAGATTATGTGGTATGCTCCTATAATACCACACTTGAAACGTCTGTTCAGAAACAAAGACCATGCAAAGTTGTTGCGATGGCACAAAGAAGACTGTAAGGTAGACAATATGTTGTGACACCCTACTGATGGGTCCCAGTGGAGAGCAATCGATAGAGAATTCCCGGAGTTTGCAAATGACGCAAGAAACTTAAGGTTTGCTTTAAGTACAAATGGTATGAATCCTTTCGGGGAGCAGAGTAGTAGTCATAGCACTTGGCCTGTTACTCTATGTATCTACAACCTTCCTCCCTGGTTATGCATGAAGCATAAGTTTATTATGATGCCAGTGCTCATTCAAGGCCCAAGGCAACCTAGCAACAACATTGATGTGTACCTGAGACCACTAGTTGAAGAACTTCTACTTTTGTGGAATAGACTAGGTGTACGTGTGTGGGATGAGCACAAACATGAGCACTTTGACCTACGAGTATTGTTCTTCGTAACAATCAATGATTGGCCTGCTCTAAGTAATCTTTTAGGACAATCAAACAAGGGATATAATGCATGCACGCACTGTTTCGATGACATTAAAGGTATATTCTTGAAAAAATGTTGAAAGGTCATGTACCTTGGCCATCGTCGATTTCTTCCTACGAATCACCCCCTAAGAAAGAAAGGCAAGCATTTTAAAGGTAAGGTAGACCACTAGACCAAGCCGGGCAACCGAACTGGTGAGGATGTATTCAATATGGTCAAGGATGTGAAAGTAGTATTTGGAAAGGCACATGGCAGTGAACCTGTTCCGAATGACGCCGACGATCATGCACCCATGTGGAAGAAGTCCATATTTTGGCAACTACCCTATTGGCAAGTCCTAGAGGTCCGTAGCGCGATCGACGTGATGCACCTGACGAAGAATCTTTGTGTGAGCCTGCTAGGCTTCATGGGTGCGTATGGGAAGCCTAAGGACACACTTGAAGCATGACAGGACCTACGTTGTTTGAAAGAATGAGACAACCTGCATCTAGAGAAGACAGATGATGGATGTCATTACTTAAGTCCTGCTAGCTACACTCTTAGCAAAGAAGAGAAGGAAAGCATGTTTGAATGCCTAGCAAGCATCAAGGTACCATCTAGATTCTCCTCAAATATAAAGGGTATAATAAATGTGCCAGAGAAGAAATTCCTAAACTTAAAGTCCCATGACTACCACGTGCTCATGACGCAATTGCTTCCAGTTGCATTAAGAGGAATTCTACCTCCAAATGTACGTCTAGCCATCGTGAAGCTATGCGCATTCCTTAATGTAATTTCTCAGAAGGCAATCGATCCAATGGATCTAGCTAAACAATAGAATGATGTGGTTCAATGTCTTGTCAGCTTTGAGTTGGTGTTCCCTCCTTTCTTCTTTAATATCATGACACACCTCCTAGTTCACCTGGTCAATGAGATTAGCATTCTCGGTCCTGTGTTCCTGCACAACATGTTTCCCTTTGAGAGGTTCATGGGAGTCCTAAAGAAATATGTTCACAACCATGCTCAGCCAGAAGGAAGCATCGCCAAGGGCTATGGAATAGAGAGGTCATTGAGTTTTGTGTTGACTTTATTCCCAACCTTGACCCAATTGGTGTTCCTGAATCGCGACACGAGGGGAGACTAAGTGGAAAGGGAACACTTGGGAAGAAACCATATATTGGTACACAGGACAATTATTTTAATAAAGCACACTACACAGTTCTACAAAACTCCTCCTTGGTGGATCCGTATATCGAGACACATAAAGAGTTGCTCCGATCCGAGTTTCCAGGGAAGTCTGAAGCTTGGATTACGCATCAGTACATGGAAACTTTCAGCGACTGGTTGCGAAAAGAATGTCAGGGTGATGAGAGTATTGATGAGCAACTATATTTATTAGCTAGGCAGCCATCGTGGCATATCCTCACATACAAAGGGTACGAGATAAATGGGAATACATTTTACACAGTAGCCCAAGATAAAAGGAGCACCAACCAAAACAGTGGTGTCCGCATAGATGCCACCGACCCTAATGGAAATAAGCAAACATATTATGGCCGCAACAATATTGGGTACAAAGACGAACCATTCGTCCTTGCTAAGGATGTGAATCAGGTGTTCTATATCAAGGACATGTCTACAAAACCGAAGAGAGGGAAAACAACAACGACCCAATCAATGAGCCAAAGAGCCACATAGTTCTTTAAGGGAAAAGAAACATCGTCAGAATTGAAGACAAGTCAGACATATCACATGATTATGAAAAGGATGACCGAATTCCACCCTTCATAGTGAACAAAGACCCAAGCATCCCGCTAAATGATGAGGTCACTCCATGGTTATGGCGCGATCTTAACCAAGGGATATACGTTAAGAAGAAGTTTACTACTGTGCCCGCTTGATATATATAGTGATGTTTAATAGTGTGTATTAGAGGTATTATGTAATAATTGTGAATTCAGAGATGTTTATTAGGTGTTTCCTTTTTTTCTATGTTCAGATTAAATTTGTGTTTGATGGTGGGATTTCCATGTCGCTTTTGAACAATGAGTGATGAAAAAATGAAAAGATTTACGTTAAAATGATGTGAAAACAATTTTCCAATCTAAAACAAAAGTTTTAATGATTTAAATTAAACACTACATTTTTGCATTAACGAAATAGTAATTATTAATGACATTATGTTTCAATATTTATAAGAAAAAACAAAAAACTTTAGGTCACACAATTTTCCAGTGTGCAATAAAGCAAAAGTAAATTCATATTCTTTTAAAACAATTTTATTCCTTGTATTTAACTTACTGTGCAATTAACAAGACTTTAACATTTTATAGAAAGAAATATATAAAAAAACAAATAGAGCTTGAAATGAGCAAGAAGTGAAACTGCAGCCCAACTTTAGTCCCGGGTAGATCTACCACCCAGGACTAAAGGTGGGCTGCATTTTTTGCGACCCGCCAAAAATACACCTTTAGTTCCGGATCGTAATACCAGCCGGGACTAAAGGTCTTTTAGTCCCGGTCATTTATAGGAGCCGAGACTAAAGGTCCCTCCCCTATATAAGGCGACCGTTTCTTCTTCCTCCTCACTCTTCGTCTTTGTCGCCCATCGCCACTGCCGCCGCCGCCGCCCTCGTCACCGTCGCCCGTGGCCACTCCCTCAGGGGTGCCATTCTTCTTCCTCGATCTATTTCTTTTGCCCGCCAACGAGAGCGCCTCTTGCCACCCTGCGTGTGCAGCTACTCCGCACCTTCGTCCCTGCCGGATCCAACCGCGCTGCCGTGCCTCTTCTCTTCACCACTGTCCCAACGCCGTTCGTCGTCATCACCGCGCCCCCGTCGGCCTCGCCTCGTCACGCCACGGCCCCTTGCCTCGACCGTGCGTGTGCGGCTACTCTCTGCCTTTGTCCCTGCCTGATCCAGCCGCACGCGTCTCTGCGGCTCTCGGTTTCGGCCATCCGGCGGCTCACGCCGCCTCGTCCCCAGCCCGCCTCGTCGATCTCTGCCCCGGCCCCGTGTCCGCGTGTGTGTACGTGCCTAGATACTAGCTCTGTCCTTGTCCTCGTCGGAGCCCCCGTCATCATACTCGCCTCGTCCTCGCTGGAGCTGTGATCGTCATCCTCGGCGTCTAGATCGAGATCGAGCTGAGCAGCATTCTCCTCTGTCGTTTTGTGACTACGTGTGTGATGTACTGTGTGTGTGCAAATTAATTATTTGGCAGAGAAAAAATGTAGAAAAAATAGATGCTATGAATTTTTGTTTATATATACAGTAATATAAGATACAAAATTAATTAAACTATATAGTTGTACAAAATAATATTGAAGATATATATTTGAATCTCTTGATAATTGAATAGAATTACTTTATTATTAGTGTTATATGGTTTCATTAGCTACATGATATATAATTTTTCATATATTGACTTTAGTGATATATTGTATATATATGAATTTTGATATAAGAAAAAAGACTGATTTCAGTGATATGTGGAAAGATACTAACTTTGGTGATATAAATTTTGATATTTTGACTTTAGTGATATATTGTATATATATGAATTTTGATATATGAAAAAAGACTTTAGTGATGTTATACATACAAATTAGAGAGTTATAAATTTGTATTGTTATATATATATATATATATATTTGTTATACATATTAAAGAGTTTTAAATTTATATTGTTATATATATAAATTTGTTATATATATCACTTGCCAATAAATATTTCTAGAAAATAAGAAATCAAAGTTATGCTTTGGAGACTTTAATTTCGAGTGTAGTTATTTAATTAATTTTAAGCACATGACTCAATCCATTTTATAGATATATGGTTTTTATTTTTTATAGATATATCTAGTGGTGTAAAAGCTAGATGGCTGCCCCGAGAGACAACATGGATGAAGAAATGATGGATATTATCAACACTGGCACTCAATTTGTCGATGGTGATCAGCAGGATGTAGATGACGGGAGTCAATACTTAGCTCTTGAAAATAATCAAGAAAATATTGTGCAAGAAAATACTGACGAGGTATATATATTTATATATATATTTGAATAATATATATATATATATATATGAATATCTATCATATATTATGTGTACACATGATATTTATTTTTTCTTTTTTTATACGTAGCCCTCTAGATCGATGACCACAATGGCGAAAAGCAAAAATATTTGAGGCCCGAAAAAGCCATTGGAGGGGTGCTACATAATATTGGAATTCAATGTCGAGATAGGCGAACCACTTGGTCCATATGCAAGAAAATTCATTCAACACTATGGATACCTTGTAAGGGACAGACTTCCGATCAGTGCCCATGAATAGAAGCAAAATATCAACGAGCCTTATGTTAGTTTTGTCTCTGATCTTGATAAGAATTTAATTTGGGATGATATCCTTCAACATTTCACGTTGCAAGCGGATGATTATGATGATATCAACGATGATGAATTGAAGGAGGTAGTTCGAAAGTGGGCTATGAAGAAGATGGCCACACAATTCTAGACTTGGAAGAAATCCCTATACACGAAATACGTTAAGAAGAACCTAACGCCCAATTTCAATACTAGGGGCCCGCTCACGAAGTTGAGGCCCTACTGGAATAATTTTGTACAGTATAAGACATTGGAAGAGGGTGAGGAACGGGTGTGAAGGAACCAAGAGAACACCCGATAGAAGGTATACCACCATGGCATGGGATTAGATGGCTACGCGACTGCCATTCCCAAGTGGGAAAAAATGGAAGCGGATATTCTTGCCAAGGGTATCACGCCAGAATCACTCAATTGGCCCAAACGCGTGAAGAATTGGTTTTTCACTTATGGAGAAAGACTGGACCTAGAGACCGGGAAGCTGGTTCATGGCCCAAAACTTGAAAGAGAAACACAAAGATTTTCTTATGCTCTACAAGCTAAAGTTGTTGGTGCGTTCAGGCCCAATAGAGAGAAGGATGAACTGACGTATGCCATCGGGACTGCTGAACATAGTGGCCGAACGAGAGGTTTACGATGGAACATTTCTTGGGAGCATGGTTTCCCTAACGACAGAGATACCTATAGAAGCCGGCAGAGAAGGAAGGATGAGGAAGCAGCGCAAATTAACAGGTTGGAGGAATATGTTCGTGAGTCACGGGAGGCGTTGCTTCAAGCACAGGAGCACAAAAAAGACATGCAAGCTAGAATACAGGACGAAATCATAAAGCAAGTGCAAATAGCAATGAGTGCCCAAAGGCAGGCATCAGATCCAGGAATCAATATTAATATTAGCCCCCTGATCAGTTGAAAAGCAGCTGTGCTTCCACGGAGTTACCAAATCAAGATGACGCAATGCTACGTTTCCCCGTGGATGATATCACTGCATCGTTTACATCATGTGAGCTACATATTCCAAAAGGGAATGCCACAATCATGATGGCTCTTGGTGTTTTTTCTCCTCCAGATCCTACCAAGACACCAAGAATCCACGAGGCAATAAATACCACCTAGATATATTAGCGTCTCAGTGGATAGAGTTAACAAAGGTTTTAGTGATCTGGCTCTTGATATTCCAGGAGGTGATGCGGAGAAGACTCTAGGAGAAGCAGAGAAGGCATTCATACTATGGCGCAAGCGCTACATCATTAGTCCCGGGGTCTCTAGTCCACCGTCGCTTCCTCAACTGCCAGACAATAGGTGCGGACAAAAGTGGACGAAACAATTTTTTCACTAATTTTCTATTGATATACATGATTAATAATAACAATTTCTTATACCTAATTATTCTTTTTTGTACTCACACAGCAGGGCCTCCGCTAACCTAAGTCCAATTATTCAATCTTCAGATCATCATAGTGCTTCGGGCAATGATTATGCAATGCCGCCACCGCCGTCACCTCCAAAGAGGTCTCCAACGCCTCCAAAGAGGTCTCCAACGGTTGCCCCGCCTCCCTTGATGACCTAGAAGCAGCCAGCTCCTAAGAGATCTGCCCCGCAAACAAAGCTGTTGGCCCACCAGCCTAGAGTAGGAAAAGGTGTTGCACAACTCGGACAATAATCATAACAATCAGTCCCCCCTCTTGTCATTCGTAATGAATATGGTTCAAACTTAGACTTACTGGACATCGATTTTGAGGACCTGGTTCAGTTTTACGAGGATACTGGTTTGGACCTTACCCAAGTGCTCGTTGAAGGACCATCTGCTCTGAAAGTGGATCCTTGAAAGAAATTTGAACATGGAAAGAGTCTATACAACCCTGAGGCCTTAGGTGAACTGGGTACGCAAATGTACCTGCTAAATAAGTGGTACATGGCAGCATATGAACGGGGAGAGAACTTTGTTTCTGTCAGAGTTAGAAACCAACATTACTTCCGTGGCAATGACGTTATATATGTCGAGTTTTTAGAATTACACCAACTATGCCACTTGGACTCTCTCGATAAAAGTCTCATTAGCTGCTATTGTCTGTAAGTGTGATTATTTTCTACTATTAAAGTGTGTATATATATAAAGCTACATGTATATATATAAATTATATATCCTCACACTATATTTTTATATATGCAGATATGAGATGACAGAACTCAGAAAGAGAAAGGATAATGATGTTGGTTTCGTTGATCCAAATGTCTTATTCGAACACCCTAATCCCCCGCCTGAATGGAAAGCTGAACTCGAGAAAAATCTCATGAGGTTCTTAATGAACCAACAAAACAAGGACATACTCTTTCCCTACAACTTCAAGTGAGTGTTAAATAATTAATGTCGATCATATGGACATTTGTTCAATTATTTGCTTACTAGCGAAGCTATCTCCCATATATATATGTTGACTCTAGTTAATGTCGATCATATTTGTGTATAAAAACATATGCAGCAATCACTAGATATTGATGGTCATCGATATGGCCAATAGTCGGTTGAGCATCTTAGACTCGTTAAGAAAAGAGCAAACAGAGTACCAAGACATGATAGATATGATCCAAGAGTAATTTGATCTCTCTAGCAACTATATATACCCCGATCTCTTAACTGCAACAATTATTAACGGCCAAATTAATTTTTTATTTTATTGGGTGCAGTGTTTGGAAAAGTTTCATTGAGGAACACCACATGAAACATTGCAAAGCGCCACTGGATGAATCGCACACAAAGTAAGTACTAGCTACATTTATATATATAATTCAATTAACACCATGCATGCTTTCAATTCACCGGATCTTTTTTCTCGTAAAAGTGGGTTCTGAGGCAAGAACAGGGGACCAACTACTGCGGATACTATGTTTGCGAGTTCATCATGGCATACGCAAAAAGAACTCCTGAAGAGATCCTCAAAGTATGTTATATAAATATATTCATATATTCACAATTTATTTTATTGCTTATATATATAAGTAATCACGTGACCAACACACACTGAAAGCAATTCAAGAGACCATAGCAGGATTTCTTAATATATATTAATACTTTTCCTTTAACTTTTATTGAAGACTCTATCGTTGAAGGAAAAAAGTCATACGACGTGACCAACTGAAAGCAATTCAAGAGACCATAGCAGGATTTCTTAATGACCAGGTCTTAAACCCCGTCGGCGAGTTTTACAATGACATGAACGAAACATGGAAACCAAACGAAATGGAGTGAATTTGTTATCCCAAGGATATGATAGAATATACAATGGAAGCTTTATTTATAATATATATATATACACACACATATTATATGTACATAAAATAACGTATAATATATGTATATGCATGTAATATATACGTTAGTTTCATACTTTAGTTTGTACAAAATGTTCGAACATTATAAGCGTGTAGAATACGTATATTATTAGCAGCATAGAATGCGTATTAAAAAACATATTCGAAAACCAAAACGAATCATCAATTGAAAATAGAAATAAAAAAAAGAAAACCTTTAGTCCTGGTTGGTAATACCAACCAGGACTAAAGGGCCGGCCCACGTGGCCAGCCCGGGAGGCCTCTTTAGCCCCGGTTGGTATTACCAACCGGGTCTAAAGAACCTTTAGTCCCGAGCGAGAAACCAGGACTAAAGGAGGGGCCCTTTAGTCCCGGATTCGTGCTCCCGGTTGGGAAACCAGGACTAAAAGGGTTTCCCAACCAGGAGTAAAGCTTGTTTCTGTACTAGTGAGAGAAGTTGCAATGGCAACTAGAACCACGCACCAAAGAAGCTCAGATTCACAGTCCCCTTCACGCTGCTCGCATTCCCTATCTACCTTGTACTAAATCGAGTAGAGGGCGCCCGGGGAGGGCGGCGGCCGGCAGGGGGCAGTGGGGTCCTGGGGCGGCGGCGGCCGGGGGCTCCTGGTGCAGGTTAAGTAGATGTTAGTTGCTCTCCTAGGAGAATCAGAAATGAGGCTATCTGATGAGATCATTGAGACAATCCTGGATAAGGTTCTTTTAAACATTTCATCAGAAATCAAATGGTTACTTGAGTCATTAATTGGTCCTCTGACCTATACTGGAATAAGACTTACAGCAAGTTATATCGTGACGACAGACATTTTCGGATGCTGATGCAAATCAGGATGGGAAAATAGATAGAACGGAGTGGGAGAATTTTGTCACAAGAAATCCTTCCTTGATGAAGATAATGACTCTGCCATACCTCAAGTAAGAATGTACAAAATAGAAATTTAGAATCATTTTATGGAGACTACAGCAAAATGTTTCAAAATAGAAATTCAGAAGCATATATATCTTTATCTCCTCATACCTAAATTAGTGAATGATGTATCATTTTAAATCCCAACTGATGCCTCTGCCAGCAAAAATGAAATATCTAAGATAACTGACAGGATCGCTGCTACTTACACAATTTATTTGAACAGAAGTTCAGAATGTTTACTTGATTTGTAGTTATTTTTCTGTCACCTGAAGGCTGAGATATGAAACTTACAAAAAAGAATCTACTTTCTATGTGCTGCTGCCTCTTAAATCAGTTGTTTAGAGATTCAATGTTACTATCATAGTCTTACATTTATCTGAACCAGAACTGACCAACATAAAATTTCTGCTTTGTGTTTTGCGTGAACTTTGATTGGAAGCAACACACTGCTAACGGTTTACCTTGGTCAATGATTCAGGGACATAACAACAACATTCCCCAGCTTTGTGTTTAACTCTGAAGTCGAGTAGGGGGGGGGGGGGGGACAGGGGGCGGCAGCGGGATGCGTGTGTGCGCGCGCGTACGCGTGTGGGTGAGGCCGGCCTAGGGTGGTTATTAGGAGGTTTGCCGAGTGCCTGTGATCTAGCACTTGGCAAACACATTTTGTTTTTCTTTTTTTCAAACCCTAAACTACTGTGCGTGTGTGGGGCCGGTGAGGCGGTTTGCCGAGTGTCCTTGGTCTGGCACTCATCAAACGTCAGCTTTGCCGAGTGCCACATAATGAGCACTCGGCAAACCTATTTTTTTTTCATTTTTCTTCTTGTCCTTTTCCAGGCTATGTTTTTCTCAATTTGTTCCGATGTACTTTAAAAATACCTTGTCAAATTGACTCAACAATATATATTGGATTTTTCTAGGAATATTATTCCATTATTTTATGCAGTTACAGCTCAAATTTAATTATATCATTGAAAATTCTATAATTGCAATTAATAAATTAAAATTTAAATTATCAAACGGATCCAAAAAATTATCATAATTTCATATGAAACAATCAAAGTTCTCTATTGCCTATACAAAATATTTTGAAGCCAAACCCCAATTCGACCGTGACTTTGACTCAAAATCTTACCGAATCCTTCTCAATGCTACGATTCTTCTTCTGAGATGCTTCGGTTTGTAAACGTTATACGTGATAAAATGTACGAAACCTTCTCAATTTTTTACCACAGCCTCCACGTATTATATCATCACTTCATGACAAATCTCATGATTTTCAGACTTCGTTTGCTTTTTTTAGAATTTAAAAATCATTCGGCCACACGTTCGTGGTCGTATTTCCTGAACAAGATGTTTGAAATTTCTTTTTATTTCCTAGGTAAGGCCTCACAATGGACTTAATAACTTGAATATCATTTTTCTACTCATTTTATTCTATTATTTGAATCACTTGCGGTTCAAATTTGACTTATACCAAAAAATTCCTTAAAATACAATAAATTAATTAAATATATCAAGCAGGTCCAAAAAATATACCAAATTTTAACAAGGAGCACCACATGTTGTATGCGGAGAGCAAAAAAAGTTTCAAGGTCAGAAGAGAAAAGAAAAATTTATTTCTTTATCGAGTACCAAACAAATATACTTGGCAAACATATTTCTTTACCGAGTGTATTTGTTTGCTGAGTGTTTCCACTAATGAACACTTGGCAAACGTACTAATGGACAACACACGGAATAACGGTTGTCCACGTGGCGGTTCTTTGCCGAGTGCCTAACTTTTATCGAGTGTTTTTTTTCTGATTTGTCGAGTGCCAAACTTCGCCGAGCGTTTTTTTTTTCTTTTTTTTGCCGAGTGCAATTATTTTGCCGAGTGCCCGATATAATGCACTCGGCAAACATTCTTGCACTCGGCAAACACCTAGTTTCCGGTAGTGGTGTCTCAACCTCTTTGTTTTAGTCACAATTCTCGAGACCGTTGCTCACGTTGGATTAATCTGTGTCTATATAGTTCAAGATCCCAAAATAAACTAATTTCTTAAATCATCCTAGGCACTCCCCTCTATTTTCCAAATTATAGTACGTTTTAGCTTTTCTAGATAAATAGCTTTTGTTATACACTTAGATATAAACTAAAAAAATCTTATAATTTGGAATGAAGTGAGTACTAGCTAACATTTGGCATGAGATAGGTCCAACCTCTTTCCTACATTCGCATCGCTCTCCTCAGGGTGGATTGGATAGAACCCAGGTTGTGACCAGTCTTTTTTCATGTGGTAGTAGCGAGGTCCGGTAGCGTGTTGGATTTTTTTGTGGTGGTGATGGGACGACGTTGGAGCTACAACAACAGGAAAAAAATTACGTACGGACCGTCCCTATGCGATCCTGTATGGATTGTGCTGCTGACGTATGGGTCTGCCTACAAAATCACACGTCCCATGGGCCACATGTCATGCACAATGTCCGCACCGTGTTACGTACGGATAGTCCGCACCTGATTTGTTTCCCAACAACAAAGGGTTGGTGTGGTTGCAAACTTGCAATTCTAGCATAAGCTAGCTACACCTAGCTTCAGGTCCGAGTTGACAACCGCGATGGTTTCCGAACACGACGCTCTCTCTCGAGGGTGTCCTTGAACCACCGCTATCCCTTTGTGGGTCTTCGAGTGAAAACCTTCCCTTGGGTTTCCTGGATGGGAGATGGTCGTTGTTTTTGGCGTCACATTTCCTCGCTAGAGGCTTTGCTCTAAGAGGTCCATTTTGGTCTCTCTATTCTGCCGGCGTTTCATCCACGAGACCACAACAATGGTTATCTTGGTCATCTAAGGCCTTGTTTAGATGCCCATATCTCCACCTCAACCAACATGGGTTGAACTTCAACAAATGTAGATTGATGTGGAGACATGCATGTGCATCCAAATAAGACCTAAACGTGGTGGTGGGTTCATGTGGGTCGGGGACGAGTGGATTTCTCTTCTCTGATTCTGATCTCTCTGTTTACAGTCTTGATTTATGCTCTGAGTCCATACGTGCGGCACTGCGTGGCGGACATTGTTGGAATGGACGGAAAGTTTGTGGCTTATTTTTTTGGCCTAGTCGCGATCGTCCGTCCAGTCACGCTTAGCCGTGGGCACGACATAATCTTAAGTATTTTGCCTATATTATAATGGAAACACACGTCGATGGTGTTGTTCGTTTACGTACTACATAAACCATCACATGCACGCAAGCCACACACTGATTACCACGGAATAATAATGAAAAGGTTTAGATTTGATAACGAGCTACATACAAGCCATGTAAATATAAGGCCTGTCTCATTGAAGGTTTTATGCCCCGTTTACAAGACTCCTATATGCTGAAAACAGTGTAAACTAGTTTCATCTTTATGGAACTCATTTTCCCATGAAATCTTGATCATGTCTCTCTTCATTTATATTGTATAATTTCAGCAAGTTTACTAAGCTGATATCCTAGTTAATGGCCAAAAAACTCTCGCGAAAGTGAAACCCTCCAAAACAAAAGTAAAACCCTCCACAGAAATTGGCCTAAACTGTCTCGATCACATCTGAATCAATTGACACGCACACAAACACCACAGACACTGGGCAGCTAATTAATGAGTGGGATAGGGAAGCCAAATTTCACCGGAGTATTCTTTATCGGCAACGTGTGTGCTGTGTGGCCTCCCAAGTCAAACCCAAAAAGACAGGCTACTCCATCACAGTTCACAGGCAGCCAGGTAACGGCGCAACGCATAGTTTATCCGTCGGAAACAATTTCGGTAAATTGCAATTACTCTAAATCAGACTTACAGTCACTATACAAGTAGTAAATATAACTTTTAGTACGTAATGATGGTATTGGTATGATACAATTCCGGGCACGCACGTACTAGGAGTCTCATGGTTGGAAAAAAAAATCTTGTGAATATTCTAGGGTGTTGTATAGACGGTGTCTTGTGACATCAAGCAAAGTATGGACACCATTAGACCATTGGTAAAGGTACATTGCATAATGAGCAAGGAACATGACGTTGTCTTTTGTGTGCACGCATAAGATGGATCTCTAAGAGATGAGAGTAACATCTCTAGCTCTAGCTAGGATAAATAAATTGGTACCCCATGCCTACACAGAAAGGAATATTTCTACTACTAGAAAGGCCAGTTGAGCTACAGCTCTAGCTCTCTGAGTGTCTCTCTGATCTGCTCGCTCCCCAATGCATGGCATGCATACCCGGCTGTGAATCGGAGAGAGATGACATTTCATGTGACATGTAGTAGTAGTCATGCATGTACTGATATGACCAAGTTGTGAAATGACGAATTGACCCCCCAAAAGCCTCCAAGCATTTGCAAGCAAGTGCCCGTTGGGAAGATGAGCACGCCTGCTGGTGCTGGGCTGCTGGCCGGCTCCCTAACCTACGTATATGACCTGCAGCTACAGCTGCACTCACGATCGATCGAGTCAGGATGGGAAGCGCTAGCATCCATCCAGGAGTGCATCGTGACCGGTAGCGGGCAGTAGCTGCGGCAAGAGATACAGTGGATCCGGTCGGACGATTTGAAACCCTTGGAAAGGTAAACCGGCCGGACTGACCAGGCAGCAGTGCTACAGCTACAGTGCGCCATGGTTCTTTGGTTCCTGCACCAAAAATTTATCTGAACAAGAACTGACCAACATAAAATTTCTGCTTTGTGTTTTGCATGAACTTTGATTTGAAGCAACAAAAATACCTGCTAACGGTTTACCTTGGTCAATGATTCAGGGACATAACAACAACATTCCCCAGCTTTGTGTTTAACTCTGAAGTCGAGTAGAGGGCGCCGGCCGCCGC
The DNA here is from genome assembly GCF_019320115.1 of Miscanthus floridulus. Classification (NCBI taxonomy): domain Eukaryota; kingdom Viridiplantae; phylum Streptophyta; class Magnoliopsida; order Poales; family Poaceae; genus Miscanthus; species Miscanthus floridulus. The sequence continues at coordinate 112,176,388 of NC_089588.1, read as the reverse complement.
GGGGCAGCGGGGTCCTTGAGAGGCAGCGGTCGGGCGTGGGGCGCTGGGGGCACGGGGCGGCGGCGGAGTCCTAGGGCGGCGGTGGCCGGGGGCGGGGCATCGGGAGGCAGGCAGTGGGCGCGCCGGGGGCGGCGGGGCTCCAGGAGGCCGGCGGCGGGCGTGCCGGGGGTAGGGGGGCGGTGGGATGCGTGTGTGCTTGCAGTGCATGTGCGTGTGTGCGTGTGGTGGCTGTGTGTGCGTGTGGGTGAGGCGGGGTGGTTATTCGGAGGTTTCACTAGTAGAGAAACAACATTTGATCCACTTCGAAATTTGACTATAGTCCCGGTATTTTTCGCGCCCGGGACTAGAGAAACCTTTAGTTCCGGTTAGTAGCTCCAACCGGGACTAAAGGTCCCTGCCCAATGGCTACTGCGCCAGGCTTTTGCTGGTGGGGACCTTTAGTCCTGGTTGGAGCTACCAACCGGGAGTAAAAGTCTACTCCCGGCTGGAGGCTCCGTCCGGGACTAGAAAGTGACATTTAGTCCCGGTTTCTGTCTACAACCGGGACTAAAGGTCCTCTCCTATATACCCCTTGTTCCTCCCCGAGTCCGAGCCACTTCGAGCTCAGTGTTCTTGCTTCATCGCCGGCCTCTCTTCTTCCTCATCACCGGTGATCACAAGATTTCTTCTATTCCTCCATCGATTCTTCGGTTCTAAAGGTTACCAACTTTATACTCTCATGTTTCATCAGTAGCTTATTTCATTTTGTGGACTAGATATATGTGGTTTTTTTTATGGTAGATTTTTTTATTTGTAAGCCATTTAAGCTCAAAATCATTTTAAAGTTTGCATATTTGGATGCAGGAAGGTTAAAGTAATTATTCAAAACTAGTATTGAGCTTTTCATTTCTAGCATGCTATAGCACACTTCATACTTTAGAGATATAGAGAATTTTAGAGTTTTTTTTTAATTTTATTTGTTTATAAAATGAGAAATTTATATTATATTAAAAATGAGTATAGAGAGTAGATGGCAACTGCTTCGGGTCCTCGGCCTCTCATCAGGTTTACAAAGCGACTGAGGCCAGACCTCCCTCTCATTGCATGCGGCAAGTGTGAGGAGAAGATTGTGATGGAGTACCAGGTGAGGAAGGAGTGTCCCAACAAGGGCCATATCTTCTACAAGTGTCCGGATCGCAATGTGAGTTATTTTGTCGCATTTGATGATTATGGTTAATTTATACTTATTTTCATGATGATTGTGATTAAAGTTCTAATTTTTTGTTTTAATTTCAGTGGGATGGCACTGGATGTTCAGGCTGGTACTGGGAGGAAGAGTATGTTGAACACGTGCAAAACTCTCTTGCACAGGCGGTTACGGCGGCTGATGAGGCAGTGATCCTGCGGAAGAAGCCCATAGATGTTGAACAAATGCATGATCTGTCTGTTTTAGTTGGGATTGGTCACGAAATCCTTATGCTGCTGAAGTGCATTTTAGCTTTAGTTTTTTAGTGATAGTTGGGATTGTCTACATTGTAGCGAGACTTTCATAAATTAATACCTTGTGTGGTGGCATGCATGTCGTATAATTAACTAATTATGTTCTAGGTTTTAATATGGTATGTATGTCATGTAATGCAGATGAGACGGCATTGGATGTACAATGCTGATCGCCGCTCCCAAGAGTTCATTGAGGGCGTGCATTCTTTCTTACGTGTGGCCGAGGCAAACAAACGCGATGGTTTCATGCTGCTGCCCATGTGCCATATGTAAGAATTTGAAGGAATATGCTAGCTCAAGGAGTCTTCATTCACACTTGTTGAAGTCGGGTTTCATGCCAAACTATATTTGTTGGACTGAAGCACGGAGAAACCTGGGTTGTAATGGAAGAAGGTGAAGAAGAACAATGGGACGATGATGACATTATTGCTGAATATGGGGCCTTCAATGATACTACAATGGGGGAAGCTGAAGAAGAGGTAGGGGCAGAAGATGAGCCCGCTGATGATCTTGGTCAGGCCATTCGTGACGCACAAAGAGAATGCGAAAGTGAAAAGGAGAAGATCAAGTTCGAGCGCATGCTAGAGGATCATAAGAAATTGCTATACCCAACTTGTGATGTGGGGCAGAAAAAGTTGGGTACCACACTAGAATTGCTGCAATGGAAGGCAAAGAATGGTGTATCTGACAAGGGATTTGGGGAGTTACTGAAAATCCAAAAGAAGATGCTTCCGAAGGATAACGAATTGCCCGCCACTACGTACGAAGCAAAACAGGTAGTCTGCCCTTTGGGATTAGAAATCCAGAAGATACATGCATGTCCTAATGACTGCATCCTCTACCGTGGCGAGGAGTACGAGAAGTTAGATGCATGCCCGGTATGTCATGCATCGCGGTATAAGATCAGGCGAGATGACCCTGGTGATGTTGAGGGCGAACGTCCCACGAAGAAAATCCCTGCCAAGATTATGTGGTATGCTCCTATAATACCACGCTTGAAACTATCTATTCAGAAACAAAGACCATGCAAAGTTGTTGCGATGGCACAAAGAAGACCGTAAGGTAGACAATATGTTGAGACACCCTGCTGATGGGTCCTAGTGGAGAGCAATCGATAGAGAATTCCCGGAGTTTGCAAATGACGCAAGAAACTTAAGGTTTGCTTTAAGTACGGATGGTATGAATCCTTTCAGGGGAGCAGAGCAGTAGTCATAGCACTTGGCCTGTTACTCTATGTATCTACAACCTTCCTCCCTGGTTATGCATGAAGCGTAAGTTTATTATGATGCCAGTGCTCATCCAAGGCCCAAGGCAACCTGGCAACTGACATCGATGTGTACCTGAGGCCACTAGTTGAAGAACTTCTACTTTTGTGGAACAGACCAGGTGTACGTGTGTGGGATGAGCACAAACAGGAGCACTTTGACCTACGAGCATTGTTGTTTGTAACAATCAATGATTGGCCTGCTCTAAGTAATCTTTCAGGACAATCAAACAAGGGATATAATGCGTGCACGCACTGTTTCGATGACATTAAAGGTATATTCTTGAAAAAATGTCGAAAGGTCAGTGTACCTTGGCCATCGTCGATTTCTTCCTGCGAATCACCCCCTAAGAAAGAAAGGCAAGCATTTTAAAGGTAAGGCAGACCACCAGACCAAGCCGGGCAACCGAACTGGTGAGGATGTACTCAATATGGTCAAGGATGTGAAAGTAGTATTTGGAAAGGCACATGGCAGCGAACCTGTTCCGAACGACGCCGACGGTCACGCACCCATGTGGAAGAAGAAGTCCATATTTTGGGAGCTACCCTATTGGCAAGTCCTAGAGGTCCGTAGCGCGATCGACGTGATGCACCTGACGAAGAATCTTTGTGTGAACCTGCTAGGCTTCATGGGTGTGTATGGGAAGCCTAAGGACACACTTGAAGCACGACAGGACCTGCGGTGTTTGAAAGAACGAGACAACCTGCATCCAGAGAAGACAGATGATGGACGCCATTACTTAAGTCCTGCCAGCTACACTCTTAGCAAAGAAGAGAAGGAAAGCATGTTTGAATGCCTAGCAAGCATCAAGGTACCATCTGGATTCTCCTCGAATATAAAGGGTATAATAAATGTGCCAGAGAAGAAATTCCTAAACTTAAAGTCCCATGACTGCCACGTGCTCATGACACAATTGCTTCCCATTGCATTAAGAGGAATTCTACCTCCAAATGTACGTCTAGCCACCGTGAAGCTATGTGCATTCCTAAATGCAATTTCTCAGAAGGCAATCGATCCAATGGATCTAGCTAAACTACAGAATGATGTGGTTCAATGTCTTGTCAGCTTTGAGTTGGTGTTCCCTCCTTCCTTCTTTAATATCATGACACACCTCCTAGTTCACCTGGTCAAGGAGATTAGCATTCTCGGTCCTGTGTTCCTGCACAACATGTTCCCCTTTGAGAGGTTCATGGGAGTCCTAAAGAAATATGTTCACAACCGTGCTCGACCAGAAGGAAGCATCGCCAAGGGCTATGGAACAGAGGAGGTCATTGAGTTTTGTGTTGACTTTATTCCCGACCTTGACCCGATTGGTGTTCCTGAATCGCGACACGAGGGGAGACTAAGTGGAAAGGGGACACTAGGGAAGAAACCATATATTGGTATGTAGGACAATTATTTTAATAAAGCACACTACATAGTTCTACTAAACTCCTCTTTGGTGGATCCGTATATCGAGACACATAAAGAGTTGCTCCGATCCGAGTTTCAAGGGAAGTCTAAAGCTTGGATTACGCGTCAGCACATGGAAACTTTCAGCGACTGGTTGCGAAAAGAATGTCAGGGTGATGAGAGTATTGATGAGCAACTTTATTTGTTGGCTAGGCAGCCATCGTGGCATATCCTCACATACAAAGGGTACGAGATAAATGGGAATACATTTTACACAGTAGCCCAAGATAAAAGGAGCACCAACCAAAACAGTGGTGTCCGCATAGATGCCACCGACCCTAATGGAAATAAGCAAACATATTATGGCCGCATAGAGGAGATATGGGAACTAAACTATGCACCTACTTTTAAGGTACCTTTGTTCAAGTGCCAATGGGTAAAGGCGACTGGAGGCGGGGTAGCAGTCGACAACCAGTATGGAATGACAACCGTGGACCTCAACAATATTGGGTACAAAGACGAACCATTCGTCCTTGCCAAGGATGTGAATCAGGTGTTCTATGTCAAGGACATGGCTACAAAACCGAAGAGAGGGAAAAACAACAACGACCCAATCAATGAGCCAAAGCGCCACATAGTTCTTTCAGGGAGAAGAAACATCGTCGGAATTGAAGACAAGTCAGACATATCAGAAGATTATGAAAAGGATGACCGAATTCCACCCTTCACAGTGAACAAAGACCCAAGCATCCAGCTAAATGATGAGGACACTCCATGGTTACGGCGCGATCATAACCAAGGGATATATGTTAAGAAGAAGTTCACTACTGTGCCCGCTTGATATATATAGTGATGTATTAGACCTATTATGTAATAATTGTGACTTCAGATTTTTTTGTCGTGTTTTCATATTTTCTACGGTTTAAATGAATTTTCTGCTAGACGGTGGATTTCCCGTGGAGAATGTGTGATGAAAAACCAAATGATGAACGTTAATAAGATGTGAAAACTAATTTCCTGTCGAAAAACAATAGTTTTAATGATTTTAATTAAGTAGTATATTTTTGCATGGTGTAAATTGTAATTATTATTTACACTATGTCAAATATTTATACAGTAAAACAAAAGAGTTTAGTTTACAAATTTTTGTTGCGTATAATAATGCAAAACCAAGTCCAAGAATTTTTTTATAATTTTTTTGGATAATATTTTATTTATTAGGCAATTAATAACTCTCTGCATATTTATATAAAAGAAATATATAAAAAGGAAAAAACTTATGGTAATTGGAGAAAGCCAACTGCAGCTCCCCCTTTACTCCTGGGTGGATCAACCACCCGGGACTAAAGGTGGAGCTTTAGTCCCGGGTGTATCCACTAGCCGGGACAGATCCCCCTTTACTCCCGGGTGGATCAACCACCCGGGACTAAAGGTAGAGCTGCAGTTTTCGCGGCCCGCCCAAATGCCCTTTACTCCCGGGTCGTGGGTACACCCGGGACTAAAGCTCAGACCTTTAGTCCCGGTTCTAATAATAGCCCGGGACTAAAGAGTCTTTAGTCCCGGTTGGTAGCTCCAACCGGGACTAAAGGTATCCCTTTATAAACCACGCCCTAGTTCTCTTCCTCTCTGTCTCCGCCACGCCGTCGCCTCATCTTCTCCACCAGATCGATCCAGCAGTGCCGCCGCTCCCAGGCGACCACCCTACCTCGCCTCATCAGCGCGCCTCTTCTCTGGCCCCAGCGCGCTCTTCTCCGGCGGCCAGCGCGCCTCGCTCGTCCTCGCTGGAGCGCGCCGTCCTGTCCCGGCCCCCACCTCGCTCGTGCTCACCGGAGCGCGCCGAGCCTTCCCGCGCTGCCTCACCGGAGCTCGCCCGAGCCTTCCCCGCGCGCTGCCTCACCGGAGGGCCGAGCCTTCCCCGCTGCCTCACCGGAGCGCCCGAGCCTTCTCCGGACGTGCTCGACCGGAGAGTTGTAATTAGTTTCTCTTGTATGTGCCTGTCAGTAGCATTGTATGTTTGAGTTTCTGTAAACTTGAAACGCGACGTGCGGGACGGAGAGAACTCGTGCTGCCGACTCCACGCGGCTGCGGTGCCCAGCGGTGCGGCTCGTTTCCATCGGTAGCGCCAGGCAGGCGTCAGTCGGTTCAGCTCTGCCGGTCATGGTTTTGCGGTTGCGTTGCTGTCTTGTGCACTTCGTTCGTAGAATCGGAGCCCGAACAGCCGGCCTGACAGTTTTCGTTGCGTTGCTGCGGTCCGGGGTGCAATGCAACGCAATGACAATTGACAATGCGTTGCTAGGTCAAAATATGGTCATTTCTATGGACTCCGCTGACTAAACATTTTATTTTAACTTTTTATGAAATGAAAAACTTAGAAAATAGTTAGAAAATTGTAGAAAATCCGTACTAGTTGAACTTGCGGACCGTGATTCAGCTCGGCGAGCATGTTCTCTGCCGAGCGGTAACGGACGTCAAGGAGGAGCTTTGATTCTACGAGGGAGAGCGGCAACTGTCGTGGAAGACCGTGTTCCCTTCCTCGTAGAATCAGAGCTCTTCCTTGGCCAAGTACGGTGCCGTCCGGTGGAGAAATGCTCGCCGAGATGATCACGTAAGCAAGGTCAACTAGTACGGATGGTTATTTATTGAAACATGTTTTTGAGCTATAATTTGATGGATATTTGATAACTTTAGACCTACAAATGTCACAAATGTTACTATCCTCGGCAACCTAAACGCCCGCGAGCTCGCCGATATCGAGCAGGTCATTTAGAATTATTTTTTCCATGAAATGAAATACTTAGAAATCATGCCTTTTATTTTTTAGAATTAATTTTTCCATGAAATGAAAAACTTAGAAAATAGTTAGAAAATTGTAGAAAATCCGTATTAGTTGAATTTGCGGACCGTGTTCATCTCGGCGAGCATGTTCTCTGCCGAGCGGTAACGGACGTCAAGGAGGAGCTTTGATTCTACGAGGGAGAGCGGCAACGGTCGTGGAAGACCGTGTTCCCTTCCTCGTAGAATCGGAGCTCTTCCTTGGCCAAGTACGGTGCCGTCCGGTGGAGAAATGCTCGCGAGATGATCACGTAAGCAAGGTCAACTAGTACGGATGGTTATTTATTGAAACATGTTTTTGAGCTATAATTTGATGGATATTTGATAACTTTAGACCTACAAATGTCATCTACAAATGTTACTATCCTCGGCAACCTAAACGCCCGCGAGCTCGCCGATATCGAGCAGGTCACTTAGAATTATTTTTTCCATGAAATGAAATACTTAGAAATCATGCCTTTTATTTTTTAGAATTAATTTTTCCATGAAATGAAAAACTTAGAAAATAGTTAGAAAATTGTAGAAAATCCGTATTAGTTGAATTTGCGGACCGTGTTCATCTCGGCGAGCATGTTCTCTGCCGAGCGGTAACGGACGTCAAGGAGGAGCTTTGATTCTACGAGGGAGAGCGGCAACGGTCGTGGAAGACCGTGTTCCCTTCCTCGTAGAATCGGAGCTCTTCCTTGGCCAAGTACGGTGCCGTCCGGTGGAGAAATGCTCGCCGAGATGATCACGTAAGCAAGGTCAACTAGTACGGATGGTTATTTATTGAAACATGTTTTATTTTTTATAGATATATCTAGTGGAGTAAAAGCTAGATGGCTGCCCCGAGAGACAACATGGATGAAGAAATGATGAATATTATCAACACCGGCACTCAATTTGCCGATGGTGACCAGCAGGATGTAGATGACGGGAGTCAATACCTGGCTCTTGAAGATAACCAAGAAAATATTGTGCAAGAAAATACTGGCGAGGTATATATATTTATATATATATTTGAATATTGTATATATATATTTGAATATCTATCATCTATTATGTGTACACATGATATTTATTTATTCTTTTTTATACGTAGCCCTCTGGATCGACGACCACAACGGCGAAAAGCAAAAATATTCGAGGCCCGAAAAAGCCATTGGAGGGGCGCTACATAATATCGGAATTCAATATCGAGACAGGCGAACCACTTGGTCCACATGCAAGGAAATTCGTGCAACACTGTGGGTACCTTGTAAGGGACAGACTTCCGATCAGTGCCCGTGAATGGAAGCAAAAGATCAACGAGCCTCATGTTAGTTTTGTCTCTGATCTTGATAAGAATTTAATTTGGGATGATATCCTTCAACATTTCACGTTGCAAGCGGATGATTATGATGATATCAACGATGATGAATTGAAGGAGCTAGTTCGAAAGTGGGCTATGAAGAAGATGGCCACACAATTCCAGACTTGGAAGAAATCCCTATACACGAAATACGTCAAGAAGAACCTAACGCCCAATTTCAATACTAGGGGCCCGCTCGCGAAGTTGAGGCCCTACTGGAATGATTTTGTACAGTACAAGACATCGGAAGAGGGTGAGGAACGGGTGAGAAGGAACCAAGAGAATGCCCGACAGAAGGTATACCACCATGGCATGGGATCTGGTGGCTACGCGACTGCCATTCCCAAGTGGGAAAAAATGGAAGCGGACATTCTTGCCAAGGGTATCACACCAGAATCACTCAATTGGCCCAAACGCGAAGAATTGGTTTTTCGCTCATGGGGGAAGACTGGACCTAGAGACCGGGAAGCTGGTTCATGGCCCAAAACTCGAAAGAGCAACACAAAGATTATCTTATGCTCTACAAGCTAAAGCTATTGGTGCGTTCAGGCCCAATAGAGAGAAGGATGAACTGACGTATGCCATCGGGACTGCTGAACACAGTGGCCGAACAAGAGGTTTAGGACGGAACATTTCTTGGGAGCATGGTTTCCCTAACGACAGAGATACCTACAGAAGCCGGCAGAGAAGGAAGGATGAGGAAGCAGCGTGGATCAGCAGGTTGGAGGAATATGTTCGTGAGTCACGGGAGGCGTTGCTTCAAGCACAAGAGCGCGAAAAAAACATGCAAGCTAGAATGCAGGACGAAATCATAAAGCAAGTGCAAATAGCAATGAGTGCCCAAAGGCAGGCATCAGATCAGGAATCAACATTAATATTAGCCCCCCTGATCAGTTGAAAAGCAGCTGCGCTTCCACGGAGTTGCCAAATCAAGATGACGCAATGCTACGTTTCCCTGTGGATGACATCACTGCACCGTTTACATCATGTGAGCTACATATTCCAAAAGAGAATGCCACAATCATGGTGGCTCTCGGTGTTTTTTCTCCTCCAGATCCTACCAAGACACCAAGAATCCATGGGGCAATAATACCACCTGGATATGTTAGCGTCTCAGTGGATAGAGTTAACAAAGGTTTTAGTGATCTGGCTCTTGACATTCCAGGAGGTGATGGGGAGAAGACTCTAGGAGAAGCAGAGAAGACATTCATACTATGGCGCAAGCGCTACATCATTATTCCCGGGGTCTCTAGTCCACCGCCGCTTCCTCAATTGCCAGACAATAGGTGCGGACAAAAGTGAACAAAAAAATTTTCACTAATTTTCTATTGACATGCATGATTAAAAATAACAATTTCTTATACCTAATTATTCTTTTTTGTACTCACACAGCAGGGTCTCCGCCAACCTAAGTCCAATTATCCAATCTCCAGATCATCATAGTGCTCTGGGAAATCAGGTGGCAACGCCGCCACCGCCGCCACCTCCAAGGAGGTCTCCAACGCCTCCAAGGAGGTCTCCAACGCCTCCAAGGAGGTCTCCAATGGCTTCCCCGCCTCCCTTGATGACTAAGAAGAAGCCAGCTCCTAAGAGGTCCGCCCCGCAAACGAAGCCGTTGGCCCACCAGCCGACAAAGAAGAAAGCCTCATCTAATCCAGTTATTCCCCAAAAACTGTCTTACAAGAAAAGTGAAAAGGAATTAAATGCTGCAGTACAAAAAGATGTGGACAGTTTCTTCGAAAAAGTGAAAAAGCAACGAGAAGCGAGGGAGAACCGGAGAAACCGTACTTCTACCTACCTCTAGATCTTCTAAGAAAGAAGGTGGACCAGAAAAAGCGGGAATCTCAAAAGACCCTGCCAAAATCGGACTACGACCGCTCTCTCACCAAGTCATTTGAGGCGGCGCAGAAAAAGACTAGACCAGGGAAAGGTGTTGCACAACTCGGACAACAATCGCAACAATCAGTCCCCCCTCTTGTCGTTCGTAATGAATATGGTTCGAACTTAGACTTAGACGTCGATTTTGAGGAGCTGGCTCGGTTTTACGAGGAAACTGGTTTGGACCTTGCCCAAGTGCTCGCTGAAGGACCATCTGCTCCTGAAAGTGGATCCTTGGAAGAAATTTGAACATGGAAAGAGTCTATACAACCCTGAGGCCTTAGGTGAACTGGGTACGCAAATGTACCTGCTAAACAAGTGGTACATGGCGGCGTGTGAACGGGGAGAGGCCTTTGTTCCTGTCAGAGTTAGAAACCAACATTACTTCCGTGGCGATGACGTTATATATGTCGAGTTTGTAGAATTACACCAACTATGCCACCTGGACTCTCTCGACAAAAGTCTCATTAGCTGCTATTGTCTGTAAGTGTGATTATTTTCTACTATTAAAGTGTATATATATAAAGCTACATGTATATATATAAATTATATATCCTCACACTATATTTTTATATATGCAGATATGAGATGACAGAACTCAGAAAGAGAAAGGATAATGATGTTGGTTTCATTGATCCAAATGTCGTATTCAAACACCCTAACCCCCCGCCTCAATGGAAAGCTGAACTCGAGAAAAATCTCATGAGGTTCTTAGTGAACCAACAAAACAAGAACATACTCTTCCCCTACAACTTCAAGTGAGTGTTAAATAATTAATGTCGATCATATGGACATTTGTTCAATTATTTGCTTACTAGCTAAGCTATCTCCCATATATATATATATATTGACTCTAGTTAATGTCGATCATATTTGTGTATAAAACATATGCAGCAATCACTGGATATTGATGGTCATCGATATGGCCAATAGTCGGTTGAGCATCTTAGACTCGTTAAGAAAAGAGCAAACAGAGTACCAAGACATGATAGATATTATCCTAAGGGTAATTTGGTCTCTCTAGCAACTATATATACCCCGATCTCTTAACTGCAACAATTATTAAAGGCCAAATTAATTTTTTATTTTATTGGGCGCAGTGTTTGGAAAAGTTTCATTGAGGAACACCACATGAAACATTGCAAAGCGCCACTAGGATGTAATCGCACACAAAGTAAGTACTAGCTACATTATATATATATATATATATATATATATATATATATAATTCAATTAACACCATGCATGCTTTCAATTCACCGGATCTTTTTTCTCGTAAAAGTGGGTTCTGAGGCAAGAACAGGGGAACAACTACTGCGGATACTATGTTTGCGAGTTCATCATGGCGTACGCAAAAAGAACTCCTGAAGAGATCCTCAAAGTACTGTTATATAAATATATTCATATATTCACAATTTCTTTGTTGCTCATATATATAAGTAATCACGTGACCAACACACACATATATATATATATATTAATACTTTTCCTTTAACTTTTATTGAAGACTCTATGGTTGAAGGAAAAAGTCATACGACGTGACCAACTGAAAGCAATTCAAGAGACCATAGCAGGATTTCTTAATGACCAGGTCCTCAACCCCGCCGGCGAGTTCTACAATGACGTCAACGAAACATGGAAGCCAAACCAGATGGAGTGAATTTGTTATCCCAAGGATATGATAGAATAGTACAATGTAAGCTTTATTTGTAATATATATATACATATTATATGTACATAAAATAATGTATAATATATGTATATGCATGTAATATATACGTTAGTTTCATACTTTAGTTTGTACAAAATATTCGAACATTATAAACGTGTAGAATACGTATATTACTAGCAGCGTAGAATACGTATTCGAAAACCTATTCGAAAACCAAAACGAATCATCAATTGAAAATAGAAACAAGAAAAAAGAAAAAAAAGGAAACCTTTAGTCTCAGGTTGGTAATACCAACCGGGACTAAAGGGCTGCCCCACGTGGCCAGACCGGGAGGCCTCTTTAGTTCCTGGTTGGTCTTACCAACCGGGACTAAACCTTTAGTCCTGGGCGAGAATCCGGAACTAAAGGAGGGGCCCTTTAGTCCCGGATTCGTGCTCCCGGTTGGAAAACCGGGACTAAAGGGGTTTCCCAACCAGGAGTAAAGCCCGTTTCTGTACTAGTGTTTGCCGAGTGCCTGTGATCTAGCACTTGACAAACATATTTTGTTTTTTTATTTTTAAACCCTAAACTACTGTGTGTGTGTGGGGCCGGTGAGGCGGCTTATCGAGTGTCCCCTGGTCTGGCACTCGTCAAACGTCAGCTTTGTCGAATGCCACATAATGGGCACTTGACAAACCTTTTTTTTCATTTTTCTTCTTGTCCTTCTTTTCCAGGCTGTGTTTTCTCAATTTTTTCCGATGTACTTTGAAAATATCTTATCAAATTGACTCAACAATATATATTTGATTTTTCTAGGAATATTATTCCATTATTTTATGCAGTTACAGCTCAAATTTAATTTATATCAATTAAAATTCTATAATTGCACTTAATAAATTAAAATTATCAAATGGATCCAAAAAAATTACCAAAATTTGACATGAAACAATCTATGCTCTCTATTGCCTATACAAAATGTTTTGAAGCCAAACCCCAATTCGGCCGTCACTTTAACTCCAAATCTTACCGAATCATTCTCAATGCTACCATTCTTCTTCTGAGATGCTTCGGTTTGTAAACATCGCACGTGATAAAATGTACGAAACCTTCTCAATTTTTTACCACAGCCTCCACGTATTATATCATCATATCATGACAAATCTCATGATTTTTATACTTCGTTTGTTTTTTTTAGAATTTAAAAACCATTCGGCCACACGTTCGTGGTCATATTTGCTAAACAAGATGTTCGAAATTTCATTTTATTTCCCAGGTAAGGCCTCATAATGGACTTAATAACTTGAATATCATTTTTCTACACATTTTATTCTATTATTTGAATCACTTGCAGTTGAAATTTGACTTATACCAAAAAATTCCTTGAAATATAATAAATTAATTAAATATAGCAAGCAGGTCCAAAAAATATACCAAATTTTAACAAGGAGCACCACATGTTGTATTTGGAGAGCAGAAAAAGTTTCAAGGTCAAAAGAGAAAAAAAAACTTATTTCTTTGCCGAGGACCAAACAAATATACTTGGCAAACATATTTCTTTACCGAGTGTATTTGTTTGCCGAGTGATTCCACTAACGAACACTCGGCAAACGTACTAACGGACAGCACACGGAATAACGGTTGTCCACGTGGCGGTTCTTTGCCGAGTGCCTAACTTTTGTTGAGTGTTTTTTTTTCTGGTTTCTCGAGTGCCAAACTTTGCCGAACGTTTTTTTTCCTTTTTTGCCGAGTGCCCGATATAATGCACTCGGCAAACATTCTTGCACTCGGCAAACACCCTGCTTCCTGTAGTGGTGTCTCAACCTCTTTGTTTTAGTCACATCACACGTGGCTCCGGCGGTCGCCACGCATGTCGTGCAGCAGCACGCCGTCGCGCCTGGGGTGCTCGGCACGGAGGACGCGCCAAAACACGGCCCACAGACGGGCGACGCCGAGATGGAGCTGAGCATGCTTGACCCCGCGGCTGCCGCGGTCGCCACACACATCGCGCAGCATCGCGTTCTCGCGCCTTCGGTGGTCGGCGCCGCCGAGATGCAGCAGATGGTGCTCGACTCCGTGTGGCTGCGGTCGCCACACAGACCGTGCAGCAGGACGTCCTCGCGCCAGTCCACAGGTATCGAAATTTCGAATGGGTGTTTCAGAATTTTTAGGCCTGTCCTCTTTGAGGCGTTTTAAAGAATAGATAATCTCAAGTCTATATATGCTGATGGAATGATGATTATTGCCATGTATTTAGTTTTAATGCAATAGAGAGCTTGCCTTAAGCTTGATCGAAAAACCAAGTTCATTGCTTTCCATATATAATAAAGCTGACTCGTCCATGTAACTATCATGCACTAGCTCCTGCGAATCAACATAAGAAAAACCATGCTCAGCTTTCAATATAATATAGAGATCAAATATGTAAAGTTATTTATTAAGGTATAAACAGAGAATGAGTTGTAAGGTTAGCTTACAGTATTACAATATGGCTTTTAAAGTCAACATGATGGTTTTCGAGTGATATAAACAGAAATGTAACATATACAATCGTTACGTGAGATTCTCAAAGAATGGAACTGTATGAAAAATGTAATGTTCAGCTAGTGAAACAACAAGCTACCATCGAGTCAGGATGAACTTGAGCTGAAAATTGAAATTCACCTCATCCTATAAAACTGATGTTGTATATATAACTTCATATGAGAACAGATAGAAAATCATTAAGATATGGATGTGAACAGAATATCAAACCAATTCTTCCGTATGCCTATACCAAATGATTATTTGTATGTAGAAGGTCAATATAGAGGGCAAAGCGAATCAAAATTTCACTCTCTCTTGTTTGAACAGTGAAATCTTTAATTCCTAGAAAACTAAAAAAACTACAAATGTGCAAAACTAGCTTGTACAGTTGACGTCTATCATGTCAAAATCATTAATTCAACATAACTTGGAGGATCAAGTTAATCTCCTTCAATTATGGAAACAAATTACTGATATTTTTCATGTTTTTGTTTTTAGAAAACGTTGTCTACCATAGATGCGCTAGCTGCTGGAATGCTGCTATTTGGAATAGCCCACCGTGTTTTCACTTGTTGAATGTCTTTTTTGTGCAGAGAGCCTTACAGTGAAACAGATGTAATACATTTGATCAAGGAGAACAGATGGCTAGATCTACAGAGATATTTGTTGAGTTGCATGCCACAAGATGGCAAAGATGTTACCATGGAGCACGGCCATCTATTTCTGTGCTGCCGTAAATCAAATTTGCTTAACATACTGAATGATGCCAAGTGTGATCCTGTGGAAGCTGGATCCTATTTGAAGAGTAACATATTGCCTTTAGGTGCTGCAACAAGCAAATACGTCAACTCGGTACGGCTCAACAAGGATATACAATACATACAGGAGTGTCTCTACGAAGGGAGAAATATCACAAACATTGGTGCCCAAGATTCTGTAAAGGACTACATGGACTTTCACTTTCCAGACCAAACACGGTATGTATTACTTGTACATGCGCACTGCACATCTCTTACTTCTGAATCTAGTGTTCAAGCTCTGGCATATTATTGGGCCACATCACCCTAATTTGACCGCCATTAGATCCCAAGCAAGGTTCCTGTCCGGCCGTTGGTCAGGCCTCCATTGCTAGCGTGTCGTGACGCATCGAGTGGCCTTGCCCGTGGCTAGGGGGTCGGCGGTCACTTGGGGGCAACAGGCCCAAATTATCCTTTGACTGGTTTATTTCCTATTTAGTTCCCATCGAAATAGGAGATGAGATCTTAGATTGGTGTATTAGGAAAGGATAAATATTCTCAAACATTTGTTGAGATAACTAAGCGAGGCAATAGTTTTGTTGCAGGGGTTCCTCCTATGACATCTCTCTCTCTCTCTCTCTCTCTCTCTCTCTCTCTCTCTCTCTCTCTCTCTCTCTCTCTCGCGCGCGCGCGCGTGCTCTTGCTCAGCACCGGGGGTTCAAGCCCCGGCCACCGATCGCCCATCGCTACGCTCTATGTAGCCTCCACCGAACCCTAGGTCCTATCAATCTGGTATCAAAGATGACAGGCTCCAATGATGGCGACAAGCAGCTGAAGGCTCCACCTGCGTCGCCACCGAACGCCATAAAAAAAGTGTTGGTAGATATGGCGCACGTGATCGTGGCCATCTCGGTGCGCCTAGTGAACTTGGAGACACAGCTACCATCGGCGCAACCCGCCCTCTATGCCTCCGGACATGTCCTACGGGCTGCTCGGGTATGGGTGTCGACAGAATATCGTCGGCAGTCCTCCGAGGGCTATCCCACACTACCCCAGATCTGGACATCACTGCCGGTTCAAAAACCCCCTTCACTACCGGATTTTGAACCGACAGTGGTATACCGGCAGTGATGTGGGGTTGACATCACTGTCGGTTCTTAAAAATCGACACTGATCTACAGACAATAGTGTCGGTTCGTGGCTCCACCCGACAGTGTCTAGTTGAATAACACTGCCGGTTTGTAGTCCCCACCGACAGTGACGTTTGCTTCAAGAGTGTCGGTTCTTGCCCAAACCGGCAGTGTAGATCAAGCCAACACTGTCGGATTATGGCTCAAGCCGGTAGTGTTGATCAAGATAACACTATCGGTTCTTGACCCAAGCCGGCAGTGTTGAGCAAACCAACACTATCGGTTGATGGCTGAAGTAGGCAGTGTTGATCAAGACAACACTGTCGGTTCATGGCTCAAACCGGCAGTGCGGAGCAAGAGAACACTGTCGGTTCATGGCTCAAGCCGGCAGTGTTGAGCAGTCCAACACTGTTGGTTCATGGCTCAAACCGGTAGTGTCAAGCAAGAGAACACTGTCGGTTCATGGCTCAAGCCGGCAGTGTTGAGCAGTCCAACACTGTTGGTTCATGGCTCTAACCGGCAGTGATGGTTACGACAACACTGCCAGTTTGTTGCTAACCGGCGGTGATGGCCCATTCGCATTTTATTGTTTTATAATTTATTTTAATTTATATTTTTTCATGGGATCGGATTTCGCTTTATATACTCTACGTAGACGATAGGTCCATAAATATTAAACATTACAAATGTTATAGTTACAGTTCAAATATTATATCTAGATCTCGATCCCTCAAAACAAAAAAGAAATGTTCTCAGACTTCTTACAATAATCTAGCGAGCCGCTCTAGGCCATACTGGTCCTTGTACTTCACGGATTGTGCAATGGAAAATAGTCCATCTTTTTCCAATACCTCGGCTAAGATGAATTTTGATAGCTCCGATTGTAGTGCGACGATCTCCATCTCTAGCAGCCTTTCGTGCTTAAATTTCTTGTGCTATCGTTCAAAAGATGATATCCAAAGAGGAATAGTAAATCATTTTGTTGAATTATGAACAGACATAAATGAAATGGGGATTATACACACCAACTTATCGGCTTCTTCTGATTTCCCGCCGATGTAGCGAAGCATTGCCCACATTATATAAAACCCGCATTCATTGTTTCCCGCCGGCTGTGATAGGTACTTCCCCTCCATTTCAACAACCTTGAATGGGACTGACTTCCCACTGATATGTCTTCTTCGGACACTGAGCAACATTAAAAGGAGAAACGTTAGAAAGCGGGTATGTGTGATTAGAAAATAATATGTTATTAGGATCGCTTACTAATTCAGCACTGACACCAGTGCATCCAGATGATGAAATGGTTTTTCTTCGAGTCCCACACCTCGAGCAGATTTTTGGCAAGATTAACACAAATGAAGACGAAATGGTTGTTGCAATCACAGAACCCTAATTATCGAATAATCTTAACAAAAAAAGAAGCATAAAATTAAAAGCCGAGAACACATACTCACAGTTGTAGGCTAGAAGTATGTGGGTTTTCTTCTTCATCGTGAATTTGTCGAAAACAGCAATCAATCTCTGTTTCAGGTCTTCCATATCACATCCATAGAGGCCTAGACATGTCCTCTCATTGACTCGCATGGGGTCTAAGAAGCCTATGTAATCCCATTTGCTTTTTAGAATGTAAAATTTTGCTATATACCTACATAAAATCATGGGAAGTGCTCAAAAGTTAACAACTTATGTATCGAGAGAGTAGTTAATTGTAATATCGTGCGTGTAGAGTACTTACATAGTCCACAGCGTCAACAGTTGAACATCGAGATCGCGTTTCTGGTATAGCTGGAACAAGCACTCCCACTCGACATCGAACTTCTCTTCTTCAGGATAATTGAAAACATGTGGCGAACGGATAATAACCTCAAAACCAAAGTTGTCCGTCTCTATTGCTTGAGCCATATAATATTCATGTAAATGGCGCATATATGTTGATAGATTTTTATACTCATGATCGTGAACCAAAAAATTGCCCTTACATACTTCATTGCTGGTGTTGCCATCCCTTGTACATCATAATAGATGGTTGCGGCCTCTTCCATGGTTAATCCTGGGTTGTCTTCGACATACTTCTGTATGTTCCTTAAATCTTTATTGTGTATTTCTTCGTCTCTTGTTGTAGCGTATTTATTCTATGTTTGCCTTTTGAATTCGGACTTCAACATAAACGAAGGCAGTGAGGCACAAAGATTGAAGAAACTAATACAATCTTCCTTCTTGACGTGTGCTGTAAATTTTTCTTCCATCAAGAAGGTAACGCTGCCAATAAATGGCCTTTTTCTTTTCTGTTGGTCCACTTTGGGAGCATTAGCGACCGAATCCAAGGACCTTTTCTACGACTGTGAGGATGTCCTTGATCTTGTTTTGGGCTGAGGTGGAGGAGGATGATGACGACGAGAATTCTGTTTTCCCGGCGCTGACGAAGATGGAGTCGGACGAGGAGGAGGAGGAGGAGGAGGAGGAGTCTCTTTTCTCGGGGCTGATGAAGATGGAGTCGGACGAGGAGGAATAGAAGGAGACCTCTGTCTTCTCGGGGGTGATGGCTCTGGATGAGGAGGGGAGTGATCTCTATTGGGAGATGGTGAGTTATCATCGCAGGTGGGCAAAGACTCGTAGTCGTCCTTGTCATCAGAGGACAATTGGTGGTCAAGCTTAATGAAGCGCTTGCGCTAGGCCACTTGAGAGCCCTTGTTATGACCAAGTTTCGGCGTGTCTTCCGCTATGGGATACTCAATGGGTATCTTGTTATACTTCTTATCAAGTATTCTGTCAATGGTGATGCGAGCGTACCCCAGTGGAATTGGGCGGCCATTAATTGTCCCATCTCCCACAGGCCAGGCCTGGCCGAGCGCCACCTTGTCCTTTGTCCATTCCTAACGAATGTAAAACCTGACATTGATGGGTTCAGTGATGTCGTCCACCAGATGAGGCACATTCGCCTCTTCTTCGTCGAGCGGGGTCGATCCACAGCTGCTGCGACCCCTAAACTGTGGGCTAAAGGCAGTAGGAGTAGGGTTTTGTGGTACTACTGACCCCTTGGACAGTAAAATTTGGTCGACTCGCGCTTCAACGATCGCCTCAATCCATGCTTTCATTCTGTCTTCCATCTCTTTTAGTCTCCTCAAATACTATGCCTCATGTTCCTCTCTACCCCTCGAGCGGCTCTGGTAAGTGTTAGATTCTTGGGGGAATGCTAGTTTCCAAGGAACAACACCGGTTCCTCTAGTGTGACCAGGGTGCTCCTTGGTTCTGAGTGCTTGGGTGAGCACGTCTTTCTCCCTATTAGAAGTGCGAGTCCCTTGCCTCACCTCCTCAGTTACCTAGGAGATCCTCTGGATGAGTTCGCTCATGGGTACATTTGAGGAGCTAAAGCTCCCATCCTCGGCGTGCCGTACATTCCTCCCCATATAGTATATTACTGATCTAGGCTCCCAATCGGTGGTCTCAACCTGAACGCCTTCCTCAGCAAGGCGATCCATCTTTTGAAGTTCTACTTCAAATTCTGGCATCTTTTTGGCGTAGCCACGAGAGCCGAGATGATGAGGATTCATCGCTTTCTGCGAATTCTCCTTATTCTTCCTGCTCAGTTCTAAGTAGTCCTCGGATAACCTGTATTCCTTGAAAGCCTGCCAGAAGTCCTTCTGCTTGCTAAACTGTCCACTATCGAAATCTGGCTCTTTATTTTGGAGGACAAAATTCTTGTACAATGTCCCCTTGAAATTCTTGAAGCATGTTCCCATGATTTCTTTTGCTTTTTTCTTGACTAACTCCCTATCATACTCGGCTGGGAAAGTGAAATACTCTAGGATCTTGACATCCCATATGTTATCCTTCTCGCTTTCGGGAACCCTCCATCGGTCATCACCTTTCCCAATCCACTTCCTGTACTTAATCGGGATGAAGTCTCTAACAAGTAACCCGAGGATGGTCTTGTATTTGGTCAAAGCTATAGGCGGTGAGAGTGGATCCCCGAATTCATCGAACTCAGTAATGTGCCAGTGTGCATTCCTACCAACAGGAACCTTTGACATGCCTCGCTTGGATCTAGCCTTCCTACTACTCGAACCCTCTGGCTCCTCGGCCGGTGGAGGCTCCTGCTAGAGACACCAAGTAAGCTATGACCCTCTCAATTGATTAGCGTGTGTGGCTACATAGTGACATGATACCAAAGTTACCTGGCCATCTTGGTCATTTTGACCCAGATCGAGCAGGCCGGACGGGGTCCATGGCTACTCGTTCTCACCGACCTGATTGACACCATCACCGTTTGTCGGATCATGCGGCCCTCCCGTCCCAGCGATATCTACCGCTTCTTGTTGTCGATCAGTTCTTCGGCGACGGGGTAACAGGCGACGATGAGTCATGGCTGTGACACGATCGTGGTCAGTTTGGCCGCGGACAACTACTAATAGCATATGTTCATATATATATATATATATATATATATATATATATATATATATATATATATATATATATATATATATATATATATATATATATAATATGTTTAATGCAAAGTCTAATAATAAGTCCACATACAACAAAGTCAAATAACAGCATATGTTCACCTAGAACAAATTCATTGTTTGATTGACCACATACAACAAAGTCTACCTACTCTTCTATGAAACTAAGCCTACATAAACTTCCAAATAAGAAAAGCGATGACCATAGCCATAAATAAAAGCATGACATCTTTCCAAGACCAATGAGCAATTCTCCTAATCTTCACACCTTCGGCGGATGGCTTCTCTTCGATATCTAGTGCCAGCGGATGGCCATGGTTTGCATTCATTGGACCATAGTAGGCCGGTTGCCCATGGTTTGCAAGGTAGGCTGGATGACTATAGTAGGCCCTCAAAGCTTCAGCTTCTGTGTTGTATTTTTTGTGCAAATTACCAGGGTAGCGATTGACTTGAGCATAGCAATCTTCCCAGGTTCGATAAATCCCAGGCATGTGACCAACATGCACTACATACCATGCCATGGTTGCCTATACATTTAAGTAAATTAGGCATGTGGTAAGTGGTAATGGTAACTCACTGAACAAGAGTTATTATTCAAGTTATATGGCCAAACTAATTCTATTTAATGTTCTTTATCCTTGACATGATAAAAAATTACCTCAATAATTGGACTATTTATTATTCGGAGATCAATGTGGTTTAGTAATCATACTTGCTGCTGCTGCCTGAGCCAATTTTAAAAGTTGTTTTGAACTTTTTTTCTAGAACAAACATCTATAGATGCCTTTTTTAAGCATGTTATACATTCCCCCTATGATTGAATCCCCAAACAATCAAATATTGCTATAGTGTAATTTGGCGGTCTAGGACTGTGACAACAGGTCTCTGAAAATAGCATTATTTTTAAAATATACTAAAACTTATACAAGAAATAAATAATTTCTTGTAGTATATATAAGAAAATATTAGATGAAAGGTCAAAGCAAAACATCTACAACAGAAAGGAAATAGGCAAGTCATTGTAATTAACCAACATGACCAGTCAAATAAAGTAGGACCCTATCAAAATATTAGAGTTGCATACATTATTCATCTTTAAAACTATTTAAAAAAATTAGTTCTATAGGTCTAAAATATATATACTCCATCCTCACATCCAAAAACATTGAGCATCGGTGGCACTACAGACTAGACATTATTGATCAAACTGTATGCTAGCATTGCAATAAAGTAGCAGTAACATAAATTATGGCAAGTAAATTATCATATCAAACAATAAGTTGTAGTACTTGGTAAATGAAAAGCCTCTATTGATTTAAGTAAGCAGTTGTGGGACAAATCAGCCAGAAATTCTTATCTAACTCTTACAAAAACAGAACACTTAGCGGGCAGTGAGCCACGCACTCACCGTGTGGGTGGTAAAGCAGTTGTCCACGGGTGCTCCTAAAGGCCTTGGCGGTGCTCCGGCATCGGGCGGTGGATGGCGTGGGGAGTGCTCCGGCGTGGGGCGGTGCACGGGCGTCGGCGTCGAAGAAGAGGAGCGCGAGGCTGGGAATGGCGGCGCAGGGAGCGGTGGACGGTTGCTCCGGCGTGGGGTGGTGCACGGGCCTCGGCGTTGAAGAAGAGGAGCGCGGGGCTAGGAACGGCGGCGCGGGGGGCGGTGGACGGGTGCTCCGGCATGGGCGGTGCACGGGCATCGGCGTCGAAGAAGAGGAGCATGGGGAACGGTTGGCGCGAGGTTGAAATTTGGATAATTTCAACCCGCGGTAGCCTTTTATACCAGATCTCATCACTGCCGGTTCTAAACCGGCAGTGATGTACCCCCATCACTGCCGGTTCTAACGAGGAACCGACAGTGTTATGGGTACATCACTGCCGGGCCATTCTTTAAACTGGTAGTGATGCAGGAATATAAATTGGAAGAAAATGCAAAAAAAATGTGTTGCATCCCTGATTCGAACCGAAGCCTACAAGTTCTAGAGCAGCGGACAAACCATTGAGCTATTACCTGATTTCGGAGAGTTTGAAGGAATTTATTCCTTTGAGTGGTTATTTGTCCCTGCTTTGCGCGTAGGCCCTTCAACTCCCCGGCCACGCTGGTCGTGTGGTTCCCATGAAGATTGAACAGCCGCTGTTTACCGAGGAGTCCCCACGAAGAGACACCGTCCTTGGACTAGTCGCAGCCCTTCAGTTCCCCACGAAGAGACACCGCGTTTACTCCCCGGCCACGCTGCTCGCGCCGGTTCCCAAACACAGGCGCGCGCGCTCCATCTTCCCAACGCATGCGCAATGGCGGTTCAATGGCGTTCCCAACACAGCTGCGCTCCGTCTTCCGAGGGGTGGGAGTTATTGCACCATGATCAGTTCCACCCACAGACACACCTATATAAGCCAGGCCACCATGCACACAGTCGGCCGCCATTGCACCACCGCGTGTCAAGAAAGCAAAGCACACCCTTCCCACGCACACACCTCGCTCCAGCACTCGACGACCACCCGTCGCCACAATGCCTCGCCACTTGAAGACAACATGGGCGATTCTGAACCCATCGTCCTCACGTCACCCCCCCGACGCCTCCACCGATGCCGTCGTCTGAATCGGACCTCGAGGCAAACCTCGAGGATGATCCGGACTGTGAGACCACATCGGAGGAGGAACCGGAACCTCTTCTAGTAGAGGAGGTCGTCTTCAACTCGTTGGAGACGGCTCGGAAGGAGGAGGAGGACCAGCACCTCCACGCCATCACACAGAAGGAGACCGACGACTGTATCCTGAAGCGCATCGTCGAGATCTCCAAGGAGGAGGAGCGCCGTCGCGACGAGGAGGAGCGCCGCCACCACCAGGAGCAGGAGACCGAGCTGCGTCTCACGATGGATGCGGAATGACGCCAGCGCAGGGCTGAGCGAAAGAAGTGCGAAGAGGAGCACCGGCAGCAGGGGACGACGACGCAGGCAGCACCGGCAATAATTAGTAGCACTAGTGATTAATCTATGTCTTAGGACAATGTAATAATTTACTGGTGCTCAAAAAACCGTGTCGTCGAATCCTTTATTTGATCATCTTCACCTTGGTGCTGAGAAATACCATGTTGCAGCATGTCTGTGTTCTGGCAGTGATGGGGGTACATCACTGCCGGGCCATTCTTTAAACCGGCAGTGATTTCAGTGTAGCGGTTACAACATAAGTAAATTATCTTTTCATCTCCTTTCGAATACCTCCTACTGGCACAACGGTTAAGACCCCGCAACTTAGCCCCCGATACCCGTGTTCGAATCCTAGGCACTCCAATTTTTTTGGTATAATTTTATTATTTATTAAGCGGTGTAAAGGTCAAAAAGACAAAATAAATAAACCAGACACACATCCTATACTATCGCAGTGGTTAAGTGTCTGAACTCTGTAGTCCGAGACCCGAGCTCAAACCCGAGGGCTAGGCACAATTATTTTTAATTTTTTATATATCATTGCCGGTTTTCAAAATCAACCGACAGTGATAACAAGCATCACTGTCGGATTTTTCTCATCACTGCCAGTTTATTGAAACCGACAGTGATGTTTATATATGTTAAAAAATTATTTTACATACTGAATAAATAGAAGCATATGTATTCCTATGTCGAAATGGCTTGAAATTTTTTTGGCAAGCTTGTACACCCAAATTAAGACCCCACAGAGGATCTTAGGTTTTTATGATCATTTTTTATTTATTATATTTTTCTCTGTGTCCAATGAGATAAAAGAGGGTGAATTTCATCTTGGACCCAATAGATTTTTTTCATCCACCCCCACAAAATTCTTATCCCTAGGGAACATTAGAGCCTGTGTAAAAGTTTGGCACCATTTCGGATCTTTTCGTTAGTAGACTCAGTTCAACCTATAATTAAACGGTCTCGTCGCGTGGAAATTGAATTAAACCTCATAAAGTAGCAAACCATCTCTGGAAAATCCAAAACTTGGTGTTTCCTTCACACGTGGCATGTGCAAGCCTGAGAAAAAGTTTGAGACCAATAAGACACCAAAATGCATATGAACCACACAAACCTTGATAACCTATGTGTATAGTCATGGTTCAATGAAAGGGCACATGTACCTCCGTGAAGCATATATACACCGCCTATGTCGAAATGGCTTGAAATTTTTTTTGGCAAGCTTGTACACCCAAATTAAGACCCCATACAGGATCTTAGGTTTTTCTGATCATTTTTTTATTTATTATATTTTTCTCTGTGCCCAATGAGACAAAAGAGGGTGAATTTCATCTTGGACCCAATAGATTTTTTCATCCACCCCCATAAAATTCTTATCCCTAGGGCACATTAGAGACTGTGTAAAAGTTTGGCACCATTTCGGATCTTTTCGTGGGTAGACTCAGTTCAACCTATAATTAAACGGTCTCGTCGCGCGAAAATTCAATTAAACCTTAGAAAGAAGCAAACCATCTCCGGAAAATCCTAAACTTGGTGTTTACTTCACACGTGGCACGTGCAAGCCTGAGAAAAATTTTGAGACAAATACGACACCGGAATGTATATTTCTAGTTGCCCAACAAATGTTACACGAATTACATGTATGACAATAATTAAACACAAAAAGCCGTACATATTAAAATTAGAATCCAATTAAACTACGACCTTGAAAACCTACTAAATAAACATTAATTACCATCAGAATCACTGTCGGGATCGATCGGGCCACGCACACTAACATGCCTCTGTAGCCATATATGGTAATTGATGTCACGGATTATGTATCCGCTTGTATCGATGAAGTCCAATGCCCGTATGAGTGCACTCTCTCGTGCCTCACAATATCGAAAGAATGGTCGGCCATAGATGTAACCTACTGAATGACCACTGCCCCTATTAGGAATCCTTATGCAGTACTGGCGTCCTTCTGTAGTGAGCTGGCCGAGGTTTCCATTGCAGAACTCCCAATCATACCCGAGTTGCTCCGTAGCTTGGTCTAGAACGGCCCACAAGCCACATGCAGCATAGGTAAGGTCCTATAGCGCAATCTGCATATGGAGAAAAAAAAAAATTAGAGAATGTTATTACAATATTAAACAACAAATAACCACGACTCAGGTATAAGTGACCATTTTACCACATCCGCATGGTTGTAGCTCGCAAACCATTCGCTTACTTGTGGGATGGGGATATCACTAGCATTCAAAGCAAGTGCCTTGAAGTGCGAGAAATCAGGCACATCATAGCAAATACATCGAAGTGCCTCTAAACAAATGCGCACGGCAGTTAATTGGGCGCTTATCATGTCCGAGCTTGGTATTCCGGTCCCGTGGATATGGTTTTGATGATTTGAACCCCTCACAGGGATGAAAAAACTGAGTTCACACGTCTATAGCCGACCACTTGCATTAGATGTTGTGTTCTCGATGATGTCCGAGATAAAGAACCAGCTAAGTGCTGTTCACAGCCAATCTATTGGGGATATAGTCTGCGACATATATATGCATGCAACAATGATATTAAACTAATTACAGTTATTTGTTAGCATCAAAAAACAAAAGATGTTGGAAAATATTTCATACAATAGCTAGAACAGGGAACCGTGGAATGGCCACGTTAGGAGCGAATGGCTCATCGCCAGGGTGGAAACCTGGTTCTTGTGGTGGGGGAGGTCCGTTGTTCATACCACCTGATCGATAAAATGCAAAAAAAATATGAACTTAAAATATATGCACAAAAAATTCTTCCAAGTAAAATGTGGCAACATAATTAAATATAGGTCGAATGCAAGGATTAAGAATATATATAAATATAGAATGCAAAGAAACATGAATATAAATATAGATCAAATGAATATAGATAGAATATTGGAGAAGACAACATATCAATACCATTGAAAAATGCAGGAGCCATGACCAAATCACGTAGAGAGAGAGTGGATGTCTTGAGAAGTGAGAGTGAACGTGGAAAGTGAGAAATGAGACTGAGAGAGTTCGTGGGTGGGTGGGATCGATGTATGTGGCCGGCAGTGTTTTATATAGTGGGCATGGACATCACTGCCGGTTTTTTAAATAGAACCGACAGTGAAGGTTTGTATATCACTACCGGTTTTTAAATAGAACCAACAGTGAAGGTGACTAGCACTGCCGGTTTCTAAATAGAACCGACAGTGAATGTGCATATAAGTAAAGGCTATATTTTTTAGATACTACAAGGGGAAAGTTTTAACAACAATCGATATATTTATTTAGATAGTAATGAAATACATAAAAATTTACAAAAAAATTAGAAATAAGTTACATATACGATAATAAAGACCTTACGACTCAAAACTCCATATACGGTACACAAAGACCTATTTGCATACAGGTCAATGTTACCATAATGTGTATCAACACATTATAATTTAAACCACTCAGTAGCATTCTTCTAGCACCAACTAGGGTCAAACAACAGCACCGAGGTGGTCTACGAGCTATACCGGTTGGAGATGACAAGGTGGCATCGATGAATCCATGCCTCTGTGTACATGGCCTTTTTCTCGGTACAGTCCAGTCCAGAGCACATCGAATTCAGCTCGGCACCGCACCGATGAACCAATGCCGCTCCGGGACGGGAAATTGCCCAGAGCACACCAGGTCTCTTGGACATACAGTCCAGAGCGCACCACAGCGGATGGCTCTGTGAACCTGTGGCATTCCAATCTTGGTGTTGCTCTATCTTCAGTAGCATTCTTCTAGTACCTCATGTGTGCACCATTTTGGTGGACTACGATGCATAATGATATTTGTGGTTTGTTGTGAGAGGAAAACATTGTATCATGGCTGATAAGGCCTGGCTAAAACCAACATGCATGGAGAGGCTAGCTCCTAGCCGAGGGCCATTTTATAGGGGCTAGCAGTCATGGTACATTTTTATTTTTGAACTAAAGTTGTCAGGGTAGGTGGGAGCAGTGTTCCAATGGTTGTGGTCATGGGAGCACTGTTGGCATGTGAGGAGCATCTACACATCACTGTCGGTTTTAGTTTAAAAGCCGACAGTGAATTGGGCCTTCTATGTCGGTTTGAGCAACCGACTGTGATAGAAGATATCACTACCGGTTTTGAACCAAAAACTGGTAGTGAAGGGCCCTGCGGCCAACTTTAGGTAAAAAAATATAAAAAAAACAGTGTCGGTTTGGAGCCTACCATCGCAGCCTTTTGTAAAAAATATAAAAAAGTTTGGCTCATCTGGGATTCGAGCGCGGGTCTCAGAGTACAGAGTGCGTGGCCTTAACCACTAAGCTAGAATAGGGAGTTCACTTAGTTTACTTTTATTTATTTATTTATTAATAGAAATAATGCAGTTAGTTTATATTCTAAAATAACACAAAAATTTGTGTCTTGATTATTCAATTCTATGATAATGAACTAATGGTCTATAATTATCAAATAATAGTGTTTGTGAACATCATCTTAATATTTGATTACATAGTCAATAATTAAATTGTAGGGATGCGCACAAAATATAAATTAAAGATTCAGTGCGAATTACTGATACAACGTCTGCATAATGATTACATAGTTAACAATAATCTAACTATCTTTAGGTGCATCAACAATGAGGGCCTTATTGTGATCAATTCGTACGTAAGCAGGTTCATCACCCTCTTGAAGGATAGGTAGGGGTACGTTCACCCCGAATGCAGGCATTTCCTGATAGCCCCTGTAGTCTTCTTCGTCTGTCACTCCATCGACACCGACAATCTTTATTTTCCCTTCTAGGACTACTTTTAGCCTTCCTTTTGTCTTGTTGTCCCTTGCATAGAAGACTTGCATAACATCTCTTGCAAGGACAAACGGGTCGTCTCTGTATGCGGTCTTAGTGAGATCAACGGTAGTAAACCCTTCGCTGTCAGTGTTGATTTCCTCGAGTCGGACCCACTGGCAGCGAAAAAGAGCTGCCTTCAATGGACCATAGGCTATCTCCCATATCTCCTCTATGAAACCATAGTATGTCGCCTGCACATTGCCATTTTTGTCGTAAGCATCAAAAACGAACACCACAATTTTGGTATGTGCTCTTTCCATCTTGTTTTTTGTGTAAAATATGAATCCATTGATCTCATACCCTTGGTACTTAAGATATGTACTCGAAGGTCCCTTGGCTAAGGTATCCAGTTGATTACCCAACTTTATTCCAAGCAAGCGACGTCGCAACCAGGCGACAAATTCCTCATTATGTTTTTTATCCAGCCAAGCCTGTGACTTGCTCGGATACAGAGTTTGCAGCGATTGCCTGTGCTCATCAATGTATGGCATCACACCCTCAGCTTGCTGGAGAACAGCGAACTATGCCTGTCTGAAAGAAACAAAGTTGTCTACTATAACAGATTTCTCCCCGACCGTTCCTT
Organism: Miscanthus floridulus; assembly: GCF_019320115.1. Classification (NCBI taxonomy): domain Eukaryota; kingdom Viridiplantae; phylum Streptophyta; class Magnoliopsida; order Poales; family Poaceae; genus Miscanthus; species Miscanthus floridulus. The sequence goes on along the minus strand of NC_089588.1, from coordinate 112,147,340 downwards.
TGCCACGTAGTCTTCCCTCGTGACGAGATTCTAGAACTCCGACCCTTTTGATGTCTAGATAATATGTGCAGAACTCAATGGCCTCCTCCGTTGACCATCCTTCAACCATGCCCCCTTCTAGCCTGAATCTGTTCCTAACATACCTCCTGAAAACTTTCATCAGTCTTTCTAAAGGGAACATCTGATGCAGGTACATTGGGCCAAGGGCTCTAATTTGGTCAACAAGATGAATGAGCAGATGCAATGAGATATCAAAGTAAGTCGGTGGGAAATACATCTCAAGCCTAATGAGAGTTTCGGCTATGTCCCGCTGCAGCTGCTCTAGCGTGGACACATCAATGACCTTTTTTGAGATCACGTTGAAGAACAAGCAAAGCTTTATGATTAGGGCGCAGACCTTTGGGCGGAGGATACCACGCAGGGCAACAGGGAGCAGCTGAGTCATAATGACATGACAGTCATGGGCCTTCATAGGGCCATAGTTGAACTTGAGTTCTCTCATGTTCACTAGCCTCTTCGGGTTCGCACAGTAGCCCGTCGGGACTTTGAGTTCATTGAAGAAAGAAATAAGCGCACGCTTTTCTTCCTTCTTCAATGTCCATGATGCAATCGGAAGTTCAAACTGGCCATTCTCTAGCTCCACAGGATGCAGCTCCTTCCTAATTCCCAAGTGTTGCATGTGCAGACGTGTGTCTAGTGAATCCCTCAATGTCCCCCCAGTGTCCATCAAGGTGTTAAGAGTGTTAGCGCACACGTTTTTAGTGATGTGCATGGGATCAAGACAGTGGCGTACACTCAAAAATGGCCAGTAAGGTAGTTTCCAGAAAACTGATTTTTTCTTCCAAACGCTCCCATCAGGCGCTGCTACTGCATTGTCCCCCTTCCCAAGGACAACCTCCAGTTTGTTGAGTTCTCAAAGTATCATAGGCCTGTCTCAATATTTTGGAGCTAAGCGTTTCTCAATAGTACCATAGAAATCTTTTCTGTTCCTGTGGTAAGGGTGATCCTTAGGTAGGAACCTACGGTGTCCCATATAAACTATCTTTGAGTTATTTGGCAGATTTTCCGCATCGGTGTCGTCCAAGCACTCGACACATCCAGTATAGCCTTTTGCCTTCTCTTCGGACAATGAACCTCGACCTGGTAGGTCGGTGATTGTAGCGATAAGTACTCCCTTGATCGTGACATGTTCCTTTTTGTACTCGTCCCAAACATCCGGCACACCCTTTTCAAACATCTCCACTAGTTCATCGATCACTGGTTCTAGAAACACATCGATGTCATTCCTAGGCTGTCTTGGCCCTTGGATTAGTAGTGGCCTCTGGATGTACGACCGCTTCATACAGACCCAAGGTGGAAGGTTGTATATACAGAGCATCACTAGCCAAGCGCTATGATTGCTTCTAACCTGGTCAAAAGGATTCATCCCATCTATGCTCAAAGCAAACCAAAGGTGCCTTACCTCTCCACCGATGTCCTTATAGAACATAGTATTGATAGTCCTACAGTCATGCCCATCGGCGAGGTGCCTCATCATTGTATCTTTCTTACGCTCTTCGCCATGCCAGCGCAACAGCTTGGCTGACTTTGCACATGCAAACAACCTATGCACCCGGGGAGCTATAGGGAAATACCAAACGACCTTTACGGGACCTCCTCTGGTCTTGGTACCCTCATCTAACGGCCCTTCCTTATACCATGGAGTTTCACACTTGGGGCACTTGTCCAAGTATTTGTATTTTTCTCCATGGTACAATATGCAATCATTGGAACACGCGTGGATTTTTTTAACCTCAAGGCTGATGGGGCAGATCATTTGCTTGGCCAAGTATGTCTTTTCTGGCAACTCGTTTTTTTCTGGGAGCATTTTCCTTATTATAGCTAACAACTAATCGAAGCCTTTATCGCTCAATCCATTTGTCGATTTGAACTCTAACAACATGATGTCGGCTTCTAGTTTGCTCATTGGACAATTCCTATACAATGGTGTTTTGCCATCTTGTCTCATTTTCTCTAGCTTTCTCAGCTGTCTTTCACTAAGACATCCGGTCTCTACATTACGTAGCAGCTGAGAAATGCCATCGTTATCCTCGGTGTCGTCAGCTAGCATGTTCCTAAACACATTATTAACTGTGGCCATAGGTTCTGTGTTGACACCGGGTTCCTCGTCAGCATCGTGGATGGCTACGTCAGGCATGTCCACATCATCGTCGTTTTCCCACAGAACATTCACACCAACCTCGCCATGCATAGTCCATATCGTATAGTTTGGCATGAACCCCCTGGTAATCAAGTGTGATCATATAGACTCAATTTGATGAAAGTTCCTATGATTCTTGCAATCTTTGCATGGGCAGAAGACAGGGTTCCCATTCCCAGCATGGGCTTTGGCATCGGTGATAAACTGGTTGACGCCATGCATGTACCGCTTGTCCATTTGGGACAGATGCATCCACTCTCGATCCATCTCTACACAAAAAAATACTGAGACAGTAATTACAAAGAATTAATAAGAAATCGAGCTTCATGAACAACAATTGTAGCTCGAAAGTACCATTTTTGGAAAACATTATTGTACACTAATTATTGAAAAATTGAAATTGGTAGCCCCGGCCCTGTAATTGAAAATCGTAGTAAAAACAATTATTGCACAATATTGAAGAACAACTATTCTACTCTACTTCTAAGAACTAAATATAGCATCACATACTAACAATGATGATCTTGACCACCATGGAATAATTAGCTAGGAATTTAAATGTGTTCATAGACACCAACCTTTTGGATGATGGATTCACCACAATTTGAGCCTTGCACAAATGTCCAATTGGAAAAGTGCTCTCTAGAATGGAGAAAGAACTAGAATGAGAATCAAGCAATGTAGCCATCAAAACGAAGCTAATTAAGCAACAAAATCAAAGGAGTGGATGTTTGTTACTAACCTTAAAGCAAAAAGATCAAGCCATTCTTCAAAATCCAAGCACTAGCTTCATGGTGAAGAGCAGCCGCAACAATGGAGGGAAGGGCCCAAAAGCGCACCTCTGTTCTCGGGGTGGAAGAGGGGAGGAAGAAGAGGACGGCTGTAGCCTTTTTGTGTTGTAGGCTTATCACCATCGGCTCTTGGCTAGAACCGACAGTGATAGTGCCCAATCACTGTCGGCTCTTGGTTTGAACCGGTAGTGATGAGTGCCCACCAAAACACTGCCGGTTCAAGCCACAAACTGGCAATGATGTGATCCTTCACTGCCGGTTTTAGCCCAGCCCCAATCATTTTTCATTTTCAAGCTCATAATCGGCAGTGAAAGTACGTCACTGCCGGTTCTCATAAATCCGGCAGTGATGAGGCCGGCAGTGATGAGCAAATCTGGCGTAGTTCCACGAAGGTAGATTGATTGGCAGAGGAGCGTGAGATCAAGAACAAGAAGGCAATAGAGACACATGAGTTAGACAGGTTCAGGCCATCAGTATGATGTAATACCCTACTCCTATGGTCTGTTGGTTTGTATTAGCTATCGTATGATATGCCGTGATTTTGGAGGGGGTCCCTGCCCGCCTTATATAGTCCGAGAGGTAGGGTTACAAATTGGTTAGATCTGAGAGATAACTGGAAAATAATAACTAGTTACAGGAATCTTGGGATCATACATATCCTAACAGATCTTGTAGTATCTTTAGGATATCTTTCCGGTGTTTTGCGGGAGGCGCCGAGTAGAGTCGTGTCCCGCAAGGCTTTGTCTTGTGGGCTGGGCCACCCCTAGGGGCGCAGCCCATGTGGCCTGTCGTGGGGTATCCGGGGTCGTACACCCCACAGCTAGTCCTCGAGCGCCTGGTACCCATTGTGCAACGCCGTCTTGAGCTCGTCCGTGCAGGTGCGAATAACGCCGAACAGTCAAACTCATGGTCCAACCCCCGTGATGAATTGCCGAGCAGCGTGACCTATCACCGAGCAGCATGAACTGCCACCGAGCAGCATGACCTATCGCCGAGCAGCATGAACTACCGCCGAGCAGCATGACCTATTGCCGAGCAGTGTGACCCAAGTATGGCTTGCCATAAGGGTGTAAGGAGCTCAAGTTTAGAATCGAAAATTTCTTCATAGTGGACCAAGTGTGCCCACTTAGAGTCCAAAAAAAGCAGTAGGAGTCAATCTTCTTCTATAGGCTTGTAGTCTTCGAGAAAAAATTCTGCACACTCACTGTGAGGTGAAGTGTGCCCACTTAGTCCCTGAGCCTGACAGCAGATGATGTAGTCATGTGGTGCCAGAGTCAGAAACTAGAAGAATAGTAGAAAAAATAGTCGAGCAGGCAGCCAGTCCCCGGGCGTGGCCCCAAAAAAAAGACAAAGCACATTCACCGCAAGGTGAAGTGTGCCCACTTAGTCCCCGAGCCTAACAGTAGGTGATGCAGTCACATGGTGCCAGGGTCAAAAATAGAAAAACAATCAAAGACCAACGGAGCAGGCAGCCAGTCCCTGAGCCATAGGCAGAGACATCGGAGAAATGAAACCGTGGAGAAAAAAACCAGAGTAACGATTGTACAGTGTTAGTTACTGAGCCTCAATAAATGGTGGAGAAGTCGGTGATATTTCAGCGAGCAGCAACTGATGGCAGCGATAAATGAGTGACATGGGCTGTGGTTGTGCAGAAGCCCAGGTAACGGCCCATATACCACATCGGAGAAATCAGAGCGGCGTAGATCGCAGGAATGGTTCCCAAAAAACCCTTGAATGTGGAACGGTGGGGAAAGTCCTATATAACAGTGTCGCCGCATACCCCGTTCCCACCTTTTCCACTTCATCTTCCTCCACATCTCTCGCACCACCGAATCCGCAACCACATTTGCCTCTACCGCCAAACCCTAACCAGATCTGGGAGATGGCACCGAAGAAGGGAGCTACGAAATCGAAGAAGACTAGTCCCAAGAAGATGGGCACCATGGCCTGACGCGATGAGGAGTGGGTGCCATCACGAACAGGAGAAGCGGAGCTAAACAGATTGGTGGAAGCCGGCGTTCTTCCTGACCGTGCTACCACCGGATGGCGGCCAGCCCTCGATGAGTCCTTCCCAACACCCCATACTGACGTAGCAGTGGTATTCGAGGACTATTTCTGGCGTGGGTTAGGGTTTCCTGTTCACCCATTTCTAAGGGATTTGTTGGAGCTCTAGGAGGTGACTCTGTGTAATCTCCACCCCAATACCATTTTGCACATCTCAATCTTCATCCATTTTTGTGAGGCATACCTCAGAATCCTACCACACTTCAATATCTTCCATCACTTATTCTGGCTGAAGAAGAGATGTGGCGCTGGGTCCAAGGTGGTTGGTAGGGTGTACCTCTAGCTACGGGATGGAATGGCGAGCGGATACCTAACCGTATCGCTTAACATGTCACTAAAGGGGTGGAACACCATGTGGTTCTACATGAAACAAAGCCACCCAGTGGTTCGGTGTAACGCCGACCACATCCTAGAAAGCCAGAGGAGTTGGTCAGAGCTGCCGAGCAACGACAATATGGAACAGGTGAATGAACTCCTCAGCTTAATAAAAGGCATGAGGACCAATGGCGGATTGGTGGCGGCAAGTTTCATAGTGCGCTGCGTTTAGCCCTATAAGGAGAGGGCGCACCCAGGCTTCGAGTTCAAAGGGGAGACCGATGGTACCCGAGAGAGGCTAGAAATACTGTCTAGGAACGTCGTTGAAGAGCGGACTGCCGAGCTATTCGCTCCGCTTGCCTCATTCAGATTGTCATGGTTCACAAAGCCCTTCAACTGCAAGAATCTGCTACCTCAGGTGAATATCCTGACTATGTGTTTCCAAGAAGTTTTTTATGTTGTCATTGCCGAGCAATAAACTGATCCTACTCATGTGAAGATCCATTCATAGGACAGGTCGGTGTATTTCTCAGGCGTGCCAAGAAATGATTGGCCACCGTTAGTGGATGCACGACGACCAGTTCAACCTGAAGAAAGCTCCGTTGGCGTCTCCTCAGAACCTGGAGGTATGGATACTGGTCGGATAGAGAGTCCTCCCCTGATGTCGGTGAAAATCCAGGGGAAAATGCCGGTGGCAGATGAGCCAGCCCAGAAGAAGAGGGAAACAGCGGCTACTGCTCCCTACAAACTAGGCGACATCTCACTTGACGATGATCAGACCAATCAAATATGAAGGACTGCGGTGTTCGATTGGTCTGACAATGATGAGATTCTCATGAACCCTCCCCTGAGCACGAAAGGGCCTCCACGCAACCGACGTGCGGAGGAACAAACGGGGGTAGGCAAAGAAGTCCGTGAAGCGCCGACAAGGAAAGTCCCCGAGCAGCGAGCGAAGGGAATTTCTACGTAGCAGACGATGGAAGTCCCTACAGGTCAAGCAACAGAAGTCCCCAAGCAACAAGCGGAAGCAGAACCGGAGTAGCAGGCAGAACCAAGGTCGACTGAGGAAGAGCCAAGAATTCCCCCGCCGAGCACGGGAGTTGACCCTGTGGCTGCGCCCGAAGGCCCAGGTCGGCACCACCGGTTCAAGAAATTGAACCATCAGACCAAACTGTAAGTGTCCTTGTGCTGAAGTTACTTTGCTGTATTTTCTTTACTTCTGTGGTGACTAAATAACTGATTTGATACAGTGCAAGGCAAACAACAGATCCAGCCCCGCCCGCTCAGACTGAGTAGCAACCAGAAACTGGCCCTGGAGCAGGGGAGATGCCAGTAGACCCCATCCTAGAGTCCCCAAGTGCTCAAGAGCACGCGGGGGAGCCAATCGCTACCCCTAGTGGGCTTGGTGGCAGCGAACAACTGTCTACAACGGCGAACGAGTCGGCGACAGCACCTTCAGCAATGGCGGAATCTGGAGCAGAAAAGCTTTCGGCGCTGAAGGAGCAGACGGCAGTCCTCGATGCTTCGAAGGGCATGGCCAGACCCGCTATCTGACCACCAAGACCCTAGGTGGTGCCCCCGGCTGTAACGAAGGAGGACGAGGTGGAGATCGTGTGTGATGAACCTCGACCCCAAGCAGTCTGGATCCTTCAAAAGCGCGGCGATGAAATAGTGATTGTCGAAGAGGACACCACCAAGGAGTTCAGGAGACTGGAGACTACCCTTACCGGAGTGACGAAACATATCAAGGTGAATACTACGTCTGGAAAGGTCCTGGTTGTTTATTTGAATTGGATAACAATATTGTCATTGTGCATCTGCAGGAAATAACTCGAGTTGCTGAGCAGCGCCACTAGCTAATAAAGTGAATGGAGCCCCTTGCTGAGGAGAACAAAAAACTCAAGGAGGCCAGGAACCTCTCAGAGAAGAACATCTAGAGGGCCCAATGTGAACAAGACCTTGCGGAGTCCAACACGCGTGACCTGGAATACCAAAAGGGGGTCCTAACCGAAAAGCTGGCTGCTGCGTCCGAGCAAGTGCAGAGCCAGTCCAAGCAGCTGGCCACCATCTCTGGCCAACTGAAAAGTGCTTCCGAGTAGCTGGAGAGGAAAACCAAACAACTTAACAGTGTATCCAAATAGAAAGCAGGTACGGTATATCAACGAATGTACTTTTGTATTGATAAACAACCACATTTTGGTGACAACTGTTGCGGTTGTAGAGCAAGACGCTGAGCTCGGTCAAATGCGCCAGGCTGTCGATCAACTTCGCTAGGAGAAGGCAAAGGAAACAGAGCGGGCGGACAAACTTGCTTCAGAGCTGAAAGGTGAATTCCTCCTTGTCGAAATTACTTTTGAATTAGTTTCCTTGTATAATGGATCATTGTAACGCTTGTAGGCTATCGTCATAAAGCCAAAGCATAGTTTGATGTGCTGGTGCAGGAGGCTAAGGTCCAAAAGGAGAACTTCGATGATGTAATTGCCACAAATAAGCCGGTGCTTGACTGCGTCAACCTAGAACCGGCCACTCAGCACGACGACAGGCGGCAACGTCCCAACATCGTCATCCAAAGGTGCAAGGTAGCATGGGAGAACTTCAAGACCTTCAACCGCGACGCCATTATGACCGTCGCTACCCATGTCCTTGTGGTTGTTTGGTCCCATTACCTGACCATCAACCTTCAGTTGATAGGGGGTGGGTTCACCGAAGGACTAAACAACGGGGGGACCCAGCAGCTGGAGGATGAGGTGGAGGACGCAGCGAAGATGCTAGCTGGCGATATAGATTTGTTTGGTGAGATAGATGGTAATGGTGGAGCTCAGTAATCTGCTCATAGATTATCATCTGTAAAAGCTTGACAGTGTAATTAGAACGTGCGAAAGCGCAAGAAACAATTATTTATCGAATAAATATTATAAGGTGCATGTATATGCAATATATGTAGTTTGCTTGTATTTTGGCAAAAAAATCTTCGTAGTTTCAATCCTAACGCGATTATGCGTAGTTCAAATAACGTCCGAACAGTTGGTCTGCTACTGATCCCTATGGCCTTGGCCAGCCCATAGTCCATAACATCGAGCGCGGAGCCCGTTGAAAGCTCTAGTTTGGTTTTTGTTAATTGATGAAACCCTAAGTGCTAACCTAGTTTATCAAGATGATTATGAGATAGATAGCACTACTCCGAGTGATGAAGCAATGGTGAAGATCATGACAATGGTGATGGTCAAATGCTTAAACTTGGAAAAGAAGAAAGAGAAAAATAAAAGGCTCAAGGCAAAGGTATAAAAAGTAGGAGCCATTTTGTTTTAGTGATCAAGACACTTAGTGAGTGTGATCACATTTAGGATAGATAGCCGTACTATTAAGGGGAGTGAAACTCGTATCGAAATGCGGTTATCAAAGTGCCACAAGATGCTCTAATTCATTGCATATGCATTTAGAATCTAGTGAAGTATGAACACCCTTGAAAATGTTTGTGAAAATACGCTAACACATGTGCACAAGGTAATACACTTGGTGGTTGGCACATTGGAGCAAGGGTGAAGAAGTTAGAAGTGAAAACGAGTTGGTCGCGAAGACGCTGGCATTGGACAACTGACCGGACGCTGGGTCTAAAAGCACCGGACGCTGGTAGCTTGCATCCGGTCAAACTGGTCAGTCAGCACAGTACCTAGGGTATTACACCGGACGCTGGTCTGTGTCCGGTCAAGGTAGACCGGACGTGTCCGGTCGAAGAAATACGCCTCGGGGAGCTTACTGGAAACGACAGGACGCTGGGGCATCAGCGTCCGGTCAGTTTAGCCGGAGCGTCCGGTCAACTACGTAGCCGTTGAAATCTGATGAACAGCGTTTGAAGCTAGTGACACATAGCATGAATTAGTGGACCGGACGCTGAGTCCAGGGTCCGGTCAATATGATCGGAGCGTCTGGTCAGAGCGCGTTTTGCCTAGTGAAGGGGTATAACGGCTCTATTTGATGGGGGCTCTATTTATAGCCCCATGGCTGGCTCAAGCCACAACCCTTGCACATTTTTCATTGACATAGCAACCTTGTGAGCTTAGCCAAAGCACTCCCACTCATCTCCATCATTGATCCATCATCATTGTGAGATTGGGAGAGAATCCAAGTGCATTGCTTGAGTGATTGCATCTAGTGGCACTTGGTATTCGTGTTGCACTGCGGATTTCGCTTGTTTCTCTTGGTGGTTGCCACCACCTAGACGGTTGGAGCAGCGGTGGAGGATCGGCACAAGTTGGTGATTGTTCGTGGCCATCTCCGGTGATTGTAAGGGGAGTTGTACCTTCCCCGACGGAGTGCCGAAAGGTAACTCTAGTAAATTGCTCGTGTCATTGAGTTACCTCACTTGTGGGTCGGTTCTTGCAGTGTCCTATTGTGTGGACGAGGTTTGTGAAACACCTCTTAGCCGCCAAACCACCAAGTGTTGGTCGACACAACGGGGACTAGCGTGTTGGCAAGCACGTGAACCTCGGGAGAAAAATCGGTTGTCTCTTATCATTTGCATTCTCCCGGTGATTGGCTTGATCCTCATCTTGTGATTGGTTCATCCCCTACACGATGGTATAATCACCCTACTTACTTGCTTACATTCTTGCAAACTAGTTGATACAAGCTCTTTAGCATAATTAGAATTGAGAGCTTGCTTTATTATTTACATTCATCTAGTTGAGCTCTTTATACTAGCAAGTTTGGGTGCCTTATTAATCATTGCAACTAGAATTGTTGGATAGGTGGCTTGCAACCCTTGTAGAGCTAGAGCAAGTTTGCATTACGCTATTTATCATACTAATCAAATTGCTCTAGTTTATTTATAGATTTTTTTAAATAGGCTATTCACCCCCCTCTAGCCATACTAGGACCTTTCACCTGTCCATGTGTAGGAGTAACAGGCGTGACCCAGGAACCACAGCCAACCACCCATGACGCAGAGCGTAGAGCCCGTGGCACATGTAGGGAGAGATCAGTGACTAGGTCTTCTCCATAAAAAACAGTGCGACACGTGTGCTGCTCGGCAGTTGTTGTACGAACTTGGAGATAAAGGCAGCATAAGCGGCATCCGAGCAATGTATTCTATGTTGAACTCTTGGCCTTGGCTGACCCATAGTCCATAACGTCGAGCGCGGAGCCCGTAGACATGTAGGAGAAACAGGTGTGACCAAGGAACCGCAGTCGACCACCCATAACACAGAGCGCGGAGCCCGGAGCACGTGTAGGGAGAGATCAGAGACTGGGTCGTCACCGAAGAGAACAGAAAAGAAAGGATGTTGCTCTCCGATCAAGAAAAGTGTTCGGCGATTTGGAGAAAACGTGTTCGGCGATAACGTTTGGAAAAATCGTGTTCGGCGATTTTGGAGAAAACATGTTCGGCGATTTGGAGAAATCGTGTTCGGTGATTTTGGAGAAAACATGTTAGGCGATTTGGAGAAATCATGTTCGACAATTTGGAGAAATCGTGTTCGGTGATTTGGGGAAATGTGGTCGGCGCAGTTATGGCGATTACGTATTGGAGTTTGTTATGAAGTAGCATGGAGCTCGGCGACCGCAATTGGATGTTAAACCACAATAGAGACAAAACGGAGACAAGTTATGGAGACCAAAACTTTACGGAATATAAAATTGGAGAATACATATCTGGAGTGTTTCAAGGATAGAAACGTATAAGGTGTTCGATGTGCCACGAGTTGGGAACATCGACTCCTTCTAAGTCACTTAGGCAATAAGACCCTGGTCGAGTAACATTTTTTACGACATAAGGCCCTTCCCAAGGGGAAGAGAACTTGTGCATCCCCTCAGTTTTTTGTTTTCTATGAAGAACGAGATTGCCGACAGCAAATGAATGACCTTTGATGTTTCGATTATAGTACCTCCATAAGCCTTCCAGATATTTAGCTATACGGACGTAGGTGATTAGGCGTTCTTCCTCGGCCCTATCGATGTCCTCAGACTGAACAGCCTTGGCTTGCTCTTCATCATAATTTTCCACTCTAGGTGCTCGAAAAGTAATGTTCGCTGGTAGTATGGTTTCTGAGCCATAGACCAAGAAGTATGGAGTCACGCCGGTGCTGCGACTAGCTTGAGTATGCAGTCCCCAGACTACAGCTGGAAGCTCCTTAAGCCATCTGCCCGGGTGCTTTTCTTCTTTCTAATATAGTCACTTTTTTAGGGCATCAAGGATCATGTCATTCGCCCGTTCGACCTGGTCGTTGGCTCTTGGATGGGCAACGGAGACATATTTGATGGAGATGCAACGGTCTTCGCAGAAGTCCCAGAAGTGATGGCCAGTAAATGTAGTTCCGAGATCGGTGATGATGCTGTTCGGTAGACCAAATCTATGGATGATATCTTCGAAGAGCTCAACTGCCTTCTTTGCAGTAGCCGAAACGAGCGGTTTATATTCAATCCACTTGGAAAACTTGTCGATGGCGACATATACATACCGAAAACCACCTGGTGCTGGTTTGAAAGGCTCAATCATGTCCAGTCCCCAGCATATGAAGGGCCAGGAAGCTAGGATGGTTTGCAGCTCTTGTGCCGGCACGTGTATTTGCTTAGCGAAGAATTGGCATCCTTCACAATGTTGGACGAGGTCTTCTACATCAGTGATGGTTGTGGGCCAATAAAAACCAGCTCGGAAAGCCTTGCTGACCAGTGTTCTCAAGGCCGCGTGGTTGCCATAGGAACCAAAGTGAATTTCGAGAAGTAGCTTTACTCCCTCCTCTTGGGTGATGCATTTCTATAGTATCCCCTCCTTGGCACTTTTCCTCATCAAGCTGCCATCCACCAGCACGTAAAGCTTGCTTCGATGAACTAGACATTTAGTTTCAGTCTTATCGGTGGGTACCTCGGTGCTGGTGAGGTACTTGATGAATTGCTCCCTCCAATCAGCGACCGGGAAGGTACCACAAGTACCAACTGCTCAGCAGGGGGAACCTCTTTGACTTCCTTATCTTCTTTGATGGATGGTGCCGGGAGATCTTGAACAAAGACCCCCGGCGGGATCGCGGCGCGAGAAGAGCCTAGCTTGGATAAGTGATCAGCGAGTTGATTTTGGTCACGTACCACATGGTGATACTCGATGCCATAGAATTTTCCTTCGAGCTTCCTGATTTCGGCACAGTATGCATCCATCTTCTCACTGGAATAGTACCAGTTCTTGTCCACGCTAGTTGATAACTAGCGTGGAGTCCCCGTACACCATGAGGCATTTGACGCCGAGCTCGATGGCTATACGAAGACCATGGAGACACACTTCATATTCTACGGCATTGATGGAGGCCAGAAAGTGTATCCAAAGAACATAGTGTAGCTTATCCTTGGTGGTAATGAACAGAATGCCCACACCAGCACCATTGATGTTAAGGGCACCGTCAAAGTACATCACCTAGTGTTTGGGGCAAGTAGCGGCGATGGGCTCTTGGATCTCAGTCCATTCAGTGATGAAATCAGCAAGCACCTGTGACTTAATGGTAGGTTTGCTTATGAATTCAATGGAATAGGTGCCAAGCTCAACAACCCACTTAATGATGCGGCCATTGGCCTCTTTGTTGCAGAGAATGTCCCTAGAGGGAACTCAGTGACCACGGCGATTTTGTAGTATTCGAAGTAGTGTTAGAGTTTGCGCGACATAATAAGAATGGCGTATAACAACTTTTGTACCTAAGGATAATGAGTTTTGGGCTCATTAAGTACCTCACTGATGAAGTAAACTGGACGTTGTACTTTATAAGCGTGCTCAGCCTCCTCGCGTTCGATGACAATAGCTGTGCTCATGACGCGAGAAGTGGCGGCGATGTATATTAGCAGAGTCTCATCTGGACGTGGCGCCGTCATGATCGAAGGCTTTGTTAAGAACACCTTGAGCTGCTCAAAAGCTGAGTCTGCTTCCTCCAACTAGGAGAATCGCACGGAGGCCTTGAGGAGTTTGAAGAAAGATAGCCCTTTTTCGTCGAGGCGAGATATGAAACAACTTAAAGCGGCCATGTAGCCTATAAGCTTCTATATATCCTTGACGCATGTTGGCCGTTTCATATTGGTGATGGCGGAGACATTGTTAGGGTTAGGTTCGATACCTCGAGCACTGACGATGTAGCCCAGCAGTATACCGGATGGAACTCCAAAGACGCACTTTGAAGGGTTTAGCTTCCATCGGTACTTGTTCAGGTTGGCGAAGGTTTCTTTGAGGTCGGCAATAAGGTTGTCGGCAGTCTTGGCCTTGACAACCATGTCGTCTATGTAGGCTTTGACATTGCGGCCGATCTGGTGATTGAGGCACATCTAGATGGCCCTTTGATAGGTAGCCCCGATGTTCTTGAGCCCGAAGGACATAGTTGTGTAGCAGTATGCACCGAAAGGCGTAATGAACGATGTCTTGATCTGGTCTTCTTCCTTGAGGGAGATCTGATGATAGCCAGAGTAACAGTCAAGGAAGGAGAGCAGTTCACAACCGGCGGTAGAGTCTACAACCTCGTCTATTCGAGGTAGACCAAAGGGGTCTTTAGGGTAGTGTTTGTTAAGATCAGTATAATCAACACACATTCTCCATTCTTTATTCTTTTTTCGAACGAGAATAGGATTTGCTAACTAATCTAGATGACACACTTCTTTTATGAACCCGGCAACTAAGAGCTGTTTTATTTCTACCCTAATAGCCTCCTTCTTGTCTGGCGCAAATCGGTGGAGTTTCTACTTGATCGGTTTGGTGGTTGGCGATACATTCAAGGAGTGCTCGATCTTATCCCGTGGTACCCCCGGCATGTCTGTAGGTTTCCAAGCAAACACATTGGCGTTGGCACGTAGGAAGGAGATGAGCGTGCTTTCCTATTTGGGGTCTAGGAGAGCCCCAATCTTCACCGTCTTGGAGATGTCGTCGAGGCCGAGGCCAACCTCCTTGATTTCCTTGGACTTGGTAGAGGCATGGGAAAGCTCTAGCTCTAGGATCTCCATGTCATTGGCGGGCGCTGTCTTGGCTTCGGCGACCACGCTAGCCATCTGGATGGAGAGGTCGGTGGCTTTGGCGAGAGCGAGACTCTCTGTCTCGTAGGTGTAGGCAACGGAGAGGTTGGCCCGCACAGCCAAGACTCCTATAGGCAAAGGCATCTTCATCACCAGATATGTGTAGTGCGGTATGGCCATGAACTTGGCTAGAGCTGGTCGGCCAAGTATGGCGTGGTAGGCGGTGTTGAAGTCGGCGACGTAGAAGTTGATATGCTCAACGCGGTAGTTGCTTGCCGTGTTGAACTGTACTGGTAGGGTGATCTCTCCAAGTGGTCTATATGCCCTTCCAGGTACCACACCCTAGAAGGAGTCTGAGGGTGTGAGATCTGTTATCATGAGGCCCAACTCCCTTAGGGCCCCAGCGAATAGTAGGTTCAAAGCACTGCCACCGTCAACGAGGACTTTTCTAAAGAGCACCTTCTAGACGGTTGCATCGAGGACGAGGGGGAAACACCCTGTGTAGGGTATGTCTGCCCACTGGTCGGCCCTGTTGAAGGTGATGGGGACCTCAGACCATGGGCGATAGCTAGGGTCGGCGGTGGTTTCCTCTAAAGTGATGGCGAGCACTCGTTGGGCGGCGAGCTTCCGTTCTCTTCTACTCTCAGTGGAGGTGAGGCCCCCGAAGATGGTGGCAACCACCTTATCATGGTCCTAAAAGGCATTGTTGTTGCCCCTAGGTGGTCGGTGACCTCCAACTCCATCATTGGCATCGTCATCGAGCCTCTTGTCCTAGAACTCCTTAGCCAGACCAATGCAGTCCTTCATCTTGTGTGTTGGCATTCTTGTGAAGAGGGCACAGGCCATCGAGGATCTTTTGGTACTGTTCATTGTAGTTGCGCTTGGTGCAAGGTTGACTAATGGCCACGACAATGTGTTCTGGTCGATGGTGGTGATTTCGGCTAGGCCTGTGTCCTCCTATCCGATCACGGCCACTGTTGTGATGGTAGCTGTGGTCGTCGGGGCGGCGGTCGATGTGGCGCCGGTCGTCAGGGTGATCATCGTAACGGTGAGACATGTGATGAGTGCCTGCATCCTCGTTGAAGCGCACCTCAGCTTCCTTGGTGTCGGCGTACTGGTTGGTGGTAGTTATCATTTCGCCGATACTGGTGGGCGGCTTGCGGTTGAATTTGGATCGAAGTTCGTGATGATGGAGTCCTCAGATAAAGGCAGTGATGACTTCAGCTTTTGTGATGTTGGGAATAGAGTTCCTCATCTCGGAGAAATGTTGGATGTAGCTGCGGAGGAGCTCAGATGGCTTCTAGTTGATGCGGCTGAGATCATGCTTCATGATGGGTCAAGTACACGTGGCCATGTAGTTGTCGGTGAAGACTTTCTTTAGCTCTTCCCATGATCCGATGGAGTCTGGTGCAAGGCTAGTAAATGAGCTCATGGCAGGTGGCATGAGCATGACAGGGAGATAATTTGCCTTGACGCTGGTGTCTCCTCTGGTGGCACGGATAGCAGTGGCGTAAGCCTGTAGCCACTGAGTCAGGTTCATTCTTCCTACGTAGGGCTCAACCCCAGTGATCTTAAAACCACGGGGCCACCGAAGCGTTCAGAGTGCCCTTGTGAAAGCTAGAGGCCCCTTAGGGTTGTCGACACCATTGTCTGTGGCATTGCGGTCGAGGATAGGCTCGAGGGCTGAGTCCGGGTTGCCGTACTCCTTTTCATACTCCTAGCAGCGATGCACTTCATCTTCATGGCAACCAAAGTGATGTTGCTTGATATGTCATCGTGCGTCCTAGAGGTTGCTGAGATGCACTCGAGTGTCATGTTCGACCTCCTAGTCATGTTGGCGATGGTGTTTGGCATGATGCCCCCCGGCTCCCCCTGGAGAGGTAGCGACTGGTCGGTGAAATGGCTTTGACTTGGGCGGCGATTGGATCTCGGTGTAGCTGATCGGTGAATCATGCTCGTAGAGCACGAAGGTCTTTGATCCTAGCGAATCTCATTGACCTGATAGTGAGCCGCTTTAAGCATGGCGGTGATCTTAGCGAGCTCAGGCGTTTGAGGGAAACAAGCGAGCTCGTTGGTGGCTATTGCCAAATTGGCGCTTGGAGTCTTGAAGACGTCGTGGCCGTCGACGCAGAGAAATTCTTCGTCGACGTCGCGGTGGAGCAGGAGCGGTCTTCCTTGAGAATCAAGCCGATTATTCTGAGCAGCCTCGGTCCTTGCAATGGCTGCCTCGTTTTCTTGCCGCTACACACAGTTGATGTTCAGTTCTCCTGAGCAACGCGCTCCTCCTCAGTTTTGCCATTCCAAGGAGGGCTGTCGATGCTGACGTTGAAGATCGCAGCACCCCAGAAGGGTGGAAGGAGAAATTGCTCAAAGAAGGTTTCAGCAAGGGTTTCCATAGAGCCCTGAGACTCGGAGCCTGAAGTTTCTTCCGGGATGGTCTGGAGGGGCACCCCGAGGCTCCGACCTAAGTGTAGCATGTTGACGGCTGGCGGAAGCTGGATGGCGACCTAGTCGGCAAGTAGACGGGCGCAGTCCACCTGGTCGGCAAGTTTGCCCCTTAGGGCTTGTTGGTAAGCGGTGGCGGCGTTGGTGAACCCTAAGGGAAGGGCCGTAACCCCTGTAGTTTCCCAAGCAGCGTTCGATAGATTTGGATAGAAGGGTGGTCGACGTTGAACCAGAGTGTCTAGAGCCAATTCAGCGATGGAGAGACAATTGGCGAGCTTCAGTCCGACCCGATTAATGGATTTGATCAAATCATCATTGTTGATTTGCCTCCTCTGGTAGCGAGGAAGCGGACAGCGAGTCATCGCTGAAGGAGACCTAAGAATTGACTCTGAGATTGGATCTATAGTTGCAGGTGTGTGGGTGGTCGATGCAGAACCGATCTACCCTAGCTCGAGGAGCTCTCCGACTCTGTCAGCGTTGATGACCCACGAGATGGATCCGACCATGAAGATCTGGCTAGGCTGCGGAAGGGACGAAGAGCCTACGGAAAAAGCCATCTTGTTCGATAAGGAAACATCACGCACACCCCTACCTAGCGCGCCAACTGTCGATAGAATATCGTCGGCAGTTCTCCGAGGGGTATCCCACGAAGGTAGATTGATCGGCAGAGGAGCAAGAGATCAAGAACAAGAAGGCAACAGAGACACATGAGTTAGACATGTTTAGGCCATCAGTATAACGTAATACCCTACTCCTATGGTCTGTTGGTTTGTATCAGCTATCGTATGATATGCCATGATTTTGGAGGGGGTCCCTGCCCGCCTTATATAGTTCGAGAGGCAGGGTTACAAATTGGTTAGATCTGAGAGATAACCGGAAAATAATAACTGATTATAGGAATCTTGGGATCATACATATCCTAACAGATCTTGTAGTATCTTTAAAATATCTTCCGGATGTCTTGCGGGAGGCGCCGAGCAGAGTCGTGCCCTGCAAGGCTTCGTCTTGTGGGTTGGGCCATCGCTAGGGGCGCAGCCCATGTGGCCTACCATGGGTATCCGGGGTCGTACACCCCACAATGGGACAACAACATTCTCTGTCCTAGGCACCACTGTCACCACCATGCCACTTGTCACCCTTCCATTGCCCATCCACCAAATTTAGTTTCCCCACTCACCATCCCCACTTCCCTCCATGGCGATATTCACGGCGAGGATCTCAACCTTCGTCGGGCCGAGCGCCACCGCTTTCAGCGCGGGCGTGACCTCGCACGGAGCAGGACCATTGTTCCCATCCACGTTAGGCATGACTTATTTTCTCTCTGGCCCTGCCTTCCTCAGCGCCCTCGATGCACCAGCTTATGATGTGGGGCCTGGCTTAGGCACGCCCCACTTCTACAAGCTAGAGTTCTCCACGTTTGATGGCTCCGAGGATCCCCCAAATTGGCTCAACCAGTGTGAATAGTTCTTCCATGGCCAACGTACTTTGGTGTCAGATCACGTCTGGCTCATGTCATATCACCTCACCGGCACCGCCTAGACTAGGTATTATGAGTTGGAGTAGGATGAAGGCATGCCTTCCTGTCTGAAAGCATCTAGGCCCCTTGTTGGGTTTTGGTGATTAATGATAATACATGATTACTATGACTAACATGTGTTTTGCAGAGGCAATTAAGTTAGGTCATGGTAATGGAGATCAATTGGGCTATCATGGTGGTTATGCCCCTACGATGGAAATCGTTTTGATTTTCAAAGGATGAACGACAAGGTTAAGGATGGACTAGTTCTAAGTGTCGATTGGAGTTGAAGAGACACTTAGAGTAGTTTACGACTTTGTTTTTTCCTTGGTCGTACTATTAAGGGGGTATGGACGGGTAGCTTGACCTAGGTGAGTCTAGTGAATTAGGTGTGGTGCACACTTGCTAAATCTAGCACTAGGTAGCTCCAAAATAGCCCTTAGATCCAATGGAGCAAACTTCATTCACGTATGATCGAGAGTTGGAAGTGAATGGAGGGTCAAATACTGACCAGACGCTGGCTCCGATGTGACCAAACGCTTGCTTAGAGTTTGGTCAGTTCATTTGACCAAGGTGTTTTCGTCTGGTGCGACCGGACGCTGAAAGGTCAAGTGACCGGATGCTGAGGGCCAGCGTCCGGTCGACTCTAGTAAGGTTCTAGAGAGGGAAAATCTCGACCGGACGTGTTTGGTCAGTGCTGACCAAACGCTGGCCAGCGTCTGGTCACATTGTAAACACTAGAGTTTGGGGTGAACTGACCGACGCATCCAGTGAACATGACCGGAGCGTCCAGTCACCCCACAGAGGCACATAACGGTTTGTTTTTTAGCCCATGTTATAAATACTTCCTCCATTCGTGTGTGGGGTACTTTTGCTCACTTCAACAGCTAAGAAACATCCTTGAGGGTTCCAAGAAGAGCAAGGTCCTAGTGAGGTGATTGAGATTTGAGAATCCCAAAGAGAGCCCACATTATTGAGATCAAGAGTAGCAAAGTGTGCATCCACCCTTCTCATTAGGCTTGTCATGGTCAAGTGAGAGTTCGTGCTTGTTACTCTTGGTGATCGCCATCACCTAGACGGCTTGGTGGTGATTGGAAGATTGGTGATCATCCGGCGGTGTTTCTGGATGACCCAACTCAAGTTGTGAGCGGTTGTGGGTGATTCACCACGATGGAGTGTCAAAGAATCAACCCATAGAGAGCACTTGATCCTTGCGTGGATTAAGGAGGAGCTACACCCTTGTGTGGTGCTCCAACGAGGACTAGTGGGGAGTGGTGACTCTCCGATACCTCAGCAAAACATCGTCGTGTTCCTCCTTCTCTTTTTACTTTGAGCATTTACTTTGAGGAATTCAATTCTTGTCTTTTACATTCCTAGAATTGCCATGCTAGAGTAGGATTGGAACTTAGAGTGCTAAACTTTTGTGCATTAGATTAATAGAAACACTTTCTAGGCACAAGGGGTTAATTGGGCTAACTGTAGAGTTTAATTATTGCAAAGAAATTTAGAATTAGCCCAATTCACCCCCTCTCTTGGGCATCTTGATCCTTTCACTGTCATCACTTCAAGGACCTCTGTAACTTGTGCTTCCGACCAGTCATTCCTATTAATCGGCTGCTGGAGCTAGTCTAACTCCTATTCCTCTCCACCATTCATGAGTGCTTCACCGCACTCCTATGCCATGCACGGAATGTGACGCCAACAAAGAAGGTCGAGTTGTTTGTGGGCAGCCATGCCGAGCACATTCAGGTCTATGTTGAACTCTTGGAGCCGCACGATCTCCAGATAGCAATGCACCTCATGCGTGCGTATGAGTGCCGTGTCGAGACCACAATGCCGGCACCAGCATAGTGGGCCTTCCAGCCACATCTAGCCAACCCCGGCCCTACCAGCGCTGCCACATGTTGGTGCCTAGGCTGCTCCCAGTGCTGTGCCGGCTCTGCCGGTCCCTGCCCTACTGGTGCCACTTGGGCCTTCCGTCGCTTCTCCCCGACCAAGATGGCTAAGCACCGCCACCAAGGACTTTGCTACTACAACTGTGATGAGCTGTATGTCCACAACCACAAGTGCCAGCAACTATTCTTCCTAGAAGCCTCGGACTATGTTGATGACAAGGCGATCGGCAACATGGTTGCAGATGTGGTGGACAAGGAGGTCACCAACCAGCCAATCGTGTCCCTCCATGCCATTGTGGGCATCCGCACCAAAGACATGATGCACCTCCACATCTACATCCATGGACACTAACTCCTGGCACTCCTTGACTCTGGCTCAACCCACAATTTCATCAACGCTAGGGTGATACGCCAATTATTGCAACTAATGGCATCATCCCACCCCACTATGTGTATCGCTGTGGCCAATGGGGACCGAGTCCCCTCTGAAGGGGTGGCTCGACATGTCGCCTTGAGCGTGGGCCAGAAGGAGTTCGCCATCAGCCGGTATGACATTGACCTAGGTAGCTTTGACATCATCCTCGGTGTCGATTTCCTTCGCATGTTGGGACCTATCATGTTGGACTTCAAGAACCTAAACATGGCCTTCTGGTGTGACACCCCTTGTGTCCTCTTGAAGGGCATCGACTCTCCCCACGATGATATTAGGGAGCTGGCCACCCACGCCATTGCCGCGACCCCTAAGAACCTGCTCTTGGATCAGTTGTTGCACCAGTACAGCTCCATCTTTGATGAGCCTCATAGCCTCCCACAAGTGTGACCATATGAGCACCGCATCCACCTCCTGTTGGGAACCACACCGAAGGTCGTTTGCCCCTACTACTGCCAACAGCTATAGAAGGACGAGCTCAAGCGCCAGTGTGCCACCATGCTAACACATGGCATCATCCGGCCTAGCACGTCCTCGTTCTCTACCCTGATCTTGCCAATAGCCATAGAAGGACTACCATGTGCTCTATGACAAGACCTCAAAGGATAAGTTCTTGATCCCTATGGTTGATGAGCTCCATGGTGCGCAG
Organism: Miscanthus floridulus; assembly: GCF_019320115.1. Lineage (NCBI taxonomy): Eukaryota > Viridiplantae > Streptophyta > Magnoliopsida > Poales > Poaceae > Miscanthus > Miscanthus floridulus. The sequence goes on along the minus strand of NC_089588.1, from coordinate 112,126,065 downwards.
TTCTTCAATAAGCTCAATCTTTGATTGGGCTAGCTACCACCAGGTGCACATGCACCCGATGGATGTTGAGAAAATGGTGTTCAGCACACACCATGACCACTTCAAGTTCCTTGTCATGCCATTTGGGCTCTCCAACGCCATATCGACGTTCCAAGTCTTGATGAACGACGTGCTTTGGCCTTTTGTCCATAGGTTCGTACTCGTGTTCTTCAATAGCATCCTCATCTACAGCTCTTCATGGTCCAAGCACCTACATCAGGTTTGCCTCATCATTGACACGCTCTAGGCATAACACCTCCACCTGAAGTGGTTGAAGTGCTCCTTCAAGGTGCCTTCGGTCGCCAACCTCGACCACATCATCTCCATCGATAGTGTCACCAAGGACAATGACAAGGTTGATGCCATCTCCTCCTGGCTAGCGCCCTGCTCAACCTAGGGTCTCCGCAGGTCCTTGGGCCTCATCGGCTATTACCGAAAGTTCATTCGTGACTTTGGCACCATTATGGCACCCTGACGCGGCTAGTGCACAACAATGCGTTCATGTGGACCTACGAGGCCACCACATTATTCCATGCGGTGAAACACGCTTGGGTGTTGGTTCGGCGTCATTCTCCACTAGGACATTGGGTCAATCGCCTTCATCAATAGTCCATTCACCGCTCAAGACCTCAAGCTGGCGGCCTATGAACACAAAGCCGATTGGCCTCATGCAAACCATTCCCCCCTGGCAGCCTTACCTTTGTGGCCATCACTTCCTTGTTGGACTAGCCCTTGTCGATGGTGCCACAACACTAGTGGATCAATAAGCTATTTGGCTTCGAGTTTGTGGTGGAATAGCCCAGGCTGCCTGAACACAGCGGCTGACACCCTCTCTTGCCACGACACCGACATCGTCGAGTTGAACGCGCTCTTGAGGCCATCGTTCCACCTTCTTGACGTGACCCGCACGGCTACAGCCGTGGATCAGGAGGCATGTCCCCTTCAATAGTAGTTGTAGGCCGACAACCTTAGGGAGCCCGAGCACGAGTTTGAGGGCCTCCATCTACATGGCTCATCAATCTTTGTCCTGGCGCAACAGGACCTACGACTCCAGGTGCTCTTCCTGGCTCATGCGGCGGGCCATGGGGCACTCAGAAGACCCTATAGTGGCTATGAGGCGACTTCGTGCGCTCCCACAGCACCTAGCATTACAAGACAGAGACCCTATAGCCGGCTAGTCTTTTGTAGCCCCCCGACATGCTGACCCAGGCATCGACCGACATTTCAATGGACTTCATCGAGGGCCTACCAAAGGTCCATGGGGAGTCTATCATCCTCACCATCATGAACCGCTTATCCATGTACACACACTTTATCGCCCTAGGACACCCCTACTCGGCCACGTCTGTCGCCCGAGCTTTCTTTGATGAGGTCATGCTCTTGCACGGGTTTCCCTCCTCCATTGTTAGCGACTAGGATCTAGTTTTCATGGGACATGTTTGGCGTGACCTCTTCAAGTTGGCGGGGTCAAAGCCCGCATGAGCACAACATTCCACCCACAGATGAACGGCTAGTCGGAGGTTGTCAACAAGGTACTCGCCATGTTCCTACTCTGTGTCATTAGGGACTAGCCTCATGCATGGATCGACTGGCTGCACTGGGTGGAATATTGCTACAACACTTCATTCTGCACCATTCAAGGTGGTCTACGACCTAACCGCCCCACCGCTACTGCCATACATGGTGGCTACTACCTAGATGGACATGGTGGACACCCTCCTACGCGAGCGCGACGACCTCCTTGTGGAGGACTAGGAATGTCTCCTCCAAGCACAATTGGTCTCCAATCTCTACTACAATGCCCACCAACGTGATTTGGAGTTTGTAGTGTGTGACTAGGTGTGGTTGTGACTTCTTTACTACCCAGCGCACTCGCTCGAGCCTCGAGCCAAGGGGAGGCTCGGACCTCACTATGCTGACCCATTTCATATCTTAGAATGTGTCAGCCTGGTGGCCTATTGGCTCCAGCTACCGGAGGGTGCCTGCCTCCATGATGTCTTTCAAGTTGGCTGCTCAAGCCCTTCCATACAGATCCCCCTGTCTGCGCCACTGCTGATACCGCCCACGCATGATAGTTGTCTTCTACCAGCACCAGATCACGTACTGCACGCTCAACTCCATCAAGGTGTGTGGCATGTCCTCATTTAGTGGCGTAGAATGACTAGCGACGACGCCACATGGGAGTGGCTACAGGCCTTCAAGGACCTCTACCCAGATGTTTAGCTTGAGGAGACGAGCTATTTGAAGAGGTGGGGAGAGGTGTTATGACCAGCGTCACATACCAATTGCGCTAAGGCGCCCATGGCTTGGGGCTGGTGAACAATAGGGAGCAATGAGCCTAAGTTATCCTTTCACTGGTTTATTTTCTATTTAGTTCCCATAGAAATTGGAGATGAGATCTTAGATTGGTGTATTAGGAAGGGATAAATATTCCCAAACAATGGTTGAGATAATAAGCAAGGCAACAATTTTGTTGCAGGACTTTGCATGCGACCTCTCTCTCTCTCGCTCTCCCTCATGCACGCGCCCACAGCTCATGCTCGCTGCCGGGGGTTCAAGCACCGGCCACCGATCACAAACCGCTAGGTCATATCATCATCAATATCCAAGTCCAGAGTCTAGTTATTGTTGTGCCAAAAATTTAGTGGCCAAAGGCCCGGGTCTAGGCCGGGCCACGGAAGCGGGTGCCGGGGGGTGCGGGGTCGCGGAGGCGGGCGCGGAGGGCCAGGGTCGTGGTCATAGGGGCAGGCACCAAGGGTGGCCTCGCAGAGGCATGGGAACTCCGCGACATCGGCAGGCACCGGGAGGAAGAAAGGGCATAGGAGATGGAGGGAGTAAGAAAGGACAAAATGGTTTATAAACACCAATTAGCTAGAGGATCCAAATAGTCCAGGATAAATTTTTGCTAGTTAAATTAGTTAGCTAATAAAGTTTAGCTAGGGTGAATCCAAACTGGCCTTACTTTACAAGAAGAGGTTTATTGAGAAACCTATAGGATCTTTGCGGCTGTGGTATAGTGAGCCCCGTTGCTGTGTGGAGAAACGTATCGCCCGCGGTGACCGTCTGGCAGCCACACACATGTAGTACATGTTCTAGCATTATCTATGCCACCACTGAGGCTGATCGACACTTATACATATGATAATGACTAGTTGATGAAACAGGCTACTCCACACCATCCACGTACGGGCGGGGTCCGTAGGGAGACACGCCGAGGTCTCGTTGTCGATGTCACTACTACAAAAAGCATTTTTAGGGGCAGCTGGTAACCCTTTATAGGGGCGGTTTGGCTAGCCGCCCCTACCGAACCGTCTCTACAAATCATGCATTTATAGGGGCGGTTCCCAGGCCGCCCCTACAAATCGATTTGTAGGGGCGGTTCGTATTACTAGCCGCCCCTACAAATCGATTTATAGGGGCGGCTCAATCACCAGCCGCCCCTATAAATCAATTTGTAGGGGCGACTGTAGTGTCAGCCGCCTCTATAATACCTGTTTATAGGGGCGATTCAATCTAGAACCGCCCCTACAGTACGTTTTCCCACAAAAAAATTCAAATTTACAATTCAAATTCGATCAGAACTGTTTGTTTCCGCGTATTCCATCCAGCGTTCGCGTAGCCGAACACCGCGCGACCAACGTTTCGAACCGCGTTCGCATTGCTGAACGCCCCACGACCAACGTTCCGAACCACGTTCACGTTGCCGAACGCCTCACGACCAACGTTTCGAACGTGACTACAAGCACAATAGTATTATATAAACTACAATTACAAGTCCAATTCATAAGAATATATACAATCCATCATTAAATATACAAATTCCATACACATTGTTATCAACGTCCTAGAGCTAGCCTTTTAGTCTCACGAATGTGTTGGTACTGAGGATTTCTACCTAAGTCAGACTCTCGGTCGTGGTAGGCGCCTTTGACGTGTACAATCTAGTCCAATATAAAGTTGCAAAGGTCACCGACGAGCTCTAAGAGTTGGTCATCCTTGTATGGGTCTTTTTTTATTCCTTTCTCTTCTCTCCACTACAAGAGAACAAGTTTCGGTTTAGTATTTCATACCATGTACGAAGTTTTTATACTACTGATGAAGAGGTTCAAACTTACCCTTAAGGGGTGTCTCCTGTAGGCACTAGTGTTACTCATCATAGAACATATATAGTATCCACAATGTACACTCCTAGGCTTCTGCTTGGGGCACTGTGTGTTTTGCATATGAAAATGTTAGGTAATGCTCTTGGCAGCCATGTAACAGAGTACTGAAGAAGTAAGTTACACTTACCGCACATAGTGTTTTTATAGCCAGCTTTTCCTTCCTTGCTGGATCATGCCTTCTGTGATGATGAGTGACATAGAACCTAAATGCCCTGTTTGAATTATTTTAGCAAATACAACTTGTTAGTATCCAAAAGTGAACGTTACAAGTATGTATACAAACATATAAGCTAAAGAGGATTGTCGATATGTATACGTCTTGAGAATTGATATGAAGTCTTTGTATGTCATCGGGTCCCTATCTATTGAATCAAAGACCCATGCCATGCTCCTCCCGACATCGACGGCTATACAAATCCAGTGGTTGCTGCATGGATTTAATCATAGAACTAGATAAGCTCTTTTGCATCAAATAAAATATATCAAACAAAGCTTTAAGTATAGAGTTGAACTTACTCAAAGTTGTATGGTAGCCATATAGTAGAGTGTTGTTGTAGATTTTTGAAAGCCAGAGCAATGTATGCCGCAACCTTAAGGGACTCTTCCTTTAGTTTCGCCGTACGGATGCGCTCTTTCTCCCGAAGAGTCTTTGCAGCAGCTAGCTCTTTGGCATCTAGTGGCCACTATTTAGGGTAATTAAAATTTGTTTCGGCTATAGCTTGAGGGTCTAGATACCCGGCTTTCACACTTGGCATTTGTTTGACAATGTGCACTTGCATTCTACAAATCACGGCGTGGGTTAGTTACAACAAAATTCAAAGATTACATTCATATGATATTGGGAGGACAAGGACTTACAGGCACCATGTGTGAATTAGATTCATCTCCATTTCTACCAGGTGAAAGCATGTCTGCATGTCATTGAAGTCAAAGACATTTTTCTCGACTGGGCTTCCAAATGTGCTGGTGGGGAAGCATGCTTGTATGAGATCTATGCTCATTGGGAGAACATGCAAGTACCAATCATGGAACCTTCTCATTCCAAGTGGTAGGCGCTGGATGTCCCGGTTTGGTAGGAAGGGCTTGCCTCTTTCATATGTTTCCGGACAATCCTTTGACCATATGATGGCATCAACATTTGGATCCTGCTTTGCAATTTGGTGGAGTTTGCTAGTTATGGCCTCCTCAGAACCCCGTGATGGGACTTTTTTAACTTGGTTCTCAGGCTTGAACTGGTCATGGGAATACCACTTGGACACCGACGATATGTCTTTCATCGGAACATAAACTGGCCTTATGTTGATTGGAATCTTCTTTTAAAGTTTCCATTCAGGCACGTCCTCGTCTTCTTGTGCATCACCTTCAGGAGGCACTTGTTGTTCATGTATCAGCTCATCATGCACTTGCTTGGTACGAGCTGGAGAAGGTTGTGGCATCTCATCGGGCACATGCTCGCTAGAAGGCGGGGAAGAATGTGGCATCTCAGGAATGTGGGGTCACGAGACGATGAAAATATCTCCTTGACCTCAACAACTCGCTCCAAATTTGGGAGAGGGGGAGGCGGCGAAGAAACAGTCAATATAAGAGCAGCAGCCACTTAGGAGTAGCAAGTAGTAGTAGTAAGTAGAAAGTAGTAGAGTAGAGTAAGTGTAGCAGTAGAGTGGTAATAGTAGAGTAAGAGCAGCAGCCACTTAGGAGTAGCAAGTAGTAGTAGTAAGTAGAAAGTAGTAGAGTAGAGTAAGTGTAGCAGTAGAGTGGTAGTAGTAGAGTAAGAGCAGCAGCCACTTAGGAGTAGAGTAGTAAGAGGAGGAGTAGTAGGAGCAGTAAGAGGAGGAGTAGTAGGAGGAGGAGTAGTAGTGGTAGGAGGAGTAGTAGTAGTAGTAGTAGTCCATGTCTTTTGCAACATTCTTAGTTCCTTGTTTTATGTTACTTGGGCACAGTCAAGAAAGGAATATGAACAGCAGGTGGCCAATGAAGAAGTAGAATAGCTTCGCAGTTTCCTCTTCGCTACCTGCAGTGTTTCATAGCTCTAGCTACAGACCTGACAGCGAATTTAAGTTGCTACACAGTTGCAGCGGCTGCAAGCTACACTGAACTAAAACCAGGCTGCAGGTAACTTGCATATAACAAAAATAGAAACAAAAAATTGCACCAAAGGCTGCTGGTGCTAGGTGGCCACCACTACTAATGAGTGACACCATTTTGCATATAACAAAAGTAGTATTAGGTGGTTTGTAGAACTTGAACTTGCAAGGCCCACACCACTCGTGTTACGCGAACCAACAGAGGAAATGCACATGTCTTATATAAAGATGTCTATAATGGTAATGGGGTTATGAACATTATGATAAAATATCAAACTACATACCAAAACAAGATGAACTATTTATATGGCTTATTTTGGAACCAGAAAAGGTCCAAATTACTTCCATCAATAAGTTCGGCCAATGTCCAGACAATCTACTAAACTAATGTTTGATTTTATTTACTTCCTCCAACTATTTCAGCTGGTGCAGTTTACCCACAAGATTTTTAATCCAAAGTAGAGAGCATTTTACTACCATATATGTTATCGAGACTTAAGTGATGAGAAAAGCTCAACTGAAGATAACTTACGTGTGCCCAAACTCATCATTGTAAAAAGACAGTTTTAAATTTGAGTAAGCAGTAGCTAGAACATGCAATTTAAGCTCTATTTCATTGGAAAATATGGACAACATAAACCTTAACTACTACTTCATCTGTATATCATTATGCGGATAGAAAAAAGAATAACACTAATTAATATTAATAAAATTTGAATCTGTTAGGCAGCGACAGGATAAATCTAGGGACAATGGTTTTTTTTCCCCAATCCCAGCTTAGAACAGGCGAGCACCACGAAGCAAGCATATGAGAATCTCTAGAAAATGGGGGTAAAACATGACACCCCAAAGACACATAATCGATATCGAAACGACAGTCAAACAATCTTAGTCATTGTTGACAATGGGGAAAGGAACTTATTGGCGAACAAGCAAGAACTTTCTCCTTTGATCAACAGAACGACCGGCAGGAGTTGCTTAATCATACAATGAAATATCGACCATCAAATATCAATCCACATGTGACATGTCGTAGACAAGCTCGGTTCCAGAAAAGGCACAGTGGATCAGCCGCATACCCAAGTTGTTGGAGACAGGGAGACAAGAATCCCCGATCTCAAGAAATAGAGAAATCAAGTTTCTAATTGCAGAATTAACTGATCAATCAATTAAGACGCCCAATTAAAGAAGAACATTAGGGCATCCAGTACCAAGATGTAGGTCTAAGCCTCAGACGAGATGGCACGGTGCAAGGTCTATATATATATCCATAGATAGATAGGTACCTAGAGCTTGAGAAGTGGAAGAGTGTTTGCCGGTGGCGGAGAAGACGACAAGGAGGCCGGGCGCGGGGCGTCGGGAGCCTGCGTCATCGGCGTGTAGGGGCGGGACATCGGGGGTCGGGCGCGGGGCGCCGGGAGCCTGCGTCGTCGGCGTGCAGGGGCGGGACGCCGGGGGCCGGGCGTGGGGCGCCGGGGGCCTACGTCGTCGGCGTGCGGGGGCGGGACGCCGGGGGCCGGGCGCGGGGCGCCGGGAGACTACGTCGTCGGGGCGCGGGGGCAGGCGCCGGGGGCCGGGTGCGGGACGATGAGCACCGGGGGCTGGTGTGGGCGGGCACGGGCGCAGGACCGGCGGTGGAAACCTAGGCGCGCGGGGCAGCCTGACGGTGTCGGAGGAAGAAGACAGCGCCCAGACTAGATGACTCCCGTGCGCCCTCCTTTTTATACTCGGGACTATTTGTAGGGGCGGTTCCTGATCCAGCCGCCCCTACAAATGCATGGGCGGTTCCTGATCCAACCGCCCCTACAAATATTTTTCATTTTTTCAAATTATAAATTCTATATTTTTATATCATAAAAACACAAAGTAATATAAAAAAATTGTGTATATGCACAAATATAATATTTTGTATTATTCTATATATGAAGAAATATATATATATATAAACTATTTTAGTCAAAACAATATAGAAAACAAAAAAACAAAAATTAAAAATTTGAATTTTAAAACTTCGACTATAATTTTATTACATTAAATGAAATAAAATGAAAATGTTGTAAATATAAAAGTTGCATAACTTATTAATATGTACAACTTTTATTTTGGTCATCTTGTCATATGACTTTGTTTGAACGATTCAAATTTTGAAATTCAAACAATTTCAAATTGAAACAATATTTTGAAAGAGTAAATGATTTCAGATGAAAAACTCATGAATACCAAAGTTGTAGAACTCATCAATATGTAAAACTTTTATTTTGATCATATTTTCATTTGACCAAATTTGAACAGTTGAAATTTTGAATTTCACTAAATGGCAACTTCAAACAAGATTTTAAAACCTTAAATGATTTCAACAATAAAAGTCGTGAACATAAAAGTTGTTGAACTCCTCACTATCTACAACTTTTATTTTGGTCACTTCTTCATGTGACAAAGTATTAGTAAACATTGTTCATAAATTCACATATGACTCATAGTTTCATGAACTATACGAGAAACATGTTGATTTGTGAACAATGTTTACTATCACTTTGTCAGGTGAAGAAATGATTAAAATAAAAGTTGTAGATCTTGATGAGTTTTCAATCATCTTCTATGAGATCTTCGAAAAGAAGTAGCACATGCGGGTGATGGCTATTTTTAAGAACTCTGGCTTTATAGCCCTGATTGCAATATGTAGAAACACTGTCAGCATCACATGGCAATCATGAGCCTTGTAGTGTGTTATTGACAAGTCCTTTATCGACACTAGCTTCTTCACATTTGCTGAAAACCCAGTCGAGACTTTGATCCCCCTTCTCGTCTGGTGTTAGGTTGAAGCACGCCACGGGCAGAGTGTATTTTCCATTAGCCTCAGGTACCGGGTGAAGCTGTGGCATCACATTTAGCTGCACCATGTCTTTCTGTGCTTTCAGACCATCCTTTGACTTGCCTGTGTCAATCAAGGTAGCAATGAGACTCTCAAAGACATTCTTCTACATGTGCATAGCATCAATAGCATGGGGGACCTCCAAGTCTGGCCAATAAGGCAGATACTGAAAAAAGATCGATTGTTTCTTGAAAGGTATGCCTTCGACAGGAGATGTGCTTCTATCTCTATTCGTCCCATCCGGATTCTTCTTTCCATAGACGACGCGTATGTTTTTCACCATTCTGTACACGTGTTCTCCATTATGACGTCTCTCCAGAGGGGGTTCAATCTCCGAGGCATTGTCATAAAATCTAAAGAACAATTTATTGCGGTACTTGTGACTTATCTTTAAGAAGCGTCGGTTCCTTAGGTAAACTATCTTCTTGGATGCATCCAGGTACACCCATGTAGTACCATCCAAGCAAACCAAGCATCCCGTCTTCCCTTTGATCTGTCCAGACAAAACAAACAGCGCGGGGTAATCATTGGTAGTAACAAATATTATTGCTCTACATATGAAGTCCTCCTTTTGGAACGCATCATACATCTGCTCCCCATGCCTCCATAGCCTCTCCATTTCTTGCATCAAGGGCTTGAGGAATATGTCTATATCAATGCCTAGTTGTTTAGGGACAGAAATAAGAATAGTGAGGAGAAGGTACTTTCTCTTTTGACACAGCCATGTTGGGATGTTGTACATGGTCAAGATCACTGGCCATGTGATGTGGTCACTCATCCTCTCATTGAAGGGATTCATTCCATCGGTGCTCAAGCCAAACCGTACATTCCTTGGGTCATCGCTGAATTCTTTGTGCTTCTCATCAAACCTTTGCCACTGACTACAATCAGCCGGGTGTGCAATCTTATCATCATCCACCTTGTGCTCATCATCCCACCATGTCATGAGTGCGGCTTCTTTAGGGTTTAGGAAGATATGTCTCAAGCGTTCGGTCACTGGAAGGTACCACGTTACCAAGGCAGGAATTCTTCTTTGCTTTGCATCGTTGCCTAATAGAGTGTCCTCTGGGGGCTGAGATTCTTGTACCACCTTTTTTGTACCCTTCTTATTCCTCTTTTTCCCTGTAGAGGGTTTATCCCCACCGTAAAGGTCATTGTTCTTGTACCGGCTGGCCCAACACCGGGGACATTTATCCAGTGACTTGAATGTTTTGCTACGAAAAAGTATATAGTGGTTGGAGCATGCATGGATTTTTTCAATCCCCATTGTCAATGGACTTATGACCTTCTTCACTTGGTATGTGTTGGCGGGAACTGAGTTTGGTTGTGGCAGCACCCATGATAGGAGATGCAATAGATCATTGAAACTACAGTCTGACCAGTCGTACTTAGCCTTCAGGATGAGCAGCTCAAGCACAAAACGTAGCAATGTCCAATGTGTCGGACGGCCCTTTTCAACACCATACATAGTCTCCTTTGATGCTTTTGTCACCCTTTCTAAATTTTCTAGACCTTTCGGGCTATTTAGTAAAATCTCTGATCTAAGAGCTCGAATCATGTCCTCCAAATCATCTTCATCCCCGACACGTGCTCCGCCATCATTATTGGCACCACCTTCGTCGTTACCATCCCAACCACTAGCATCACCACCTTGTTCATTGCCAAACTCAAAATTCATTCGTGCATCAAGCTCTGCTGAATATTGGGACAAGGATTCTATGGTTTTGTCGTCGTATTCCTCCTCATCCTCGTCGTTAACAATAACCATTTCACCGTGATGAATCCACACTGTGTATTCCTCAATAAATTCTCACATAATCAAATGTGATCTGATGATAGTCACATCTGTCCATGCCATATGGTTCTTGTAATCTTTATAGGGGCAAATAATTGTATCATTATTCTCTTTCAATATCGTTGCATGCTTCTTTGCGGCTTCAATAAATTCATCCACCTCTTCACGGAAACCTGCCTTGAACCTTAACGAACCATACATCCAAGAGTTCCTGTACTCCATCTTTTACAACAACAACAAAACAAACATTAAAGGACTACTTATTCATATATATAAAAATGAATCAAAGTAATAATTACTTGAGAATAATTGTATATACTTCATATATATATATGAATTTAAATCTAATATAATTACATGAAGCATACAAACAAACCATGTGTCGGGTACCGCGAGAAGGGGTACCCTAAGCAAGACCCAAAAAATAACTGCTTAGACTTCGTAAAGATCGAAACCAGCTAAACGCTGCCGGCCTCGGCCGATTCTCCGACTCGCCCGAGGCTCCAAGGGCCTCGGCCGATTCTCCGACTCGCCCGAGGCCCATCGCCGCGGGCCTCGGCCGATTCTCCGATTCGCCCGAGGCCCCCTCACTACTGACCCCGAGCGATTCCCCGCCAAAGGCCTCGGCCGGGCCACCGACCCTCCGTCTCGCGCAAGGCAGGCTCGGCAGCACTCCGCTCCTCTTCCTTCTCCCGTCCCTCTGACAAAACGTCGTGTCGCATCAACTCAGCCAACTGCTGCCCCTGACGACAACGGCATGCTCGGCACAGTACAGCAGAATGGCCGATGGGACAGGAGGCAGGACTGGGCAGGGGTTACCCGCCACTGTACTATCCACCGTGCACATGGGTTGACGCCCATGCCTCACTGTGCTGCCAACTCCTGCTCCGAGGACAACGCAGCGTGGGAAGCCACGTCTAGGCTACTGTGGCCTCGGAATCAGTACCCAGGACCAATAATTCCCTCCAAGGCCTCGGCAGTTTGCTTCAGGGGCTCGACAGCCTGGGGACCCATGTCCGCCAACGCCCCCCGCGATGGCTTGGCCTCGGCACCTACAGAGCCACGGCCCCCTACGACGTCATCACGCGATGACCTGCACGTCCCTTGGACTGGGCAGGGGTTACCCGTCACTGTGCTAACCACCATGCACATGGTTGACACCCATACCTCATTGTGCTGCCAACTCCTGCTCCGAGGACAACGCAGCGTGGGGAGCCACGTCTGGGCTACTGTGGCCTCGGAATCAGTGCCCAGGGCCAATAACTCCCCCAAGGCCTCGGCAGTTTGCTTCACGGGCTCGGCAGCCTGAGGGTCCATGACCGCCGAGCCCCCCACGATGGCTCGGCCTCGGCATCTGCAGAGCCGCTGCTCCCTATGACGTCATTACACGGTGACCAGCACGTCGCCCGCCATGTCCTGCATCAAGCTGTACTGGAGCCCCACGACGCACAAGATCAAGTATGACCGGCGTGTCGCTTCTGCACGACAAGGACGGAGCCACTCCATCGACCATACCACAACAACAGTGGCTGACTACAGGGCTCGGACACGACACCCCATTTGCAGAAACGCTATGTAGCAACCTATGTACGTTCCCGGTCCTCCCTTAGAGTATAAAAGGGAGGGACCGGGGCCATTTCTAGGGGAGGAGAAAGAGGAACACGCCGGTAGAACTTCGCACTCCTACGCTGCTTGGGAACAACGCCTCAAGCAGCCCGCACCACCCACGCCGAGACCTAGGGCTAGCTCCCTCTCTCACCTAGCTTGTAACCCCCTACTACGAGCACTCCGGTGCGAGGAATACAAGATCGATCTCTCGGACTGGACGTAGGGCCTCGATTGCCTGAACCAGTATAAACCTTGTGTCTCTTTGCATCACCATCCAGGATTAGGGGCACGCAGCACAAATTCACTCGTTGGTTGAGGGACCCCTGGTTCCAAAGCACCGACAGTTGGCGCGCCAGGTAGGGGCCGCTGCGTGTCAGCTTCGTCATCCTAGCAAGTTCCGGATGGCGGACCCCGTACGACCATTGCGTCTCGGCACTGTAGTTTGGTTCGGGAGCCTAGAGTTCATGTCTCTAGGGCATGAGTACGACATGGTGCTCCTCACTCCTTGAACCCCACCGTCCGACGATGAAGTCACGCCCCGGCAGCCCAGGCGCAGGCGGCGCCAAGGCGGCCGCTCTCGCCACGCTCGCCAGGCGCGACGCGGGCAAGGCCACCCCGAAGCTACACGAGCCCAGGGCGGCACGCCCCTCCCCGCCGATGCCCTACGACCAGCTGTTGGTACGGGGTCCCTGGCTGGGGACCTGTCTGGCCTGAGCATGGACGAAGGAAAATCGCCGGTGGCTCGCGGCGACGCCCAGTCGTCTAGCTCCGCTCCACCACTCCCTGAAGTGCCGACCCAGGCGGGGCAGAATATGGAGACGGCACCGTCCCCATACCCCTTTGGGTTGAGAAATGCCGCCGCCTCTTACACCTACGCATACGCTGCCACTCACGAGCACCCTTCGGAACGCCGCCAGCGCTTCGCTCTCGACCTGAGCACCCGCTCCGACCCCTCGGACGAGGACGAGGCATGGCCCAGGGTGGATTTCTCCGAACTCCACAACCCTGGGGCTTTGCGCCAATTCTTGGCCGCAAGCGACTACTGCCTCGGCTACTCCGACTCTGACGATGAAGGGACTTACGATCCATCTCGTGAGTGCTTCCACGTCGGGCTCGGGATGCCAAGGGCAGGTGAAGAGGACGAAAGGACAGGCAACCATTCCCCGCCCCGGGCAGGGGCGGGCGACGCCACACCTCCGCGTCTCGAGGCCCCGGCGGCACGGAACGAGAATCCCGTTCGTGGGGGGCATCGACGCCCAGACCTGGAGCAGCTCCGCGAGCTTCGAAACAAGGTCGAACAAGACCGACTCCTTCTGCAACAGCTTCGGGACACTCTCGAGCAGGAGCAGCAAGGGCGCGGTGAGGGCGGAGGGGCCTGGGGGAGGGCCCGCGACGTCCATCACCGCATCAACGACAACGAGGGGGGAGAGCTACCCCCAATCTTTAATCGTGCTAGCCAGAATGTCGCAGCAGCTGCGATGCTGGTCCGAGCGATGCCCGAGCCCTCCACCACCGAGGGGCGACGGGTCCGCGGAGAGCTCCGCGATCTTCTCGAGACCGCAGCGGTGCAGCAGGCCGAAAGTTCCGCCTCCCGCCGGCGCGGAGGCACCTCGGAGCAACCCACAGCGCAGCCTCGCCGGGGCCAGGTTGCCTCGGTCCGTCCCGAGGACGCTCGCGCGCCAACGGTCAACAGGGCCCCCTCGGTGCGCGACCGACTTAGGGACCAACGCGAGGCACAGGGCGACCACGAGGTAGTTGGCAGGCGACGGCGCCACGACGACGGAGCCGCCCGGGGCTACCACCCACACCGAGGCGGTCGCTACGACAGCGGTGAGGACCGCAGTCCTTCCCCTGAGCCGCCAGGACCTCGGGTCTTCAGCAGGGCCATCCGTGTTGCTCCTTTCCCCGCCCGGTTCCGACAGCCGGCCAACCTCGCGAAATACAGCGGTGAGACCAACCCGGAACTCTGGCTCGCCGATTACCGCCTGGCCTGCCAGCTAGGTGGCGCGGACGATGACCTGCTCATCATCCGCAATCTCCCTCTGCTCTTGTCGGACTCGGCACGAGCCTGGCTCGAGCATCTCCCTCCCTCGCAAATCCACGACTGGCGCGACTTGGTTAGGATCTTCGTCGGGAACTTCCAGGGCACATACGTACGCCCTGGGAATTCCTGGGATCTGAAAAGCTGCCGCCAGAAGCCAGACGAGTCTCTCCGAGACTTCATCCGGCGCTTCTCCAAACAGTGCACCGAGCTACCCAGCGCCGGCGACTCGGAGATCGTCCAGGCTTTCCTCTCCAGCACCACTTGTCGGGACTTGGTCCGAGAGTTAGGACGCAACGTCCCGCGCTCTGCTGCCACGCTCCTCGACATCGCCACCAGCTTCGCCTCAGGGGAAGAGGCCGTCGGAGCCATCTTCCCCAACACCGATCCCAAGGGGAAGCGGAGGGAAGAGGCCCCCGAGGCCTCAGCCCCCCACCTCCCTAAGAAAAAGAAGAAGGGTCGCCCAGGGAAGCAGGAAGTTCTCGAGGCCGTCCATGTCGCCACGATGGATCGCAGGAATCCCCGTGGCCCCCGCGGCCCCGGGCTATTTGATGACATGCTAAAGAAGCCCTGCCCTTACCATCAAGGTCCGGTGAAGCATGCCCTCGAGGAGTGCACCATGCTCCGGTGCTACTACGCCAGGCTCGGGCTCCCCGACGACGACGCCAAGCAGAAGGGCCCCGGCGGTCGGAACGAGGACAAGGACGACGGGTTCCCCGAGGTACGCAACGCTTTCATGATCTTTGGCGGACCCTCGGCATGCCTCTCGGCGCGCCAGCGAAAGAGGGAACGCCGGGAGGTTTTCTCGGTCAAGGTAGCCACCCCCCGGTACCTCGACTGGTCTCGGGAGGCAATCACCTTTGACCAGGATGACCACCCCGACTATGTTCCAAACCCCGGGCGGTACCCGCTCGTCATCGACCCGATCGTCGGCAACACCCGACTTACCAAAGTGCTCATGGACGGAGGCAGCGGCCTCAACATCCTCTACGTCAACACTCTGGAGCTCCTGGAGCTCGACCAATCGCGGCTCCGAGGCGGTTCCGCGCCCTTCCACGGCATCGTGCCAGGAAAGCGCACGTGACCCCTCGGGCGCATCGACTTACCCGTCTGCTTCGGCACTCCCTCCAACTACCGCAAGGAGGTCCTCACCTTCGAGGTGGTTGAATTCAAGGGGGCTTACCACGCCATCTTGGGGCGCCCGTGCTACGCCAGGTTCATGGCGATCCCCAACTACACCTACCTCAAGCTCAAGATGCCAGGCCCCAACGGCATCATCACCGTCGAGTCCACGTACGAACATGCGTACGACTGCGACGTCGAGTGCATCGAGTACGCCGAGGCCATCGTGGAGGCTGAGACCCTCATCGCCGATCTCGTCCAGCTTGGTGGCGAGGTTCCCGACGCCAAGCGGCGCGCCGGGACCTTCGAGCCCGCGGAGGCCGTCAAGCCCATCCCCGTCGATCCCACCGTCCCCGATGGCCGAGAACTGAAGATCGGCGCCACCCTCGACAGCAAATAGGAGGCCGTGCTCGTCGACTTTCTCCGTGCGAACGTCGATATGTTCGCATGGAGTCCCTCGGACATGCCGGGCATACCAAGGGAGGTCGCCGAGCACGCCTTAGATATCCGGGCAGGCTCCAGGCCGGCAAGGCAGCGCCTGCGCCGATTTGACGAGGAGAAGCGCAGGGCCATCGGCGAAGAATTGCAGAAGCTCATGGCAGCCGGGTTCATCAAGGAAGTATTCCATCCAGAGTGGTTGGCTAACCCTGTATTAGTCAGAAAGAAAAGTGGCAAGTGGAGGATGTGCGTGGACTACACTGGTCTAAATAAAGCATGCCCGAAAGTCCCATTCCCACTACCACGAATTGACCAAATCGTCGACTCCACTGCAGGATGCGAAATCCTCTCCTTCCTTGATGCATATTCCGGTTACCACCAAATCAAGATGAAAGAGTCCGACCAGCTCGCGACTTCTTTCATCACTCCATTCGGCATGTACTGCTACATAACCATGCCGTTCGGCCTCAGAAACGCAGGGGCTACTTACCAACGGTGCATGATCCAAGTCTTTGGTGAACACATCGGGCGAACCGTCGAGGCCTACGTAGATGACATCGTAGTCAAGTCCAGGAAGGCCAGGGATCTCGTCGGCGATTTGGAGATTGCCTTCACATGTCTCAGAGAGAAGGGCATCAAGCTCAACCCTGAGAAGTGTGTCTTCGGGGTTCCCCGAGGCATGCTCTTGGGATTCATAGTCTCAGAACGAGGGATCGAGGCCAACCCGGAGAAGGTCTCGGCCGTGACCAACATGGGCCCGATCTGGGACCTCAAAGGGGTGCAGAGGGTCATGGGATGCCTTGCGGCCCTAAGCCGCTTCATCTCGCGCCTCGGCGAAAAAGGCCTGCCCCTGTACCGCCTCTTGAGAAAGTCCGAGCGCTTTTCTTGGACCACCGAGGCCGAGGAAGCCCTCGCCAGGCTCAAAGCACTGCTCACCACCCCCTCCCCCGTCCTAGTTCCACCCACCGAGGGCGAGCGCCTCTTACTCTACGTCACTGCGACGACCCAAGTGGTCAGCGCGGCCATAGTAGTCGAGAGGCAGGAGAAGGGACATGCTCTACCCGTCCAACGACCTGTTTACTTCATCAGCGAAGTGCTCTCCGAGACTAAGACACGTTACCCCCACATCCAGAAGCTGGTTTACACCGTAGTCTTGGCTAGACGCAAGCTGCGTCACTACTTCGAATCCCACCCGGTGACTGTGGTGTCGTCTTTCCCTCTGGGAGAGATAATCCAAAACCGGGAGGCCTCGGGTAGAATAGCCAAGTGGGCTGTCGAACTCATGGGGGAAACCTTGTCTTTCGCGCCTTGGAAGGCGATCAAATCACAGGTCATGTCTGACTTTGTAGCCGAATGGACCGACACACAGCTGCCACCCGTTCAGATCCAATCAGAATGCTGGACCATGTACTTCGACGGGTCTCTGATGAAAACTGGGGCCGGCGCGGGCCTGCTCCTGGTCTCGCCCCTCAGAGTACACATGCGCTACATGATCCGGCTTCACTTCGCCGCCTCCAACAATGTCGCCGAATACGAGGCCCTCGTCAACGGCCTGCAAATCGCCATCGAACTTGGAGTGCGACGTCTCGACGTACGGGGTGATTCGCAGCTCGTCGTCGATCAGGTGACGAAAGAGTCAAGCTGCCATGACCCCAAAATGAAGGCGTACTGCGCGATAGTACGTCGCCTGGAGAACAAGTTCGACGGTCTCGAACTCAGCCACGTTGCACGAAAGTTCAACGAGGCCGCGGACGAACTAGCAAAGATGGCGTCGGCACGGACCCCGGTTCCCCCGAACGTCTTCGCCAGAGACCTCCACAAGCCATCCGTCGACTACGCCTCGACGGAAGAGGGCCCATCAGCCGAGCCCACCGCAGGGCCCGAGGCCTCCTTTGCCACCGAGACCTCGCCCGCCGGGCCCGAGGCCATGGCAATTGACGCAGAGCCTCCCGAGGCCGATCCAGGAACGGACTGGCGAGTCCCTTTCCTTGATCGCCTCGTTCGAGGAGAACTTCCTGCTGACAGAACCGAAGCCCGGCGGCTTGCGCGACGCGCCAAGACTTACGTCCTCTGCAATAGCGAGTTGTATAGGCGCAGCCCATCCAGTATTCTCCAACGATGCATCACCACCGAGGCTGGCCAATCCTTACTTTGGGACTTGCACGCGGGAGTCTGCGGGCACCACGCGGCGCCTCGGGCGCTCGTGGGTAACGCCTTCCGCCAAGGTTTCTATTGGCCAACGGCGGTGGCAGACGCCACGAGGCTAGTACGCTCCTGCGAGGGATGCCAGTACTACGCTCGACAGACGCACCTCCCGGCCCAAGCCCTCCAAACCATCCCCATCACATGGCCATTCGCTGTGTGGGGGCTGGACATGGTTGGGCCTCTGCAGAAGGCACCCGGGGGCTATACCCATCTGCTGGTAGCTATCGACAAATTCTCCAAATGGATCGAGGCTCGCCCGATCGCTTAGATCAAATCCGAGCAAGCGGTGCTGTTTTTTACGGATATCATCCACAGGTTCGGGGTTCCTAATACCATCATCACTGACAATGGGACATAATTCACCGGTCGCAAATTCCTAACTTTCTGCGACGACCACCACATCCGGGTGGCCTGGTCAGCCGTAGGGCACCCAAGGACGAATGGCCAAGTAGAGCGTGCCAACGGCATGATCCTACAAGGCCTTAAGCCAAGAATATTCAATCGGTTGAAGAAGTTTGGCAAGAAATGGCTCGCCGAACTCCCGTCAGTCATCTGGAGCCTAAGGAATACCCCGAGCCGAGCCACGGGGTTCACACCGTTCTTCCTGGTCTATGGAGCCGAGGCCATCCTCCCCACTGACCTAGAATATGGTTCCCCGAGGCTACAGGCATACAACGAGCAAAGCAACCGCACTGCCCGCGAAGACGCCCTCGACCAACTGGAGGAAGCCCGAGACGTCGCGCTGCTACACTCAGCCAGGTACCAGCAAGCCCTACGACGCTACCAAGCCCGGCGCATCCAAAGACGAGACCTGAAGGTGGGCGACCTGGTGCTGAGACGGAGGCAGAGCAACAAGGGCCGCCACAAGCTGACCCCACCCTGGGAAGGGCCGTACATCATCGCTCAAGTGCTGAAGCCCGGGACCTACAAGTTGGCCAACGAGAAGGGCGAAATCTTCACAAACGCTTGGAACATAGAACAGCTACGTCGTTTCTACCCTTAAATTTCCAAACGTTGTTTACATGGTTTCTCGAAATACAATAAAGAAGCGTTCTTAGTTGCTATAATCTTTCGTGGAACCCCCCTGATAGACAAATCGATTGTATAGAACCTAAGGACCGCACGATCGTCTCAAAAGCGAAAAGACTGGCCGAGCCGTGAGAACGACCCACGCCTCCAGGCTACGGCAGCTCCCTCACCACCTTTTCACCCAAAGGACAGCGTAGGCTCCGAGGAAGTTCTATGCAGAGAGCTTGTCTATCAATAGGGGCTCGACGTCACAATAGCGCTATAAGGGGGACTCGGCTCTGCCTCTACAAAGCCGAGCCCCCCTCGGGGGCTAAAAAGGGGAACCCCCTAAGTCTCAAACACCATTTGTTAATGGTCTTTCAAAAAATTTCTACGCCAAACTCTCTCACGCTCCGACGGGACCCTCACAAAAAACCCAAAGACCAAAAGTTTGTCTGAAGGCCAAAGGGCCGGTCGAGACGTGAGAACGGCCTACGCCTCTGGGCTACGGCAGCTCCCTCACCACCCTTCGCCGAAGGACGGCTTAGGTCCCGAGGGATTTCTTTGCGGGTTCCCAAGATCGAGACAGAGGGCACAGGCTCGGAAGTAGAACAGAAAACAATTAAAAGACGCACGTACGCAAATACTTTACAGGCCTTGATGGCCACAAAGACGTCACGATATGACAACTAACCCAATCCAGTTACATGACCCCTTTTGGCCCAGATCAAAGCTCAAGGACCGGCGGCCGGCGCGGGAGGGACCACCTCTTCTTCAAATAGACGGGCCAGCGCTGTGCCAGGTGCCTCGGCCGCCTCCAGCAGCTTCGCGACCTCCGCATCTGCCTCCTCGTCATCTTCTGGCAACACGTAGCCATCGCTGACAGCCTCGAGGTTGATGGCGTAGTGCGAGGAGACGACGGCCAGGGCACGCTTGACACCTGTGTGCAACGCCCCCTGGAGCCTCACGTCGACGCGGCCGCTCAATGCAATCAGGCGGCTCCCAAGGGAGCTGGCTGATTGGACCTCCTCGACGTCCAGGGCCTCGCAGGCGGTACGAACAGCGCTGCATAGAGCCTCGTGCTCTCGGACCTCAACATCCAGCGCCGCTTGCGCTGCGACGGAGGCCTCAGCCGCCTGGGAAGCCTCTTTCTCTAGATCTACGTCGCAACGAAGGGGCAGGAGTCAAACGCGAACCGAAACAAATGAACAAGGAACACGATCCAGCGGAACTTACCCTCGCACACGACGGGGCTCGGCACACGACGGGGCTCGGCAAAACAAACCCTCCTTCCGAGCGAAAAGGAAGCGCGAGGGTCGTTCAAAAAGTCAGGAGAATCCCTAACGGCCCTCTTGCTCCGCGCAGAGGCTAAGGGACCCTTCCTGCAAAACATTGCCGAGGCCCAGCGGCTTAAGACTCGCACACGAGGGGGCTCGGCAAAACAAACCCTCCTTCCGAGCGAAAAGGAAGCGCGAGGGTCGTTCAAAAAGCCAGAAGAACTCCTGACGGTCCTCTCGCCCCGCGCAGAGGCTAGGGAGCTCCTTCTGCAAAAGACGCCGAGACCCCGCGACCTAGCCTCGCACCCGAGGGGGGCTCGGCAGACAGACCCTCACGCGCGAGGGGCGAACCAAAAGCCAGGGGGACCTCTGACCGCTCTCTCGCTCCGTGCGAGAGACTCGGGGGTTCCTCCTGCAACTTTGCCGAGACCCAGCGGCCCAAGCTCGCACACGAGTGGGCTCGGCAAACAGCCCCCCCCGTCCAAACGAAAAGGACGTGCGGGGGACGAACAAAAAAGTCGGGAGGACCCCTGACCGCCCTCTTGCTCCGTGCAGAGGCTCGGGGGCTCTTCCTGCACCCAAGATAAAGACAAAGCGACCCAAGCCCGTTACGGTCCAGGGGTTCGAAGACTGGGCCCCCAGGGGTTTCGACAGCCGCCCCAGGATAAAGGAGTCAGGGACGACCACGGGCGAGCCGGTACAGGCGCGCCCCGGGTCGTGTCCGAGACCGGCAGGGAGGTCTCCGAATGGGATCCCACCGTAGGGAGGCACCGAGCCACCGAGGCCCAGCGAACGGCCTCGGCACCCACTAGAGAAACCCGCCGGTATTCTTGGAGCGCGTCTCCGGACCGCTAGCCGACCCCCAGCGAACGGGGTACGGGCCTCCACTCGGACTTACCCGATAACAGCTCACCGGAAATGCCATCGCTCGCGCCCACCGAGGGTAGCATGGCATCTTCCACCCCTCCTTCCGAGCGAAAAGGAAGCACGAGGGTCATACAAAAAGCCGGGAGAACCCCTGACGGCCCTCTCGCTCCAGGCGGAGGCTAAGGGGCTCTTTCTGCGACATCGTCGAGGCCCCGCGATCCGAACTCGCGCCCACGGGCCCGGCAAACACGACGAAAACACCTCACTCGAAAGAGAAAAAAGCCCCTGAAGAAGTGAAATCACTCCTCCAGGGCCTCGGGGGCTACACCCGGCGGGTGCGCTCGCGCGCACCCACCGAAACCTCGAATACAAAACGCCATCCCGACAGGAACTATCAAGAGCCAATTCTCGTCGGAACCTCAGGGGGAGTGCCTCCACTCCCCCCAAGGCTCGGGGGCTACTGTCGGGTACCGCGAGAAGGGGTACCCTAAGCAAGACCCAAAAAACAACTGCTTAGACTTCGTAAAGATCGAAACCAGCTAAACGCTGCCGGCCTCGGCCGATTCTCCGACTCGCCCGAGGCTCCAAGGGCCTCGGCCGATTCTCCGACTCGCCCGAGGCCCATCGCCGCGGGCCTCGGCTGATTCTCCGATTCGCCCGAGGCCCCCTCACTACTGACCCCGAGCGATTCCCCGCCAAAGGCCTCGGCCAGGCCACCGACCCTCCGTCTCGCGCAAGGCAGGCTCGGCAGCACTCCGCTCCTCTTCCTTCTCCCGTCCCTCTGACAAAACGTCGTGTCGCATCAACTCAGCCAACTGCTGCCCCTGACGACAACGGCATGCTCGGCACAGTACAGCAGAATGGCCGATGGGACAGGAGGCAGGACTAGGCAGGGGTTACCCGCCACTGTACTATCCACCGTGCACATGGGTTGACGCCCATGCCTCACTGTGCTGCCAACTCCTGCTCCGAGGACAACGCAGCGTGGGAAGCCACGTCTGGGCTACTGTGGCCTCGGAATCAGTACCCAGGACCAATAATTCCCTCCAAGGCCTCGGCAGTTTGCTTCAGGGGCTCGACAGCCTGGGGACCCATGTCCGCCAACGCCCCCCGCGATGGCTTGGCCTCGGCACCTACAGAGCCACGGCCCCCTACGACGTCATCACGCGATGACCTGCACGTCCCTTAGACTGGGCAGGGGTTACCCGTCACTGTGCTAACCACCATGCACATGGTTGACACCCATACCTCATTGTGCTACCAACTCCTGCTCCGAGGACAACGCAGCGTGGGGAGCCACGTCTAGGCTACTGTGGCCTCGGAATCAGTGCCCAGGGCCAATAACTCCCCCAAGGCCTCGGCAGTTTGCTTCACGGGCTCGGCAGCCTGAGGGTCCATGACTGCCGAGCCCCCCACGATGGCTCGGCCTCGGCATCTGCAGAGCCGCTGCTCCCTATGACGTCATTACACGGTGACCAGCACGTCGCCCGCCATGTCCTGCATCAAGCTGTACTGGAGCCCCACGACGCACAAGATCAAGTATGACCGGCGTGTCGCTTCTGCACGACAAGGACGGAGCCACTCCATCGACCATACCACAACAACAGTGGCCGGCTACAGGGCTCGGACACGACACCCCATTTGTAGAAGCGCTATGTAGCAACCTATGTACGTTCCCGGTCCTCCCTTAGAGTATAAAAGGGAGGGACCGGGGCCATTTCTAGGGGAGGAGAAAGAGGAACACGCCGGTAGAACTTCGCACTCCTACGCTGCTTGGGAACAACGCCTCAAGCAGCCCGCACCACCCACGCCGAGACCTGGGGCTAGCTCCCTCTCTCACCTAGCTTGTAACCTCCTACTACGAGCACTCCGGTGCGAGGAATACAAGATCGATCTCTCGGACTGGACGTAGGGCCTCGATTGCCTGAACCAGTATAAACCTTGTGTCTCTTTGCATCACCATCCGGGATTAGGGGCACGCAGCACAAATTCACTCGTTGGTTGAGGGACCCCTGGTTCCAAAGCACCGACACCATGGTAGAGAAAAATTAATTAATGGCCCATTTATCCATAAATAATTAAAATACATATTTATTTATTACAATAAATAATTTTAAAGACAACAATTAGCAACAATTATACTTTACCCAATATCTTTCATACAAACCCTAGTCCAATTTTATCAAACATAAATTTACAAAAATAAAATTAATAAAAAAAACCAAACCCTAGATCTAGATCCACATGCACATGAAACATCCATAAAACTAACTAATTATTCATTAAAATCAAGAAACATGGACCAAATAAGGGTATGATCTTATTCCCCTCCCCAATTTACCCTAGTACATTTAAAATTTATGTCTAATTTGCTTCATAAATAGCTCAAGCACCATAGAAGAGAGAGAAAAACAAAACTCTAATTACTCACTAACCAACCATTAAAACTTCAAAAAAAATGTGGAATAGCATTTTCTTACCTTCTACAACCTCTCCACCAAAGGATTTAAGACCAAAACCTTCCTCCCTTAGTAGAATAATTTTTGGGAGGTGTCCAAGGCCTCCTGACCTTTCTTTCACGGGTTAGAGTGAGTGAGTGACCCGAGGAGAAAGAAGGTGCTGCTGTTGTTTTATATGTGGGTCATTTGTAGGGGCGGCTAGTGATTGAGCCACCCCTACAAATTGGAGCTATGTATACGGGGGCATTTGTAGGGGCGGCTCAATCACTAGCCGCCCCTACAAATAGCAACTCCAGTAGCGGCTGGTGATTGAGCCGCCTCTACAAATCAGACCCCATTTGTAGGGGCGGCTCGTATCACCAGCCGCCCCTGCTGTTCTATTTGTAGGGGCGGCTGGTGTCTGGGCACCCGAGCACGTCACTGTAGGGGTAGCTCCGCCCCTGCAAAAAAAAATCGAACTGTTGCTAAAAATTATTTTTCACGTAGTGTGTATTCGTACCTTGCCATAATGCCATAGCGATCGAGAGCGACATCGCGCCAATTAGCGAGCTCAAGGTGTTCCTTGATCAACGTCGATTGGTGAAGTGGAGAATTTCGATGCTACCCCTGTCCTAGCTGGCTAGCTTGTAATTTGTTCCGACACATCCATCGGCAATTCAGCATACATGACTCCACAATTTTAGAAATTATTAGGTAGTGTGCTGCACTCCAAATTAACAACTCCCCGTCCCCTTTGGCCTTTTTTTAGCTACAACGAGAGCTCGCCTAGCCCGGCGATGTGCGTAGTGCTATCGAGCTGATTGGTTGTCACAGATACTCATCCATCACCTCGCCATGGATGCCGAGTCGACAACAGTGCCGCCGCCGCTGCGCATGGTGATCTGCCCGTGGCTCGCGTTCGGCCACATGCTCCCGTACCTGGAGCTCGCCGAGCGCCTGGCGTCGCGTGGCCACCGCGTGTCCTACGTCTCCACGCCCAGGAACCTCGCGCGCCTGCCGCCGCGGCGCCACGCCGTGGACCTCGTGGCGCTCCAGCTCCCACGGGTGGAGGGCCTCCCCGAGGGCGCCGAGTCCACCAACGACGTCCCCGGCGACAAGCGCAAGCAGCTCTGGGAGGCCTTCGACGGCCTCGCCGCGCCGTTCACGGAGTTCGTGAGCGCCGCGTGCGCCGGTGACGAGGTGAGCCGGCCGGACTGGATCTTGGTCGACACGTTCCACCACTGGGCGCCCGCCGTCGCCGCGGCGCACAGGGTGCCCTGCGCGATGCTCCAGCCCAGCGCGGCCACGATAGCGGCGTGGGCGTGCGGGGCGCGGGACCGCGCGGATCTCGCCGCGGCCTCCATATTCGAGCACTTCACCACCGTGGAGGAGCCACCGGCGGGCATGCCGCGATACGAGTGGGATGGGGACGCGGCGTTGTTCACACCTGTCGGCACATCAGGTATGTCGATCGCCCGGCGCATCACCTTGACGCTGGAGGGGTGCGCGATCACCGCCATGCGGAGCTGCCCCGAGTGGGAGCTCCACGCCTTCTGGCATGCCGCCGCGCTCCTCGGCAAGCCACTCCTCCCACTCGGCCTCCTGCCGCCGTCGCCGGACGGAGGCCGCGGCGCCGGCATGAACAGAGACGACGCCACCGTGCGGTGGCTGGACGCGCAGCCACCCAAGTCGGTCGTGTACGTCGCGCTGGGCAGCGAGGTGCCGCTGCGCGTGGAGCTGGTCCACGAGCTGGCTCATGGGCTCGAGCTCGCCGGAACGCGATTCCTCTGGGCGCTGAGGAAGCCCAGGGGCGTTCCTGACGCTGATGTCCTCCCTCCGGGCTTCCAGGAGCGTACGCACGGCCTTGGCATGGTGACCACGAGCTGGGTGCCGCAGAATACCATACTGGCGCATGGCGCCGTGGGCGCGTTCTTGACGCACTGTGGACGGAACTCGCTCACCGAAGGGCTTCTGTATGGGCACCCTCTGATCATGCTACCGATCTTCGCCGACCAAGGTCCAAATGCGCGTCTCATGGCAGGGAGGAAGGTAGGGTTGCAGGTTCCAAGGGATGAAGACGATGGGTCTTTCGACCGCCAAGGGATTGCCAACACAGTGCGGGCCGTGATGGTTGAAGAAGATACCAGGAGGATCTTTCTAGCAAACGCCATGAAGTTGCAAGAAGTTGTAGCCAATGAGGAGCTCCAGGAGAGGTACATCGATGAATTTGTGCAGCAACTTAGATCTTACACCCCCAGCTGAGACTTGGTTTTGGAGGTTTTTAAATCCTGCTAGTGGCTGTTGGCTTGTCGCGCATAAACTGACGGAAGCATCATTGTCTGTCCAATAAGAAATTGCATTCTAGTTAGCGTTGGTTGCATCAAAGAGCTGTACATCACGTGTACACATCAGAAGGAGTTATTGTGCATCACGTGATAACTTTTCATCTTCTCAAGCTTAATAATCTTTGTTGGAGATGTGAAAAAGCAAAATCCCATGTGTCAACATGGCGAGCACTACAGCACAAATGATTTTGAGAGACGGTGCACTTTGACTAACCCCCTCTGTTAATAGGAATTAACCGAGACGGTTGCCTTAATTAAGGTGTTCGTCTCCGTTAATCAATTAACCGAGGCAGGCAACGCAACCGCCTCCGTATAGGTCTCCATTAACGGTAACCTTTGATTGGAGACAGTTGCATTGCCCGCCTCCATTAACCAATTTGGCCCGCCTCCATTAAACATCGTGTAGTAGTGGAGATGAACTCTAATTGCCCCTATAGATTTAGGGGGAGATTCAGGATTATAGGGGGACGGTCCACCATGTATCGACAAAAAAAATTAGAATATCAATATCAGACATTCATTAGCGTAAAAAATATTAATCTTGATATATTGGAATAAAAAACTAAATCATCTTTAATCCTTTTCTTTTCTTTCTTCATCTTAAACAAGCGCTAATTGTCTAAATTAAAGGTAAAAGGCATATTATTCATAAAAACTAACGGTTCACCCATCTTTATTTTATCTGGCTATATAGAATTATATACAATCAGGAGATATCATCGTGTCCACATTGGTTTTCTTGGAGATAAATCTGTCAATAAGCAGTTATTTAAATATATTGGTTCGTCTGCGCCTCAGCAGTCTTGGGGTTTGGTCTTATCTAGACATTAATACTTCTACTGTCTCAAAAACAATGAAAGTCTCACTTCACGGTTGAACAATCTTCGGCCTGTTCGTTTGGCTATGGCTTGTCGTAAACGATCGTAAATTTTCAGCCGAAACAATATTTTTCTCTCATACAAACTAGCCAGCAGTACTTCTTCACGAATCAGCAACGATATGAACCAGTCAACCGAACAGGCTGCTTACTCCCCCGTCCCTTTTTAACTGTCGTTCTCGCTTCTCAAAACGTCAAACATACTCAACTTTGACCAAATATATACAAGAAAATACTTTTATAAGACGTAATTAGTATCATTAGATAGATCATTAAATCTATTTTCATGATAAACTTATTTAGAGGTACAAATATTATTAATATTTACTATAAACCTAGTCAAACTTAAGAAAGTTTGACCAGCACGCTTCCGTAGACAGAGGGAGCATGTCCCATTAGCAGGTTTACAAACAAATAAGATCAAAATATTTGTATCTTTAAATATGTTTATTAGAATATATGTCATGATTAATCTAATGATATTTCTTGTGCATCATAAATGTTAGTTATTTGTATATATTTTTTAAACTGGAGATTGTTTAACTACTCAAGAAACGAGATTTTCATTGTTTAATTATGAGACTGAGGGAGCATGTCAGATCCCTTCTTTGCAACTTGGTGAAGTATCTTGCACACAGATACCCGTATGCGTGTGCCTATCACCGTGAAATAGACATGCTGCACCGAAGTATTTGTTTAAGGCTACTCACAGTGGATTAATTAGATTCCACCTATGATATTTTGCTGACATGGCGAGTGATGATTAGCATGAGGGAGATAGAGGGTCAGTATCATTATGTAGACACAGTTTTGGCATGAGATCTTGTAGAAAACACGCGCATATTTTGGCCTATTGTCATACAGACTGCACACAACTCAGTTTTTTTTATCTAAGATCGCCTTAGGGCATGTACAACAGAGAGACAACTACTGTCTGTAAGTTTTTAGAATTTACAACACATACGGCTAATCAGACAGCTCATACAACCCACAGACAGCTGCTGTTTGTTTGGCTGTCTACGAATCGTTTAATGCTTGCATGTAGTCATGATCAATCATGAATATCATTTCTAAATACCATTGTATTTCTAATTGATGCAAAACAAATCCTTCAAAGTAAATCATATATTACATATATAATGTAATATAACATATTTCATAGATCAAATATAACATACTGTTATCAGGTAACTGAAAATGAGCCTGATGGCAAGCAATCAAGCATTCAGTTAACTTAAAATGAGCCTGATGACATGCAGATAGGTGACACTATGGGGACATGCAAGTAACTGAAAATGAGCCTGTTGACAAGCATTAAGTTATCAGGTAACTGACCACAATCAAAATCAAGTGAACATGCAAGTAACTGAAAATAGAATTACACAATGTGTGCATTGGGTTATCAGTTTTCAGTAGCTGAACAAAAACATTCAGTTTTCATATTCCCTCTGCTTACCTAAACACAACCAACACCGAAGCATACTGGTTTCAAGGAAAATGAATTACATTGTTTATTGGGGGCATCTGGAATATGGTGACGTGAGGTTTCACATAATAAGTTCCCGTAACCATTCGATCTTCTCATCCGTTTCGGTGTTCTTCATGTGATACTCATAGATGCCATGGAGCAGTACATCATTACGACGGAGACTGACAGAGTTACGCTTTGGGCGACACCAGGGCGCACACTACGACGGCGTTTTCCTGGTCAGATTCCGGCGAGGCCGCGAGCAATCTTGATCGGTAAAGTAGGAGAGAGGATTCTGGAGACGACATGTGCCTGCCTCGTCGGGATGCACCCTGTCCCACCAGCGCGGCCCTGCTCTTCCTCGCCGGCTTGGCTATGATCCGCCACGCTCTTGTCCCCGCCGGCACGGCCAAGCGCTTCCCCGCTGGTGTGGCTCTGCTCTGCCCCGCCCTGCCCTGATGCCGGCGCCCTGCTCGCCCTGCCCCGCCCCAGTGCCGATGCCATGCTCGCCCCGCCCTGCCCTGGTGCTGGCGACGCTTGCTCGTTGCTCATCCTCCGCGCGTGCGCGCCGGTGAGGATGTTGGAACGGAGAAGACGGCGTCGGTGAAGATTTTTGGCGCGATTTTTTCCCTCTCATGCGCCCGCAACTGGATCCGCGTGGAGTCGGCTAAAGATGACGACACTGTACAACGCGAAGCCAGCAGTCGACTTCGTCTGGGAGCACGAGCGCTCGCCGTCGTCTCACGATGCGACGGCTTCGCTCTCTCTCCTGCGAACCGGGGGGGGGGGGGGGGGGGGGATTTTGCAAAACTTCTATCCGGTGACGACGGCCAGCACGCCTGTTGTACATGCCCTTAGAAACAACGCTATGATAGTCATAGGATCCTAATTCTCTTTATATATCACATAACATCTTTGAAATACGTGACAGCCTAATAGGCATTTTAGGTTGCATCGTACGTACTGAGACACGTAGCTTGGCTGTGTCAATTTGTCAGTTTCTAATTCTTATCATTAGCGCATCTTTTGAAAATCTTGTAGCAAAAAAAAATTGATGATGCGTTCCAAGTTTCCAACACCAATTAATAAAAATATTATCTAGTTGGTCAGGTGTGCACTTCAGCGCCGGGCGTAACATCCATTTAGATAACATCATCCTTTGACTATTTTACTCAGATGATGCATTGCCAGCAGATGACTAAATAATACACTTTTATGGCCCGTGTATTTTTTTATAATGGATGTTTTTATTAAACTTCAAGCATAAAAAATCGACTTTCAAACCTGTGCTTTGGCATGAGACAGACGAGAGGATACAATCTTCCATGGGAAATTGAATCTAGGAGTCACATAACCAACTCAGATGAAGGCCCTTTTGCAAATTTCAAGCATTAAAAAATCGACTTGCTGCTCCGGATCCGGCAACGCACCTCCCTCCGCAGGCGACGGGAACCCCATGGAGTCGGGGTGCGCGATCACAGCCATGCGGAGCTGCCTCGAGTGGGAGCTCCACGCCTTCTCGCATGCCGCCGCGCTGCTCGGCAAGCCGCTCGTCCCACTCGGCGTCCTACCGCCGTCGCCGAACGGAGGCCGTGGCGCCGGCATGAACAGAGACGACGCCACCGTGCGCTGGCTAGACACGCAGCCACCCAAGTCGGTCGTGTACGTCGCGCTGGGCAGCGAGGTGCCGCTAGCTGCGCGTGGACTTGGTGCACCATATGGCTCATGGGCCGGAGTTGGCTGGAACACGGTTCCTCTGGGCGCTGAGGAAACCCAGTGGTGTCCCGAATTCGGACATTCTTCCACCCGGCTCATGGAGGGGAGGAAGGTCGGGTTGCAGGTGGCAAGGGATGAGGGTGACGGGTCCTTTGACCGCCATGGAATCGCATGTGCGGTCCGGACCGTCATGGTAGAGGAAGATTCCAAGAGGGTCTTTAGAGCAAATGCACTGAAGATGCAAGTAGCCGATAAAGAGCTTCACGAGAAGTACATCGACCAGTTTATTGAGCAGCTTAGATCTTACACAAGTAGTGATGGCAAGTCTACTGCTGCCCTGCCCAGCTCCAGCTAAGACTTACTTTTGCATGGTTATTTGTATTGATTCAGGGTTTTGAACACTGGTAGTGTTGTAGATGATGGAAAAAGCATGTAGTATTCAATAAAGAACTGTGCTGGTAGAGGCGGTTGTAAAGGGTTTTAATTGATGGAGAAAGATGAGCTGTTTATTTCGATATTTAGTTTCGTCGCTGTTTCTAATGGAGGCGGCTCTTCTTTGAATATTCTGCATTTGCACCTATCCAGTACATATTTACGGTTAAAAAACAAACTGAAATTTATTCGATGAAGTACACGTCATGGTAACACTAAGACGGTGTTGCTCTTTCTCTTTGTTAAAGTATTTGACATTGATACAAATGCTTCCATAACATTATTTTAATACAAGTTTTGCGGAATGGAGTAGGAAGGAGGCCTGTTAATGGGCTAATTAAAAGCCTAAAACCCACCCTATATCCAATCAAACCCCTAGGCCCTAGCAAATTAACTCCCTTCTTCAACCCACCCCATATTTTTTATAGTTTCAACCCAACCTATTCCAACCCACAAACTAATTAAACCCACAAACTAATTAATATAAGAACCCATAAGTTTGCATAAAATGTATATATATAAGGTTGCATAAGACATATGGGTTCATGTAAGGGGCTGATCCTTTTCTCTCTATAATACAAGGATGCACAGCTCTCCTGCGCATTCGAGAAAAAAAGACATGGGATCAAATTAAAAGTCGGACCCCTGGGTTTAAAAATCTCGTGTTCACATTATAAAATTTTATCGAAATTGACTTGAATTTTTTGCAGATGATTTAATATAACAAGTAGCTACTTCATGCCAATTGGTACTGTCAGATCAAACGTGGGCCCCACATCAAAGCCAGATCCTAGAAATAAAAGCTCACGTTCACCATTTAAACTTTTATGGAAATTAATTGAAAATTCTTAAATAGGATTCAAAATGTCATGAAGCTAATATGGGCTGGTTAGCACAACATGATCTGTATGTGGGCCCCATGTCTGAAGCCGGACCCTACGAATAGAAGCTCACATTCACACCTTAAAATTTTATCGAAATTGATTGGAATTTATTGGATAAGGTTCAAAATATCATGAAGCTAATCTGTGCCGGTTAGCACAGCAAGGTATGCACATGGGCCCCACATTAGAAGCCAGACCCTACAAATAAAAGCTCTCGTTCACACCTTAAAATTTTATCAAGATTGACTGAAATTTGTTAAATAGGATTCAAAACATCATGAAGCTAATATATGCCTGTTATCTAAAATATCATAAATTTGTTAAATAGGATTCAAAATCTACATGCGGGCCCCACATCAAAAGGTAAACACATTTGAAATCAAGATTTTTTTTTTGAGAAACCGGGTTTATATTTCATTCATAATTTTTGGTGATTACAGCCCTTTCCTTACAAAGACACCCAAGAAAGACAAAGAAATTGTACTCTAGTCCGTGTAAACTCCTCCCGGTCATCCTCGCCGCCTGCAATCGGAGTACGCAACTTGAAGCCGACTTCCTCCCCAGTGAAGAAACACATTTTTTAGTTGCCGCCTTGAGCAGCACATCGGATCTGACATGCTTTGTCAAGCTGAACAACCCGGCTCAAGAAGATAGCCACTGACCATCACATCACCAGACAATCAGGACTCTGACGCCTCAAAGACTGCAAGAGAGCGCAAATCGCCAGACGACAAAAAAGCACCCTGAAGGGGAACTGAACCTCCAAAATAGGTGGGAACTAAACACCAACCCGATTTGACTTCATGTTGGTAAACAAACCTCCCAAGTTCAACGCTAGAGAGACCAGCATCGCCGACGAAGACAAAGGAGCGGCAAAACGACCCAACGAGATCTAGAGCTCTAGATCTGGGGAACTCACACCAAACCGGCTCATCGCTGGCACCAGAAGACACACCAGCGAGGCGGAGAAGAAGTCGGAGACACTTATTCCACCACCGCAGCCCTCCCTCCACCCTGCAAGCACTGCTTGGATCCAAACTACCTATACTAGATGGGTACATGTACAACGGCCACCTCAATCGCCATTCCACATCCTCTCCGGCGCCGATCCGGGCGCCGGAGTGGAAGGGGAATGGAAGAAATCAGCGTCAGACGGTGTTCGCCTCCTGGTCGCCTGCTCTCAGCTGTAGCTAGGGAAGGGACGAGAAGAGTCTGAAACCCCATTTGAAATCAAGATATATGTAAGCTATGATATATTGAAAATTGAACATCAACCCATGGGTTTATAACCTATTGAAACCCGGAAGAAAGAATCCAATTCCAACCCATCCATCCCAGTTTTCCATTAAACCCAACCTAACTTGACCCGCTAAGTAAATTGACCCATCACACCCATCCAACTTGAGAACCCAACCCAACCCACTAGCAGGCGAAGGGCACCGTGGCCAAGGGACGAGGCCATGGTGGACTGGACCGTAGTGAATTTTTGGACCATGGGAGATTTTGCTTGGGCCTCTTTGACGTGGCCTGACGAGCTTCTGGACCAGGCGAGAACGCAAAATCCCAGTCCAATTTCAAGTAAACTCCGCTGGCCATTTTGGTTGTTGTTTCGCAATCCACGAGCAAGACCAAGTTACGGCCCGCACTGACTGCTGTCAGGTTCAGGATCATCAACGGGATAGATAATCCTATATTTTCACGAGCTCATGGTCCACAACGATGGCATAATTGTCTGGTTTCTCTTTGGTCCAACTCCTCGTCGAAAGTGTTATTCAACGGTGCTCCTAGACATGAAATCTACCATGGACGCGGGTTATGGGATTGGTCCCCTTTCACCATCATGGTAGAGGAAGATTCCAAGAAGGTCTTTAGAGAAAATGCGCTGAAGATGCAAGAGATTGTAGCCGATAAAGAGCTTCACGAGAGGTACATCAACCAATTTATTCAACATCTTAGATCTTTCACCAGTGATGATGGCAAGTCTACTGCTGATGTGCCCAGCTCCAGCTAAGAATTACTTTTTGCATGAGCTTTTTACCTATATGGCCCTGAAAAAAATGTCTCTTTCTTATATGGCCCTTTTTTCTTTTGAACTTACCTATATGGCCTCAAAACGAAATTTTCTTCCTTCTATGGCCTTCGTCAAGTCTGTTTGAGGGATCTGTTAGTCTCCCCACCAATAGATACGCGAAATGTGTAGATTGGCCTTCTGCTTTTCCTCCCTTCTACCGCATCCGACCGAGCCGGGGAAAAAGACCAAGCGCTATGACCGAGCGGGGCAAACAGGCACGATGGAGGAGGGCACCACTGCGGCCGGCCTCTCTGCAGTCGTTCGCCAGATCCACGGCGGGCCGGGCCCCCTCCCAACCTCGGTCGGCATCCTACGCGTGGGGGAGGAGCCACCGCCCACCTGGTCGAGCGTGCGCGACCGGGGCTAGTCCGGCGTGGCCAGCCCGGCGCCCATCCCGGTCCCTCCCACGCCCATCCCGGCCTTTCCAGCGGCGTGGAGGGGCAGCATGGTGCGGCCGGCCTTTCCAGCAACGCAGAGGGGCAGCAGCCCGGCACGAACGCCGCCTCCATCGACCGCGACCAGGCCGGCGCGGACGGCCCCTCCCGCATCCAGCCATGTTTTCAGATCCAAACATGGCCATGGACATGATGAAGAAGAATCTATCCATTGTAGTTCCTCAGGTTCTGTGTTCTGCACATTGATTTATTTGTGTTGCAGTATAGTTGGCTAATTGTGTGGCATTCTACCTTACATTAACACGTTGTTTTGTCTTTTTGCAGACACTTACATTTGCATGGGTGAACTTTTTCTTTTCAGGTTTTGTTGCAGGTATGTCCATATTTGCTTAATATATATATGATTTGCGATACCTGACTTTGTTACATGTCAGATACACAGTTTAATATTAATTCCATGCTGTTATAAGATCACCTCTTTTAATTCCAGAAGCTCAAATCTGCCTTTCAAGTCTCTGCAAAGTTATAGTATATAAACACAACTCAACTTATCTTATGGTATCATCAATAGATGATGGAGATGCTTTTTAATTCATTTTTGTATGGCAATCTTCAGAAGAAACATGATACCGAAACTATGTGCTGAACTCGCCATTTCTTTTCTCTTTTTAATTGAAAATGATAGAATAAAATGCTATTTTATGATCACATTAAGCACTTTTCAACTCCTGGCTTCGGATCCCAATAAAACTTTAATTCTGATGAAATTAGTAGTTGGCAGATTTCACGTAATAGAGCAGACATATACCCATGCATATTATTTGCTTCTGCTGTTTTTGTTATCACGTGTTATCTCCAATTGTATGTAGTTGAAGCATGCTCACGTATATGCCAATATCTTTTCAGCGAAAATCCCCTTTCCATTGACTCAGAGATTCAGGGGAATGCTGCAAAATGGGATTGACCTGAGCACTGTTGATGTCAGCTATGTTAGCAGCCGGTCATGGTATGCATACTTATCTTTATGTCAATGAATTACCTTGATGATATAGCGACTAGGAGCTCTAAAATCTCTAATATTTGCTGTTATTGATAGGTATAGACATTCCGAAGGTGCCACCTGACAGCCCATCGATGGGTACAAGAAGCATGACAGGACTTCCTAGCAGCCTGCCATGAGCACGTGAAGCAAAAGAAGGCTCAGCCTTTGATTTGTGATATGCATATTTAATTCGCTCATTGTATGTCAGACCAATGTATTTTTGAAATCGCACTTTTGTGTGACTTTATTTATGTGAGACTGAAACTACAGTGAATTTGTGAACAATTTATGTGAGACTGAAATTTATGTAAGACCAATCACTACGTCAAAAAGGATTTTTAGGGGCGGTCGTAGACCATTTATAGGGGCGGTTTGCCCAGCCGCCCCTACGCAAGGGTCTCTACAAATCATGTACTTGTAGAGACGGTTCCCAGACCGTCCCTACAAATCGATTTGTAGAGGCGGCTGGTGTTACCAGCCGCCCCTATAAATCGATTTGTAGGGGCGATTGGTACTGTAGCCGCCCCTACAAATCGATTTATAGGGGCGGTCTGGGAACACCAGCCGCCTCTACAAATCGATTTGTAGGGGCGGCTATAGTACCAACCGCCCCTACAAATCATTTTTCCGCAAAAAAAAATTTAAATTTATAAATATAAATCAGAAGACAACCATGCAAATATAGATCGAATGAGAACTCATCTGTTCTACTTCTCTCTGATCTCTATAATTCAGAAGACAACCATCTCAATTGCTATTTGGTCATCTCAAGTAACAAAAGAAAAAGAAGATCAATAAATTACTGCATGTGACAACTATCCTTCATCAGAAAATAACAGACACTGCATTCAGATGAGGTGTAAACCCATCAAGTTTATACTAGATACATGACATCTTAAGAGACGACTGATTAGATGAGTTTATCTTAGCGATATACACACATGTAGTTGTGCCCAGGACACCAAAAAGATCTATGAGCAATATCAAACAGGATAATTGTTAATGGCATGCCTTGACTTTCGTTTTCCTCATTTAAGGCGTGCAAGATGGAGCTTCCACAAGCTGTAGCATGCATGAATCATGATTCATGGCATCCAGTGTCTTTCTAAAAACAAAATAGGAAAAAGAAGAGGAGAAGCGTACCATTAGGCATTCTGGCAGGTCATCATCCTGCGTCCTCATGTGAGTCTGCATATATGTAAAGAGCTACTCATTAGGCATTTCTAGTCTAACTAGAATCTGAGCATGTGAGTCTATCAAGAGGAGTCACCAAGAGAGAAGTTAGCTGCTGGTATGACTGAAACAAGGCCAGACCTTTATGATAGTGTAGAGATGAGCTTCAGCCTTCTCCTTCTTCTTGTGCTCTTTCTCTTCTTGTTCTTTCTTCAACCTTATCTGTATAAGAACAGTTCAATCAATCACTATCTTCAACGAAAATACTAAGATGATACAAAGAAAAGGTGGAAAGTATACAAGAACTACTTACACGCAAATGATCAGCAATATCCTTCTCATCGACATTACACATTATTTTCTCCTTGTCACTCTCACGTATATAGACAAGCATATAGGTGTTCGAATACTTTGTGAATTTGAATGGTGTGTTATTGAAACCAGGGTTTATTTGAGGCAACTGTTCCATACAAAGAAGAAATAACAAGAAAGTTAATAGAAGTCCACAAGTAACTGCATTGTACTAAATGAACATTTGTTATAAAGAATGTTACCTCTTCCTCACCCCCATACTGCTCTTCAAGTGCCTTTTTAGTGTCTTCTTTTGTAACCCGCTCATCATCGAATTTGTACCTGAAAACCAACCAGAAAAATTCATAGAGATGGCATATGTAAAACATTTTCAAAGATATAGTAACTGGATGACAATGTGCTGTGCATAAGCAAAGAAAGTGATTCCATATGCCATCTGGTTAAATAAGATATTACTGTGAAAAGAAGGTTCTTTATCACTGTGAACTGTCAATGATAAAGCTAACCAACAGATTCAAAGGATTGCATTGCATGTTGACACAAGACACAAGATGCTGATAAAGCCAGCAATGAGTATACTGAAGTTGTGAGCAGGGCTAAGTATAAATATATACAATACTCAGTTCAATATCATGCAGCTATTACATATATATCACGCCCATCCATTCTAGGCCCATATTGGCCCATATGTTGTATATATAAGAGAGACATCAAGTCTAATTGGGAGGTTATCTTCCCACAAATTATTCCAAGGTAACAGCAGCATGGAGCATTTTAAGAATCACAAATATGTCTTAAGCTTAAAATGCTGGGCCACAATCAAAATAATGGTGCACGGCAGAAAATTATTAAGGCAAACTACCAGAAGACACATCTACCAGCATGAACTGAAACTCATGAGATGGAAACACACCACTGATCCGAGAGTGTCGGCCGAATGAAAGCATAGTAGTGACCACCATGTACTCCCCCACTATGAACAAGAACACTGAATGAAAAAAAGACAGGCAACATCAGCATAGAAAAAATGGATCATTTCTGTATGCATGCTGTCAAGAATACATGAATAATGTGAAATAAACTGTCAGAACAAAGAAGACAGCAATTTTCTTCAAATTTGCACATTTTCCAACACAGCTTCACTATGTAGGGCAAAAGAACAATGTTGCATACATTCAATTTATTGGCCAATTTCTACACTCAGGTTCTTCTGTATTACATGAACCAGAGATCAGCGTCTAGAAAAAAGTAACTGAAACTTAAAGGAAAAGTGCTACACTGGTTGGAATTTCACATTTCTATATACATGAATTAGATTTCTCCATTATAGCTGTTGCACCTATATACCATTCAAAGAATTGGAACAGTATATGACAAATAAATTACCTATGAAGCGTATAGAGGTTTCTAATACTTCGATCTGCATCTGGAGAAAGATATTTTCCATTGTCTCTATCAAGATCAAGTTGAAGAGGAAACTCATAGCGGTCATTAATCTGCAGATGTAGGTAGTTCTTCATCACGAATCCTAGATAATCTTATTAACCATTTCTTAAACAAAAGACATCTAATGTTAATTGTTGAGGAAGCCACACATAGACAACAGAAAACTGAATTAGGCAAACAAGAACATGAAACAGATAATCCTAACAAAGAAAGAACCAGAGCTACAAAAGACATCTAATGTGAAATATGATTTATGAATCATGCACAGTACATTGTAAAGGAATATAACTTATTTTCCTTTTCATGAAGTAACCCTTCATAATGTAGAAGACTATAGCAATTAATATTTAACTGCAATCTAAAGCTAAAAAGATTTAATATCTAGAAACCATAGTACAAAATCAGTTTTCAAATCACTTATGCTTGCCAACTACAGAGAGAAGCTTGATGCGACTTCTGCTTACCTGAGCCACTAATGGGCTTATCACCTGATCCTGATCATCTCAACACAACCAGGATTTGCCGTCGCTGGGAGCCGCCACCATCGAGCCGATCGACGGATCTGGCCACCCCGAGCTTGCCGCTGACGGATCCGGCCGCCCCGAGCTCACCCATCGACGAATCCAGCCGCCCCAAGCTCGCTATCGACAGATCCGGTCGCCCTGAGCTCACCACCGACGGATCCACTCGCCTAGACCTGGGAGTGTCATCGGGGGATGTCGCCGCTCGTGCTCAGGGGAGGGAGCGGCTTGCCTGCTGCCTTAGAGGGAGTGGCCGCCCCACCACAGAGAGGGAGCGCCGGGAGAGATGGAGGGATTGAGCACCGGCGGGAGAGAGGGAGGGAGCATCGGGGAAGATCCTGGTGGCGTCGGGAGGGGGAGAGAGCGTAGAGGAGAGAAAGAGAGGGGAGGGGAAGAGTCGCCCTGGCCGCTGCTCTGAAGATATTTTTTTTACTGTGCTTTGGAATATATAGTCAGAGTTATTTGTAGGGGCGGCTGGTGATTGAGCCGCCCCTACAAATAGAAACACCAGGGGCGGCTGGTGAGTGAGCCGCCCCTATAAATCAGACATATTTGTAGGGGCGGCTGGAATCACCAGCCGCCCCTACTGTTCCATTTGTAGGGGCGGCTAATCTCTAGACTCCCGAGCACGCCACTGTAGGGGCGGCTCTATCACCAGCCGCCCCTAAAAAAAATTTGTCCCGTTGCTACAAACCGTTTTTCACGTAGTGAATGCATTTGTGCAATTTTTTATGCATTTGATAAGCTCATTTTATTGTTGTAATATTACTGTAAATGTACATCAGACAAATTCTGATGTATATCAAACAAATTGTGATGACTTACAGTTCTCAAGATTTGATAAGCTAATTTTATTGCTATGATATTACTCTAAACTTTGCACTTTATTTTTTTAGCCAGGGGTAAAATGGTCATTTTACCTTTGACTTAACACCATCAAGTGTCCAAAACTGATTGAAGGCCATAGAAGGAAGAAAATTTCGTTTTGGGGGCCATAGAGGTAAATTCAAAAAAAAGGGGCTATATAAGGAAGAGGCATTTTTTTAGAGCCATATAGGTAAAAAGCTCTGTATGTTTTGGTTCAGGGTGTTCAATTCTGCTAGTATTACTAGTGGTGTTGTAACCCATGATGTGCGACCTGATTTAATTTGATGAAGTGATTTATCATGGCAAACAACACGAGCTTCCAACCAGCACAATCCAAATCATAATGTTTTCCATGCAAATTAATCAGACAAACAGAAACAAATCCATACCGATCTCTAGTAAATATAAAACCATATAAAAGATGAAGTCCAATCTCCTCTACATGCTTCATTTGTAAGCTTTGGGGCTCAACCAGAGA
This sequence comes from Miscanthus floridulus, assembly GCF_019320115.1. Classification (NCBI taxonomy): domain Eukaryota; kingdom Viridiplantae; phylum Streptophyta; class Magnoliopsida; order Poales; family Poaceae; genus Miscanthus; species Miscanthus floridulus. The sequence continues at coordinate 112,086,081 of NC_089588.1, read as the reverse complement.
GTGCAAAATTCTCCTTACAAGTGTTACATTCTTATTGAGATGTAAGTCGACGAGCTATCCATCTCGTACGGCCAACAGTCAAGTCCCTTGTAGTTGCCAATGCGCCTGACAGGTGGGCCCGAACCGCTCCCGAGGTCGATGAGGAACTCCTGTTTTGACTCCAACGATGCGCCGACCACGCACCGGCTCCGTGGGCAGAAGGCAGTCAGAGAGATCCACCGTGGGATGTCGCCGGAGCTCGGCTGGCGCCAGCTCCCAATTGCTATCGTCTGCTGCAGCGTCCATCCGGCGTCGCCGGTCAGCACCCACACCTTGATCTTGGGGCCCCAAAACGACTGTATCAGAGACAGCCGGCCGTCGTCGGACGTTGCAAGGATCAGTTCGGCGGGACTACGAATGCAAAAATGGCACTGCTTCGGCAGCTTCGTGGTCCACGTCCGGCCAGTGCGCACGTCGAGGGCGAGCACACATGTGATGTTAGGCGCAGGCCCGGCTAGCCAGTGCACGACGTCGTCCCGGCAGACCACCGTGCTCCGGCCACGCATCCACACACAGAGACCCTCCTCCACCTCCCCGACAGAACCCTTTACTGGCCCCCACTTACCGTCGCCGTCGCCGGATGCGGCGAAGACCTGGTACCTCAGTGCTTCCGCCGCCTTGAACTTGAAGACGAACTCAAGGTTGTCGTATCTCGCTCTTGTCTGCACGGCGAGTATCCGTGCCACCAGGTCGTATCCGGTACCTGCAGATCCAGATGGCGAGAGGTCGTTGCCGTGGCCGTAGCCGGTGAGCAAGACGTACGAGGAACGCCTGCCTGTGTCGGCCGGGCGCAGGAACGTGCAGTCTCCGGTGATGGGGTTGCACAAGCAAAGGCTCCGGTTCCGGTAATGGCGGCCGCTCCTTGCCATGAGCAGGATGAACCCGTCGCGGGAGCACAGCAACTCCCTGTACAAACCTCTGTAAACGCCGCCGCTGCCGGACCGGGCCGGTATCAAGGAGTGCGCGGCGGCAGTCTTGTCGTCGCCGCCAATGTCTTTCCATGGGAGCACCGACTGGAACGGCCCCGGCGGCGTTCGCCGCAGGCACGCTGCGTATCTGCTGTTGTGGAAGACGGCGAGGAGGAGGTGAAACCCGAGTATCGACGCGTTGTCCACGATGGCGCGCCGCCATGGCTTGCAGACGCCGGCGCAGCAGAAGACGGCGGCGGGCTCAAGGTAGAGGAAGATCTCGAGGAGGACGTCGGCCGGTAGCGATGCCCACGTGTCCATGACAATGACATCCACATCTCGACGTTGTTCTGGGACTTCTTCTGCCGGCGATGGAAGAGACGCCGTGTGCATGGATTCGGCAAGCCAGCAGAATAACTTGCGTAACATTGGTATGTGACGCTGATCGATCAAATCGGTCTACTATATTCACTGCTTACAATCAATTCAGTTTTATATATAGTTATTATTAAGGTGCTTTATTAATTAGTTGTTACCTTCGGAGTTTAAACAGTCTCCGATCAGAAATTGCAAGTCGTATGAAACTCTGAACTAATCGTACTATAGTGAAGGTGCTTTGCGCGCCCTTGGACTTTAAACAGTCTCGGATCAGAAATTGGAAGTTCTATGAAACTCTGAACTAATCGTAATCTTATTACGGATGGGAATCGTTACGGGTCACTCGTGTTTGACTGTGTTACTGTCTTATTAGAATCCGATCGATAATATTTAGCTCCACAGTTTTGTGAAGTTAACTTGCAGTACACTGACTTTATTTAGGTTGTTCCAACTTATATGAGCATGTTATAAGTTCAGCTCACATACACGATATGGAGGGTATGAGCGCACTTTTTGAATTGAAAAGTAAAAAAGGTGGAAAGAAGAATCACTTCGTACAATCTACTATGCGGTGCTTGCCCGTGAGTTAGCTATTTTTGTCAGATTTAATTAGGCTAGACCCAACCATATGAATCAAATAAATTTTAAGACCCATAATAAATATTGGTGCAATAAAGGATTAAACACTCATATGGAAAATTGAGAGAATATCGACTCAACTTAAAAAGGTGATTATTATATGCGCCTGTTTTGAGTTTAAGAAAGGCGAAAGACCACCCAGGCTCCCAGGCCATGACACGTGTGGTATGACGACAACAAAGTTTTTTTTAACTCCAACCACAAAGCAAGAAGAATGAAATTGAGGGGCGATAGACCAAAGGCTGGAAGAATGAAGATGAGTAAGAGATGAACGAACAGTGGAGAGAGTGAAAGATGGAAGAAAGAAATTTACCACTCTTAAATTATTAGTATGTGTAAATTATTATATAAAATTATGGTAAATGGAGGTGGCTACAGAATAACTTATTCTGTAGCTGGCTACTGAATAGCCTCTCCCGATATATAGAACTACTATCCTGTAGCTGGCTACAGAATAACTTATTCTGTAGCCACTTTGAGTTACGATAATTACTATGTTATTTTACGAGATTATAGTAACTCCTTACTAAGTGGTTTAATATAATGTTATGGTAAATATCCCCATGTGTTATAGTAACCCAACTATCGTAAATATGTATTGACATTATGGTAAATTAGTATATAAAATTATAGTAAATGGAGGTGGCTACAAAATAACTTATTTTGTAGCCGGCTACTGAATAGCCTCTCCCTATATATATATATATATATATATATATATATATATATATATATATATATATATATATATATATATATATATATATATATATACATATATATATATATATACTCTCTCTCGTCTCTCATAGGGTGCAGAGGCACGCATGGCTCTCACGCCCGCTCCCTCCCTCCCCTCCCCATCCCGTGCCGCCCCCTCCCCTCCTCTACCGGTGGCGTCCCCTCCTCTTCTCCCCAAGACGGCGCCCCCTCCCCATCCCGATGGCGCCCCATCCTCTTCTCCTCCCGGCGGCGCCCCCTCCCTATCCCAGAGGCGGCGGCGGCGGATCTAGCACCACCGAGCACGGATTTGGCCTTCCCCCATCGCCGGTGAGCCGGATAACCTCCACAACCGGAGGATTCGACGCCCGACCCCCTTCTTCACCGCCACTGAGCATGGATCAGGTCACGGCGGATCCGGTCGTAGCGGGCGCAGGTCGGGCCATCGCAGCGGTGGATCCAGTCATGGCAGCGACAGATCGGGTCATGGTGGCGGCAGATCGAGACGCAGCTGGAGCGGATCGGGTCATGTTGGCGGCGGGTCTGCCCCGTCCACCTCCGGTGATGGCGGAGGGAGGAGAGGCAGATCCGGTGGTGGATCAAGCAACCCCGGCTGCGGCGGTGCGCGGGGCAGGGCCCTCTCACCAGGGCGGCGGTGACGCGCGGGGCGGAGCCTGCTCCCACGGCGGCGGCCCAGATCCTGGCTCGGGTTGGTCTAGTCTTTGGGCTTTTCTTTTTTTTCTTAATTTGATTAACTGAGGCGGGCATTTGAACCGCCTTCGTAAATTCACAATTAACCGTGACCTTTGATCGGAGACGGTTGCAATGCCCGCTTCCATTAACCCTTTTTGCCCGCCACCATTAAGATTTTTGTAGTAGTGCCTCTGAGTAGTTGCATATAGAGTAAACAGTAATGAAGGCAAGTATATAACGTAGAACTTATTATTAACTAATAACTTCATAATCATCTTTTTATTTGCATGTATATAACTTAAAACCCTATGAAAAACTCCTCGTTAATTGCTAACAATTTTATAATTTTCTTTTCATGTTGCATGTGTATAACTTAACATACTCTAAGGATTTACCTAGTTGTTTTACCATATGCCGTGTGTTACCTCTGGGTTTTGCATGTGTATAGTATTGCTTAGTTTGCAAACACCAACTATTGTAATGATTAATCTTTACTAATGGATTATGCAACATACTGTCTCCGTCCCAAAAGAAGTGTTTGCACACATCTACCGCCGCTGCATCTCCATCCCCATCCCCTGAGCCGGTGAGCACGGGCGCCCGGATCACAGTCCGCTGGAGCCAGTGGGTCGCGACAAGCGAGCTCGACATCTCCGGCCGGCAGCACCTCTGGCTAGCAGCATATTGGGGGAGATGCAACTCCCCCTTGATTTGAGGGGAGATGGGTGATGGCTACCAAAAAAGGAAGAGTTATTTAGGAACTATTGGAGTATGAAAAATGATTAGTGGGGAGCTGTTGGAACACGGAAAATGATCTATCTCCCACAATATGACAGTATTACGGGAATGAGAGGTTGGATTGGGAACTGCCGGAGATGCTAAAGTCGTTCAATTCAGTGGATACAGGGATCAACCAGCAGGCAAAGGGTGGTAGATGTGCTGAACTGATGAAATTGATGGTCTGCAACGTTAGCAACTTGGCAGGCAGAGGGTAGATGGGCTATATACTGGAGCTGCCTGCCTGCCCTTTTTTTAGGAATAGGAAGGGATCCTGGGCCGTGGCCAAGGCCATGGTGGGCTGGACCGTAGTGGATTTTCGGCCCACGGGAGATTTCGCGGGGGCCTCTTTGACGTGGCCTGGGACTGAACCAGGCGAGCACGCAAAAGCCCGATCCAAGGTCAGTAAACTCCGCTGGGCATTTTATTTTTTTTTCTTTCGCAATCCACGAGCTCCGCTGGGCATTTTATTTTTTTTCTTTCGCAATCCCCGAGTAGGGATGAAAATGGTACGGATATTTTTTGACTGTATTCGAAACCGAATCTATTTAGAGGGTTGAGATCTGTTCGTATCCGAGTCCGGATATCTAACATCCAATACCGTATCCGAATACTCAAATCGCATATTTATGATGTCGATATCCAATCGTATCATATCCGACATAGTTGACACTATCCGTATTCGAATCCGAATTCAGACAGAAATATAAAAATAAATATAATATCGGTGATATCTGTCCGTATCCGATCCGTTTTGATCCTATCCACGAGCCGGCAAGCAAAAGTTTACTCAAAGCTGAATGTCTGCAGGCTCGCCGGCTAATGCGGTCTGGTTCAGGTTCAGAAACGGGGTAGATAACCAGCCCTGTACTTTGACGAGCTAACGGTCCATCTCGTGCTCTTTTCAGTCTTTTGTCCTCGCCTGGTGGGCTGGTGGCGGGTGGTGGCAAGCCGGCCGGCCATGCGGCGCGGTCGTCGGGGCCGGAGGGTGGAGCTACGAAACGATCGAGAAAGATGCATGGCCCGCCGTGCCTGCCGCTGCCGCCTGCCGGCGCTGTAGCCGACGGCACGCGCTGTGCGGCGCAGGGACGTTTGCTGTTCTCCATGCTGCAGGAGTACTATGCGTGGCAGTGGCCGCCAGCCATAGCCAGGGGTCGCACGGGAGATGAACAAGACGCGCTGTGTCCACTGAGGCTCCGTTTAGTTCATCCAAAAACTAAAAATTTTTTTTTTGTGCAGTACTCGTCACATCGAATCTTGTGGCACATGCATGGAGTACTAAATGTAGACGAAAAAAAAAACTAATTACACAGTTAGGTGAGAAATCGCGAGACGAAACTTTCGAACCTAATTAGTCTATAATTAGACACTAATTGCCAAATAAAAACGAAAGTGCTACGGTACCTCCAAACCCAAAAAAATTTGGATCTAAACACGCCCTGAATTTTCTTCTGACTCACGCGGTTTAAGGGTACGGTCTGTTTGTGATGGCTCTACAAACAATATTTCACAAACTTCATGGTAGAGCAACTTCACATGAAACCTATAGTTTTTTTAGCACCACATTAGGCGCTCTCTTAACTTCACATTTTTTCTAAAACAGAGTTTTCTTCCGCTACACCTATTTTGACTGAACAACATGGAGCGGAGCTAAAAGATATGGAAAAACAAAGATAAAAAAAATATGGGAAAACATGCCCTAAGTTCATTCCACCCAGTGGTGGATGCACGGGTCATCCATCAGGCAAACGGTAGATGGGCTGAACTGACGAAACGCGTGCTCTGCAACGTGGGGATGGCAGCGAGCGTTGGCACTTGGCAGGCAGAGGGTAGATGGGCTATACTGGGCTTGCCTGCCTGTTAGGAAGTGACCGTGGACAAGGCCGTGGTAGACCGTAGAGGATTTCCAACCCGCAAGAGATTCTAATGGGTCGTCTGACGGGCTGCTGATTTGCTGGACCAGACGAGCACGCAAAAAGCCCGGCTTAGGCTGACTCAAGGAGACCCAAACCAATGGGTCTCCAATAGAATACCTATAACCTCCAACAGAGTACCTATAGAAGATCCATTTTAGGTGTCAAGAGAGGTATAACCTAAATTTTAGTATCCTCTCTCCTATAGACCTATTTGCAGAAAGAGTTCTTTTTTGGATTTTACTATTAGAGAAAACCAAAAATAGATATTTACTTGTAGCGCTACCTAAACGTGGAATAGGTCTTGTATTTTTGGTAGCGGTTGTTGGAGACAGTCTTACTAGCGGGTATATAAATCTGTGGAGTTCCTAAATCTGTGTCATCATTGCATTTCGGCCCAATAACGCGACGCACTCGTGTTGTTCGGTGCTCCAATCCTCATGCTCCACGGAAACACAATCTAGTAGTTGCCCTACCCTTCCCTCAAAAAAAAAAAGTAGTTGCCCTACCCAGTAGTCGAATGTCTAGTGCTCCGCTGGGCATTTTTGTTTGTTTTGCAATCCACAAGCAAGGCCATGTTTAGTTCACCCCCAACTTCCAACTTTGACACTATACAAAAAGAAGATTCCTCGTTACATCAAACTTGCGGTACATGCATGGAGTACTAAATGTTGACGAAATCAAAAACTAATTGCACAGTTTGGTTGTACTTTACGAGACGAACGTTTTGAGTCTAATTAGTCAACGATTAGATAATTATTACCAAATACAGTGTCGCTGGAAATCCGGCGGTGCCAATTCCGGACACAACTAAACGCGGCCCAAGTAGAAGTTGTGGACTGGGCCTGCACTGACCGGTGACCACTGGATGTCTGCATGCTCACCGGCTAATGCTATCTGGCTCAGGTTCAACACGGGGATAGATACCCCTATACTTTCACGAGCAGTGGCTGTGTTCACTTGTCGTAAGTGCTGAGGTTTGCAGTCGTCTTATGGCATTTTGTATTTGTCTTTTACAAATCCCTTGCCGTTTCTTTCAAAAGAAACTTTACGTATATGACAGTGAACTCATTCAGAAATACGACAACGAACTCATTTTGGAGAAAAGAAGAGTTTATGACAATTGACAATGAACTCCAGATGGAAGAAGTGGAGTTTGATGGAAGCACTCACGCATGGAACAATACAAACAGAAGAGCAAAATACACGTGCGGGCATATATATCCAGTCACCCGCAGATGATGGATCGAATTGATCGATCTTCAGATCTGTGGGGTCGACGTAGACGTCCTCAAGATCTCATCTTCGTTCTCCATGGCGGCCGGTGCAGTGACTGCAGGCGGCGTTGGCGCCTCCGTTGCGCGCATGCATCCAGGCCCTAAGACCTCGCGGCGTCGCCGGCCGGCGTTGCTGGAAGAGCACCGAGTGGAGGTGAGGAGGCTGGATGGGGATGAGCACCGAGCGGAGTGCTGGCGGCGCTCTTTTTTTTCTACGGGTGGGAAGCAGGGTTTTAAATCTCCGGCTAAGCCTCTCAACTACTGACCTCCTCAGCAGCTAAGCGTAGCTATAACTAGAGATAGCTGCGGCTAAGCCATTTAGCTGTTTTTGTAAAAAAACACATGACCTTGGCATAAGTTGATAAGCATTAGTAATTGATTCATAATCAGTTCATAGGAGTACATCATAGGTTCATAGGAGTACATCGTAGCCTAACAAAATATGGAAACATCACCGTTGGTGCTGAGCAGAGGAACGATGTGACTATGTGAGCATTGAGCAGAGAAGAAGCTTGCCAGATTGTTGTGCCACGGTGTCGCCCGTTGGTGGTGCTACTGCAGTGCTTCCACGCTCAGCTGCCTCCAAAGCTGTCGTCGCCGCCGTTCGGTTTCTCCGCTCGAAGCAGCCGCCACCGCCGCCGGTCGCCTCCACACCGCCGCTGTCGCCGCCGGTCTCTCCTCTCGACCCCCGCCACCACCGCCAGTCGCCTCCGCGACGCCGCCGCCGAAGGGCACAACCATCATGCGCCGCCGCTCCACTTTTCTGTGGAACCGGAGAGCGAGCGCTTGATACTGGATAGACTGGAGAGAGATGGGTGACTAGTGACTAGCCAGGGTTACGTATTGGTCCTCGTCTCTGGTCCAGTTGGGCCGGCTTGTTTCTTGGGCCAGAATTTGCACTTTAGCGGCTGCGCTGAAGGCCAGTTTAGCGGCTATTGCCGGCTAAATAGCGCTATTAGCGCCCAGCTTTTCTTAGCGCTAAAGACTGCATCTCTTAGCTTCTTCCATCCCTGGTGGAAAGTGGGAAGACCAAGGGGGAAGGACGGAGGGTGGGCTGGTGGGCTTGCTTGCTGGGCCTCCCATCCCTCTTGGATCCTGGACAGCTTGTTTCTGCTTTGTAGATGGGCTCTTAGCCCAAGCTCGTTTCAGCTTGCAAGCAGCTCGAGAGTTGTTAAAACAGTGAGCTGGACTTCCAGCACAGTTCATGAAAAAATTAAAATAAGTTGAGCCGAGTCGAGCGAGTTGGTGAGCCGTGACCGCAAGTATATTTTCCAGGATATTCTAAACGCCTTAGGTTGTGTGTAAGTTGGTGGATAAGGATTACACCGATGAGAAAATACAGGTCGAGTGGAACTGTATTTTAGAAGAAAAAAAAAGTTCGGTGAATTTAGCGAACCCACGGATCACCCTGCAGGCAAAGGGTAGATGGGCTGAACTGATGAAACTGACGGTTCTGTAACGTTCGCAGTTCCTTAGCAATTGGCAGGCAGAGGGTAGATAGGCTACACTGGATCAGCCTGCATGTTAACAGTGCCCAAGGCCATGGTGGACTGGACCCTAGTGGATTTTCGGCCCACGGGAGATTTCGCGGCGGCCTCTTTTACGTGGCCTGACGGGCTGCTGAACGAGGAGGAGAGCACTCAAAAGCCCGATCCAATTTGAGTAAACTCCAGCTTGTTCGGCTGACCAAGAAGGCAGCTTGTTTCGGACATTGTTTTTCTCTCACCGTGAACCATGATAAACAGTGTTTTCAGCATGAACAGTGTTACTTTAGTCCAGCATTCACAGTGCTTGTTCGTCTGGGAATTTTTGGTTCTTTCATTCACAATCCACGAGCAAGCAAGCAAAAGTTGCGGGGCCCTGAATGTCTGCATGCTCGCCGGCTAATGTGTCTGCTTCAGGTTCAGCAACAGGGTAGATAACCAACCCTGATGCTTTCACGAGCTCACGGTCCATCTCGTGCTTTTTTTTGTCCTCTTTTCACCTGGTGGCGGGCCGGCCGGCCATGCGGCGCCCGCCTCCGAGGCTCCGACTGCGGCGTGGTCGTCGGGGCCGGAGGTGCAGGTGGAGCTACGAAACGATCGAGAAAGCTGCATGGTGCGCCGTGCCTGCCGCTGCCGGCGCTGTAGCCGACGGCAAACGCTGTGCGGCGCACAGGGACGTTTGCTGTTCTCCATGCTGCTGCAGTACTATGCATGGCACAGTGTAGCCCAGCCCTTTTGCTATTGTGAGAAAGATGTCAGCGTACTGTTCCCATGTGATCCGGAACCATACCCAATCCTGGCAACGAGCAGCCTGTAGGGTTTCGGCTGAATTACCTTATAAGCCAGGGCTGAAAGTACTACTAGTTTAATGTGAGAGAAAATTACTGTTAAAGCCATGAATTATAAATCAGATTCAAGCGTATAAGCCGGCTTTATAAGCCAGATCCGAGCGTATAAGCCGAAACGACCAGGCTAGAGGAATCCCATCCCATGTTTGCATTGCAGACGAGCGATTCAATGTCTACACTGAAAATAATGCCGCTAAGAAGAAGCATAATGGACGCCATAATCCCTGACAATCCGCCAGTAAACCGTGGCAGCGTGTGTGTTGGCACTGCAGGGCAGTCTGCAAAGGAGCAACAACATCACCAGTATGTATGTACTCGACGAATATGATTCAGAAAGCGCAGAAACGAACAAACGAGACGCACAAATGTGTGGGGGCAGCATATCACAGAAGCTGCTGATGATGAATCGTATTTGAAGCCACTAATTGTGACCCTCATTGCCTCTAGATATGGATGAAAATGGTACGGATATTTATCCGACCGTCCATTCGACCGAACAAATATGAACACTTAAATGGATAATTATATGGATATTCGGATTTTTTTCCGGATACGGATACTTAAATGGATAGTTTACACGGATATCAAATACAAATATGATATCGTCGGTATCTAGCGGATACGGATAATCCGAGTAAAAAAACGGATATATCCGTCCGGATACTATCCGTTTAAGTTCAAACGACCTTGGATGGAGAAATGATCAAAATAAAAATTGTAGATCTTGATGAGCTGAACAAACTTGGTATTCAAAACTTTTCAATTTGAGACAATCTAGGGTTCCGAAAACTAGTTTGTAGGCGTTAAAATTTAAAAATCACAAATTTGAACCGTCCAAACTATCTCAAATAGAAAGTTGACCAAAACAACAATTGTAGATCTTGATGAGTTTAACAAACTTGGTATTCAAAACTTTTCAATTTGAAGTCATTTAGAGTTCATAATACTAGAGTCAAAGTGTTGTTTTTTCATTTGACCAAATTTGACTTGGTCAAACTTGCTCAAATGAGACACTAAATGACCTCAGATGAAAAATCTCTGAATACCAAGTTTGATCATCTCAGCAAGATCTATAATTGTTACATAGCTCATTTTCCCATTTGAGAAATTTTTATCAAACACTAGTCATAAATTCTTAAATCTCATATAGACTTTCTAAAACTATGTCACACACTTATGAAATTTGAACTATATTTTGTTCAAACTTTTTCAAATAAAAAATGGCCTATATAAGGATTGTAGATCTTGATGATCTGAACAAACTTGGTATTCAAAACTTTTGAATTTGAGACAATCTAGGGTTCTGAAAACTAGTTTGTAGGCGTCGAAATTTAAAAATCACAAATTTGAACTATCCAAACTATCTCAAATAGAAAGTTGACCAAAACAACAATTGTAGATCTTGATGAGTTTAACAAACTTGGTATTCAAAACTTTTCAATTTGAAGTCATTTAGAGTTCATAATACTAGAGTCAAAGTCTTGTTTTTTCATTTGACCAACTTTGACTTGGTCAAACTTGCTCAAATGAGACACTAAATGACCTCAGATGAAAAATCTCTGAATACCAAGTTTGATTATCTCAGCAAGATATACAATTGTTATATAACTCATTTTCCCATTTGAGAAAGTTTTATCAAACACTAGTCATAAATTCTTGAATCTCATATAGACTTTCTAAAACTATGTCACACACTTGTGAAATTTGAATTACATTTTATTCAAACTTTCTCAAATTGAAAAATGGCCTATATAATGATTGTATATCTTGATGAGCTGAACAAACTTGGTATTCAAAACTTTTCAATTTGAGACAATCTAGGGTTCCGAAAAATAGTTTATAGGCGTCAAAATTTAAAAATCACAAATTTGAACCGTCCAAACTTTCTCAAATGGAAAGTTGATCAAAACAACAATTGTAGATCTTGATGAGTTTAACAAACTTGGTATTCAAAACTTTTCAATTTGAAGTCATTTAGAGTTCATAATACTAGAGTCAAAGTGTTGTTTTTTCATTTGACCAAATTTGACTTGGTAAAACTTGCTCAAATGAGACACTAAATGACCTCAGATGAAAAAACTCTGAATACCAAGTTTGATCATCTTAGCAAGATCTACAATTGTTACATAGCTCATTTTCCCATTTGAGAAATTTTTATCAAACACTAGTCACAAATTCTTGAATCTCATATATATTTTCTAAAACTATGTCACACACTTATAAAATTTGAACTATATTTTATTCAAACTTTTTTAAATGAAAAATGGCCTATATAAGGATTGTATATCTTGATGAGCTGAACAAACTTGGTATTCAAAACTTTTGAATTTGAGACCATCTAGGGTTCCAAAAACTAGTTTGTAGACGTCAAAATTTAAAAATCACAAATTTGAACCGTCCAAATTCTCAAATGGAAAGTTGACCAAAACAACAATTATAGATCTTGATGAGTTTAACAAACTTGGTATTCAAAACTTTTCAATTTGAAGTCATTTAGAGTTCATAATACTAGAATCAAAGTGTTATTTTTTCATTTAACCAAATTTGACTTGGTCAAACTTGCTCAAATGAGACACTAAATGACTGTCGATACGGGACCCACAGGATACCCCGCAAGGGAGAGATAAGATCTAGTTCAACTAGGATTCTTCCCATGTAAATTTTAGTAGTAGAACTATCAAGTAATCCTACTAAGAAATCTCATTGTAAACCGACTAGGACTCTGGCCTCCTGACTATATGAAGGAGGGCAATGCTCCTGTCAAAAGGGAGAACAAGGCAGATCATAATCAATCCAACGCAAAGGCTAAGGCCGACTGGACGTAAGGTTATTACTCGATCTACGATCGAGGGCCTGAACCAGGATAAATCGGCTGTCTCTTGCGTAAACCATCGAGTTCGGCATACGCCGAAGCCCGAACGTACTGCCCCGGGTACCCCCGTGGCAGGCTCTCGGTGGTAAAACATCGACAATGACCTCAGATGAAAACACTCTGAATACCAAGTTTGATCATCTCAAAAAAATCTACAATTGTTACATAGCTCATTTTCCCATTTGAGAAAGTTTTATCAAACACTAGTCACAAATTCTTGAATCTCATATAGACTTTCTAAAACTATGTCACACACTTGTGAAATTTGAACTACATTTTGTTCAAACTTTCTCAAATGAAAAAATGGTCTATATAATGATTGTATATCTTAATGAGCTGAACAAACTTGGTATTCAAAACTTTTCAATTTGAGACAATTTAGGGTTCCAAAAAATAGTTTATAGGCGTCAAAATTTAAAAATCACAAATTTGAACCATACAAACTTTCTCAAATGGAAAGTTGACCAAAACAACAATTGTAGACCTTGATGAGTTGAACAAACTTGGTATTCAAAACTTTTCAATTTGAAGTCATTTAGAGTTCATAATACTAGAGTTAAAGTGTTGTTTTTTCATTTGACCAAATTTGACTTGGTCAAACTTGCTCAAATGAGACACTAAATGACCTCAGATGAAAACACTCTGAATACCAAGTTTGATCATCTCAGCAAAATTTACAATTGTTACATAGCTCATTTTCCCATTTGAAAAAGTTCTATCAAACACTAGTCACAAATTCTTGAATCTTATATAGACTTTCTAAAACTATGTCACACACTTGTGAAATTTGAACTACATTTTGTTCAAACTTTCTCAAATGAAAAAATGTCCTATATAAGGATTGTAGATCTTGATGAGCTGAACAAACTTGGTATTCGAAACTTTTCAATTTGAGACCATCTAGGGTTTCAAAAACTAGTTTGTAGGCGTCAAAATTTAAAAATCACAAATTTAAACCGTCCAAACTTTCTCAAATAGAAAGTTGACCAAAACAACAATTGTAGATCTTGATGAGTTTAACAAACTTGGTATTCAAAACTTTTCAATTTGAAGTCATTTAGAGTTCATAATACTAGAGTCAAAGTGTTGTTTTTTCATTTGACCAAATTTGACTTGGTCAAACTTGCTCAAATGAGACACTAAATGACCTCAGATGAAAAATCTCTGAATACCAAGTTTGATCATCTCAGCAAGATCTACAATTGTTACATAGCTCATTTTCCCATTTGAGAAATTTTTATCAAACACTAGTCATAAATTCTTGAATCTCATATAGACTTTCTAAAACTATGTCACACACTTATGAAATTTGAACTATATTTTGTTCAAATTTTTTTAAATGAAAAAATGTCCTATATAAGGATTGTAGATCTTGATGAGCTGAAAAAACTTGGTATTCAAAACTTTTGAATTTGAGACAATCTAGGGTTCCGAAAACTAGTTTGTAGGTGTTGAAATTTAAAAATCACAAATTTGAACTGTCCAAACTATCTCAAATAGAAAGTTGACCAAAACAACAATTATAGATCTTGATGAGTTTAACAAACTTGGTATTCAAAACTTTTCAATTTGAAGTCATTTAGAGTTCATAATACTAGAGTCAAAGTCTTGTTTTTTTATTTGACCAACTTTGACTTGGTCAAACTTGCTCAAATGAGACACTAAATGACCTCAGATGAAAAATCTCTGAATACCAAGTTTGATTATCTCAGCAAGATCTACAATTGTTACATAACTCATTTTCCCATTTGAGAAAGTTTTATCAAACACTAGTCACAAATTCTTGAATCTCATATAGACTTTCTAAAATATGTCACACACTTGTGAAATTTGAATTACATTTTATTCAAACTTTCTCAAATGAAAAATGACCTATATAAGGATTGTAGATCTTGAATCCATGACCATGACTCCATAAGACCCATGAAGCCATGAGCTTGGCTATTTCTACTCATGCCGCGAAGATCGGTGCTTGTATGATGTTTGATGTATGATGTATCTGTATCTTTATCTTATTTGTTGCTTTACTCTTTAGTCTTTCGGCTTAATCTAGATGGATTATGTACTCATAGAGTGGTGTAATGGTTTGCGCACGTATGATATATATATATATATATATATGCTGCTTTTACTCAATATCCGAATAGATATTTGTATCCGACCTTCTCCGAATCCGATTCATACCGTATTCGATACTCATTATTCGTATCCGTAACCGAATCAATCCGTATTCGTATATGTATCCGAACGCTATCCGTGTCCGAATCCGAACAAAAATATGAAAACAAATATAATATGAGTGATATCCGTTCGTATCCGATCCGTTTTCATCCCTACCTCTAGATCACGGAGTAATGCAGCTGTAAACCTCAGACCAAATGGAAATGAAGAAAGAGAAGCTTCTCGTCACCTTTTTGCAACAAGTACCAGTATGGTTCGGGCCTTGTTTAGTTCAAAAAAATTTCACAAAAAGTGCTACAGTAGCTATCATATCGAATCTTGCAATACGTGCATAGAGCATTAAATATAGACGAAAAAAAACTAATTACACATGAGACAAACATTTTGGCCCCGTTCGCTTGTCTTAAAAATGGCTTGTTCGGCTTTTTTTTTTCATCCGGAACAGTGTTTTTCTCTCACAACAATTCAGCCGGAACAGTATTTTTCTGCCAGTTTCAGCCAGTTTCAGACCAGCGAACGGGGAGCCTAATTAATCTATAATTAAATACTAATTAACAAATAAAAATAAAAGTACTACCGTAACCAAATTGCTAAATTTGACCTAACTAAACACACACAGCCTCGGTAAAGATGGCGACCTTGCCAAGAAGATACTACGTAAAAAAACATGGCAAGTAACGCCCAGACTCACATACTGACACAGTGAATTCATGAGGCTGCAAAGGTCCCGACCAACCCAGCTACTAGGAGCACCCTATACCGAAATCACAGGCAGCGATAAAACAGACGAGGTGAGGCTGTGTTTAGTTGGGTCCAGTTTAGTTCCAGAAAATTTTGTAAAATTTTTTCAAGATTTCCTATCATATCGAATTTTTAGACACATATATGAAGCATTAAATATAGATAAAAAATAAAATTAATTACCCAGTTTAGCCGTAATTCATGAGACGAATCTTTTAAGCCTAATTAGTTCATAATTGAATACTAATTGTCAAATAAAAAAAAATGCTACAATAGCATTTTGCAAAAAAATCGTCATCTAAACACAGCCTTGGTTGAAATTTGGGAATTTGGTTATATAGCACTTTCGTTTTTATTTAGCAATTAGTATTCAATTATGCACTAATTAGGCTCAAAACGTTCGTCTCGCGATTTTCAACTATACTATGTAATTAATTTTTTTCGTCTATATTTAATACTTCGTATCTTTTTGGAACTGGCCAGCTCGGATTAAAAGTTATTTAATGATGCGAGCAACCTGCCAGACTACAGGGCTGCAGGGCCAAGTGAGACTACAGGTACTGCTCTCTGTAACCAGCTGACGACGGCGAGCATTCAGAATGGTCAATGAAATAAATACACGTACTGTACTAGTACTGGACATCCAGACTGACAGCTTGGTCGTATTGGACATTTCGGACATTTTTATATTGTGCGTAGATGACATTTTAAAATACTGAAAGTACAGCCTCCTGATTATAGGATAATGTTTAATATTTCTTAAAAAAAGGATATTCAGATCAGGGACCTCTTGTATGGAGTACAGTTGGCAGTATATATTTTCATAACTGGCGTGTGCAGGATTCCAGGTACTAGTGTGAGTGTCTGACAAGGTACTGTTAATGGTGACTACTCCTAATTAACTAGTGTTATGTAGCAAGGTTAGAGCAGGGACCTCCTGATCATAGGTCATAAGGCCACATAAGCTTGCCCTGTTTGCTTCGTACACACACATCACTATTGCACTTAACAGCTGAAGCAAGTAAAGCTCCGTCAGGGTGGAGCTCACATAACCAAGAACGTGTCCCATGGAGCTCAAGTCCTCGGCCTCAACAAGAAGAGTAAGCAAGCAACAAACACTTCCTTTCACCACCTGCCTCTGCTTTCTTCACCCAAGAAGATCAGCACAACAGAGCAAGCACGAAGCTGTTTCTTGCAGCAACTATCCTCATCCTCACCTCAGGAACAGAGTCATGCTCCACTGATTCATTGCAGAACTCATTCCATAGAGTAGGAGCTGCAGCAGCAGCAACCGGAGGAGGAGGAAGGCGGGGAGGTGGAAGCAGCGTGTTTGAGGCCACGTTCAGTGACCCGCTCTGCAGCCTGAACCAGAAGGAGACCACCGAGTTCGTCAGGTCCTCCTTCCCCATGGCCACCCTTGCCAGGAGCAGCAGCAGCAGCAGCAACGGCCACGGGCGCCACCACGAGGCCTCCACCACCTCCTCCACCTCCTCGTCCTCGGCGACCTCAGCTCAGAGGCGGACAGGCGAGTCGCAGCAGCAGCAGGCCGTGGCCGTCCCGGCGACACCGGGGCGGCCGCTGCAGTTCTTCACGAGCCCCGCGCACCACCACCACCACCAGCAGCTCGTCGCCCCGAGGAGGTCGGTGCCCTCCAAGTGGGAGGACGCGGAGAAGTGGCTGCGGCAGTCCTCGGATTCTGACCACGGCAACGGCAACGGTAACGGTAATGGCAAGGCCGCCTTCTCCAGGCAGTGGAGCAGCGGGCTCGGACACCGAGGTGGCGCCGGAGGCGAGGACGAGAAGAGGGCGGCCATGATGGTGAGGAGGTCCGTGGATGCGCTCCGGGACTCCCACTCGCTCGCGCTGTACACGCCGCCGGCAGAAGTGCTCCTCAAAGGTGTCATTTTTATTTCTAGCAGAATTTGTTTCTCTGAATTTTACAAGAAAGTTTGGTATTTCAATTCAACGCTGAGCTTGCAAGATGCTGATTTCTGCATGTTGCAGACAAGTTCACCGACAACGAGGAGCCGTCCAAGGAGAGCTTCATGTTCCGGAGCTCGTACTGCGAGCCGGTGCCGGCAAAGGGCTCGGCGATAGTGGGCGCCGACGACCACGACCACCAGCGGAGGGACGTCGGCACGGAGATGACGCCGCTGGGCAGCTCGTGCCACACGCCGCTCAATAGCACGTCCCCGTTGCGGCACAACACGCCGGCTAGCCGGTCGGGCCCGCTGGTGCCGTACACCGGCGGCGGCGGCGGCGGCGGGATGGACATCTCGGAGCTGGCGGACTGCCACCTCGCCAAGCTGGACCTGGGCGCACGGTTCGACGCCA